>NC_136069.1:84194562-84794562 GCF_964261635.1 Lissotriton helveticus | reverse complement strand
TACCTAGTATGTTGTTGCTGTCGTGCGCTGATGCAAATACTTTACACATCGCCTCCGAGTTTAGCCTAGACTGCCCGCGCCATGCTACCTAGAGGGCGAGCAGGAGTTATCTTGGCGTGTGACTTCCTTGCCCTGACTGGAATGGTGGTTTCTGCCTGGCTTTGGCATCAGCCTTAGCCTACCAGAAATAGCCGGTTTCCAACAGTTAGGGTTCGTTGAGTAGGCAGGGGGTTTTTGAAGAAGCGATGAGGAGATCTGGTCGATGGTGATTTTGTTCCAATTTCTTCGCAAAGTTGGTTGAGGGTGGTTGTGAGTCGTGGTCTTGTTGTAAATGAAGTGGACGCAGCTGTGGTCCGTCCAGTGGAGGGGTGTGGTGTGAGTGAAGGCGATATGCTTGCTAGAAGTGAAGACGGGGTCGAGTGTGTGTCCTGCGTAATGTGTGGGGGTGTTGACAAGTTGTTTGAGTCCGAGATTGTCGAGATTGTCCAGAAGGGTGGTAGTGTTACTGTCGTTGCTCTTTTCCAGATGGAAATTGAGGTCTCCCAGTAGAATGTATTCTTCCGAGGGGAGGGTGTGTGGGGTGATGAAGTCAGTGATGTCTTCGCTGAATTTTGTACGGGGTCCTGGTGGCCTGTAGAGGAGGGTGCCTCTGAGTGTGGTCTTGGGGTCGGTGTGGATCTGGAAGTGAAGGTGTTCGGCGATGGCGGGGTTGTCATCTGAGCTGGTTGAGACGCGGATGGTGTTCTTGTGGACGATGGCGATGCCTCCTCCTGTACGGATGGTGCGGTCCTTACGGATGATCTTGTAGCCGTCCGGGATGGCTATGGTGATGTCTGGATCTGAGGAGGCATTCATCCAGGTTTCTGTTAGGAAGGCGATGTCCGGAGAGGTGGTGTCGAGTAGATACCAAAGGTCGATGGCGTGTTTGTGAACCGAGCGGGTGTTGAGAAGGATGCAGTTAAGGTGGTTGGTGTTGGATCTCTGTTTGGTGTTTGAGGGTTTGGTGTGGGTCTTGATGCAGGAGAATTTGCAGGAGTGGCAGGTGAAGGGTCCATGGGTGTGTCCTGGTGCTGCTTGGGCGCAGTTAGGGAGTCGGCCGGGGTTCAGTGATAGGAGGGTGGATGCGTCGTAAGTAATGCGGGAGGGGTGGGTGATGCGGGGACCAGGGGGTCTGGCGCTGGGCGCGGTCCAGGCGCGGACGGGCGTAGACGGGCTTACCTTTGGCGCACCTTCGGCGCGACCGCAGCGCATGAACGCTGCGCGCAAAGGCATCTGTCATAAGAGGATGGAGGAAGGGGAGGGGCGCGGGAGGGTCAGCTGGGAGGCGGGAGCGGGGAGGAGTGATCCAGCGGCCTATAGGAAATATGCCATAAGCAATGCTACCCAACTCTATAACCTACTTCATAAAAATACTACTCTGACTCATGGACCCATTAACCAAACATGACATATTTTGACCTACTGAATCAGGTGGTCAAATTAAACCTATATACACCTTATTTACAAATTATATACAAACTATATACAACTGCGGTAAATGATGACATCATTTGAACAAATCCTAACTATTTAAATGACCACCATGGCGATGGCATCTAGCTAATAGTAACCTGCGCTTCTGAATAACCAAGACCAGCTTGTTTTCAAAAGTAAGATTTTATTAACTAATTGTAGATATTTCAAAATATAGTTTTATAAATGTAATTTTATTAGAATCAAAGCAAGCATGTTTGAAAAGTATCATGAGAAAAATACAGTTTAAGCAAGGAATTATAAGTTTAGCATTTCTAAAATCCTAAATCCCTAGCTAAGCTAAATAAATGGAAATAAAGTAAAGTTCTTTGAGGATTCTTACGTGCTCCACGCAAAGTCCAGCAGCACGACACCCTCATCTGAAAGTTGAAAAGCAGCAGCCAGCCCATCCCTAGGGCATGGACTTTTTATACCTTTCTATGCTAGCTAATCTAAGTAAAGGAAAATTTTCTGCAAAAGTCGATGTCTCATTGGTCCAAGAGTGACAAGTGACATGTCACCCACATTTCAAAACTTCCATTCGGTCATATTCTTTGGGACCATTGTCTTTCTTGTACGTGTTCCAAAGCTTCCTTGATTTGCAACAAATTTGAGCAAAAGTTCTCACTGACTTCATTTCACTTCCTCGGATGCCAAGTTATCAAATGTTCTTTCTACCGGTTTCTGACCTTGGCCACGTCCGACAAAATAATGACAACGCTTCATCTTTGTTCAGTGAATGTGATTTTGACGGAAACTTTTTTCAAAATGGACATCTCATGCTCCTTGCAGAAGTTAAATTCATCTTTTAGCAAACTCGAGCAAACTAGGCCCAAAAGCAGGCAACTTATTTTTCTAGTATAAAACAAACACAAGAAAAGTATTAATGTAAGAATTATTATTTATTCTGTTTCCACCCTTCGTTTACTAATTGATTGACCCTCCCAATTAGTCTAATGTTACCTAGCACAAAGCAAACAAATAAAGCAGCATTTTATATTTACCAGTCTTCATGAAACCATGAAACCTTATTAGGGGGACGGTGCTCAGATGGTTTACATCCTTCCTGGAGGGTCGCCGCCAGACGGTCTGGGTTTCCCAGAGCTCCGCCGAGATGCCGCCATTGGGTGTTGGGGTTCCACAGGGCTCGGTGTTGAGCCCGACATTATTTAACATCTTTATGTCCCCTCTGGCGGCTGCGGTTGAGGCTTATGGAGCCCAGATCGTGTCTTACGCCGATGACACACAACTCCTCTTCACGTGTCAAAAAGATCAGACATTTGACGGGGAGAGAATCCGGGACTGCCTGGACAGGGTCTTCAGCTGGTTTCAGCAAAACTGTCTGAAGGCCAATTCCAGCAAGTCGGAGGTTCTTTTCTTCGGCTGTGCCTTCGATCCCGAGTGGCGACAGTGGTGGCCGGCCGCCATGTGCCCCCCGGCTCAATCGTCCGTGGTCGCCAAGAACTTGGGTGTTAAGCTCGATAATAAACTTTCTCTGAAAGCGCACATCCTTAGCCTGTCCGGCACCTGTTTCGGCATCCTCAGAATGCTCCGCAAGTTTCTACCCTTATTGTCTGCGGAGCACAGACGGATCACGGTGCAGGCGCTTATCGGATCCAGGCTAGATTACGCTAACGCCCTTTTCCTAGGCCTCCCGGACTATTTGGTTCAGCGCCTGCAGGTGGCGCAGAACTCGGCAGCCCGGGCAATCTTTGGTCTGCATAGACGAGCGCGGGCCTCGGAGTTGTTGCAGACGCTTCATTGGCTTCCAATCCGGAAGCGGATTGTTTTTAAATCTCTGACGCTGGTGCACAAGGCTTTGTTTGGCTCTGGCGCAGGATACCTGAAGAAAAGATTGGCCTTCTATCGCCCAGCTCGCTCGCTGCGCTCTGAATCCCTGTTCACTGCGGTGGTCCCACGCGTGCGGAAAGCCCGGATTGGGGGGCGCTCTTTCAGCCTTAAGGCTCCCCAGCTGTGGAATGCGCTTCCGTTGGCACTCCGCAGCACTCCCAACCTGCTTCAATTCAGGAAGAATTTGAAGACTTGGCTTTTTAATCATTCTGTTTAGGTGGCTTTCTCTCGTTTCGGGTCTTGTTTTATCTGTTATGTTGATTGATACTGTAAGTTGCCTGTGGAAAGCGCCGGGACACTCTTTTAGAGTAGCCGTGCGCTATAAAAAATGCACTTTAACATAACATAACTTATGTGCACCTAGAATATTAGAAATTACATCACATAGACAAGGAAAGCAAAATAAGCACATGCCTCTTTTAAATCTGCTGCAGTTAGTAATGACAAAACGAAAACGACAAAATTAATTTGTTATTTTTGCACGAACAAAAGATGCAACAATTATGCACGTTTATGAGCACACATGTTAATGTCCCCGTGTGTAAAGTTTAATCTAGGTTGTGTTAGCATAACACATCACAAATCATTAATATTTTTATTTACGTTATGGAAGTGTGACTTCACGAGTTTAAACAGATTTCTGTTTTCTATCCCGCTCCATCAACTCCCTCATCTGGTGATTAACAAATCACCACACCACCACCCAAAATTTGGAAATTTAGACTTTTTGGAAAATGATTCAAATTCATTTGTGTCAGTATTTCTAAAAACCTGTTTCTGCAAAATCCTTGCAATTGTCATAACGAGCTCTGTATAATTCGTGTAACTCAATCTCCCTTTCATCTTCTTTTTTGATTTTATAAATTCTTCTCTTTTCCTTCATTTGTTTCTTTGTCTTATGCAACAAACAACCGATTTTTGTCAGAATAAAAATGAATATTATCACAATCAAAGGTGCCAAAATCTTGCCAAGAACTGAACTTCCAATATCATGGAACCAATTTTTAACTGATTGGAATCTTTTTGAAAGTCTTTCTGTAAAATCTTCTTCTTCTAATGGAATTATCTCTGAATGCATCTCTGTGATATTCTTAATGTACATCTCAATGTTCTTACTTTCGTCAGGGATATATGTGCAACAATGTTGCACATGCAAAATGCCACAGACTCCTCCCTCTTTTGCTAGGAGTATGTCTAAAGCAAGGCGATCTTGAATCACCATGGATCTGATTGCAATGACCTCAACATTCACTAATTGGAAACCATCAGCTGTATCTGTTGACAATCTGTCAACAATTGTGGACAATTTTCTGATTCTCCCTGCATTCAGGGTTATACCTACAAAAGGTATCACTGCTTGAAAAATATCTCCCAAAACCTCTGTGAAAGTTTCTCTTTTAACCCTATTTACATAATTGTGAATTTTGAACAATCCTTCCGAATCTCTGTCAACATGGAACATTTTAGGAAAAACAATCCCAACATAACAAGTTCCATACCAATGATCAGGAAGGTTGTAGTAAGCCTTGTCACCACAAACAAAATAAATCCCAGGAAAAATTGGATCTTTTCCACCTTTGAATCCCCAACCTCCCATGATCTGATATGTATCTTCACAATTACTTGCACCCACAAAGTAGTTATCAAAAAGTGTATTGTCTCTTCTAATGCAAAGCTTACCACTAATTGGTTTGTCTATGTGAATTGCAACATTATCAAGCATTTTGCCATTTAGCTTCTCATCCTCTTTCTGCCAGAACCTGGACTTAGTCTGCTTGACTATTTCATTTCTCTTGTAAATTGCTCTCCTCTCTTCAACCAGGTTCAAAAACTTCTTTCCTTCAGCACTTAGTTTGCAGGTTAAATTGTTCTTGTAAGCATACTCATAGGTGAGTTCATTAGTAACAAGGAACAATTCCCTCATCTGTTTAGCTTTCTTATGCTTATTCAAAGCACCCTCAATTTTTAAGTTTGCAAAAATTTCATCAAAATCTGAATAATAGTATTCTAAGCGTCCAGTTTGATAGAACAAGCTAGCTAACACACTGCATGTCACACCATATGTAAGAGGAAGCATATTGTATGTCTCTCCGTCAGAAACAGAAGCAGGTAATTTAACACAGACGTAGCAATCTTTTGCATCCATTACCTTGACATATTCACTCAAAAGCTTTGTGAATGTATTGCTTGAAAAATCACTAATAGATTTGTCCTGATGAATGTTAGGTTGATGATCAATAACTTTGCCTGTCGCACTATGTTTGTTTTGACTAACTGAAGCTTTGCTTGTCATGTTGGCTTTGTGAAAATCTTTGTTAATCTCAAATGGAATAATAACAGCTAAAACTAACCAGAGCAGAATTAAAATGAGCAGACACACCAGAGTCATCTTACAGCATCTCTTAAAAATGGAACACCTTGAAGTACTCTGTTCCATGACGTAAGGCATCTTTGGTTAGGTTTGCCTTAAAAGAAAACAAAAATTTATTTTAAAAATTGAAATTTAAATGATTAATTATTTACACCCCCCTTTAAAATATATATATATTTTTTTTTTTAAAACCCTAACAGTATTTCTTCGACCTTATGTCACAAGTAAGTTTTCCTCAACTAAACAACTTTTCTTCGACCTTGTGTCACCTAACAAGATTTCTTCAGCCTTTTGCCAAAAATTAAAAACCCAAAAATCCAATTAAAAATTCTGTACTTCAATCATTGTCACTAATTTCTTCAATTTCTTCTTCCTCTTGACTACTATCGTAAATGTCAATGACAGGTGGACTTACTAGATAAGTCCACTCAGGAGATTTATATTTCTGATTGGGCCTTATAATCCTCTTTCCTTTTCTTGTCACTACTTCAATTTTTCTCCCAACTCCAACTTCCTTTTCAGAACCCTTTTGACTACTGATTTCTTCCACCTGCTCCTTTGGTTTTTTGATCAACCTGACTCTCAATCTTCCACCAGGCCAGAAATCTGTTTTCCTTACGAATTTTCTCTTTGGTTCTGAAGCACTTGTCTCTGACTTCCAAGATCTTTTCTTTGCACTTCCACTTTCACCATCCACGTCACTTTCTTCAGTTTCACAGTCTGAAACTTCAATGATTGACTCAGGAACTTCTCTATTCGGCAGTTTCACTCCTTCAGGAACTATACTTTGTCTTCCATCACTGGTACTCGGTAATTCGTCTTCCTCCTCCTCTTCAATTACCTCCAACTTCCCAGATTCTGGATTTCCGTTCCTTACTTCGGAGCTTGACTTCTGCTTTTCGATACTCTCCTGGTCAGAAATTTCTTTTGGTTCAGCTTCTCTGTTTTCAATGGAATTTACTCCATTAATCTCTTTAACTGAATCTTCAGTTGTTTTTCCTTTTAATAGATTCTCTTCTTCTCCAGAATCTATTTCAATAATCTCCAAGTCTTTTCTTGTCAGTCCTCCATTCACAGGCACAGGTTCCAGATGTCGACCTCTCTGTCGATCTTCAGAATCTGGATTTGTTTCACCTTCTACTTCAGAATCAGAATCTTCTGTAGTATCACTCTCAACATCAGAACTCTCAGGAGTAGGCACTGGAATAGTATGACTAGGATGAATCCACCTTTTCAATCCTCTGCATTTCACTGCATTTGTAGTGACCAGAATTATTTGTCTAGGCTTCTGCCACCTAGGAGCCAGACAATTTCTTCTTCGATGTACTTTTGTTCTGACCCAATCACCAGGTCTCAAATCATGTGTCTGAACTTTCTCATTTGATTGTGCTTCAGTTCCCACCTGATTAGACACAGAAGTCACTATATCAGATAACTTTTTACAGTAATCCAAAATAGCACTGTCATTTATGCTCAACAGTTTGCCTACAGGTACAAAAGCTTGCCTCATGACTCTTCCCATCAGTATCTCATGAGGACTCAAACCTGTCTTTTTATCAGGTGTACTTCTCAATGACATCAAAACAAGTGGAAGAGCATCTGTCCACTTTACACCTGTTTCAAGACACATTTTTCCAATCCTGTTTTTAATTGTCCCATTAATCTGTTCAACCACCCCAGATGCCTCTGGTCTGTATGCACAGTGTATTTTCTGCTCAATGCTTAATGCCTCACATATCAGCTTCATCAGTTTATTATCAAAATGGCTTCCTCCATCACTCTCAATAGTGACTGGAAAACGTACCTTGGGATGATTTCTCTGAGTAGCAGTTTTGCCACTGTAACTGAATCACAATGTCGTGTAGGAAATGCTTCTACCCATCTTGAAAACAAACAAACAATCACAAGAACATATTTCAAACAATTATGTAGGGGCATTTCAATGAAATCCATCTGTAACCTGGTAAAAGGACCACCCTCTCGACCAATTACCCCTGTACCTACAACTGATTTTCTGTTTGGGTTCATTTGTTGGCATGACAAACACCTTTGACAAAAAGACTCTGCAATCGTTCTGAATTTTGTATTGAACCAAGTCTCTCGGAAAAGTCTGATCATAGAATCTCTTCCAAGGTGAGCTGGGCCATGATACAATCTGGCCATATCAGCAATCAAACAATTTGGTAAGACTATTCTGCCATCTTTGTAGGTCCATACTCCATCCTCATCACGTGGTCTACAATCTGCTCTTAACCACAGATCTTTTTCCTCATCATCTGCTTCATTTTGTAAATCTCTGATTTCCTGCCATGTCTCTACAACTGTTGTTAGCATTAATGAATTTGAATCAGATTCTTCACTTTTTCCCCGATTGAATGCACAACATTTTCTCGCACAGTATTTTGCTGTCTCGTCTGCATAAGCATTGCCTTTTGAGATATAATCCACTCCTTTTGTGTGTGCAGCACACTTTACAATTGCGATCTCTTTCGGCAACTGTATGGCCTCAATTAATCTTTTGATGAAAACTGCATTTTTAATTGGTGACCCTGCTGAAGTCAAATAGACTCTCTGAGACCAGAGCTGTCCATAATCATGCACAACTCCGTACCCATACTGACTATCAGTAATGATGGTAACTCTTTTGTCCTTTGATACTTCACAAGCACGAATCAAAGCAATCAATTCAGCCACTTGTGCTGAACGAATTCCTTCAAGACATGATGCTTCTTCAACATCTGCAACTGTACAGACCGAGTATGATGCTTTCAAAACACCTCCCTCTGTCCTCAGACAGGAGCCATCCACAAAGTAGACGACATCTGATTCAGGCAAAGGTACATCTTTAATGTCCTGCCTTGGTTTGGTGCAAAATTCCATGACATCCAAACACTCATGTTCCACTTCACTTTCATCAACAATTTCAGAATCAGGCAGTAATGTAGAAGGATTCAGATTTAAACATCTTGAAATGGAAACATTATCTGCTCCTAGTATGATTTTCTCATACTTAGTCAATCTGCTGCTTGTTAAATGCTGAGTTTTACCTCTTGTCAGTAGTATTTCAACCGAAATAGCACTGTCATTTATGCTCAACAGTTTGCCTACAGGTACAAAAGCTTGCCTCATGACTCTTTCCATCAGTATCTCATGAGGACTCAAACCTGTCTTTTTATCAGGTGTACTTCTCAATGACATCAAAACAAGTGGAAGAGCATCTGTCCACTTTACACCTGTTTCAAGACACATTTTTCCAATCCTGTTTTTAATTGTCCCATTAATCTGTTCAACCACCCCAGATGCCTCTGGTCTGTATGCACAGTGTATTTTCTGCTCAATGCTTAATGCCTCACATATCAGCTTCATCAGTTTATTATCAAAATGGCTTCCTCCATCACTCTCAATAGTGACTGGAAAACGTACCTTGGGATGATTTCTCTGAGTAGCAGTTTTGCCACTGTAACTGAATCACAATGTCGTGTAGGAAATGCTTCTACCCATCTTGAAAACAAACAAACAATCACAAGAACATATTTCAAACAATTATGTAGGGGCATTTCAATGAAATCCATCTGTAACCTGGTAAAAGGACCACCCTCTCGACCAATTACCCCTGTACCTACAACTGATTTTCTGTTTGGGTTCATTTGTTGGCATGACAAACACCTTTGACAAAAAGACTCTGCAATCGTTCTGAATTTTGTATTGAACCAAGTCTCTCGGAAAAGTCTGATCATAGAATCTCTTCCAAGGTGAGCTGGGCCATGATACAATCTGGCCATATCAGCAATCAAACAATTTGGTAAGACTATTCTGCCATCTTTGTAGGTCCATACTCCATCCTCATCACGTGGTCTACAATCTGCTCTTAACCACAGATCTTTTTCCTCATCATCTGCTTCATTTTGTAAATCTCTGATTTCCTGCCATGTCTCTACAACTGTTGTTAGCATTAATGAATTTGAATCAGATTCTTCACTTTTTCCCCGATTGAATGCACAACATTTTCTCGCACAGTATTTTGCTGTCTCGTCTGCATAAGCATTGCCTTTTGAGATATAATCCACTCCTTTTGTGTGTGCAGCACACTTTACAATTGCGATCTCTTTCGGCAACTGTATGGCCTCAATTAATCTTTTGATGAAAACTGCATTTTTAATTGGTGACCCTGCTGAAGTCAAATAGACTCTCTGAGACCAGAGCTGTCCATAATCATGCACAACTCCGTACCCATACTGACTATCAGTAATGATGGTAACTCTTTTGTCCTTTGATACTTCACAAGCACGAATCAAAGCAATCAATTCAGCCACTTGTGCTGAACGAATTCCTTCAAGACATGATGCTTCTTCAACATCTGCAACTGTACAGACCGAGTATGATGCTTTCAAAACACCTCCCTCTGTCCTCAGACAGGAGCCATCCACAAAGTAGACGACATCTGATTCAGGCAAAGGTACATCTTTAATGTCCTGCCTTGGTTTGGTGCAAAATTCCATGACATCCAAACACTCATGTTCCACTTCACTTTCATCAACAATTTCAGAATCAGGCAGTAATGTAGAAGGATTCAGATTTAAACATCTTGAAATGGAAACATTATCTGCTCCTAGTATGATTTTCTCATACTTAGTCAATCTGCTGCTTGTTAAATGCTGAGTTTTACCTCTTGTCAGTAGTATTTCAACCGAATGAGGCACAAAAACTTTCACAGGAAATCCCATTATGATTCCTTCGCTCTGCTCAAGACTGACACTTGTAGCTGCAACTGCTTTCAAACAACCTGGTAAGGCTTTTGCAATGGGATCAAGAACTGCAGAGAAGTATGCAATGGGCTTCTTTAGATTCCCATGTCTCTGAATTAACACAGACAATGCACATCCTTCTCTCTCACTGCAATACAGTTCAAAATCTTTCTCATAATTCGGCATGCCCAAAGCAGGAGCTTGACATAAACTCTTTTTCAGGTTCTCAAAAGATTCCATCTCAGCTTCATTGAGAATAATTGGATCTTTTACATCAGACGTTGTCAGTCTCTGTAGTGGTTTCGCAATTACCGAAAATCCACTTATCCATTGTCGACAGTAGCCAACCATTCCCAAAAACATTCTAACCTGTCTCTGTGTTCTTGGTGGTTGCATAGCTTGAATCATTTTTATTCTCTCAACTGTCACCTGTCTTTTTCCCTTTGCAATTCTGTGACCAAGATATTTCACTTCTTGTTTACAAAACTGTAATTTTGCTGGAGACACTTTATGTCCCTCATCTGCAAGATGATTCAAAAGTATTATTGTGTCTGTCACACAATTTTCTCTTGTTTTAGCAGCAATCAACAAGTCGTCGATATACTGCACCAACGTAGACCTGCCAGGTAAATCTTCATTTTCCAAAGATCTTTTCATCAGCTCATTAAAGATCGAAGGACTCTCTGTATACCCTTGAGGGATTCTACACCATGCGAGGGTCCCACTTTGGAATCTGAAAGCGAAAATTTCCTGACTCTCTGGATGTAAAGGAACAGTAAAGAATGCATTGCAAAGATCAATGACAGTGTACCATTCAGCATCATGTGGAATCTGATACAAGATGACTGCTGGGTTTGGAACCACAGGGCAACATGGAACAACAATCTGATTAACTTTTCTCAAATCTTGAACTATCCTGTACGTTCCATTCGATTTTTTAATTCCCATAATCGGTGAATTACAAGGGCTACTCTCAATTTCTTTTAAAACACCTTGTTTAATGAATTTTTCAATCACAGGTATAACTCCCTCAATTGTCTCTGCTTTCATCTTGTACTGAGGAATATTAGGAAATTCTATTCCCTGCTTCAGTGTGATTTTGACTGGATCAACATGTTTCATCAGACCCATCTCATTCCCAGTCAAATCCCAAATTTCAGATTTCACTGTTTCTTTGAGTTCTTCTGGCAGATTTTCTTTTTCAAACGCAGGAAACAATTTTGTTTCCTCTGTTTCCATCAACATCATTGTCATCCTGTACAAGCCATCTTCCTCCATTGTTTGTAATTCAACTCCTTCAGGAGAACAATATATTCTGCAATTCATCTTACACAATATATCTCTGCCCAATAAATTCACTGGACTACTGTTACAAACCACAAATCTGTGTTTGTCTTTAAAATTTCCAATTTCAACTGGTACTGGATCAGTCAAATCAGTTCTGATTTGCTGATTGCTTACTCCGACAACTTGGATGGTATCCCAAGAGAGAGGTAGGTTTTCAATTTCCACTGATCTAACAGTAGAACGGGTAGCACCAGTGTCCACTAGAAAAGTGATGTCTACATCATTAACTTTCCCATTTACAAATGGACCAGACTGGTCAACCTCAAGAGTGGCTCCAACAACACACTCTTCCTCCTCTCTCGGGCACCGTCAGTAATAATCATCAGAATCACTTTCCTGTCCTTCTGTTAACAAAAACTGTTGTGAAGCATTTTGCACCTTTTGCCTTTGGGATTTTATTACCTGATCATCTCCTTGAAATCCCACACCAGAATTATATTTTTGTGTTCCCCCACAATTTGGAAACGGTGGCTGTAGCAATTGATTTTGACGGTTATTCACCTGTTGCTGTAGCTGTCGCTGAAGATTTAACTCGTTTAAATTCTGTTGCAACTGTAGCTGTTGCTGCAGGTCAACATCATTCTGCATCTGTGGATTTAACAATGGACTTTTTAAATTTCTAGGTGGTTTCTTACACTCGTCTTTCCAGTGTCCAATCTCGCCACAATTAAAACAAGGTAATCTTTGCTTCATCTCTTCAATCCTTGGGTTAATTTTTCTGACGAAATTATTACTTTTAAACTTTCCTTGACCTTGATTTGAATTTGTAGTTTGAACAAAATTTGTGTTTTTATTACCAAGACTAGCAATTTGTTGCTCTGCCACTTTTACCTGAGCCCACATGGCTTTCTCCTTGAGCTTCTTTTGTCTCACTTCTAACTCATCACTGCAGTATTTTGCTTTTCTCAAAATGTCATCAACAGAAAGTGCTTGCCATCCGACAATGCTATTCCTGATCATATCTGAAATATCTGGTTTCAGACCATAGACAAATCTGTAGACGAAATGACTCATATCTTTCTCGTCTAGTTTTTCATAGCCACTGTATTGTTTAAAAATGAACAGTAACCTTTCGTAAAATGAATGAACTGATTCTTTTGTTTCCTGGTTTGTTCTTTCTATCTTAACCCAATCAACCTCTTTTGGTGGAATTTTGTTTTTCAACCAGTAAATCACTTTTTCATAAAAATCCATCACAATTGGATTTGGAGCACCTGTTTCTTTAATTTGCTCAGGTTCTACTTTCGGCCAACTTATGGCTATTTTGCATTCTGTCCAAAGATCTGATGGGACAACAATGTCGAAAAATCCATCCAGATCAATCCACAGAACTTTTGAGACTTTAATGAACCTGTCCACTTGCCTGTACCACTCGACTGGCTTTTCCCTCAGTCTTGGAAAATCATTTGTGAACAGCAATATGTCCTGTCTTGACCATGGGACATGAACATATCCTCCACCTGCAATCTCTCTCATTAGAAATTGTTTTGACAATTTTTCCAATTTCTCATCTTCCTTCTTTTTCGTCCATTTCACTCTCCACTTGCTCAATTCTCCCAGTTTTTTAATGTAAACAATCAAATCTTTTATGTGAATTATTCTTCCCATTGAGTTCAAATTCTCAATGTCGCTTTCTGAAAAGTCTAATCTGTAATGTTTTGCAAAATTCTTTCGCCTGCTCAAATCAATTTCAAGTTCAGCTGCCAGTTCATCCAACTGATCATATTTGTTTTTTGTTTTCCACTGAATACTCTTGCAAATGAACAGTAGTTCATCATCTCGATAATAATTTAAACTGTCAGGACCAATCGTACCAATTATTAATTCCTCAATATTTGCTTTTAATTTTGCAACATCAAGTTTAGGTTTTGTCACTCTGACTTCAGAACTCTCAGCATCAGATTCTGCACCCATCGGTGTTTTTGGAGATAAATCCTCATTAAAAGTCAAATCTGGCATTCTCGATCTTGAAGAGTTTATTTCAGATATATCTGAGTAAAATTTTTCAGCAACCTTCTGAATTTCTGCATTTAAAGGAACAGTTAAACCTGTCTTATTAACTTCCCTTTGCTCAAAAACAGGCTGAACAGGACCAATGGTTACTGGAACTGTCACAGATTCCATGCTGTTTGTTATTTGTCGAATTAATTCTTCTTTTGATCGTAAATACTCAGAAGAATCTCCAGCCTCCACATTTCTGACTTCTCTCACATAATTTTTTGGAGCTTCCCTTGCTCTTGGAATTAATGAAAAATGTCTACCCTCATTACGGACATTTGCATTTGTCTCAGTTTCCGGTCTTCTTGGAGTTTCAACAATCTCACAATTATTTGGATAAATTTTAGGAGCTTCATTAATTGGAGGTGCACTCGGTGTAGTTTCTGTAGAAACCATCGGAGTAGACCATGACCTAGGGGGTCTCAAAGGCTCATTCCTTTTATCTGAAGTGTAAATTTCTTCTAAAACTGCATCTTCAGATTCACTTTCTACAGGAGCATTATTTCTCTTTTCAGTTCTTTTTCCATCAGGAGAACCTAAAACCATTTCTCTAATCAAATAAAGTCCCTCACTCATGCTTCCCTGTCTCCACATTCGCATCCTATCTTCATGTGTTTCTCTTCTATAACTTGGAGCTTTAGGAGGTCTTTTAATTCCACTTGCTTCTCTTTGTAATTGGTACATCTCGTCCTCCCATTCAACTAAAGCTTCAAATTGAGTAGGTCTCGGCTTTGGAGTAAGAGCATTCATTTTCTCTCGCAAATTCCTTAAAACCTTTACATTAAATGAACCATCATCAGGCCAAGCCAAAACACCATCATCCTTTGTGTAGTGTTTCCAAATATCAAACCACAAAACAGTATGATAACCATATTCACCTTCCATATACGCTGCAGGTGTTTTGTACTTATGAAGTAATTTACCACCTCGCGTTTCAATTTTCTTGTCAGGCGAGATAAAAATTTTAAGTTTCTGAAACAACGTTGGCTTTTTCTCAACGTGTTTAAAATGATAACTCATTTTTAAGAGTTAAATTCAATTAACAAATTCGTTCGTAAAATATTTCCGGGATGTTCCGCAAAAGCAACCAATCCGTACGCGAAACACAACCAACAAGCCAATGAGAGTTGAGCTACGTCACTTTTTTACTCAACCAATAAAAATGGAGATTTTCTGAAGAACCAATCAGCTTACAGTTCGTCAGAGATTCAAGAACCAATCAGGACACAGCTTGTGACGTATGTCACCCAATCCCAGCGCGGCTCTGTGACGTACACAGCAGCTGCGGTTTCTCACTTCTCACTCTTAGCACTTACCCCTCCTTCACAAAATCTTTTCACAGCGCCATTTTGAAAAACGCTTTTTCGGTGAAAATTAATTTTTAACAATGACAATAAAGACTCATCTGTCTGTTTCTCTAAATAGGATAGTTTACATACATTCAAGTATTCTCATTCTCGGAATAGACGACACTATTCCCATAGAATATGCATTTGGCAGTACAGTAATCTTTTTACTCTACCCTTCAAACAAGTAATTATGAACTCATTTCCCTCAGAACGCACAACTAAGTGACTGTCCGGAAGTTCCACTTGAACATAAATTACAAAACAAACTCGCACTTTCACACGGAAAAATCCCTAACTTCAAACACACATGAAATCCGTACAGGACTCTCACTTGTTTATGGAAATCATGCACCGTTAGCAAAATAACGACGTTATCCGTACAGGACTCTCACCTGTTTATAGATATAAAACATGTACCCCTACAGGACTCTCACCTGTTTATAGATAATCATGCACCGACGTTACCCTACCCTTCACTCAAGCTCGAATATATCTAATACTCTTATCACAGTGAGTTTTACAACAGGCGCTTTGTCCCTATTCTCATGCTGTTCAAATTTCTTAGATAATCCTTACTATACAAGATTCACACCTAGCCCTAAAACTGTGTTGCACGACGACAACACTTGTGATACACGACCATATCACTTGTGATACACGACGATATCACTACTCTGAAACAGATCAAATGCCTTGCGTGAATACCTTCTCATCACACAATCTGTACGGGTACGACTCACATATAGCACGAAAACGAACTCAACATGTGTTAAACATCGATCCTATATCCATACCATAACACCTTGGTTACCCTTAGCAACCACCATAACACCTTGGTTACCCTTAGCAACCATCAATTTCTGCTACCAGAAGAATTGATCCAGCGGCCTATAGGAAATATGCCATAAGCAATGCTACCCAACTCTATAACCTACTTCATAAAAATACTACTCTGACTCATGGACCCATTAACCAAACATGACATATTTTGACCTACTGAATCAGGTGGTCAAATTAAACCTATATACACCTTATTTACAAATTATATACAAACTATATACAACTGCGGTAAATGATGACATCATTTGAACAAATCCTAACTATTTAAATGACCACCATGGCGATGGCATCTAGCTAATAGTAACCTGCGCTTCTGAATAACCAAGACCAGCTTGTTTTCAAAAGTAAGATTTTATTAACTAATTGTAGATATTTCAAAATATAGTTTTATAAATGTAATCTTATTAGAATCAAAGCAAGCATGTTTGAAAAGTATCATGAGAAAAATACAGTTTAAGCAAGGAATTATAAGTTTAGCATTTCTAAAATCCTAAGTCCCTAGCTAAGCTAAATAAATGGAAATAAAGTAAAGTTCTTTGAGGATTCTTATGTGCTCCACGCAAAGTCCAGCAGCACGACACCCTCATCTGAAAGTTGAAAAGCAGCAGCCAGCCCATCCCTAGGGCATGGACTTTTTATACCTTTCTATGCTAGCTAATCTAAGTAAAGGAAAATTTTCTGCAAAAGTCGATGTCTCATTGGTCCAAGAGTGACAAGTGACATGTCACCCACATTTCAAAACTTCCATTCGGTCATATTCTTTGGGACCATTGTCTTTCTTGTACGTGTTCCAAAGCTTCCTTGATTTGCAACAAATTTGAGCAAAAGTTCTCACTGACTTCATTTCACTTCCTCGGATGCCAAGTTATCAAATGTTCTTTCTACCGGTTTCTGACCTTGGCCACGTCCGACAAAATAATGACAACGCTTCATCTTTGTTCAGTGAATGTGATTTTGACGGAAACTTTTTTCAAAATGGACATCTCATGCCCCTTGCAGAAGTTAAATTCATCTTTTAGCAAACTAGGCCCAAAAGCAGGCAACTTATTTTTCTAGTATAAAACAAACACAAGAAAAGTATTAATGTAAGAATTATTATTTATTCTGTTTCCACCCTTCGTTTACTAATTGATTGACCTCCCAATTAGTCTAATGTTACCTAGCACAAAGCAAACAAATAAAGCAGCATTTTATATTTACCAGTCTTCATGAAACCATGAAACCTTATGTGCACCTAGAATAGTAGAAATGACACCACATAGACAAGGAAAGCAAAATAAGCACATGCCTCTTTTAAATCTGCTGCAGTTAGTAATGACAAAACGAAAACGACAAAATTAATTTGTTATTTTTGCACGATCAAAAGATGCAACAATTATGCACGTTTATGAGCACACATGTTAATGTCCCCGTGTGTAAAGTTTAATCTAGGTTGTGTTAGCATAACACATCACAAATCATTAATATTTTTATTTACGTTATGGAAGTGTGACTTCACGAGTTTAAACAGATTTCTGTTTTCTATCCCGCTCCATCAGGAGCTACGGGCTGGGAGTGGACCCAACAACAACAACAAAATGGCCTCTTAAATGGTCATCTTAAATGGTCACAGTCATCAGTAGGGAGACGGTGGCAGAAGTAGGGAGACCGGACTCTGCTCAACATTACCGGACACAACAGCACCAGGGCGAGTAACAACCAGGGACTGGGGGGACGGGGGGAGATGGGCACAATGGCACACGAGCACAATTAAGTAGCGCATATCTGCTGACAAACCATGCCCCAGACCACCAACTCCTACCAAGAGACCAATGTACCCAAGTATGCAACATCTCAGCACTGTATAAGCACAGAAGTCAAAGGCACGTGCATGAAAGGGAGAAGGGGCAGCAAAATCAGAGCTGCAGGGGCGACTCCCCCAAAATGCGGCACACACATTACATGCAGAGCACATCAACATTGAGAACAATGTGGTGCAAACCGTAACACGTCCACAACAGAACAGAGGACATAAGTGGTGCCACTTGTGAGTAGAAACTGGCAAGTCACATTTGGCATTGTCGGGAAATGTGAGTTGCCAATATACACTTTGGCTCCGATGAGGTGCCTATAACTTGGCGATAAATCCTTGAGAATATGCCCCAAAGAATCAAACATTTTTCAAAGGTAAATTTTATTTTCAGCTGCTGAGTGTTATTTTTCATCCTCCTCATTTTACTCACAAAAAGGTGGGAAGGCAACCCCCATTTCGGTCATTAATTCCAGCCCCCTTTCCTGGCACCCTGTGCATGGATGTGGGAGGGGATCTTAGCAGCTGGCTCCCTGGGTTGGAGGTTCGGCCTCCCCTAGAGTGGGCGGGGCTCCAGAGGAGACGTCACAGCTGTGTAATAAGGCAAAGTTCGAAGTTAGCCTGGGAGCAGGGATGACAATGTAAACACGAGCGTGGCCCTCTGTCGGCAGTCAGTGGAATTGCAGTCTTTAGTCTGAAGGAAATCTCCAATGAGTCCATGGTATAGGAGAGATGGCAAATCCTGCATACCCATAATGCATCATTGCAAGCATTGAACTGTCACCGCAGCAAAAGACCGTTATCAATAATTATTGGACGTTTATTTTTATACTATTTTGTAACATAAGAGCTGATTCTTTTAGTTATACTGAGGACTATGGGGTGATGCCGCCCTAAATGTACTATGTTAAGAAACATATAGGTCTGTGTAATCACTTTTCCAAGTGAAATTATTTTTGTGACTTGGTTTAGTTCAGCTGCACCTCGTGTTGCGCTGATGAGAGCCTTCAAAGATAGTTTTTGCACGATCTCTTATCATTGAGATCTGATGATATGATACAACGGAAATAATATGTATTCATGTGTGTGATGCGGTTAAACATGGTCGTGCAAGCTGCAGCAAATTGAAAATTTAATAATGAAATGTTCTTACGATCTTTGTGAATCTGAATTCTACTTCTCTTTGGCGCCACTAAAGGTGCTTACGTATCCCGTGATCCCCGGGCTCTACTCGCAGTCCCTCCTGGTACTAACATAAGGAACAATAGTTCAACCAAGTCGTATTCTCATTGGTCCAGGCGGAGCCGCAAGCGCTAACGTGACGATGTAACCCCTCTGAGGACCTCTGTTGGCCGTCAGTGGCATTGCACTCTTTTTTTGTTTTTTTTCATATTTATATAGCGCAAACTCGACTCGAAGGTATTGTAGCGCTTTACAAGCACCGTATTTACATTACGCATTCAGGTACGGGGAAATTAAGGGGCAGAGTTACAAGCCCCTAGCGCCTCATTTACGCCGGCATTGTGTCACTTTTGCGGCGCAGCGGTGGCGCAACTTGACACATCTTGGAGATGCGTCACGTTGTAAAGACCTGCGCCAGAAGAAGGTGTTCCTGCGTAGGGGTGGGGGGGGAGGGGCGTTCCGGCGCACGAACGCTTCCTAAAAGTGGCTGAGTGAGATCTACAAGATTTCACTCAGTCACTTTTGAGCCCATGCTGCGTCAAAACCCTGCGCTTGCTTGAAGCAGGCGTAAGGATTGACGCAGCATTGTTAAAATAGGGCCCCCCAGAGCATTCCTGGAGCTGCGTCGCGCCTGCGACGCAACTCCAGCAATGAGCCGACTTTACGGCATCGATGCGTCGCGCATCTGTGCCGGTTTTGCCCCATGGTGCGCCGCATTGTAAATGTGGCGCATCCATGGTGGCGGAGGCATGGCGCACAATAACTGGCTCATCCCTGCTGATATGCAGGGATGCGCCAGTGGATGAGCCAGTTATTGTAAATCTGCCCCTAAGTGATCTTCCCAGAATCACAGGATGTGGAGGCGACCCCGAGCAAACAGCAAGAAGTGCCTTCGAGGCTAGTGCGAAGCAAGGCTCGGTGCTTGTTAAACAAGCATTTGCAATGCAATAGGTCTCGCCCTTGTGAGAGTTTGAGCTATTGGCGCTGTAAATGACAATGCCTTTTATTTATGTTTTAAAAACCAAAACATAAATAAAAGGTATTGTTATATAGAATTTCAATAGAGTTGCGTAAATGTGAGACCAATTGCATTGCAAATGCTTGTTATTGTTCCAGCATTTTCTGTCCCTCGAACCTTATTTTTGAGGTGCTGCAGCCCCCCCTACTTCCTTTGCCCATACCTAGTGTACGTAGCGTAAGCCTGCTCTGAAGGTGCCACCTTCTTCACAGTAACACGCCGTAGGCACCTCTCTTTGCTGTCACGTTAGAGTGTTACAAGGGTCCTCCGCTCTCTCTTCCTTGAGGCTACTTCACGCCGTCGTAACGCTCCAATACATACTGACTTTGCTTTCCTTTCTCAGTGTCGTGACGGCCACTGTCTCAAAACCGTTTAGCTCGGCAGCACGCTCTACTCTGTGTTCTTCAGCACTCACAGGCACGCACACTGCTCTCGTCTCATTGGTGCAGCACTCACATTCCATTCCATGAGCTTCACTTTCCTGGCCCTTGGCTATCTCGTCAGGTCCCCTCTGTGACTCGGACCCCGCGGGGAGCATCTACTGATGCGTTAATCTCATGCCGCAAAGATGCTGCTTGAAATGTTCCAACCATTGAAAAGTAAAGAGTGGTAGAATGAAGAGTCAATAGCGTGGGCCTAATATGTGCAAAATAGAAAGGCAGTCAATATATCAAATTGCAAAATTCAAAGCAAAGTAATGAGGAATAACGGATTAGCTTGAGCCTCCACCCTATTTTCTTCTTCCTGTCACCTCCCCCCAAACCATGGCCTGCGCACCCGTGCCTGCACTGCAAACTTCTCTTTTGCAAGCTCAGCTTTTTATTTTACAGATCATAATGTGTCACTTTCCCACAGCTGCATCACTAGCACTTGCTACTGAAACAACCTAAGTAAACTTAATTTTTGGCGGCCAAAACTCTTTTCACATTGTGGGCCGAGCCCAGTTCCAGGCTAAAAATCTGAGGGGCAGATTTATGAAGGCCTTGCGCCACCGATGCGTCACTTTTTCCCATGTTAAAAGTGACGCACCGGTGGCGCAAGGCCTTCATAAATAAGGCCCTGAGTGCACTTATGAGGCATAATCGCCGAGGACAGATTGGCCATTTTTATCGGCAGGCAGGCGGGGTGGAGTCTGGGTCACTGGAGGCCAGTTTATGAAGGGTGACGACCGGTGCCTCTGTCCACAGCTCCCCGGGGTATATGGCAGCCCGCAAAAAGAGAAAGCGCGGAAAAGACATAGGAAGAGTGAAAAAGAGGCAGGAACAGAGAGAAAGGCAGGAACAGAGGGGCATATTACCGAGGAATAGCGATATTTATCGCAAAATGCGCTTAGAATACAGCGATATTCACGCATTAACAACGAAATGCTCTTAGCCATGTTATCCACCTCCCATTGGAGAGAGAGAGACAGGAAAAGAGAGAGAAAGGCAGGAACAGAGAGAGAGAGAAAGACAGGAACAGAGAGAAAAAGACAGAAACAGAGAGAAAAAGACAGGAACAGAGAGAGAAAGACAGGTACAGAGAGAGAAAGACAGGGCAGATAGAGAGAGACGGGAACAGAGAGAGAAAGGCAGAAACTGAGAGAGAAAGACAGAAACAGAGAGAGAAAGACTGGACCAGAGAGAGAAAGACTGGAACAGAGAGAGAAAGACTGGAACAGAGAGAGAAAGGCAGGAACAGAGAGAGAAAGGCTGGAACAGAGAAAGAAAGACTGGAACAGAGAGAGAAATGCAGGACAGGAACAGAGAGAGCAGGACAGGAACAGAGAGAGAAAGACAGGTACAAAGAGAGAAAGACAGGACAGAGAGAGAGACAGGAACAGAGAGAGAAAGGCAGGAACAGAGAGAGAGAGAGAGAGAAAGACATGAACAGAGAGAGAAAGACAGAAACAGAGAGAAAAAGATAGGAACAGAGAGAGAAAGACAGGTACAGAGAGAGAAAAGCAGGAACAGAGAGAGAGAGAGACAGAGAGAGAGAGAGAGAGAGTGAGAGAGAGAGAAAGACAGGAACAGAGAGAGAAAGACAAATGGAAGTGTGTGCTTGCATTGGGAACATTGCATTCAAAGACATAGGGAATCCAATTCCAGTCTATGTCTGGTGCCCCCCAGCTGAGAGCACTTCACCGTCCAGAGTGGAACATTGCGCACTATCCATAATATCTCCCTGGTGGAATATGGGAGGGCCAAACCAATCTCCCATCCTTCAGAGGTTGGTAAATTGGAGAAAGTTAAAACCATTATTTACTAGAGCCTAGACACGTAGAAGTGCACTGTGAAATACTACATAAAAACACATTGGGGCATATTATCAAGGGGGTTTATCTCCGCTTTTTTGGCTTTAAAAGCCAAGAAAGCGGAGATAAAATTATCTCCCTATTACCAAGCTGTCGCTAACACCAGTTAGTGATAGCTAATAGGAGATAGCGACCATCTTGGGCCCCGCTTTGCATGTCAGTGATATTTATCACTGATGACATGCAAAGTGGGCGTGCCAAGATGGTAGCGACTGGAAACAGTCGCTAACTTCGCTATCTCCTACTACCAACTTTTGGAGATATTCGCGCTAAGCGCGAATATCTCCAAAAGCTAACACCTGCCCTGAGCAGTTCTTTACCATGTTATCCAATGGGAGGTGGATAACATGGCTAAGAGCATTTGCTCGATAATGCATGAATATCGCTGACTTTTCAGCGATATTCATGCATTGCGGCCGTTTTTTATCGCATTTGCGATAAACCTTGCTAATAGCAAGGTTTATCTGCGATAAAAATCGCCGATGTGCGGCGATAATTTTTGTCTCTAAACAAGTTAGAGACAAAAATTATCGCTAGTTGTTGGTAATATGCCCCATTATTTCCAAAAATAAATAATACAGAAAAGGCTGTACTGTCACGCTATAATGCCATATTCCATGAAAGAAAGCCTGTCTTTACTTGATCTTTTATATGCCTGGAACGCTGCACCTGGAGAAGCTTAATGGCACGTCACACCAAAGAGGTAAACACTGTGACGTACTGATGGCGCAGAGGGCTTCTCCATATTTACAAGGAGAGGAAAAGCCACCCTGTGTGACTTTTCCTCTCCTTGTAAATATGGCCCCTTCACACACAGCACAGTGCGTGGAAGGGGCGTTCCATGGGTGTTGCTGAATGTTACGCCACCCTAGAGGTGGCGTAGCGAGGTGCAACGAGGAGAAATGTTTTCCTTTCCTCGTTTTTTCTTCATTCAATGGGTGCTGCATTCTACAGCACGCATTGAAAGAGGAAAAAGTATCTTGTGATTGTTTTTGTGCAGGAAGGTGCCGCTTCCTGCACAAAAGCAATCTCCCCATGACGCAGGCATCCTTGCACCATGGTGCAAGGGTGCCGGCGCATGGCTGCAGTTTGTGCGCCAGCGGAGGGGAAAGCACAGAAATGCGACATATTCTTGTATATATGTTGCATCTCTATGCTTTCAAAACTAACGCAGCATGGAGCAGCAAAATGACTTGCTGAACCGTGATGTGTTACTTTGTTGCAAATCTGCCCCTCTGTCTATACCCTTCCTCCCTAAAGCGCACAAAAGCAGCAATGTGTGATGAGGAACACACCGCCTCGATATTGTTGTGAGTGTGCGGAGAATGTTGATTTGTGCATTTTCTCCCAGCCTCTGGAAATGTTCTGTCATCCCAGTACATCCTTACGAAGAGAAGACTGAGCTCGTGTTTTCCAGTGTGCCGCAGCCTGGGTGCCTCACATACTCCCCCCGTGCCCACCTCCCTATGCTGACATGCCCTGCCCCGGTATCTATGGGCAATGGCTCGCCCATGCATGGCATGGAGCACTTCCTGTGGGGGAGGGTTCGGGGTGGTGGGGGTACTCAGTGGCTCTCAGGTGGGGGGTACGAAGGGGCTGTTGAGAAATCACAGATGTTTTGAGACTGCAAATGACTACAAATTGGGATTGGCTGTTGAATGCAGAAGCTACAGTAATTACACAGCTGTTTCAAAATGTGCTTAAGTGGTGTAAAACTTCCAGGCAACCTCCCCTTGGCCTCCAACCTCAGATTCATTATTGTCTAAATGAAAGGACGTCTATGCAGGGATTATGAGGTTGCGTACGAATCCCCTAAGCCATAAAGCAGAATTTTCTGATTGTCAACTAGTCTGCGCCATGCCGGTTTAAAATAATTAGGGGCAGATTTACAAGCCCCCTGCGCCATCAGTACGTCACTTTTCGTGAGAGGAAAAGCCGCCCTGTGTGACTTTTCCTCTCCTTGTAAATACGGCCCCTTCACACGCAGCACTGTGCATGGAAGGGGCATTCCATGGGTGTTGCTGTGGGTGTTCCCACGCAACACCCATGGAACAAGATATATCTCCAGATTTACTAGAAATCGTGAATCTGGAGATGCGTGTGAATGCTACGCCACCCTAGAGGTGGCGGAGCGAGGCGCAACAAGGAGAAATGTTTTCATTTCTCCTCGTTTTATTTCAATGTGTGCTGCATTCTACAATAAAAAACAACACAGACTATAAATCCCATGAACCATAGGGGGGAGAGTCTCCATTGAAACAGTAAACAGCAATTTAGCTGCATTTTTACCTGACATTTGCGATTTTGCACACGCTCTTACAATCACTCCCAGGCCCCGCTGTCTAAATACGCAGGCGCCATCTTGGGAGGGGACAGGTCAGTCGGCTAGTCGTTCGCCCCTGACTGCATAAATACTGAGGCTAATGTGCTAGTCAGAGTACTCCTGAGGCTTGAGCCAGGAGTAGACACTTTTTCGAAAGGTACTAATGTGATTACCTGTGTTATTAATTGTTTTTAACTGCTTTTATTGTTGAAACTTTTGAAACAGTAAACGGCGATTTAGCTGCATTTTTACCTGACATTTGCGATTTAGCACACGCTTTTTCAATCACACCTGGGCCCCGCTGTCTAAACGCGGAGGCACCATCTTGGGAGGTGGTAGGTCAGTCGGCTAGTCGTTCCGCCCCTGACTGCATAAAAAACAACACAGACTATATATAGAGACCAAAAACGCCTCTGCAGGAAAAAAGAGAGAGCTTGGCGGCTTGATTTTCACCCTGACAAAAAATCCCAATATAAAGAGGCAATCAAAGCATACAGAAACGGGGTCAGGATGGCACAGGCCTCTTACTTCGCAGACAAAATTATGGCAGCTAACTCAAAACCCAAGGAGATTTTCCACCTAGTAAAAAACTGCATCAAAGTGAACACTGCCCCCCCCTTGACAAAAACGCTGGAACAATGCAACGAGCTAGCAGACTTTTTTCATAATAAAGTTTCTCAAATATACTCCTCTTTCTCGATAACAGCCAACAATTCAGGAATACTCAATCATTCTCCTCTGAGCATTTCCCCTCTCCCAGACCAGCCTACTCTGGAACGCTTCCCTCCACTAGACTTGGACACCCTTCAAAAACTAGCACGGCAAGTTAAATCCGGCTCCCCCCGCGACCCTGCCCCTCCGGAGATACTGCTCCAGGCTAGCCAAGCCATCCTCCCTGTGGTACTGGACCTACTTAACTCCTCCATCTCTTCGTGTACAGTACCCAATGGATGGAAGAGAGCTATGGTTCGGGCACTGCTAAAAAAGCCCACTCTCAACCCAGAAGACCACTCCAGCTACCGCCCAATCTCATTACTTCCCTGGGTAAGTAAGGTGCTGGAGAAGTACATAAATACCCAGCTAGTACAATTCCTGGAAAATAATGTGCTCCTGGACCCAACCCAGACAGGATTTAGGCCAAAGCACGGCACTGAAACTGCCCTGCTTGCAATCACCGAAGAGTCACGAAGGATACTAGATCAGGGAGGATCAGTGGCAGTGATCCTCCTTGATCTAAGTGCGGCCTTTGATACGGTCAGCTATGCCACCTTGCTGAACCGTCTATGCAACATCGGCGTCACAGCTGATGCTCTAAGGTGGTTTGACTCATTCCTCAACAACAGATCTTTTCAGATCTTTGACGGGGATACAGTATCAGCCAGTAAATCCCTGAATTGTGGGGTACCGCAGGGCTCCTCATTGAGCCCTGCGCTGTTCAATGTATATATGAGACCACTGGCGGGGATCGTCGAACCATACGGTATAAAAATTGTTTCGTACGCCGACGATACCCAGCTAGTGGTCTCACTGGCTCAAGAGGGTACCAGACACACTTCAGCAGGCCTGATGAAATGCCTTGAGGACGTCAAGGAGTGGATGACTTGCTCCTCCTTAAAACTTAACGGAGATAAGACTGAGCTCATGCTCTTAGGCTCAGCATCCCCAATATCTCTCACCCCCCTTTGGCCTCCGTGCCTAGGTACCCCTCCAACTCCCAAGGACAGCGTAAAAAGTCTAGGTGTCTGGCTTGACAAAAACCTCTCCTTCTCCATTCAGGCCACCAAACTTTCTGCCACATGTTTTGGCCTACTAAGAACACTAAGGAAAGTTCTCCACCTCCTACCTATGGAAGCCAGACAAGTGGCAATACAGGGCCTGATTCAGTCTCGGTTAGACTCGAACAACGTCCTGTATGTCGGAGCTCCAGAGATGACCCTGCGAAAGCTACAGGTGGTGCAGAACTGTGCAGACCGCACCCTGTTACAGATCCCACGGACTCAGTCGGCTAAACCCGCATTGAACAGCCTACACTGGCTTCCAGTGAGACAGAGAGTGGCATTCAAGGCACTATGTGTTGCCCACCGGGCCTTCTGGAAAACGGGCCCAGCTATTACTGACAAACTAGTCACGCAATACCACCCTAAGAGAAACCTCAGATCTACGGATGCCTTTCTGGCCGCAGTACCCAGAATAAGGAGAGCTAGGTCCGGAGGTAGGATGTTCTCCTTAAACGCCTCTAGGATGTGGAACTCACTCCCCTTACAGCTCCGGACCAACTCAAACCTACTCTCCTTCCGCAAACAATTGAAAACCTACCTGTTTGCGAGGTCCACTGCTCTCTAAATTCCTCCCGTTATACCCAGCTCTGTCTTATGTTCAGCGCTTGGACGCCCCCCGGGCAGCAACCGCGCTATATAAATGACAATACAATACAATACAATATACCATGAACCATAAGGGGATGAGTCTCCATAGTAACCATAGTCCAATCATACTCCAATCCAGTGTAACTGTATGACGTCCCTTCATGTTCTTCTTCACGGGAGGAAGTTAACTTTGAACGCTTGTCCCATTCAAATTTCTGATCATTCTCTACCACAGAGAGGTAACTTACATTATCCAATTCTTTATAATATTATACGATTCTTTATTCAAAACTATGGTTTTAACACCTACATTTCTTTCCATTTTTAGCCACAATTTAGCCACGTCCCTAGAGGTGGGCTACAAAACATGGCAGCTACATGGCCGCGCCAAAGGTAAGCCCGTCTGCGCCCGTCCGCGCATGGATGGCGCCATGGATCAGGAACCCTGCCCGCTACTCTAGGGGAGCAGTTTGTTACTCCTCCTCTGAGATTTTAACTTTCAGAGCGGCAGTAGATGAGGAATGCACTTGGGGAAGCTGGGTTTCTCATCTAGATTTTCCTACATATCTCTAGAAACCCAGGTCTCGTCGACTGAACCTTTTTCCCTGTCATAGAAGCGTAAAGGGAAGATTTTCTAAATCATAGCTCAAACAACTTTATCATCCAAATCCAATTTAGACTCAAAGGACCACTGACTATGAGCAAAAGTTTTGAAGGTTTATTACAAAGCCAAAAATAACAGAAGTAGGTACTGGAGCTAATGGCTGAGGGAGATGCATTTCTCTTTTAATACTGCAGCAAAGTGAGGGAAGATGACAAGGGTCCTAGAGCCCGTAAATTATTCTTTCTGTGCCTGCTTTTAAACTGTAGATGTTCAAGCAAACATGGTCAGGATATCTGTGAGCTATTAGCGGATCAGGAGCCAGTACGGCTGTTTTTAGCTAAAACCTGGCTGCGTCAAAACCCTGCACCTGCTTGAAGCAGGCGTAAGGATTGATGCAGCATTGTACAGATAGGGCACCCCGAGACTTGCTGGAGCTGCGCAACTCCAGCAATGCACCGACTTTACGGCACAGATGCATCACGCATCTATCCGTTTTTGCCCCATGATGTGCCGCACTGGAAATGCGGCGCATCAATGGTGGCGGAGCCCTGACGCACAACAACTGGCGCATCCTTGCTGATATGCAGGGTTGCACCAGTTATTGTAAATCTGCCCCTTCATCTATAGGCGCCCGAGCACGGCGAGAGCGTTTATTAATGATTGGACAGAAATATTGCCTGCTATCTGTTATTCAACCATTGTAGTTTTTGGGGACCTAAATTTACATTTTGATAAGGAATTTGTGAGCTTACAGCTGGTTTACAGGCCTTAGGTCTAGAGCAGTTAGTTCATGCCCCTACGCACATTAGGGGTCATACACTAGATAATATCTTCTCTAAAAGTGCTCAGGTGGAAGCTTTGCCACCTGTGCCTGTGGTATGGCCTGACCATTTGATTCTTTCATTTAAGATCAAGAATCCTAGGAAAGTCTCTTGCCAATTGATACAGCCTTTGGAGTCAAAATTGACCCCAAAATGGTCCCTACTAACCCCTGACTCTTTCACAATCAAACTGCCTTTTAGCATTCAGAAACTGGTGCTCTCCACCCAGATAGCTGGCAAAAAATCTTTTTGGGATTAAGGAGGCAGTTGACTCCTTCATCCCCCTGAAACTATGTAATAGTTTCCGCTTGAATCCTTCAGAGGAATGGTTTTCAGAGGAGTTAGCAATGCTTAACAAGCATTTACAATGCAACAGTCTCGGCATTGCAAAAGTTAGAGCTATTAGTATTTTAAATGAACGCGAGTTTAAGGTCTTGACATTGTAAATGACAAGGTCTTTTATTTATGTTTTAAAAACCAAAACATCAATAAAAGTCATTGTCATTTACAATGCCAATAGCTCAAAGTCACGTAATGTGTATGCCAAACTACAGTAGCCTCCTGACGAGTGCCCTTTCACTTAATTTTTTACAAATGAAAGCCCTGGCATTTCTTTTTTTACAAATTAAGCACGGGTGGTGTCCGTGTCTGCATGGCAGTGTTGGTGTCCGTGTGTGCATGGGAGTGGTGGTGTCCGTGTGTGCATGCAAGTGGTGGTGTCCGTGTGTGCATGGCAGTGGTGGTGTCCGTGTGTGTATGGCAGTGGTGGTGTCCGTGTGTGCATGGCAGTGGTGGTGTGCGTGTGTGCATGGCAGTGGTGGTCTGCATGTGTGCACGGCAGTGGTGGTGTGCGTGTGTGCACGGCAGTGGTGGTGTCTGCAGATCAAGCCTATCATTAAGGTTCAGGGCCTTTAATTACTGTTATGGCCCTCAGCAGCAGATTGGTATGCTATTAGATAGCCTGGAATTGTGGGCTTTCCAAAACAATAGGTATTGAAGGGAATACAGAAGGGTTCACTTGTATGTCTTATTTTTCCAGTAAAGTCTTGAAATGCACTGCATATTAGCATATGTGTTAATGACCGACGCTGCAAACCGCACTAGAACATGGCTACTGCATACCCACAATCCATTGCCCGCGTCATAGTTTACACACGGTAGACATTCCATGCACGTGTTTAACGTGACGCAGGAGCAGAGTCCCGGGATGGCCTGTTTTGCAACACATCGCAGTTTTTCAGACTCATTGCAGAGGCGTTATATACACTATGCGGGGAGTGACGCCGAGTAGGATGTTTGTGTACCATGAGAGTGGGAGAACCGGCTATAGATTCAGATCCGTTCTGAAGTTATGTGAAAGGACAGTGGGAAGTGTAGCGCGCGTGTACCTGCATCACCGCGATGAGGCTGCCGCGTGCCTCGTGAAGAGCGCCACGCGCCCCTCTGCAGACTCCTGCAGCATTCCAGAGAGGCGCGCGACGCGATCCGGTCTGGAATACAATTCTGTGGAGACAAGACCTGGCGTATGGGGAAACGCTGCGCGCGGCCAGGTCTTGTCTCCCTTCGGCGTCTCAGACTGCTGAGACGCCGACAATAGTTCTCTGGCGAGAACGCGCTTTCAGCGCGGTATAGCCAAGCCCTAAAAAGGATTGTAAACGTCTTGAACATTGCTGTAGGAAAAATTATCTGCCAGAAGTTGAAATATCTTGCAGCGCTAAAACACTACCATAAACAGATCAGGAAAACATGTCAGGAGTTTTATACTCAAAAAATTGAATCAGTTAAGAACGCCCCCAAAGACATCTTTTGTATTGTCAAATAACTTACCTCCTTGGAGCGAGTTACAGCAGTGATGTCGGCATCAATGGAGTATTGTAATAACGTAGCTAATTTCTTTTTGGAAAAAATAGAGAAGATCTACACCACCTTTACAAACACTAGTAGGAATTTTACTTTTAATCCCTCAAAGAGTGAAACATCTCATCATCTCATGAGGGAATGTTCACTTTCCAACCACTAGCCGAAAGAGATATACTACAGATTATGTCAGTAGTAAAATCAGGCTCTCCCATGGATATTATCCCTCCAAACATTCTGCTATGAGGGAAGGAAGCTATTGCACTGGTGCTTACAAGCCTGCTGAATTTATCTTTCAGCTCGGGTCAAGTCCCTACTAATTGGAAACATGCAATGCTGATTCCTCTATTGGAGAAACTGTCTTTGGACCCTGCGCTCCCAGAAAATTTGAGACCAGTATCATTGATACCTTTTTTGCTAAAATAGCAAAGAAATTTCTTAACTACAATTAACCAAATTTATGGAAGAAAACCAGGTACTTTACAAAACTTCGTCTGGTTTCAGCGCCTTATACAGCAAAGAATCGGATCTACTTCTAGTCTCCAAAGCATTAAAAATAGCAGCGGACAACAGCATTGATCCTGCTGGATTTGAGTGCAGTTTTTGATACGGTACCCAAGGCCCTCTTTTTGAATGGTTGGTGGATGCTGGGATCAGAGGCAGCAAATGGGAATGGATTTAGCATTTACTACAAGACAGATCCTTTCACGTCCTGTAACGGTCCTTTAAATCGGAAATCTGTCCCCTGTAGCAAGGGGTGCCACAGAGCTCTGCCCTGAGTCCAACGTTATTTAACGTTTATATGCGTCCATCAGCAGACATAGTCGTGAAACATGGGATGAGACTGGTGTCTTATGCTGATGACACACAGCTGATCATTACGTCAGAACATAAGGATGTAGCGGCTGCGCTTAAATTTAAAGTTTGCTTAATTAATTTAATAAACGAAGCGTGGAGATACTCCTCCGGGAGTCGATTCCTAGCGCTATATAAACCCGCAATTAAATTAAATTAAACTTTGCTTAATTGACTTGGCTAACTGGATGAATCTCAGTTGCCTGCAATTAAATACAGGCAATTAAATACAGGCAAGACTGACATCATGGCAGTTAGTAAACAGCCTTCCATTTGGTCCTATATCCGATGGCTGGAAGAATGAGGGCCGACCCCGTTTCCTAAATCTAAGATAAAAAAATTGGGAGTATGGTGTGATAACACACTTTTATTCACGGAACAGATATCAGCTCTGTCCGGCATCTGTTTTGGCCTTTTAAGGATGATACGGAAAATCTTAGACCATCTACCTTGGGAGCAAAAAAGACCATTATTCAGGCGTTGATTATATCTTGATTAGATTACTGCAACATTCTCTACTTAGAGGTCACCAAAAGCAATATGAGAATGCTGCAGAAAGTTCAAAATGCTACAGCCCGGATATTATTGAATATCCCAGGATGAGCCCCTGTGGGAGTGGCCCTAAGGAAACTACGCTGGTTACCGGTGCAGGACAGAGCAACTTTTAAAGCTTTGTTTTTTTGCCATAGGATTCTGAACGAGAAGGGCCTAGATATATTCGGCCCCTACTCACCCCCTACAGACCTATTTGGATTATTACGTCTGCGGGTAATGCAAAGCTGACAGTGCCAAAAATTCAAAAGGCACGCTTAGGCGGCAGATCCTTTAGCATTTTAGCAGCAAAAGCTTGAAATCAAGTTCCGTTGGTGCTAAGGATGCAGCCCTCAGTAGCGCTGTTTTATAGAAACACTAGCAGCCCGTCCCGACGTTGTCTGGGTATGAATTGCTGCCGGCCAGTAGTATATTGTTTTGTAGGATTTCGTTTTGATAGCATTTCTTATCAGTGACAGGCATGTGAAACGCTCCGATTCACAGTGCACTGCTGATGCACTTAAGAGTGCGCGTTTAGTAGTGTGTGAACTCGAGTTTCCCTACTTTATTTTTCCTTGCAATATTATATAGCGCGAACTCGACAACATGGCATGAGCACAATTTACATTACAGAAGAACACATTCATTTGTGGTAGGCACGGGGAGACAAAGCGATTTGCCTGGAATCACAGGATGTTGAGCTGATGCCGAGATTCGAACGTAGCTCCCCAGCTCTAAAGTTCGCAATTCTAGAACTTGTGGCGGGAGGTGTGTCTAAAAGTGTATGTCGGTACCGGCCATCAATGAGAGAGACCTGTGCATTTTTCAAATCGGTGGTGAAAAAATATGAGTTTGTTGCTGGAGATGTGGGCCGCCGTGCCACCAATGTACTTACCGGGGAGGGTAAATACCCATTTTTCCTCAACTTTCTTACCGCATACCATCAATCCGCATACTTTCATTACGAATGTACCATGACTCCACAAATCCATTATAAAGCATGGCATTACAGGGTATATTTATATGGTTAAGATGGGTTAGTGTTTAAGGGTGTTGGGGTATTTTAAGGAGTAAGGGTGGGTTATGAATATGGGGTGCAGGGGTATTTAAAGGGAGCAAGGTGGACACCCGGAGCTGGAATGTACAGAACCTGGGAAGAAAAAACAATGAAATATTTTTTTTTCCGTAATCCCGCGCCCCACACACACCCATGCCCCCAGCACATGCCCACAGGACACGATATGAGACATGGCATGAAGGGCGGAATGTACCACATGCCCCCAGCATTTGTCACGCCCCCAGCACACGCCCACAGCACAACGCAGACACGCCCACAAGGGACTACTTTGCTGGCACGGTTCTTTTACCTTTTAAATGTATATGTTGGGCGTCTACATAGCCTATGTCCTTCTGCTGCAACTGCCCTTTCCAACGCTGTATTGGGTGTTGTGATTGGTGCTGTGGTTCCCGAGATTACCCGCCTCAAAGGTTTGGGCTCTCTCTTTATTATATTAGTATAGATGAAAACATGGGGGCATATTATCAAGCAGGGCGTTAAACATTATCACCGTTTTAGTGGCAGGAAACTGCAGCCAAAGCGGCGATAATGGGCTTGATAATATGGCCTTGTGAATTCCAATAGAAACCAATGTTCTTGTGTGAACTTGGGCTTCTATTGGAATTCTCCAGGGCATATTATCAAGCCCATTATCGCCGCTTTAGCTGCAGTTTCCTGCCGCTAAAAAGGCGATAATTTTAACGCCCTGCTTGATAATATTCCCCATGGTTCTACAGTAGATTGGTGCTAAATTAACCTTTAATTTGGATAGGCGCCTACTTCACAGAGAGGAGGAGTTCTTAGCATGGAGACACTTCGTTGGAGTAATCTGACCCAAAACATTTGCATCAATTCCACGAACATTCACTTAAATAGAAATATGATATTAAGTTTACTTACTGATAACGAAGTAACATCGGGTGGGTCTGAAAACCATTTCATGATGTCCTTGGGTGGGATAATCCTCGCCTCCTTGTCCTTAATAGAATTGAAATTTTTCTTCTCATTAGCTAGGAAATGTTTAATTCTGTGAGGACCTGAGGCGAGGATTATGCATGTTCAAAGCTTACTTACGACCAGAGTGGCGGCCTCCAAAATGGTTTTAAGTAAAAATTCTTGAACGTTGACTCCGAATGGCCATGAAATACTCAAGTTTGCCACCTACCTGTATGGCTTTGGATGCCATGACCCCTCTTGTGGCTTGGGCCCCAAATGTATGCACGTCCACACCGGCCTTGGCTATGATCCACCTTACCTACCTGGCAACAGAATGAATGGCTTTTGTGTGGCAATTAGAAGTTGCCTCTCACCTGTTGGTCTGATATCCTCTGTAATTTCTTCATATACCTTAATGCATCTGACTACACATAGTTTGGGGCATTACAAAAAGGTAGGATAAGATACCGACATGGTATTTTCCTTAGTTCTCCTACATATGGTTTAAAAAGGATCTCAAAAGCTACCTCTTCCCGAGAGCAGCGTAGTTTAACATCTGTAGGTAATGTTTATGGTCGAAGCGCCAGGATACCCTTTGGGTGACAGCTGCGCTCTATAAGTATGCTTACAATTACAATTACAATGGTAAACGTGACTCCTCCTGGCGTGACAACCCTAGCAGAGGTATCCAAAGTACTCACATCGGACACCCTTTTCATGAAATGAGGTATAGGAATATGGGCAGTTTTGCTGAGAGTTCCTTTCGTGACAAGCACTGGTTATCCTGCCAACTAAGGATTAGTTGTAAGACATCATTAACGTCCCATATGTCTGACTATCTGAGCTTCGAGGGGTTAGAGAGTCTGATACCCTTCATTAGTTTACAGACCTAAGGCTTTTCTCCAGGAGGTTTGTTATCAATAATGTTATGTCCGGATGATATGGCTGACCTAAAGGAATTGACAGTATGGTATGCCAGCCCTGACTGTGCCAATTCTGCCAAAAAATGTGATTGTGAGTAACATCTGCCCACAAGGGATCCAGATGTCTGTCCAAACATCAAGTATTCCATCGTCTCCAAGACGAGCAATATCTCTTGATGGTGCCTGATGCCCACGCCTGCTGGATAAAGATTTCAGCATCTGCTGAAAGTTGGTTGTCTTTTCAGGGTCCCATGAAACCTTCCATGCATGAGGGAGAGGTGTCCCTGTAGGAAGAGAGGGTGCAGGCAACCCTGCGGGTCTCTGCGTACCAAGGGAATGAATGAGGGCAGTTTTTTCAGTAGGTCCCACGACAGCTCCATCAGCGTTCAGAACCATGTCTGCGACTTCCAGATCAGTGTGACCAACACCAGAGATGGTGACTGCCGTCTGACTTGAGCCGCTACCCTGGGAGTCATCATGCATGGTGGGAAGGCTTACGGAAGATCCTTGGAGGAAGGCATCCACTGCTATGATTTCCAGATCCGGTCTCCAGCTCACATATTGTGGAAGTTGATGGTATAACCCTGATGCAAAAATGTTCCAATGGCAAGGACCCAATCTGTCCATCAGTGCTGGGAAGATCTTGTGATCCAGATGGCAGATGTTGCTGTCCGAGTACAACAACAACAAATGTTATTGTTTGATTAGTTAACCCCTTGACCGCGGTGAACATTTCGCCGCGGTGCCGGTGATTTATGGTGTGGGCGTGGTTCGGAAGGCCCCCGGCCGTCCTCCGCACACGCCCACCGTGACGTCGGACGGCCGCCGGCTGTCCCATGCATGGAGGGGTTAAAATCATTAAAAAAAACCTTAGAGAAATAGAATACATCTGCACAGGCGGCTAAGATTATCATGCAGTAGCCGAGTGCCACTTAGGTGTGCTACAACGCCTGCAATTGCAGCGGAGCTGTTTTTTTTGTGTGTAACCTATCATTACAAGAGGTTGAAACATGTCGACCACCTTTTAAATCACTTCTAGATACTACATGGCCAATAGCACCATGAGCAGTATCTCACCAGTTTTTTATTTGGTTACACTGACTCCAGAATAAATTTGTTTGAAGGAGTATCTGATGTATACTTTTTAATTACCTCACCATTTCTTTTATTCTTTCACCCCTCACTACACACAAAAAAACCAGCGCCGCTGCAATTGCAGGCGTCGTAGCACACCTAAGTGGCACTCGGCTACTTGGGTGGGCCCCGATGATGAAGCATGTCACCGACCAGGTCGGTGAGTGAGGGGTTTCTTATAAAAGTAAAAAACTTCTTTTTTCTTTGTTTCTCATTCATTCTTCTCTGTTTTGAGACCATTAGTGTTTTATGTCCTGGTGACTACTCCTGTCATTGTTTCTGCAAAGTTAACCTAGAGTTTAAAGGAGTAGGTACCTAAAAATACCCTTACTCTCTCTTTGGTATAAACATATTAGGCAGCGCGCAGCTGTGAGAGCTATCTCTCTCCCCTTTAGTTTTAAAGGGACGTAACAATTATAAATATGGGTGAAAATCAGGGTTTGTCCTTTAGTAGTGAAGAGGTAGAGGCTATTCTTGCCGATACTTCCACTTTTTCTGATGCCAATATATCACAAACTATCGCACAGACAACAGACTGGGAGAGACTGTCGGAGCTTAAAAGAGATAGAATAAGAACCATATTACATGGTACTATTCTTAGGGAATACCTAACAAATAATGCGGCCCCTAAAGGCCTTCTGGTGACGAACGCCCCAAGAATTTTTCTTAACGACCCAACATTCAGACGTGATTGGGCGCAGATAGCATGGCACTGCACCCATGACTGGATAGTATTAATTATAAAAACTGCACTAAGACTATCAGAATCCATCCTCATTGAGGTGCAAAAAACAGAGGCTCATATAAGAACGACAATTTCTGGATACAAGAAAAGGCTAGACGAGATAAATAAAGAACTAACAGAATATAAAGACAACCTATCTCAACAAAAAGCACAAAAACTACAGAAGGATTTAAAAAAATTCTCTTTTGTGAAGACCTATCCTTATTCTGACCCGGACTTCCAGCCACCAAACAGAGGAGAAAAAATCTCTGATGTATCAAGCGATGATGGCTCTATCAGCAGTGGGTCAAGCACTGGAAGTAGTAAAAATAGACAGAGGGGCAGAGGAAGAGGACAACCTCGCTGGCAACAATTTGATACGCCTCAGGTGGGAAACTTCCTAGGGCCTTTTGATCCACATAACCAGTTCCAAGGATATGGATGGCCCCCATACCCGCCACCGATGTTTCACCAAAATGCTTTTCGCCCTCCTTTTTTAGGGATGGGACGGAGAGGAAGAGGAAGACGCAAGGGAAACAACCAGGTACATTGGGAGGAACAAGACAACGTGGGGAACTACACGCGGAGCAAAACACAGACCGCGCAGGCGTCAACAAGCAAAACCTAGTGACAAATCTATCCTCAGGGCCTTTAACAGACATAAAGCTGAACACATTGAACAAAGGGCTTGGATTTGTCCCGACAGCCAGAATTGATAAGTTTGCTTTGCACTGCGAATTGGCGGAGTTTTTCAGAAAACTTAAGTTGAAGGCGTTTTTTTAAAAGAATTCAGATAAACCAGATACAATATCTGACTCTGATACTTCACTGCGGAAGAAGTCCACCTTTCAACCCCCCCCGCATATGATCCGGTGGAAATATCCACATTCGAACTAGCAGTCTTCAATGACATAGAACATATGCAAGAAGAAAAGCCTTTCTGCAACACAACTAATGAAGAAAGACGAGCACTGGAAGAACTAAAGAACTGCGGTGAAATTATAATAAAACCCGTGGACAAAGGGGGAGGAATCGTAGTTCTAAATAAATCAGACTACCAGGCAGAATGCCTCCGCTTACTATCAGACAATAACAATTACCAACGATTGTCGGTTGACCCCACAGAGGCCCTAAAAGATGAAATTGAAATTTTTGATTGACCTAGCCGAGACATGTGATCACATAACCAAACAAGAGGCAGATTTTCTAAGAAGCAGCAAAGGAAAAATTCCATATTTGTACATCTTACCGAAGATGCACAAAAATAAATTGCCACCACCTGGAAGACCTATAGTTTCGGGCATAGGATCGCTCCTTGAACCCCTCTCACGGTATTGTGATTGTTTTTTTAAGAAAATGGTACAGGGAACTGAAACATATCTGCAAGACACCAAGAGGCTGTTAAACCTCCTTAACGACATCAGAGTGGATGATACGACTATATTACTGAGTTTTGACATCGAAAGTCTCTATACCAGTATTCCGCAGAATAAAACACTGGATGTACTGAGAAAAACGTTGGACGAAATGACCTGGCCCTACCACGTCCCAAAACAATTTGTATTAGAATGTGCTGCCCTTGCGCTGAAAAAGAATTATTTTGAATTCGAGGGTACCCTCTTCTTGCAGACTGGGGGGACCTCAATGGGAAGCACGTTTGCTCCTAGCGTGGAGGGTCTCTACGTTTTTGACTTTGAGAAACAATTCATACTGGCAGAGTCCAATCCCTATGGAGAGCATATTGTATTTTGGAAAAGATACATTGACGACGTCCTTGCCATTTGGCAGGGACCGGAGCAAAGGCTGAAGGAGTTCATCACTTGGATAAATACCTGCGATAAAAATCTAAAATTCACATATTCGATGGATACAAAAATGATGGTCTTCCTTGATTTGGAAATAACGAAGGAAGATGGAGTACTACATACAAAAACATATCAAAAACCAACTGCAAAGAACAACGCATTACGATATGAAAGTTTCCATCCGCGGGCCCTAAAAGAAAACCTGCCCTACGGCCAGTATCTCCGCCTCAGACGCAACTGTAGCAAATTGGAAGACTACAAATGCCAAGCAAAAGAACTTACAAAAAAACTATCTGACCGGGGGTATCCAAAACACATCCTGAGCAAAGGACAGAAGAGAGCACGTAATCAGCCGAGGGACGCTATCCTTGAAGACAAAATCAAGGAGGTGGAATCATTGCCATTAACATGTGTCACTACATTTAACAGTCTATCTAATAGAGTGACTAAGTCAATCAAAAACCATTGGAAAATCTTGAACACTGGTAATCTCCACTGGGAAAAAACCTCTCTTTTCATTTAAAAGAGCACGTAGCATCAGGGACACTCTGGTGCACACCCGACCAAGAAACGTGACGGAACAACCAAATGTACTGAGTGCCTGCGATCTTCCAAAAGTGACGGGACACCATCCCTGCGGTAATTACAGTGTCTGTCATTTGACAACAACAACAAAAACACTGCAGCTGACGAATGGAGAAACATGGACGCAAAGAATACACACAAATTGTAACAGTGTAAATGTGGTATATTTAATCACCTGCCCATGTGGACTACAGTATGTGGGAATGACCGGAAGAAAAGCTAAACAGCGCACCTGTGAGCACAGGAGCTCCATCAGGTGCAAGAGAGTTGCCACAAAACTCACGGAACATTTTTTGTCAGTTAATCACACCACAAATGACTTAAGGTGGACAATAATAGAACAAATACCAACAGGCGATAACACTACCCATCGTCTATTCGAAAAAGAACAACGTTGGATATATCGTTTATCAATCCATATATCTGGATTAAACGACAATATCCCATGGTCCACTGTGAGAAATAAACAAAGAATGACACCATTCAACACTCTCCTTGAGCTGATACTTGATAAAAAACTTTTTTATAAGATCCAAAACATTGATTCAATATATGTGCCCTCAGATCAACAAACTACGACTCCCTCGTTCTTTAGTCTTTCTCTGGCATCCCTAAAACCATAGATATCGACCACAAACGCGTTGATTACTATCTCTTTTGGGTTCTAAAGTTTTTATTTTCTGTTTGTGACCCATTTTTCCAATAGACACGCAGATCACTGACTTTTGGTCACCGATATGAGGTCAATAAACTTTTTTGGTCTTCATTGTAACATTCGATATTCCCTTACACAGACAAAGTACCGCCTCTTAACATACGATCCTTAAAAGACTGAGGGCGAGCGTTGACATCACGTGCTCTGGCGGCCCAATGATTAGGAGGTATTAATATACGCGGAAGTCGAGGACTCAGTATCCCCGGAACACCGTGCAGGAAAGATAGGTTTCTGGCGGGCTAACGCCGACCGACAAGTACGTGATAAAAAAAAACGGATTCCCACTTCTCCCTTGCATTACCGGGTGCTTTTTATCCACGCACTTCCGGTGTCGGTAATAATCGAATCAGGTGTTTGATTTTATTTTCCTACAGAACGCTCCAAGGCTGCCCCCCCATGATGTCCATGAGGCACATTTAGTACCTTATTCAAGTAAGTCGCTGATCTGTGTGTGTGTTCTATGGGAATAATGGAAGTGTGCGTTTTTTGGCATCACTATTAACAAAAACCTTGGACTACCTGATCTTTCGCCTTATTTATATTTAAAAATAAAGTGAGTCCACGAAATAGGAGTGCCCACATTTTCATGGTGACCTAATACAGTGTCCTTACAAACAGTAGAGCTACGCCTGTGACTTATTATTCACAAAAATGTAAAACGATAAGCAACAATAGAATTGAGTCACCGATCTTGACCAGCAATTCAAGAAATGTAATGTTGGTGTACACTAATGCATACTAAATTAGGGTGCATTTTACAAAAAATGAACAGAGATGAATGAGTACCTGAATAGAACATTACTGTCATTATGTTATGTGTGTTTTTGTTTCAGGTCCTTACACAGAATGCTGTACATAGAACGATAAAACCGTGAGTACGCGGTATTTGCACTGAAGGGTCTGAGAAGGGTGCACCTTAGCGTGTGCAGACCTCTCGGACTCCAATTTTGGTCCTGAAGAAAACCTATAATTACAAGAGGTTGAAACATGTCGACCACCTTTTAAATCACTTCTAGATACTATATGGCCAATAGCACCATGAGCAGTATCTCACCAGTTTTTAATTTGGTTACACTGACTCCAGAATAAATTTGTTCGAAGGAGTATCTGGTGTATACTTTTTAATTACCTCACCATTTCTTTTATTCTTTCACCCCTCACTACACACAAAAAAAACAGCTCCGCTGCAATTGCAGGCGTCGTAGCACACCTAAGTAGCACTCGGCTACTTGGGTGGGCCCCGATGATGAAGCATGTCACCGACTAGGTCGGTGAGTGAGGGGTTTCTTATAAAAGAAAAAAAAATCTTTTTTCTTTGTTTCTCATTCATTCTTCTCTGTTTTGAGACCATTAGTGTTTTATGCCCTGGTGACTACTCCTGTCATTGTTTTTGCAAAGGTAACCTAGGGGTTTAAGGAGTAGGTACCTAAACATACCTTTACTCTCTCTTTGGTATAAACGCTAATTTTTTGTAACCTTTTACAAAAGGGTTACACAGAAATTAACTTCAACTTGGGCACCTGCTGCTGTAAACCTGTATGTGCTTTCTGGCGCCTCGTTGCCTACTTGCAACTATTCTCTGACTCTGCTCTGACCCTTGTAGCAGGGACAGAGAATAGTTACAAGTAGGCAATGAGGCGCCTGTCACGAAAATTAAACCTCAACAGGAAGCACTGACAGATATAAAAACAAGCATTTGCAATGCAATAGGTCTCGCATTAGGAAAGTTTGAGCTATTGGTCTTGTAAATGACAATTTTTTTTATGTATGTGTTGGTTTTGAAAATAGCTAAATTAATAGCTTTGTCATTTACAATGCCAATAGTTATAACTTTAGCAAATGTGACACCTATAGGTATTTGAAAAGCAACATGTTTTGTATTTACGTGACTTAGCTGTATTGATATTACAAATTACAATGGCTTTTAATTTTTTTAAATAATTAATACTTAAATAAAAGTGATTTTAATTTATAATGGCAATAGCTTAAACTTTTGTAAATAACTTTTGTGAAGATTATGTTTAGTGTATTTTATTGTGACGAAAATCCAAGAACAGAAGTGAAATATTAACATCTTTTTGTGACATTCGTAATAAAGTTTGAAACATTGAGAGAACATATTTGAACCAGTTCTGGTTGAATGGTTGGGCAGATTGATGCAGGGGTGGCGCTGAGTGGTGCTGTGGTGGTGCTGAGTGGTGCTGCGGTGATGCTGAGTGGTGCTGTGGTGGTGCTGAGTGATACTGGGATGGTGCTGAGTGATGCTGGGGTGGTGCTGAGTGGTGCTCTGTTGGTGCTGAGTGATGCTGTGGTGGTGCTGAGTGATGCTGTGGTGGTGCTGAGTGGTGCTGTGGTGGTGCTGAGTGATAATGTGGTGGTGCTGAGTGATGCTTTGGTGGTGCTGATTGGTGCTGTGGTGTTGCTGAGTGATGCTGTGGTGGTGATGAGTGATGCTGTGGTGGTGCTGAGTGGTGCTGTGGTGGTGCTGAGTGATAATGTGGTGGCGCTGAGTGATGCTGTAGTGGCGCTGAGTGATGCTGTGGTGGTGCTGAGTGGTGCTGTGGTGGTGCTGAGTGATAATGTGGTGGTGCTGAGTGATAATGTGGTGGTGCTGAGTGATGCTGGGGTAGCGCTGAGTAATGATGTGGTGATATAGAGGGCAGAAAGGCACAAAAAGCAGTCTAACAAAAGGCAGAAGGGCAGAAAAACAAGGGAAAAACAAGTCTAACAGAGAGCAGAAGGGCACAAAAAAGGAGTCTAACAGAGGACAGAAGGGCAGAAAAACAAAGGAAAAACGAGTTAGGGCAGAAGGGCACACAAAAAAGAGTCTAACGGGTCAGAAAGGCACAAAAATGAGTCTAACAGAGGGCAGAAGGGCACAAAAAACAAGTCTAACAGAGTGCAGAAGGGCACAAAAACAAGGGAATAACAGAGGGCAGAAGGGCACAAAAAACGAGTCTAACAGAGGGTAGAAGGGCAGAAAAACAAGGGAAAAATGAGTCTAACAGAGGGCAGAAGGGCACAAAAACTAGGGAAAAATGAGTCTAACAGAGGGCAGAAGGGCACAAAAAACGAGTCTAACAGGGGGCAGAATGAATCCCGCCCTAAGTGTTTGTCCACGAAGATGCCACCTTTTTGTGCAATACCTCTACTCAACTGGAGTACTTTCTAGTGTCTAATCAGTAAGTGCTCAGTCGTTGGCTAAATGTATAGGGACAGATTTACAATAACTGGCACATCCCCAGGGATGCGCCAGTTATCTTGCGCCGCAGCTCCGCCACCCATGGGGCGCCGCATTTACAATGCGGCGCACCATGTGCCAAAAACGGCACAGATGCGTTACGCATCTGTGCCGTAAAAGCAGCGCATTGCTGGAGCTGCGTCGCGCTGCGACGCAGCTCCAGCAATGCTCTGGGGGGCCCTTTCTCCCCAATGCTGCATCAAGCCTTGCGCCTGCTTCAAGCAGGCGCAGGGTTTTGACGCAGCATTGGCCTAAAGATGACTGAGTGAAATCTTGTAGATTTCACTCAGCCACTTTTAGGAGGCGTTCCTGCGCAGGAACGACCTCCCCTGCACCGGAACGCCTCCTGATGGCGCAGGGCTTTACAACGTGACGCATCTCTCAGATGCGTCACGTTGTTAATACCCAGCAACATGGCGCATCTTTTGTGCTGCAGCAGCGTCACAAAAGGTATCGGTAGAGGGTGGCAGTTGAGCAGTACGTTCGGCAAGCCCCATCTGTTGAGTTTTTTCCATAGGTGACTCCTGCTCACTGTGTCGAATGCGGATTTATTGTCCACAAAACAGGCAAACAGGCGGCGTTTCCTTCTGTGCTTGTTCCGTCAAAAGTGCTAGAGTTGCGAGGTTGGATAGAGTACCCATACCTTGCCTAAATCCTGTCTGGAATCTGGGAATTATGTTTTCTCCTCCATCCAACCTTGCAACTGAATTAGCAGGCATGAAGCGTACAGTTTTGCTTCGACATTAATCAGTGAGATTAGTCTGTAGTTTCCCGGCTTACAGTGATCTCCCTTTTTGAATATGGGGTGGATGATTGTCCACCTCCAGGAAGCCGGGATATTGGACTGCGAATAAATCTCATTGAAGACTGGGGTGAGGATAGAAGACCACATCTCTGGGTTATTCCTAAAAATCCCGTTCGGTATACCGTTTGGCCCGGCTGCTCCCTGAGACTTCAGTTTCATTATGAGACCACTCAGCTCTTTCACGTTTGTCAGGGAGTTTGGCTCATTGATGAGTGAATTTGATTGAGATGTGATGTCTTCTGCAGAGACCGGAGTGGATGAGGTTTGGACTTCCTTCTGTTCGTGGTCTAGCCCGTGAGGTGATTGTTCGGGACCCGTCGTAGATTTGTTAAACAGGGTTTTCACGTGGGCAATCCATATATCAGCACCAATTCCTACCTCTTGCTGGAGTATTGGACCAGATGTTAATGTGTTTACTATGCCCCAGAAGTCGCTGCTGTTGGATTGATTACCGGCAGATAATAGTTGCAGCCAGATGGACACTTTGTGCTCTGTTTTTTCTCTTTCCATGTTCCTCCTGTACGTGCGCCTTAGTGCGTGCAGCTTTGTTATTTCTTGTTTTGTACCCTTTTCTCCAACTTGAGATAGGCGTCGCACTTCTCTCGCAATCTCTCTTTTTTGCATTTTGAGATCTAGATAGAACCACGGATTCCCTCTGGTGATTTTTGTTGAAATCCGTCCCGTGAAAACTGGGAAATTTAGGACCAAAAACTCGCCCAATCGCTCCCAGTGGATTACGTGAGCATGTTATAGTACGGGGCCTTGGATTTCTATGAAGCCTTGACTTTCTCCTGAATGGATTGTGGGGCCACTCCTCACCATTTTAGTTTACGCAGATTGAACGTTTCTGGCAGCTGCATGATGGTATTGCACTTTTGAGCAATTTTTGCTTTGTTCTTCAAGTTCAGAGTCAACGGAAGGTTGTCAATTTCGGCTCATGGGATAATTCTAAAGTTGTTAATTTGTGGAAGCAAGTTATTGATCCAGGCATCCTCGACCTCACAGCACCTCCTACCACTAAAATGCACCCCCTCCCTCCCTCCAGTACTCCCTACCACCCCCCCCGGTTACTTACACTTCACACTCCTCTATCCCAGACACAGATATCCTCTCTGCCACCAACACCCCCACCCCCTACCCCACTCCCACTTAACCAGAACCCCACTCCCTCGACTAGCTTCTCAGATCAACCAACCTCACCTGACAGCACCCAACACCGCATGAGCCTCTCCCAACCCATCACCCCCCCACTCTCTGCACTCCCGTCACTCCTAGCCCTCACTGCTCCCTCAACCTCTCCCCCCCTCTCTTTGCACTCCCGCCACTCCAGGCCCTCTTCCCTCCCTCAACATCTCCCCCCCCACTCTCACTCCCTTCTACCACACTGGCACCCCCTCTCTTTGTATTCCCGCCACTCCAGGCCATCTCCCCGCCCCCAACCTCCTCCCCCCACTCTCACTCCCTTCGACCACACCGACACCCCTGCAACGCCCAGGCTCCACACGTCCCACAATCTCCTCACCCCCCTATCATTGACTCCCTGTCCACTAATACCAACAACACCATCACTATGCCTGTCATTCCTCCCCCCCAACATCCCTACCTACCCGAACAGCAACACACTCACTAACACTCCCAACTCCAATTACAACCACTCCACTGACACCCCACCCCTCTCCCCCCTCCCTTCTATAGTAATCTAGACACTTGCTCTCCTTCAACCCCCACCCTCACCCCCAACCCCTTACCCAACCCAACGTTGGACATGATAATGACTACCCTCCTCCAAGTAAGAGAAGAACTCCACGCCCTCAAAGAGTTTCTCCTCTCACACCCCAGACACCCCCCAGGAAGAAGACACGCCCTCAAAGAGTTTCTCCTCACACACCCCAGACACCCCCCACCCCCTCCTCTTCCCAACCCAATAACCTAGTCCCCTCACACCCTACTCACCCCCCACAGTGGACCTCTATCCCCTCTCGCAATACCTCCAACCGCCCTCGATGCACCATCAAGACCCTTTCGGAACTAGACATACACACCCTACTCAGCACATATGTCCAGGCTCGCCTTAACACCTTAGCTACCACACACCTGTCCATTCCTACAATTCTCCCCAACCCTCTCAGACTCCCCACGCATAACAACAGAGGCTCCGTCCCCAATAACCTCACAAAAGTCCCCCTCGCCCTAGATCCCCCCTCCTACCTCAACACCCCCAGACTCAAATGCACACTTCTCAACTGTAGATCGGCCCAAAGGAGGTCGCTGACCTCATCATCTCTCAGAACCTTGACCTAGCCATCCTAACTGAAACATGGCTAACTGAATCTTCTACTCTTATCATGGATATCCTAGTCCCCCCCAACTACTGCATCATTAGACTTGATAGACCCAGGAAGACAGGCGGTGGGATCGCATGCATTTACAAGAGCGACCTCTCAATTAATAAAGTCTCCGCCCCTTCTCTTACCTCCTGTGAATACATATGCCTTGAGCTCTTCAGTGAAAACAAACCTATCTGTTCACTACACATCATCTACCACCCACCTGGGGACAACCTCACCTTCTCCCAACAACTCATGGACACAATCTCAATCAACTCAGGAAGGCAAAACACACAAATTTACCTGGGCGATTACAATCTTCACTGGAATGATGGTAGTGACGCAGTGGTCAATGGCCTCAAAAATTACCTTAATGCCTCTGACCTCACGCAAATTTGCAACAGCCCGACCCATGACAAAGGCTCTATCCTCGACCTCATCATCGCCAAAGAAGGCACTATTCAACTTGATTCAATCCAACCCTGTGACTGGTCAGATCACCATACTGTCACATTCTTCATCAATGAAAAAGTTAAACGTATACCAGTCCAATCCTCCAAGCCCAAAGTTTGGAAGAGAGACTCGAAGAAACTCAATCCAAACTCTCTACCCCCTAACAGCTGCAATCTCCTACTTCCCCCTACCGGCGTTACTGACGTTCAATGCTTAACTGATCACTATCTCAACGCTATGACCTCAATAATCAATGAGGCTGCACCGATGCAACTGAAAAGAGACTCCACCAAGATCTCCAACCCTTGGTACGACGGGAGTCTTAATGAAGACAGACGTGCCATGCGAATGGCAGAGCGCCCCTGGAGATCAGTTCCCTCGGCACTACACCTAAAAATTCAGAGCTCGAATTCAGAGTTCTTCAGACTCCAACTCGACCAAGCAAAAAACTGTCCGAGAAAACTGTTCGAACTAATTCGATCTCAATCCAAGGAAAAACCCCAAGCAGTCGACACTATAGGCAATGCACCTTCCTGTGAAGATTTCTCTGATTTCTTTAAACAAAAAACCGACAACATCAGGAACGATCTCCTCATTGACGCAAGCCTCTACTCCAAACACCACTGCATAACACCCAATGAACCAAAAAACAATGCAACTTGGTCATCTTTTGTCACGTACTCTTAAGAAGAAATTGACAGTCTACTCAGCACCCTGGAACCATCCAATCACCTCAATGACCCTCTTCCTGCTAACGCTGTAAAAGGCTTCACCCCTCTGCTCCTCCCACTCTGGACTAAAATTATAAATAGCTCACTGCAACAAGGAACCATCCCTGACTCCCTCAAAGTTGGTCAAGTTACTCCTTTACTAAAGAAACCAACAGCAGACCCCACTGATCTAAACAACTACCGTCCGATTACCAACATTCCCACTCTCGCCAAACTGTTGGAAAAATGCGTCCAGTTACAATTGACAAAACACATAGAACAGTACGCTCTCCTCAACCCTCACCAATCAGGCTTCCGAGCAGGGCACAGTACCGAAACGGCTATGACTCACATAATCGACGACGCCCTCCAAATTCTGGATCACAATGATACCTGCCTCCTCATCCTTCTTGATCTCTCTTCAGCATTCGACACTGTGAAACATGAGAACTTACTCGAACTCTTAAAAACAAGAATGGGTCTTTCTGGGACTGTCCTTCAGTGGTTCACCTCCTTTCTACACAACAGGTCTCAGAAATTCAAGAGCAACAACTTGATGTCCTCCCCAGTACCTGTCTCGCAGGTGTCCCTCAAGGATCCTGCCTATCCCCTACTTTGTTCAACCTAGTAATGCAACCTCTCACCACCTTGCTACAAGCATCCAATGTACACTTTCACATGTACGCCGATGCCCCCCGACTATATCTCAGACTGCAATCCCCCAAAGACATCATGTGTCTGAACACAACGATCAGAAGCACCCAATCCTGACTGGCCGATAACCACCTCAAACTCAACGCTATGAAAACTGAGTTCCTTCTGATTTCACCTCCCGCGAAAATCTCTACCACTCAAACCTGGCTTAAACACCTAACTGCACTCAACGTCCAACCAACCATCGTGGATTCAGCTAAATCTTTAGGCATAACACTGGACGCCAATCTCAACATGCAGCAGCATATCAGCAAGGCAACCAAGGGAGCTAACTTTCAAATAAATACCTTAAGGAAACTTAAACCCTTCCTCCCAGCCAAAGACTTCCAAACTGCAGTACAAGCACTAATAATCCCTCGTATAGACTACGGCAGCATCGCCCTCTGCGGTCTCCCCCTAACTACAACAGCACCCCTAAGAGCCTCACTAAACGCGGCAGCGAGACTCATCACTGGATCAAAAAAACACTCACATATCTCCCCTGACTTTAAGGCCCTGAACTGGTTGCCCTTTGACGCCAGAATACATCTGAAAATTGCTTGCTTAACGCACAAGGCTATTCACCTGAGCTCACCTGGCTACCTCACTCAGAAGCTGACAATGTCCGGCGGCTCCAGAACCACCAGAAGCACAGAAAACCTTTTGCTGAAGCCTCGAAGATTCCGCAAGGAAAGAACTTACAAACGCTCCTTCTCAGGAATGGCGCCTAGGATATGGAACTCACTCCCTCCTGAAACCAGGCTCATCTCCTCCACTTTCCTTTTTAAGAAAGAAGTTAAAGCTATCCTCATGGATAAATTCACTTGAACTACTACTTTTGATTTTTTAAGACTCTGCATCGATCTGTACTCTTGTTTGATCCATTGACACATGTGTTTACCTGTATTATCGACCTTACCCGATTGTTCTTACTCCCTCCCATTTGTTATGCTCGCTTTGCTCCCTCATGTACCCACCCTCCCTCCTACCCCTCGTCTATGTGAAGCGCTCTGTTATCTGCAAGGATCTTGCTCGCGCTATATAAAACTTTCTAAATAAATTGATGATTATGATGAAGTTTTATTGCTGAGGCGACCTTTCCGCTCAGATATGTTGCCGTGGCTGGCGAATCACCCGGAGCTTTACCGTTCATGATTGTCATATCGAGTGCTGCTAGTTTACAAACAAGCTCGGTCGCACCCTGGGAGGATTTACTGTTTCTTCCCCGTTCAGTCATTAGAAGATTGCTGTTAAAGTCACCTGAGATCACTATTTGGGTGTTCACGTGGCTTTCCAGTAATGACTTTAATAACTTTATTAGTGTTAGATGTTTACCCTTCTGCTTTTTTCTCTCCGGGTGGATGTAGACGTTGATTAAAAGGAGTTGTCTGGTTGGTTCCTTGCAGCTTACCTTGATCACTTGGATCCAGTTTGCCCCCGTGTCTAGTTTTTCCGTTGCCCAGTTCAATTTTAGAGTGATGAAAGTTGATAAGCCCCCTCTCAGATGACCATAATTTGAATGTCTTTCTGCCAGGCAGTGATGTTCAATTAAACCAGGTATTGAGCTTGCCCCCATGTTCCATGTTTCTTGGAGCAGGATTATTTGTTGTTGCATAAGGAATGATACGGCTTCTTGGTCTTGTCCCATGTCTCTGAAGCCATGGAGGTTCCATGAACAGAGCGAGATGTTGGTTATTTGGGCATGTTCCAGCGCCAATGTTATACTTTTTCTGACTTGGTTAGGAACACTTATTATTCAGCGTTCTTGGGATCCAGGACCAGTCCTTGAATTCCTGTAGGCTTCCCCCGGTATTACCAGGACGTTCGCTTTTGGGGTGCCTGTTCTTGCAAGAGGGAGCTGCCAGTGAATTTGAACATGCACCACGTATGCATGTGGGCTGATGTTTTCCTGGGCTTTTCCCTTCGTTTAGTTTTTTAAGAAAGGATTATGCATACCTTGGGCGTTGATATGCCTTAAGCCTGATGCCCCATGCCATAAATCTTCCACTCATAGCTACAATTTTGTCCACCATGTCCTTGGACGACCAAGTTGTCAGAGACTCCTTGTAAGAACTGGGACCACCAGTTCTCCGGGGGGTAGCTTGGCTCGAGCAGGAAGGCGGCATGTGTAAAGCAGCTACTCAACACACGCATCCAATGAGACACGGAGTGGGACGCAATAATGGGACCACACCAGTAGTTGTGTTTATAAATCAAGATCTTTTATATAGATTTTAGATCAGAGCAGATAAGGTATTAGCAAATCATTAGCATTGCATCAAAGTACCTTACAAAAACATTTCATGAGCGCCCTTCAAAATGCATTTCCTGTAAAAGGGTAAACATTTCATTAAGTACTCTCAATGCAGCAGAAAACTCCAATGAACACAGCCTGTCGCATTAAACTATTCAGCAGGCTAGAAGGCAGTTTCATAAACCATGGATTAACCTATAGGAAGTAATCAAAAGCATTTCCTCTTGTAAATACCAACAGTCTTGTGACCAAAATCAGATCATCAGAATAGCATTAGACTGAATCAATAAGTATCACAGTTCGGCCCCATCAGCAACTGTAGATGCCCGCCCCTGCAAGAAATTCAGTACCGTGAAAAGGATCCCCATTCCATAAGCAGGCTTGTAAATATGGCATAAACATGAGCACTACAGGCCGGAAACTGGCAATATGGCAGTTCAATGCCGGGGTGCAAGTGTTCTCAAACCTCCTAATTCTCGAGGCACATTAAGGGGGCCAACGGGGCCCAGTCTCAGTTCACCCCGGGGGAGGGGCGACCTCGGGCCTCACCCGGCCTACCGCCCTCCTCCCCGGGGGTTACCTGGTGCTCTTCGGCCTGATCAGGGCCCTTGCAGAGGTATCAGCGGTGGGGAGGGGTTCCGACCCTCCCGGGGCCTCACTCGGCCCGGCGCGGTGCAGGTGTGGCTTCTGGGCACCAGCGCCGGGGCCGGGGCGAGACCGACGTGTGGGACTGAAAGAAGGGGGCACTGAGGCTCCACGGCCCCCTCCGCGTTGTTTACGGGCCGTCTCGAGGCCCACCGGCAAGGCTCCGAGGCCGGGGCTGATGCAGATCGTGGCCGGGGCGGCTCCAACCAACCGCGTGGCCCGCCTCGAGGGCCGCCTGCCTGGACCAATGGCAGCGCGGCACCCGGGGTGGGGCGGAGGAGCTCCCCGGTCACGTGACAGGGGACAGCTTGGCTTCGGCCTACCGTGGCCCAGCGTGTGGAGAATGGCGGCCCTCTCCTCACATATGGGGGCCGCCGAGGGGGGCAATGGAAGCCGGTTACGGTCGTCACGCACCGACAGGGCAGCCGTACTTCAGGGGCGTCGCGTGGGCGGCGCGAACGCCTCGATGGTCGCCAGGCCTCGTCATGTGCCTCGGACGGCACAGCAGCTCTGGGCTGCGGCAGTGAGTGGGGGTCAATAGCACCTCGTGGCGACGGTGTCCAGGCACCGCAGCGCTCACTCGTGAGGGGTAAATCAGTCGGCTCAGGAGAGCGCTTGGGGGCAACTGCAGACAGGATGAGTTCTGAGGTGAAAAGCGCCTCAGGGTTACAGCGCTTCACTGGGGTCTATGGCGCTTGAACCACGGGAGCACAGTTAGCTCAGGGCAGGCAGTGCTGGTAGGGGAATTGGATATAGAGCTTTCCCCACAACTTGGCAAGGATTGCAGGCAGGATGGGTAGCAAAGTAGTTCAGTTCAGGGGGGAGACAAGTGGGGCAAGGTGGGCCCACTGCAGGCAGGGGGTGCGCAGGGCAGCACAGTCCAGTACCTGGTAAATCCCCCAGCAGTCTCTGGTCACAGAAAAGCAAACTTCTTGGCGCTTGGATGGTTCTGCGCCCTTGGATGTTGGTTTCTTGAAGTTGGAGGGGGGGGGGTTGAGTTGAAGGCCTGAAGGAGTTTTCCTCAGTCACTGCAGATGGACCCTGGGGTTCCCTACCACTGGGCCAGATCAGGGGGCTAGTCTAGGACACCTCACCCAGCTTAAGAGGCAGCACCTTAATCCTGTCACTCCCAGTAGCATAGGTTCCTAACTAGGCCCTCCCACCTAAAACTCCTGCGTGGGTTCCCCCTGGTCAGTGATGCCCCAACTGACTAGAAAAAGTTCCCTCCCTTGCTTAAGTATGCCCAGGTCAGGTGACCACTCTCTAAGGTGGCAAAAATCAGGTCCGCCTTTCTTCTGGAAGGTTCCAGGACCTTCCCCACTCTAATATGGACAGGGGAGGGGTGGCTGGCATTGCAACATTGTATGGCGATCCAGCCTGCTCCTGGCAGCTAGGGTGCTACACTAAAAAGAGCACGCTGCAGTAGCAGGGGCCAGTGGCAGCCATGTTTGAAGTAGAGAGCACCTGCACCCTAACACAGATCAGCCATGAGAAGCTGCCCGAAGACCTAAGGGCCAACAAAAAGAAGGTGGAAAAATGAGGCAAGGGCAAAAAAAAAAAAAACACAGGGAAAGACCACCCTAGGGCTGACAGGTCTAACATGCGTCCGCCCAGCCGAAAGAGGGGAGAACTACCCAACCTCTAGGGTGTTCTCGTCGCTAAGGCGGAAAAAACGGGAGAGACCGTCAGCATTGGCGTGGTCAGCTCCGGACCGATGTTCCACCCTAAAGTCCATCCCCTGTAGGCAAATGGACCACCTTAGCAACTTGGGATTTTCGCCTCTCATCTGCATGAGCCAGCGAAGGGGTCGGTGGTCCGTCTGAATTAGGAAGTGAGAGCCAAAAAGGTATGGCCTCAACTTCTTCAAAGCCCAGACCACAGCGAAGGCTTCTCGCTCAATGGTACTCCTTCGCTGTTCCCGAGGGAGGAGTCTTCTGGAGATGAAGGCCACAGGTTGATCTTGGCCATCATCGTTGAGTTGCGTCAGCACGGTGCCTACGCCATGCTCTGAGGCATCTGTCTGCACGATGAATTCTTTTTGGAAGTCCGGAGTGGCCAGCACCGGAGCGGTGCACCTCGCGCGCTTCAGTGTTTCAAATGCCTCCTGGCAAGCAGCCGTCCAGATCACCTTGCGTGGCTGCTTTTTGGACGTCAACTCGGTCAAGGGGGCCACGATGGTGCCAGTGAGGCGGAGGAAAGCTCGGACCTCAGTCTGAGTTTTGGGGGGCTCCCAGGCCATGATGGTCTCAATTTTGGCCTGGAGGGGTTGCACCTTACCTCCGCCCACCAAGTGTCCCAGGTACACGACAGATCCCTGTCCAATCTGGCACTTGCTAGCCTTGATGGTCAAGCCAGCATGTTGTAACGCCCGCAGCACCTCCTGGAGATGCTGCAGATGGTCCTCCCAAGTGCTACTGAAGACAGCTATGTCGTGAAGGTAGGCAGCCGAGAAGGACTCCAGGCCAGATAACACCTGGTTCACCAACCGCTGGAAGGTGGCCGGAGCATTCTTGAGCCCAAAGGGCATCACTCGAAATTGGAAGTGGCCCTCGGGGGTGGAGAACACTGTCTTCTCCTTCGCTCCATCGGCCATGGCAATCTGCCAGTACCCTGATGTCAAGTCGATGGTGCTGAGGTACTTGGCGGCTCCCAGCCGGTCAATCAGCTTGTCTGCCCGTGGTATCGGGTGAGCATCTGTCTTGGTGACAGAGTTCAACCCCCGATAGTCCACCCAGAACCGAAGTTCTGGTGTGGTGCCCGGTGGAGCCGCTTTGGGCACCAGCACAACCGGACTAGCCCACGGGCTGCTGGAGGGTTCGATTACTCCCAGCTCCAGCATCTTGGTCACCTCACCCTGGATGCTGTTCTTCACCTTATCGGACAGCCGGTAAGACTTGGTTTTCACTGGCGGACTGTCCCCTGTGTCCACATCATGGGTACACAGATGTGTGATTTCAGGCATGAGGCAGAACAACGAGGCATGCTGCGCCAATACCTGGCAGCAGTCCCTCTGTTGTTCTGGGGTCAAGGATGGGGAGAGGACAACTCCCTCCACTGAACAATCCTTTTCCTGAGCCGCTAGAAGGTCAGGAAGAGGCTCACTTTCCTCCTCCTCGCTCCCGTCCATCAACATGAGGAGAGCAAGCTCCGATCGCTCATGATGAGGCTTCAGGCGGTTGACGTGGAGCACCCGGTGGGGCTGTCGGGGGTCTTCAAGTCAACGACATAGGTGGTCTGGCCTCGACGCTCCACAATCTCGTACGGACCTGTCCACCGGTCCTGGAGGGCACTAAGCTCCCCAGGCTCCATGACCCACACCTTCTGTCCAGCGTCCAACTCCACCGTCCGAGCGTTGCGGTCATACCACTCCTTCATGACGGCTTGGCTAGCCTCTAAGTTGTCTGAGGCTTCCTTCCACAGCGTGGCCATCTGGCTGCGGAATGCCAGCATGTAGCTGACAGCATCACGGGGAAGCTTCTTCGAAGTCTTCTCCCACCCCTCTTTGACCAGACTGAGGGGCCCCCTAGCGGGATGGCCATAGAGCAATTCGAAGGGGCTGAACCCGACTCCCTTCTGTGGTACCTCGCGATACGAGAACAACAAGCAAGGGAGGAGGACGTCCCATTTCCGCCTCAAGTCTTCTGGCAGGCTCCGGATCATCCCCTTCAAGGTCTTGTTGAAGCGCTCTATGAGCTCGTTAGTCTGGGGGTGGTAAGGAGTGGAGAACCGATAGGTCACTCCGCACTCCTTCCACGTGGCCTGTATGTAGGCCGACATGAAATTTGTGCCCATGTCCGACACCACGACCTTGGGGAATCCCACTCGGGTGAATATCCCTATCAGGGCCCGCGCCACTACAGGTGCAGTAACGGTCCTCAGAGGGATGGCCTCCGGGCACCGAGTGGCGTGGTCCACCAACACCAGAATGAACCGATGTCCCGCAGAGGTCGGAGGGTCCAACGGCCCAACGATGTCAATACCAACCCGTTCGAAAGCGGTCCCGACCACTGGGAGTGGTTCCAATGGGGCCTTCAATTTGTTCCCAGTCTTGCCACTGGCCTGGCAAGTCTTGCAGGTCTTGCAATAGGTGTCAGAGGCAACTCTCATCATGGGCCAATAAAAGTGTGGGACGAGCCTTGCAAAGGTTTTGTCCTGGCCCAAGTGTCCAGCTAAGGGTATCTCATGTGCCAGTTCCAACAAAAATGCCCGGTAACACTGGGGGACCATTAAGGCCCTCGAGGATCCTTGGCTCACTGTGCAGGAGGCCATCCTCCCAATATACGTGATAGCTGCCGGTCTCCTTGTTCTCCGCTTGGGCTTCAGCCTGTCGCCGCATGCCTTCAAGCGTGGGGCACTCCTTTTGCGCACGACAGAATTTTTCCTGGGTAGGCCCTCCTTCCACATGCCACTCGGCAAGGGTCGGCAAGTCCCCCATGGGAATGAAATCCACCTCCACGGACTCCGGGGTTACCTCCGCGGGCTCCCCATCCTTCACACGGGGTGTGTCCTCCACAACACTCTCCTCTGGACCGGCACTGGGTTGGGCCGTTGTTTCAGGCTCCAACCCGGGTTGAGTTTCTTGCCGGGCAGCCATGGACCGCGTGACTACGCAAGTCCACCCTGGTAATCCCCGCATCTCAGTGTGGGCCTTAAACTCCACTTCCTTCCAGGCGGTATGTTCGAGGTCATTACCGAGCAGACAGTCCACAGGCAAGGCAGGGCTGATCGCAACTCTCAATGGGCCTGACACTCCTCCCCACTCAAAGGGAACTTGAGCCACCGGATAGTAGCTCATACTGCCGTCAGCCAACACGGCCGGATGGTACACATCAGGAACAACCTGCTCAGGGGACACCAGCCGCCTCACTACAGTGGTCATGCTGGCTCCTGTGTCCCTCAGTGGTCGCATCTGTCCGGAGCCCTGACGCTATATACTTGAAGGCTTCTTGAAGGCTCGTTGAGCTCTGTAGAGGTTGTTGGGTTAGAGAGCTGGTGGATGACCGAGCGCGGGGCAGGGCGTGCTCAGTCGACCCCCCTGTCCTGCGCCGCCCACCGCCGTTCTGGTTGCAAACCGCAATGCCCACACCACCTAAAGGGCTTCCCACTCCTCCAACGCCTCCAACACGCCTTGCTTTGCTGGGCTTGCTGACGTCGGGCCAGCACACTAACGGGCTGGCTTACAAGCAAGGAGTGAGCTGAGGCTGGGGACCTCGGAGATCTAGTCACTTCTGGGGGGGTTTCTGGGGGATTTTCTGGGATTCCTTTGGCAGTTCCTAGTGACCTTTCCCCTGCAACTGACCTCCTTGCTTTCCCAATTGCAAGAAGAGCACTGTGGCTGGACCAACACGGCGTAGACAGGATCCAACCACGCCCACTTTAAGTACTAGCAGTACAAGGCTTAGGTGGCTTTGATGTTTTAATGGCTCGGTGGGCCCCCAGGCGTCAAATGTCAGTGGGGGGACAGTACAGAACAGTACAGGAGCAAAAGGCTTCCTTGTTCCCCCTCCTACGGGGGGGGGGCTTCCGTGGCTGATGAGAGCTTACTGCTCGTGACCCCATTATCCCCTTACCCCCCTCTACTCCGCTCCCGTGCTCTAATCCACTCCAGCGGTAGGGGGCAGAGGGGGGGAGTGTGGACGGACAACCAACACTGTGTTGAGTCTCCCACTTGCAATCCCGGGGGCTTACCGCCACTTTCCTGGGCCAGGAGCAGGGAGCCGGGAGCCACGGAGCGGTAATGATGCAGTAATGGTGTTCTCAGTCCCCTCTCGCCGGCGCTGCTGTGCAGCTGGGGTCCGTTACAGGACGCTTCGAGGATGGCAGTGGGCTCAGCGGCTCAATGAAGATATTGGTTTGTTGGCTTGTTGGCTTGTGCAGGCTTGTGCATGCTTGTGCAGCAAGCAGGCAGCACTCCACACGCTTCAGCTTCCTCACAGCGCTCCTCGCGCTCCTCGCGGCCCTTGCAGCTCCTCGCAAACACAGACTGTATTCCGACATGTCAAAAAGCACTGGATCAATTCCTGTATGCGCTCGACCGGACTGCATAGACTCTTAGATCCGAGTAGTTCCTGAAATTCCAGTCCGCCACCATATTCTGTACTCCTGGGAAGTACTCTGTCATCACCAAAATCTGATTCTATTGGCAGTATTTCCAGAAATCCTTTGTCAAATTTGATAGTGTCTTTGTGGGGGTGCCACCCGAGCTGATTGATGTACTGGATCACTGAGATGTTGTCCATCCATAACTGAATGCAACAGGACTCTGCCTCTGGTCAGGGATTTGACCGCAAAGGATCCAGCAAGGAGTTCCAAGCAGTTGATGTGTTTCTGCGCTCCTCCTCTGACCATTATCCCCCCTTTGATACATCTCCACATCTGGCTCCCCAGCCAGCTGGCGTCTGACTTCATGACTATGTCTGGTATCGTTCCAAAGGTTGCTCTCCTGTTCCAAGCATCCAGTGGCCGATTCACCACTGGAGTTCTGTTCTGGCTTCTTGTGTCAGGGATATTAGTTCCAAATAAGTTAATTCTCTTCATAGGTGTACCGTCTTTAGTCTCTGTAGAGCTCAGTATTGCAGGGGCCGGGGATAATGATTGGCTTCTATGGATGACAATAGAAGTCCTACAATCTGGGCCAATTGCTGCAAGGAGGTCCTGTCCCATCTTAGGTCTTTTCTGAGTTCCTTCTGGCTTATGGATCCCTTTGTGGTTGGTAGGCTCAGCGAAGCCAAAGTCAATTTAAAGAGAAACCCCAAGAAGATCATCTGTTGTGTGGGTATCAGATCAGACATCCGCTTGTTGATGACGAAGCATGGATCCTGAAGTGGCGCAATAGTCATGTTCAGATGGTGTCTGTGTTGCATCGGAGACTGGTCAATGAGTATGATGTTGCCCATGTAAATAATCATTTGTACTCCTTTTGTGCAGAGGGTTGCTGCCAAAGGCCGCATTAACTAGGGGTAGCACCAAGGGTCCGATGAGGGGCTGAATGGGCGAGCCCAAAACTCATAAATGTGTCCCTTCCATATGAATTGGCAGAATCGCCGGTGTGGTGGGTAAATGGTAATGGAAAGGTAGTCATCCTTGATATCCAGCCTGACTATCCAGTACCCTGTAAGGAGACTATCCCTGAGCAGATGGCTACCCTCCACTTTAAAGTGGTGATATACCAGCCACTCGTTAAACTCTTTCAAGTTAATGATGGTGATGGGCCTGAAGCCCTTTTCTGTTTTCTCCACAAGGAATACGTTGATCAGAAACTGGTTTGGGTGAAGTACTGACCTGCAAATGGCACCTTTTTGCAGAAGTTCTGCTACCTCAGAGTTTATTGGCTGCATGCCCTTGGTTGAGAAAACCAGTGATCCTGGACGTAGCTCTTGAACAGGGGGTTCATAAACTTCTATGTGGAATACTCTTCCTGTTTGTAGGACCCAATGGTCCTTTGCAATCTTCACCCAATTCTGTGCATACTGCAGAAGTCTCCCCCATAGATCTTGAGGGGATGAAGGCATTATGCTTACCAGTGTTTCCTTTTGAGATGTCATTGGCTGCTCTCCCGGCTCGGTTGCTCTTTCATCTTTTGGTGCCTCTGCTGGGGTAGAAGGTCCCCTGTCGGCCTTTCATTCCAGCCATTGTTTCTCTTGAGCATTCCTCTAGAGGGACCTCAGTAGTATAGTCAGCCGGAGGAGCTGACTCTGTTTCTTTCTGGCCCCTGCAGAAACCTTCCCGGAAAAAATATTTTTTATGGAGGCTTACACTTTGTCGAGGGCAGAGAAGGTTGTTACAAAATTATATAGCTCCTTGCTGAAAGGGTTCCCGAATAGGTTACCTTTTGCTATGGCCCTTGCCCCAGACTTTGCCAGTTTCCCCAGCTTCGGGTCGTTCTTAATGAGAAGAGATCTCCTTCTTTCCACCGCCAGTGTGCAGTTTGCGTTACCGAGCAAACAGATAGCCCTCAGTGCCCAGCCAGTCACTATCTCTGTGGGCATAAAAACCCCTAATTGCTTAGAAAACTCTGCTATTTGAATGATTTGGGTGATAGGTCCAATTACATCTAAGAGTTTGTCCAGGCGGGCCCTCCAAGATCGATCAATGCCCTTCTTAGGGTCTCTCATATATTTACAAAAAAAGGTCCATAGTTTATCGTCTATGTCAGGGGAGGCCGCTACCTTCGCTTTCAGTGATAGTCTTGGACACTCTCCTCCTGAGTCTTGCCCTGACATCCTTCTCCAATAGATGGTGGATTTCGCTGCCGACATACTCTGCAACTTTTTGGTTTGGGTCCACTCGGCTGACCTAGGATGATACATGTCAGATGGGTCAAACATGTCTGAATGCCCGCTGTCCCCTTCTGGGGACTCAGAGGAATAGTATCCAGGGCACCATGGTCTGCACCACTTGTTTTCAGGTGTTTATAAAACTTCACCGAAGCAGTGTTTTGCAGAAAGGCATTATGCAAATATGGGCTAAAAAATTTTTGCGTGCCCGGGCCAATTTCTAAACTAATCTAACCCTGCATTAGGTCTCGCATTACTGAAAGTTTAAGCTATTGGAGTTGCATTATTATTTGCAATACCAGTTGGTCAAACTTTCCATGATGCAAGACCTTTTGCACTGCAAATGCTTGTCTTTACTGGCACTGCTCCAGACACATCCTTGGCCATTGAGAAGAATGCCCAAAAAGAATTATGCAGTTCGAAATGAACACTTATCACTCCCATCACTTTTGTTGTCACATGTCAAGCTCATGTTTGCAGGGCGAGGATGTCCTTGTCCGTCCTCACAGGCCATTCGTTCAGCCCTAACCCCTCCCGCCCCTCACAAAAACAAAGGGGGATATTCTCAAGAACATGTGATAATTATCGCATAATTAGCTTAACACAACTCTTCACATCGCAATCTATCACAGGCAAATAACACAGTTTAAACGTTGTATTCTCAACACGGCGGTACCATGCAATAGTCTCACGATAACGCGTCAAACGTCTGTGATATGATCACCGGGACGTCGATAAAAAAGTAAACCCCAACACAAAAATAATGGCACCGGGCCCAACCGCGATAAAAAAAAAATCTGCGATAATCTTCCCCAGGCATGCGATTCACACACGTCAGGTGGGAAAAATTACTATAAAAGTAGGGAAAAAACATACAAACAAAAGCCAAACAATAGCAAAGCACAATGGAGGAAGCCAGAGCAAGTACAGAGGAGAACCAGAACCCCACAAGCCCCAGCCTGGGACATTGGGGTCCCGGAAGGGCAAGGACAAGAAGAGTAGGAAGAAGCAGTTCAGTCCGCAGAAAAACAGGATCCTGATAATAGAGGTGGTAGAACACCATCAACTACTGTTCGTCACCTCCACTGTGTCATTGGCAACAAAAAATTGAATATGGCAGTCCATCGTGGACAAGGTGAATGCAGTCAGAGTGCTGAAGAGGTCAATGGAAGAGGTCAAGAGGCGCTGGAATGATGTGAAGCGCAAAACCAAGCAGAAACTCGCCAACAACCGGAACGCAGCAATGCAGACTGGATGTGGGAGTCCAGCACCACAGGAGGAGCTGGACGTGAGGGAGGAAATGGTTTCCACAGTCATCAGTAGGGAGACGGTGGCAGAAGTAGGGAGACCGGACTTTGCTCAACATGACCGGACACAACAGCACCAGGGCGAGTAACGACCAGGGACTGGGGGGACGGGGGAGATGGGCACAATGGCACACGTGCACAATTAAGTAGCGCATATCTGCTGACAAACCATGCCCCAGACCACCAACTCCTACCAAGAGACCAATGTACCCAAGTATGCAACATCTCAGCACTGTATAAGCACAGAAGTCAAAGGCACGTGCACGAAAGGGAGAAGGGGCAGCAAAATCAGAGCTGCAGGGGCGACTCCCCCAAAATGCAGCACACACATTACATGCAGAGCACATCAACATTGAGAACAATGTGGTGCAAACCGTAACACGTCCACAACAGAACAGAGGACATAAGTGGTGCCACTTGTGTGTAGAAACTGGCAAGTCACATTTGGCATTGTCGGGAAATGTGAGTTGCCAATATACACTTTGGCTCCGATAAAGTGCCTATAACTTGGCGATAAATCCTTGAGAATATGCCCCAAAGAATCAAACATTTTTCAAAGGTAAATTTTATTTTCAGCTGCCCAGTGTTATTTTTCATCCTCCTCATTTTACTCACAAAAAGGTGGGAAGGCAACGCCCATTTCGGTCATTAATTCCAGCCCCCTTTCCTGGCACCCTGTGCATGGATGTGGGAGGGGATCTTAGCAGCTGGCTCCTTGGGCTGGAGGTTCGGCCTCCCCTAGAGTGGGCGGGGCTCCAGAGGAGACGTCACAGCTGTGTAATAAGGCAAAGTTCGAAGTTAGCTTGGGCGCAGGGATGACAATGTAAACCCGAGTGTGGCCCTCTGTCGGCAGTCATTGGAATTGCAGTCTTTAGTCTGAAGGAAATCTCCAATGAGGCCATGGTATAGGAGAGATGGCAAATCCTGCATACCCATAATGCATCATTGCAAGCATTGAACAGTCACCGCAGCAAAAGACCGTTATCAATAATTTTTGGACGTTTATTTTTATACTATTTTGTAACATAAGAGCTGATTCTTTTAGTTATACTGAGGACTATGGTGTGATGCCGCCCTATTTGTATTATGTTAAAAAATATATAGGTCAGTGTAAAAACGTTCCACGCTAAATGATATTTTCTGGATTAGTCTCAAACAGATGCACCTCGTGTTGCGCTGATGAGAGACTTCTTAGATAATTTGTGTACGATCTCTTATCATTGAGATCTGATAACATGTTACAACGGAAATAATATGTATTCATGTGTGTGAAGCGATTTAACTTGGTCGTGCAAGCTGCAGCAAATGGAAAATTTAGTAATGTAATGTTCTTACGATTTTTGTGATTCTGAATACTACTTCTCTTTGGCGCCACTACAGGTGCTTACATATCACGTGATCCCCGGGCTCTACTCGCAGTCCCTCCTGGTACTAACATAAGGAACAATAGTTCAACCAAGTCGTATTCTCATTGGTGCAGGCGGAGCCGCAGCGCTAACGTGACGATGGAGGACCTCTGAGGACCTCTGTTGGCCGTCAGTGGCATTGCAGTCTTAAGTCTCAATTGAACTCGAGTAGGGACTTAAAAAGATGCGCCATGCTGCGTGGTATTTACAACGTGACACATCTTGGAGATGCGTCACGTTGTAAAGACCTACACCAGAAGGAGGTGTTCCTGCGTAGGGGTGGGGGGGGGGGGCGTTCCGGCGCACGAACGCTTGCTAAAAGAGGCTGAGTGAGATCTACAAGATTTCACTCAGTCACTTTTGAGCCCATGCTGCGTCAAAACCCTGCGCTTGCTTGAAGCAGGCGTAAGGATTGACGCAGCATTGTTAAAATAGGGCCCCCCAGAGCATTGCTGGAGCTGCGTCGCGCCTGCGACGCAACTCAGCAATGAGCCGACTTTACGGCACAGATGCGTCACGCATCTGTGCCGGTTTTGCCCCATGGTGCGCCGCATTGTAAATGTGGCGCATCCATGGTGGCGGAGGCATGGCGCACAATAACTGGCTCATCCCTGCTTATATGCAGGGATGCGCCAGTGGATGAGCCAGTTATTGTAAATCTGCTCCTAAGTGATCTTCCCAGAATCACAGGATGTGGAGGCGACCCCGAGCAAACAGCAAGAAGTGCCTTGGAGGATAGTGCGAAGCAAGGCTAGGCGCTTGTTAAACAAGCATTTGCAATGCAATAGGTCTCGCCCTTGTGAGAGTTTGAGCTATTGGCGCTGTAAATGACAATGCCTTTTATTTATGTTTTAAAAACCAAAACATAAATAAAAGGTATTGTTATATAGAATTTCAATAGAGTCGCGTAAATGTGAGACCAATTGCATTGCAAATGCTTGTTATTGTTCTAGCATTTTCTGTCCCCCGAACCTTATTTTTGAGGTGCTGCAGACCCCCCTACTTCCTTTGCCCATACCTAGTGTACGTAGCGTAAGCCTGCTCTGAAGGTGCCACCTTCTTCACAGTAACACGCAGTAGGCACCTCTCTTTGCTGTCACGTTAGAGTGTTACAAGGGTCCTCCGCTCTCTCTTCCTTGAGGCTACTTCACGCCGTCGTAACGCTCCAATACATACTGACTTTGCTTTCCTTTCTCAGTGTCGTGGCAGCCACTGTCTCAAAACCGTTTAGCTCGGCAGCACGCTCTACTCTGTGTTCTTCAGCACTCACAGGCACGCACACTGCTCTCGTCTCGTTGGTGCAGCACTCACATTCCATTCCATGAGCTTCACTTTCCTGGCCCTTGGCTATCTCGTCAGGTCCCCTCTGTGACTCGGACCCCGCGGGGAGCATCTACTGATGCGTTAATCGCATGCCGCAAAGATGCTGCTTGAAATGTTCCAACCATTGAAAAGTAAAGAGTGGTAGAATGCAGAGTCAATAGCGTGGGCCTAATATGTGCAAAATAGAAAGGCAGTCAATATATCAAATTGCAAAATTCAAAGCAAAGTAATGAGGAATAACGGATTAGCTTGAGCCTCCACCCTATTTTCTTCTTCCTGTCACCTCCCCCCAAACCATGGCCTGCGCACCCGTGCCTGCACTGCAAACTTCTCTTTTGCAAGCTCAGCTTTTTATTTTATAGATCATAATGTGTCACTTTCCCACAGCTGCATCACTAGCACTTGCTACTGAAACAACCTAAGTAAACTTCATTTTTGGAGGCCAAAACTCTTTTCACATTGTGGGCCGAGCCCAGTTCCAGGCTAAAAATCTGAGGGGCAGATTTATGAAGGCTTTGCGCCACCGATGCGTCACTTTTTTCCATGTTAAAAGTGACGCACTGGTGGCGCAAGACCTTCATAAATAAGGCCCTGAGTGCACTTATGAGGCATAATCGCCGAGGACAGATTGGCCATTTATATCGGCAGGCAGGCGGGGTGGAGTCTGGGTCACTGGAGGCCAGTTTATGAAGGGTGACGACCGGTGCCTCTGTCCACAGCTCCCCGGGGTATATGGCAGCCCGCAAAAAGAGAAAGCGCGGAAAAGACATAGGAAGAGAGAAAAAGAGACAGGAACAGAGAGAAAGGCAGGAACAGAGGGGCATATTACCAAGGAATAGCGATATTTATCGCAAAATGCGCTTAGAATACAGCGATATTCACGCATTAACAATGAAATGCTCTTAGCCATGTTATCCACCTCCCATTGGATAACATGGCTAAGAACTGGTCTGGGCAGGTGTTAGTATTTGGAGATATTCGCGCTTAGCGCAAATATTTCCACCGCTACGCCTGCCTTGCTAATAGGCGATAGCGACGTTAGCGACTGCTTTCAGTCCCTAACTAGTTGGGTACGCCCACTTTGCATGCCATTAGCGATAAACATCGCTGACATGCAAAGCGGGCCCCAAAACGCTCGCTATCGCCTAAAAGCTGTCGCTAACATCAGTTAGCGACAGCTTGCTAATAGGCAATAGAATTATCGCCGCTTAGTGGCCGAAAATTTCCGCTAAAGTGGCGATAATTGCATATCGCCCTGATTGATAATATTCCCCAGAGTTAGAAAGACAGGAACAAAGGGGCATATTATCAAGGGGGTTTATCTCCGCTTTTTTGGCTTTAAAAGCCAAGAAAGCGGAGATAAAATTATCTCCCTATTACCAAGCTGTCGCTAACACCAGTTAGTGACAGCTAATAGGAGATAGCGACCATCTTGGTCCCCGCTTTGCATGTCAGTGATATTTATCACTAATGACATGCAAAGTGGGCGTGCCATGATGTTAGCGACTGGAAACAGTCGCTAACATCGCTATCTCCTATTACCAACTTTTGGAGATATTCGCGCTAAGCGCGAATATCTCCAAAAGCTAACACCTGCCCTGAGCAGTTCTTAGTCATGTTATCCAATGGGAGGTGGATAACATGGCTAAGAGCATTAGCTCGATAATGCATGAATATCGCTGACTTTTCAGCGATATTCATGCATTGCGGACGTTTTTTATCGCATTTGCGATAAACCTTGCTAATAGCAAGGTTTATCTGCGATAAAAATCGCCGATGTGCGGCGATAATTTTTGTCTCTAAACAAGTTAGAGACAAAAATTATCGCTAGTTGTTGGTAATATGCCCCAAAGAGAGAGAGAGAAGGAAAGGAACAGAGGGGCATATTATCAAGGGGCTTTATCTCCGCTTTTTTGGCTTTAAAAGCCAAGAAAGCGGAGATAAAATTATCTCCCTATTACCAAGCTGTCGCTAACACCAGTTAGCGACAGCTAATAGGAGATAGTGACCATCTTGGGCCCCGCTTTGCATGTCAGTGATATTTATCACTAATGACATGCAAAGTGGGCGTGCCAAGATGTTAGCGACTGAAAACAGTCGCTAACATCGCTATCTCCTATTACCAACTTTTGGAGATATTCGCGCTAAGCGCAAATATCTCCAAAAGCTAACACTTGCCCAGGAGCATTTCTTAGCCATGTTATCCAATGGGAGGTGGATAACATGGCTAAGAGCATTTGCTCGATAATGCATGAATATCGCTGACTTTTCAGCGATATTCATGCATTGCGGCCATTTTTTATCGCATTTGCGATAAACCTTGCTAATAGCAAGGTTTATCTGCGATAAAAATCGCCGATGTGCGGCGATAATTTTTGTCTCTAAACAAGTTAGAGACAAAAAATATCTCTATTGGTTGGTAATATGCCCCAGAGAGAGAAAGACAGAAACAGAGAGAAAAAGACAGGAACAGAGGGGCATATTACCAACAACTAGCGATAATTTTTGTCTCTAACTTGTTTAGAGACAAAAATTATCGCCGCACATCGCCGATTTTTATCGCAGATAAACCTTGCTATTAGCAAGGTTTATCGCAAATGCGATAAAAAACGGCCGCAATGCATGAATATCGCTGAAAAGTCAGCGATATTCATGCATTATCGAGCAAATGCTCTTAGCCATGTTATCCACCTCCCATTGGATAACATGGTGAAGAACTGCTCAGGGCAGGTGTTAGCTTTTGGAGATATTCGCGCTTAGCGCGAATATCTCCAAAAGTTGGTAATAGGAGATAGCGATGTTAGCGACTGTTTCCAGTCGCTAACATCTTGGCACGCCCACTTTGCATGTCATTAGTGATAAATATCACTGACATGCAAAGCGGGGCCCAAGATGGTCGCTATCTCCTATTAGCTGTCACTAACTGGTGTTAGCGGCAGCTTGGTAATAGGGAGATAATTTTATCTCCGCTTTCTTGGCTTTTAAAGCCAAAAAAACGGAGATAAACCCCTTGATAATATACCCCAGAGAGCGAAAGACAGGTACAGAGAGAGAAAGACAGGGCAGAGAGAGAGAGAGACAGGAAAAGAGAGAGAAAGGCAGGAACAGAGGGGCATATTATCAAGCCTGTGTGATAAAATTATCGCTGCTTTATCGGCCGAAAACGGCCGATAAAACGGCGATAATGGGCTTGATAATATGCTCTATGGAATTCCAATCGAAGCCCATGTTAGATGTGAAGACATCTAACATGGGCTTCGATTGGAATTCCTTAGAGCATATTATCAAGCCCATTATCGCCGTTTTATCGGCCGTTTTCGGCCGATAAAGCGGCGATAATTTTATCGCACAGGCTTGATAATATGCCCCAGAGGGGCATATTACCAACCAATAGAGATAATTTTTGTCTCTAACTTGTTTAGAGACAAAAATTATCGCCGCAAATCGGCGATTTTTATCGCAGATAAACCTTGCTTAGCGCAAATATCTCCAAAAGTTGGTAATAGGAGATAGCGATGTTAGCGACTGTTTTTAGTCGCTAACATCTTAGCACACCCACTTTGCATGTCATTAGTGATAAATATCACTGACATGCAAAGTGGGGCCCAAGATGGTCACTATCTCCTATTAGCTGTCGCTAACTGGTGTTAGCGACAGCTTGGTAATAGGGAGATAATTTTATCTCCGCTTTCTTGGCTTTTAAAGCCAAAAAAGCGGAGATAAACCCCCTTGATAATATGCCCCAGAGAGAGAGAGAAAGACAGGAACAGAGAAAAAAAGACAGAAACAGAGAGAAAAAGACAGGAACAGAGAGAGAAAGACAGGTACAGAGAGAGAAAGACAGGGCAGATAGAGAGAGACGGGAACAGAGAGAGAAAGGCAGAAACAGAGAGAGAAAGACAGAAACAGAGAGAGAAAGACTGGACCAGAGAGAGAAAGACTGGAACAGAGAGAGAAAGACTGGAACAGAGAGAGAAAGGCAGGAACAGAGAGAGAAATGCTGGAACAGAGAAAGAAAGACTGGAACAGAGAGAGAAATGCAGGACAGGAACAGAGAGAGCAGGACAGGAACAGAGAGAGAAAGACAGGTACAAAGAGAGCAAGACAGGACAGAGAGAGAGACAGGAACACAGAGAGAAAGGCAGGAACAGAGAGAGAGAGAGAGAGAGAGAAAGACATGAACAGAGAGAGAAAGACAGAAACAGAGAGAAAAAGATAGGAACAGAGAGAGAAAGACAGGTACAGAGAGAGAAAAGCAGGAACAGAGAGAGAGAGAGAGAGAGAGAGAGAGAGAGAGAGAGAGAGAGAGAGAGAGAGAAAGACAGGAACAGAGAGAGAAAGACAAATGGAAGTGTGTGCTTGCATGGGGAACATTGCATTCAAAGACATAGGGAATTCAATTCCAGTCTATGCCTGGTGCCCCCAGCTGAGAGCACTTCACCGTCCAGAGTGGAACATTGCGCACTATCCATAATATCTCCCTGGTGGAATATGGGAGGGCCAAACCAATCTCCCATCCTTCAGAGGTTGGTAAATTGGAGAAAGTTAAAACCTTTATTTACTAGAGCCTAGACACGTAGAAGTGCACTGTGAAATTCTACATAAAAACACATTATTTCCCAAAATAAATAATACAGAAAAGGCTGTACTGTCACGCTATAATGCCATATTCCATGGAAGAAAGCCTGTCTTTACTTGATCTTTTCTATGCCTGGAACGCTGCACCTGGAGAAGCCTAATGGCATGTCACAGCAAAGAGGTAAACACTGTGAAATAGGCAGGTGACAAGCAATGTATTTACAGACTCAGGGGCAGATTTACAAGCCCCCTCTGCCACCACTACGTCACTTTTTGTGACGTACTGGTGGCGCAGGGGGCTTCTCCATATTTACAAGGAGAGGAAAAGCCACCCTGTGTGACTTTTCCTCTCCTTGTAAATATGGCCCCTTCACACACAGCACAGTGTGTGGAAGGGGTGTTCCATGGGTGTTGCTGAATGTTACGCCACCCTAGAGGTGGCGTAGCGAGGCGCAACGAGGAGAAATGTTTTCCTTTCCTCGTTTTTTCTTCTTTCAATGGGTGCTGCATTCTACAGCACGCATTGAAAGAGGAAAAAGTATCTTGTGATTGTTTTTGTGCAGGAAGGTGCCGCTTCCTGCACAAAAGCAATCTCCCCATGACGCAGGCATCCTTGCACCATGGTGCAAGGGTGCCGGTGCATGGCTGCAGTTTGTGCGCCAGCGGAGGGGAAAGCACAGAAATGCGACATATTCTTGAATATATGTCGCATCTCTATGCTTTCAAAACTAACGCAGCATGGAGCAGCAAAATGACTTGCTGAACCGTGATGCGTTACTTTGTTGTAAATCTGCCCCTCTGTCTATACCCTTCCTCCCTAAAGCGCACAAAAGCAGCAATGTGTGATGAGGAACACACCATATTGTTGTGAGTGTGCGGAGAATGTTGATTTGTGCATTTCCTCCCAGCCTCTGCATATGTTCTGTCATCCCAGTACATCCTTATGAAGAGGACACTGAGCTCGTGTTTTCCAGTCTGTCGCAGCCTGGGTGCCTCACATACTCCCCCCGTGCCCACCTCCCTATGCTAACATGCCTTGCCCTGGTATCTATGGGCACTTCCTGTGGGGGAGGGTTCAGGGGGTGGGGGTGCTCAGTGGCTCTCAGGTGGGGGGTACGAAGGGGCTGTTGAGAAATCACAGATGTTCTGAGACTGCAAATGACTACAAATTGGGATTGGCTGTTGAACACAGAAGCCACAGTAATTACACAGCTGTTTCAAAATGTGCTTAAGTGGTCTAAAACTTCCAGGCAACCTCCCCCTGGCCTCCAACCTCAGATTCATTATTGTCTAAATGAAAGGACGTCTATGCAGGGATTATGAGGCTGCGTACGTATCCCCTAAGCCAGAAAGCAGAATTTTCTGATTGTCAACTAGTCTGCGCCATGCTGGTTTAAAATAATTAGGGGCAGATTTACAAGCCCCCTGCGCCATCAGTACGTCACTTTTCGTGAGAGGAAAAGCCGCCCTGTGTGACTTTTCCTCTCCTTGTAAATACGGCCCCTTCACACGCAGCACTGTGCATGGAAGGGGCATTCCATGGGTGTTGCTGTGGGTGTCCCCACGCAACACCCTTGGAACAAGATATATCTCCAGATTTACTAGAAATCGTGAATCTGGAGATGCGTGTGAATGCTACGCCACCCTGGAGATGGCGGAGCGAGGCGCTACCAGGGTGAAATGTTTTCATTTCTCCTCGTTTTTTTTCAATGTGTGCTGCATTCTACAATAAAAAACAACACAGACTATAAATCCCATGAACCATAGGGGGGAGAGTCTCCATTGAAACAGTAAACGGCAATTTAGCTGCATTTTTACCTGACATTTGCGATTTTGCACACGCTCTTACAATCACTCCCGGGCCCCGCTGTCTAAATGCCCAGGCGCCATCTTGGGAGGGGGCAGGTCAGTCGGCTAGTTGTTCGCCCCTGACTGCATAAATACTGAGGCTAATGTGCTAGTCAGAGTACTCCTGAGGCTTGAGCCAGGAGTAGACACTTTTTCGAAAGGTACTAATGTGATTACCTGTGTTATTAAATGTTTTTAACTGCTTTTATTGTTGAAACTTTTGAAACAGTAAACGGCGATTTAGCTGCATTTTTACCTGACATTTGCGATTTAGCACACGCTTTTTCAATCACACCCGGGCCCCGCTGTCTAAACGCGGAGGCACCATCTTGGGAGGTGGCAGGTCAGTCGGCTAGTCTTTCCGCCCCGACTGCATAAAAAACAACACAGACTATATATACCATGAACCATAAGGGGATGAGTCTCCATAGTAACCATAGTCCAATCACACTCCAATCCAGTGTAACTGTATGACGTCCCTTCATGTTCTTCTTCACGGGAGGAAGTTAACTTTGAACGATTGTCCCATTCAAATTTCTGATCATTCTCTACCACAGAGAGGTAACTTACATTATCCAATTCTTTATAATATTATACGATTCTTTATTCAAAACTATGGTTTTAACACCTACATTTCTTTCCATTTTTAGCCACAATTTAGCCACGTCCCTAGAGGTGGGCTACAAAACATGGCAGCTACATGACTGCGCCAAAGTTAAGCCCGTCTGCGCCTGGATGGCGCCAGGATGGCGCTAGGGATCAGGAACCCTGCCCGCTACTCTAGGGGAGCAGTTTGTTACTCCTCCTCTGAGATTTTAACTTTCAGAGCGGCAGTAGATAAGGAATGCATTTGGGGAAGCAGGGATTCTCATCTAGATTTTCCTACATATCTCTAGAAACCCAGGTCTCCTCGACTGAACCTTTTTTCCCTGTCTTAGAAGCGTAAAGGGAAGATTTTCTAAATCATAGCTCAAACAACTTTATGATCCAATTCCAATTTAGACTCAAAGGACCACTGACTACCAGGAAAAGTTTTCAAGGTTTATTACAAAGCCAAAAATAATAGAAGTAGGTACTGGAGCTAATGGCTGAGGGAGATGCATTTCTCTTTTAATACTGCAGCAAAGGGAGGGAAGATCACAAGGGTCCTAGAGCCCGTCAATGATTTTTTATTTGCCTGCTTTTAAACTGTAGGTCTCTAAGCAATCATAGTCAGGATATCTGTGAGCTATTAGTGGATCAGGAGCCAGTACGGCTGTTTTTAGCTAAAACCTGGCTGCGCCAAAACCCTGCGCCTGCTTGAAGCAGGCGTAAGGATTGGCGCAGCATTGTACAGATAGGGCACCCCGGAGCCTTGCTGGAGCTGCGTCGTGCTAGCGACGCAACTCCAGCAATGTGCCGACTTTACGGCACAGATGCGTCACGCATCTATCCGTTTTTGCCCCATGGTGCGCCGCATTATAAATGCGGCGCATTCATGGTGGCGGAGCCCTGACGCACAATAAATGGCGCATCCTTGCTGATATGCAGGGTTGCGCCAGTTATTGTAAATCTGCCCCTTCATCACGGCAAGAGCGTTTATTAATGATAGGGCAGAAATATTGCCCCTTATGCTATCCGTTATTCAACCTTAGTAGTTTTTGGGGACCTAAATTTACATTTTGATAACAAGGGTAGTCAAGGAATTTGTGAGCTTACAGCTGGTTTACAGGCCTTAGGTCTAGAGCAGTTAGTTCATGCCCCTACGCACATTAGGGGTCATACACTGGGTAATATCTTCTCTAATTGTGCTCAGGTGGAAGCTTTGCCACCTGTGCCTGTCATATGGTCTGACCATTCGATTCTTTCATTTAAGATCAAAAATCCTAGGAAAGTCTCTTGCCAATTGAAACAGCTTTTGGAGTCAAAATTGACCCGGAAACGGTCCCTACTAACCCCTGACTCTTTCACGGTCAAACTGTCTTTTAGCACTCAGGGACTGGTGTCCTCCACCCAGATAGCTGGCAAAAAATTTCTTCTTGGATTAAGGAGGCAGTTGACTCCTTAGCCTCCCTGAAACTATGTAATGGTTTCCGCTTGAATCCTTCAGCAAAATGGTTTTCGGAGGAGTTAGCAATACTTAAAAAGGAATGTAAACGTCCTGAACATTGTTGTAGGAGAAATTATCTGCCAGAAGCTGATATATCTTGCAGCGCTAAACACTACCATAAACAGATCAGGAGAACACATCAGGAGTTTTATACTCATTCAATGTAATCAGCTAAGAAAGCCCCCAAAGACATCTTTCGTATTGTCAAATACCTTACCTCCTTGGAGCGAGTTACAGCAGTGATGTCGGCATCAGTGGAGTATTGTAATAACGTAGCTAATTTCTTTTTGGAAAAAAATAGAGAAGATCTACACCACCTTTCCAACAACTAGTAGGAATTTTAATTTTAATCCCCCAAAGAGTGAAACATTTCATGAGGGAATGTTCACTTTCCAACCACCAGCCGAAAGAGATATACTACAGCTTATGTCAGTAGTAAAATAGGGCTCTCCCATGGATATTATCCCTCCAAACATTCTGCTACGAGGGAAGGAAGCTATTGCACTGGTGCTTACAAGCCTGCTGAATTTATCTTTCGACTCGGGCAAAGTCCCTACTAATTGGAAACATGCAATGGCGGTTCCTCTATTGGAGACACTGTCCTCGAACCTAACGCTCCCAGAAAATCTGAGACCAGTATCATTGCTACCTTTTTTGCTAAAATAGCAGAGAAATTTCTATACTTCCAACTAACCAAGTTTATGGAAGAAAACCAGGGGGCATATTATCAAGGGGGTTATCTCCGCTTTTTTGGCTTTAAAAGCCAAGAAAGCGGAGATAAAATGATCTCCCTATTACCTAGCTGTCGCTAACACCAGTTAGCGACAGCTATTAGGAGATAGCGACCATCTTGGGCCCCACTTTGCATATCAGTGATATTTATCACTAATGACATGCAAAATGGGCGTGCCAAGATGTTAGCGACTGGAAACAGTCGCTAACATCGCTATCTCCTATTACCAACTTTTGGAGATATTCGCGCTAAGCGCGAATATCTCCAAAAGCTAACACCTGCCCTGAGCAGTTCTTAGCCATGTTATCCAATGGGAGGTGGATAACATGGCTAAGAGCATTAGCTCGGTAATGCATGAATATCGCTGACTTTTCAGCGATATTCATGCATTGCGGCCGTTTTTTATCGCATTTGCGATAAACCTTGGTAATACCAAGGTTTATCTGCGATAAAAATCGCCGCAGCTCAGCGGTAATTTTTGTCTCTAACCAAGCAATAGCGATAATTATCGCTATTGCTTGGTAATATGCCCCCAGGTACTTTACAAAACTCAGGGGCATATTATCAACAAATAGCGATATTTATCGCTATCTAGGCTTAGCGGCTATTTTTTATTGCCGCACATCACTGGAATTTATCGCTGAGATAACGTGCTATTAGCAACGTTTATCTCAAAAGCGATAAAATTCCAGGCGATAGCGTCAAAATCCGTGAATATCGCTGAGAATACAGCGATATTCACGCATTATCGCTTACAGGGTCTTATCCATTATATCCACCTCCCATTGGATATAATAACTAAGAACCGGTCTGAGCAGGTGTTAGTTTTTGGAGATTTTGCACTTAGCGCGAATATTTCCAACGCTACGCCTGCGTTGATAATAGGCGATAGCGAGGTTAGCGACTGCTTTCTGTCGCTAACAGGTTGGGAACGCCCACTTTGCATGTCATTAGCGATAAATATCGCTGACATGCAAAGCGGGCCCCAAACCGCTCGCTATGGCCTACAAGCTGTCGCTAACAGCAGTTAGCGACAACTTGCAAATAGGGCGATAGAATTATCGCCGCTTAGTGGCCGAAAACGGCCGCTAAAGCGGCGATAATTCCCTATCGCCACCCTTGATAATATGCCCTTCAGTCTTGTTTCAGGGGCTTCTACAGCAAAGAATTGGATCTACTCCTAGTCTCCAAAGCGTTAAAAATAGCAGAGGATGAAGTAGGACAGCAGCATTGATCCTGCTGGATTTGAGTGCAGTTTTTGATACGGTATCCCAAGGCCCTCTTTTGGAACGGTTGTGGGATGCAGGATCAGAGGCCGCAAATGGGAATGGATTAAGCATTTCCTACAAGACAGATCCTTTCACGTCCTGCAACGGTCCTTTAAATCGGAAATCTGTCCCCTGCTGCAAGGGGTGCCACAGAGCTCTGCCCTGAGTCCAACGTTCTTTAAAGTTTATATGAGTCAATTAGAGGATATAGTCCTGAAACATTGGATGAGACTGGTGTCTTATGCTGATCAATCAATCAATCAATCAATCATAGCATTTGTAAAGCACAGTACATACCCGTGAGGGTCTCAAGGTGCTGGGTGTGGGGGGGGGGTGCTGCTACTGTTCGAAGAGCCAGGTCTTGAGGAGTCTCCTGAAGGTTAGAAGGTCTTCGGTCTGCCGTAGGCGGATGGGGAGGGTGTTTAACGTCTTGGCGGCGAGGTGGACGAATGATCTGCCGCCGACGGTCATTCTTCAGATGCGGGGGACGGTGGCACGGCGTGGTCTGCAGAGCGGAGCTGGCGGGCGGGGTGTAGAGGCTGAGTCGTCTGTTGAGGTATGCTGGTCCAGTGTTGTGGAGTGCCTTGTGTGCATGGGTGAGGAGCTTGAAGGATGGGGAGCCATTGCAGGTCTTTCAGGTGGGGTGTGATGTGGTTGCAGCGGGAGATATCGAGGATCAGGCGTGCTGAAGCGTTCTGGATGCGTTGGAGTCGTTTCAGGAGTTTTGCCGGGGCTCCTGCGTAGAGTTTGTTGCTGTAGTCCAGTCTGCTGCTGACGAGGGCCTGGGTGACCGTCCTTCTAGTTTCAGTGGGGATCCACTTGAAGATCCTGCGAAGAATGCGGAGGGTGTTGAAGCAGGAGGAGGAGACTGCGTTGACCTGCTTTGTCATGGAGAGTGTGGAGTCGAGGATGACCCTAGGTTTTGTGAGTGGTTGGTGGTGTAGGGGATGCTCCTAGTGCCGTCGGCCACCAGGATTCGTCCCAGGCCGAGGGGTTGGAGCCGAGGATGAGGACCTCTGTCTTGTCCGAGTTCAGCTTCAGTCTGATAACACACAGCTTATCATCACGTTAGAACAGAAGGATGTAGAGGCTGCGCCTAAATTTAAAGTTTGCTTAATTGACTTGGCTAACTGGATGAATCTCAGTTGCCTGCAATTAAATGCAGGCAGGACTGACATCATGGTAGTTGGTAAACAGCCTTCCATCTGGTCTCATACCCGATGGCCGCAAGAATTAGGGCAGACCCCGTTTCCTAAATCTAAGATCAAAAATTTGGGAGTATGGTGTGATAAAATCCTTGCGTTCACGGAACAGATATCAGCTCTGTCTGGCACCCGTTTTGCCCTTTTAAGGATGATATGGAAAATCTTAGACCATCTACCTTGGAAGCAAAAAAGACCATTATTCAGGCGTTGATTACATCTTGATTAGATTACTGCAACATTCTCTACTTAGAGGCCACCAAAAGCAATATGAGAATGCTGCAGAAAGTCCAAAATGCTGCAGCCCGGATATTATTGAATATCCCAGGGCGAGCCTCTGTGGGAGTGGCCCTGAGGGAACTACGCTGGTTAACGGTGCAGGACAGAGTACCTTTTAGAGCTTTGTGCTTTTGCCGTAGGATTCTGAACGAGAAAGAGCCTAGATATCTTCTGCCCCTACTCACACCCCTTAGACCTATTTGGAATATTACGTCTGCGGGTACTGCAAAGCTGACAGTGCCAAAAATTCAAAAGGCATGCTTAGGAGCCAGATCCTTTAGCATTTTCGCAGCGAAAGCTTGGAACCAAGTGCCATTGGAGCTAAGGATGCAGCCCTCAGTACTGCTGTTTTGTAGAAACATGAAAACATGGTTCTTTAGATCATCGACAGTAGATTGGTGCTAAGTTAACCTTTAATTTGGATAGGGGCCCACTTCACAGAGAGGAGGAATTCTTAGCGCTGGGACACTTCGTTGGAGTAATCTAACTCAAAACATGTACATCAATTCCATGAATATTCACTTAAATAGACATATGATATTAAGTTTACTTACTGATAACGAAGTGACATTGGATTGGTCTGAAAATCATTTCATGATGTCCCTGGGTGGGATAATCCTCGCCTCCTTGTCCTTAATAGAATTAAAATTTTTCATCTCATTAGCTAGGAAATGTTTAATTCTGTGAGGACCTGAGGCGAGGATTATGCATGTTCAAAGCTTACTTACGACCAGAGTGGCGCCTCCAAGATAGCTTGAAGTAAAACTTCTTGAAGGTTGACTCGGATGGCCATGAAATGCTCAAGTTTCCCACCTACCTGTATGGCTTTAGACGTCATGACCCCTCTTGTGGATTGGGCCCCAAATGTATGCACGTCCACACCGGCCTTGGCTATGATCCAACTTACCCACCTGGCAATAGAATGAATGGCTTTTGTGTGGCAATTAGAAGTTGCCTCTCACCTGCTGGTCTGATATCCTCTGTAATTTCTTCATATACCTTAATGCATCTGACTACACATAGTTTGGGGCGTTACAAAAAGGTAGGATAAGATACCGACATGGTATTTTTCTCAGTTCTCTTACATATGGCAAACGTGACTCCTCCTGGCGTGACAACCCTAGCGGGGGTATCCAAAGTCCTCCCATCGGACACCCTTTAACATGAAATGAGGTATAGGAATATGGGTAGTTTTGCTGAGAGTTCCTTTTGTGACAAGCACTGGCTATCCTGCCAACTAAGGATTAGTCGTAAGACATCATTAACGTCCCATATGTCTGACTATCTGAGCTCCGAGGGGTTAGAGAGTCTGATACCCTTCATTAGTTTACAGACCTAAGGGTTTTCTCCAAGAGGTTTGTTAACAATAATGTTATGTCCAGATGATATGGCTGACCTAAAGGAATTGACTGTATGGTATGCCAGCCCTGACTGTGCCAATTCTGCCAAAAAATGTGATTGTGAGTAAGTTCTGCCCACAAGGGGTCCAGATGTCTGTCCTGAACCTGAATTGTCGGTTGAGGCTTTTGACAGACTCAGCCTCAAGGTCAAATCAGGTTCCCCGGCGGACCCGCTGAAGCCTGCCTTCATTAATACACTCTCCCCGCTGTGTCGTAATCCCATACTGGATCTCATTAATATGTCCCTGTCTTCTGGAACTGTACCCGCGGCCTGGAAGCAGGCAGTGGTTACCCCCATATTAAAAAAAGCAAATTCTGACCCCCGACTGCCAGAAAATTACCGACCTATCTCCCTGTTGCCGTGGATTGCCAAGGTAACAGAAGCGCATGTCAACTCGGTTCTGTCCGAGCATCTGGCTTGCAACCAGATCTTGGACCCCAGCCAGAATGGATTTAGGTCAGGACACAGTACCGAGACGGCACTACTTTACATCTTGGAACATCTTCGCCAGGTACTTGACATGGGTCATACCGCAGCGCTTATATTATTAGATTTAAGCGCTGCTTTCGATACTGTGTCCCACCAAATACTTATCCAGCGCTTACAGGAGGCGGGAGTGACGGATGTCGCTCTCCAATGGTTCCGGTCCTTTCTGGCTGATCGTACTTTTAAAGTGGCTATACCACCTGGCCAATCCACTACTTACCCCCTGAAGACGGGGGTTCCTCAGGGATCTTCACTGAGCCCGACTATATTTAATCTCTATGTGAAACCGTTGGCTGGTGTCGTCAAACAGTGGGGCCTTACGATGGCCTCATATGCGGACGACACACAGCTAGCGGTGACACTTAGCGGAGACCCCGAGGTAGCAGCTTCGAGATTCCGTGCGGGTCTCTTGGCAGTAGCAAGCTGGCTTCGCACCAACTGCCTCCAGTTGAATGCCACCAAAACGGAGGTATTGGTTCTTGGGAAGCAAGCTGAGCTATGGGGTAATCAGTGGTGGCCGTCAGAGCTTGGTGTCACACCTATTCCAGTGGCTGGAGTGAGAAATCTAGGAGTCTGGGTAGACTCTGCACTTTCCTTCAAGGACCACACCATGAAGGTGGCTGCCACATGTTATGGAATACTGCGTGGTATTAGGCCAGTCTTGAAGTACTTTGATCCCCCTACCAGACAGCTCGTAGTTCAGGCCTCAATACTATCTAGGCTGGACTACGGTAGCTCACTGTTGTTAGGGGTGAATCAAGCGGAGGCCTCTAGGCTCCAAAGAGTACAAAATGCCGCGGCACGAGCCATTGTGGGCCTTCCCAGACACTGTTCGGTGTCGGGCACCATCATGGCCTTGCATTGGCTCCCGGTCAGACAGCGAATCAAGTTCAAGGCGCTGTGTCTGGCCTTCAAAATTTTGAAAACTTCTTCGCCACCGGCACTTGTTACTCTGCTTACACCCTATGTGCCATCGAGATCTTTAAGATCGGAGGGTCTCCATTTGGCTGTCTGCCCACGCTTCAGGTTGAGCAGGATGGGTGGCCGTTCTTTTAGGGTTCTAGCGGCTGGCCTATGGAACTCGCTACCAGTCCACATTCGTGCTCTTGAGGATATGTTTGCCTTCAGGCAGGCCATTAAAACTTTCCTCTTTCCAGTTTCTGGCTAATCTTTTTAGTGTGTTATGTTATAGCATCTGTCAAAGCGCCAGGACGCCCCTTTGCTGGGGCAGCTGTGCGCTCTAGAAATTTTAATAACATAACATAACATAACAAACATCAACTATTCTATTGTCTCCAAGACGAACAATATCTCTTGATGGTGTCTGAAGCCCACACCTGCTGGATAAAGGTTTCAGCATCTGCTGAAAGTTGGTTGTCTTTTCAGGGTCCCTGGAAATCTTCCATGTCATGAGGGGGGAAAAAACCTTTACAACGCAACTTTTACAACACACTACCATTACAACGAAACTTTTACAACGCAACATCCATTACAATGCATGCTATTACAACGCAACCATTACAACGCATGACACTACAACGCATACCACTACAACGCATGTCATTACAACGCAGTCATTACAACGCATACCATTACAACGCATACCATCACAACACATAGTACCCTTACACTATCCAACACTTACCCTACTGTTGCACCCCCTAGAAATAGAATAGTAATTTTTACCCCTACACTATCCAACACTTACCCTACTGTTGCACCCCCTGGAGTTAGAATAGCAATTGTTACCCTTACACTATCCAACACTTACCCTACTGTTGCACCCCACTGGAGTTAGAATGGTAATTTTTACCCCTACACTTTCCAATACTTACCATACATGCAATGTAATGGTATGCGTTGTAAAGGTAGTATGCGTTGTAATGGAATGCATTGTAAAGGTAGTTTTTAAAAATTCATTGTAATGGCATGTGATGTAATGGAATGCATTGTAATGGATGTTGCGTTGTAAAAAATGCATTGTAAAGGTATGCTTTGTAAAAGTATGTGTTGTTACATCATACATTCCATGAGGGAGAGGTGTCCCTGTAGGACCAGAGGGTGCAGGCAACCCTGCGGGTCTCTGAGTACCAAGAGAATGAGGGCAGTTTTTTGGGTAGGTCCCACGACAGCTCTATCAGCGCTGGGAACCATGTCTGCGACTTCCAGATCAGTGTGACCAACACCAGAGATGGTGTCTGTCATCTGACTTGAGCCGCTACCCTGGGAGTCATCATGAATGGTGGGAAAGCTTACGGAAGATCCTTTGCCCAGTCTTGGAGGAAGGCATCCACTGCTCTGCCTCTTCTGGTCTCCAGCTCACATATTGTGGAAGTTGATGGTATAACCCTTATGCAAAAATGTCCAATTGGCAAGGACCCAATCTGCCCATCAGTGATAGGAAGATCTTGTGATGCAGATGCCAGACACTGCTGTCCGAGTAGTTCCTGGAATTCCAGACCGCCACCATATTCTGTACTCCTGGGAAGTACTCTGTCATCACCGAAATCTATTTCTATAGGCAGTAGTTCCAGAAATCCTTCGCCAAATTTGATAGTGTCTCTGTGCGGGTTCCCCCCAGCTGATTGATGTGCTGGAGCGCTGAGATGTTGTCCATCCATAACAGAATGCAACAGGACTCTGTCTCTAGTAAGGGATTTGACCGCAAAGGATCCAGCACGGAGTTCCAAGCAGTTGATGTGTATCTGCAGCTCCTCCTCCGACCATTATCCCCCCTTTGACACATCTCCACATCTGGCTCCCCAGCCAGCTGGCGTCTGACTTCATGACTATGTCTGGTGTCGTCCCAAAGGTTGCTCTCCTGTTCCAAGCATCCCGTGGCCGATTCACCACTGGAGTTCTGTTCTGGCTTCTTGTGTCAGGGATATTAGTTCCAAATAAGTTAATTCTCTTCATAGGTGTACCGTCTTTAGTCTCTGTAGAGCTCAGTATTGCAGGGGGCCGGGGATGATGATTGGCTTATATGGATGACAATAGAAGTCCTACAATCTGGGCCAATTGTGGCAAGGAGGTCCTTCCCATCTTAGGTCTTTTCTGAGTTCCTTCGGGATTAAAGATACCTTTGTGGATGGTAGGCTCAGCGAAGCCAAAGTCAATTTGAAGACAAACCCCAAGAAGATCATCTGTTGTGTGGGTATCAGATCGGACATCCGCTTGTTGATGACGAAGCATGGATCCTGAAGTGGCGCAAAAGTCATGTTCAGATGGTGTCTGTGTTGCATCGGAGACTGGTCAATGAGCATGATGTTGCCCATGTAAATAATCATTTGTACTCCTTTTGTGCAGAGGGTTGCTGCCAAAGGCCGCATTAACTAGGTGTAGCACCAAGGGTCCGATGAGGGGCTGAATGGGCGAGCCCAAAACTCATAAATGTGTCCCTTCCATTTGAATTGGCAGAATCGCCGGTGTGGTGGGTAAATGGTAATGGAAAGGTAGTCATCCTTGATATCCAGCCTGACTATCCAGTCCCCTGTAAGGAGAATATCCCTGAGCAGATGGCTACCCTCCACTTTTAAGTGGTGATATACCAGCCACTCGTTAAACTCTTTCAAGTTAATGATGGTGATGGGCCTGAAGCCCTTTTCTGTTTTCTCCACGAGGAATACGTTGACCAGAAACTGGTTTGGGTGAAGTACTGACCTGCAAATGGCACCTTTTTGCAGAAGTTCTGCTACCTCAGAGTTTATTGGCTGCATGCCCTTGGTTGAGAAAACCAGTGATCCTGGACGTAGCTCTTGAACAGGGGATTCATAAACTTCTATGTGGAATCCTCTTACTGTTTGTAGGACCCAATGGTCCTTTGCAATCTTCACCCAATTCTGTGCATACTGCAGAAGTCTCCCCCATAGATCTTGAGGGGATGAAGGCATTAAGCTTACCAGAGTTTCCTTCTGAGATGTCATTGGCTGCTCTCCCGGCTCGGTTGTTCTTTCGTCTTTCGGTGCCTCTGCTGGGGTAGAAGGTCCCCTGTCGGCCTTCATTCCAACCATTGTTTCTCTTGAGCATTCCTCTAGAGGGATCTCAGTAGTATAGTCAGCCGGAGGAGCTGACTCTGTCTCTTTCTGGCCCCTGCAGAAACCTTCCCAGAAAAAATATTTTTTACGATCAATGCCCTTCTTAGGGTCTCTCATATATTTACAAAAAAAGGTCCATAGTTTATCGTCTATGTCAGGGGAGGTGGCTACCTTCGCTTTCAGTGATAGTCTTGGACACTCTCCTCCTGAGTCTCGCCCTGACATCCTTCTCCAAAAGATGGTGGATTTCGCTGCCGACATACTCTGCAACTTTTTGGTCTGGGGTCCACTCGGCTGACCTAGGATGATACATGTCAGATGGGTCAAACATGTCTGAATGCCCGCTGTCCCCTTCTGGGGACTCAGAGGAATTGTATCCAGGGCACCATGGTTTGCACCACTTGTTTTCAGGTGTTTATAAAACTTCACCGAAGCAGTGTTTTGCAGAAAGGCATTATGCAAATATGGGCTACATTTATTTTGCGTGCCCGGGCCGATTTCTAAACTAATCTAACCCTGCATTAGGTCTCGCATTACTGAAAGTTTAAGCTATTGGAGTTGCATTATTATTTGCAATACCAGTTGGTCAAACTTTCCATGATGCAAGACCTTTTGCACTGCAAATGCTTGTCTTTACTGGCACTGCTCCAGACACATCCTTGGCCATTGAGAAGAATGCCTAAAAAGAATTATGTATTTCGAAATGAACACTTATCACTCCCATCACTTTTGTTGTCACATGTCAAGCTCATGTTTGCAGGGCAAGGATGTCCTTGTCCGTCCTCACAGGCCATTTGTTCAGCCCTAACCCCCCCTGACCCTCACAAAAACAAAGGGGGATATTCTCAAGAACATGTGATAATTATCGCATAATTAGCTTAACGCAACTCTTCACATCGCAGTCTATCACAGGAAAATAACACTGTTTAAATGTTGTATTCTCAACACGGCGGTACCATGCGATAGTCTCACGATAACGCGTCAAAGGTCTGTGATATGGTCACCGGGACGTCGATAAAAAAGTAAACCCCAACACAAAAAAAATTGCACTGGGCCCAACCGCCATAAAAAAATCTGCGATAATCTTCCCCAGGCATGCGATTCACACACGTCAGGTGGGAAAAATTGCTGTAAAGGTAGGGATAAAAACATACAAACAAAAGCCAAACAATAGCGAAGCACAATGGAGGAAGCCAGAGCAAGTACAGAGGAGAACCAGAACCCCACAAGCCCCAGCCTGGGACATTGGGGTCCGGGAAGAGCAAGGACAAGAAGAGTAGGAAGAAGCGGTTCAGTCCGGAGAGAAACAGGATCCTAATAATAGAGGTGGTAGAACACCATCAACTACTGTTCGTCACCTCCACTGTGTCATTAGCAACAAAAAATGGAATATGGCAGTCCATCGTGGACAAGGTGAATGCAGTCGGAGTGCTGAAGAGGTCAATGGAAGAGGTCAAGAGGCGCTGGAATGATGTGAAGCGCAAAACCAAGCAGAAACTCGCCAACAACCGGAACGCAGCAATGCAGACTGGATGTGGGAGTCCAGCGCCACAGGAGGAGCTGGACAAGAGGGAGGAAATGGTTTCCACAGTCATCAGTAGGGAGGCGGTGGCAGAAGTAGGGAGACCGGACTCTGCTCAACATGACCAGACACAACAGCACCAGGGCGAGTAACGACCAGGGACTGGGGGGACGGGGGGAGATGGGCACAATGGCACACGTGCACAATTAAGTAGCGCATATCTGCTGACAAACCATGCCCCAGACCACCAACTCCTACCAAGAGACCAATGTACCCAAGTATGCAACATCTTACCACTGTATAAGCACAGAAGTCAAAGGCACGTGCATGAAAGGGAGAAGGGGCAGCAAAATCAGAGCTGCAGGGGCGACTCCCTCAAAATGCAGCACACACATTACATGCAGAGCACATCAACATTGAGAACAATGTGGTACAAACCGTAACACGTCCACAACAGAACAGAGGACACAACTGCTGCCACTTGTGTGTAGAAACTGGCAAGTCACATTTGGCATTGTCGGGAAATGTGAGTTGCCAATATACACTTTGGCTCCGATAAAGTGCCTATAACTTGGCGATAAATCCTTGAGAATATGCCCCAAAGAATCAAACATTTTTCAAAGGTAAATTTTATTTTCAGCTGCCCAGTGTTATTTTTCATCCTCCTCATTTTACTCACAAAAAGGTGGGAAGGCAACCCCCATTTCGGTCATTAATTCCAGCCCCCTTTCCTGGCACCCTGTGCATGGATGGGGGCAGGGGATCTTAGCAGCTGGCTCCCTGGGCTGGAGGTTCGGCCTCCCCTAGAGTGGGCGGGGGCTCCAGAGGAGACGTCACAGCTGTGTAATAAGGCAAAGTTCGAAGTTAGCTTGGGAGCAGGGATGACAATGTAAACCCGAGTGTGGCCCTCTGTCGGCAGTCAGTGGAATTGCAGTCTTTAGTCTGAAGGAAATCTCCAATGAGGCCATGGTATAGGAGAGATGGCAAATCCGGCATACCCATAATGCATCATTGCAAGCATTGAACTGTCACCGCAGCAAAAGACCGTTATCAATAATTATTGGACGTTTATTTTTATACTATTTTGTAACATAATAGCTGATTGTTTTAGTTATACTGAGGACTATGGGGTGATGCCGCCCTAATTGTATTATGTTAAGAAATATATAGGTCAGTGTAAACAACTTACTACGTTAACGTGTTCTCCATGATTAGTCTTAATTCAGCTGCACCTCGTGTGGCGCTGATGAGAGACTTCTAGTGTAATTTTTGCAAGATCTCTTATCATAGAGATCTGATGGTACAACGGAAATAATATGTATTCATGTGGGTAATGCGATTTAACATGATCGTGCAAGCTGCAGCAAATTGAAAATTTTATAATGAAATGTTTTTACGATTTTTGAGATTTTGAATGCTACTTCTCTTTGGCGCCACTAAAGGTGCTTACATATCCCGTGATCCCCGGGCTCTACTCGCAGTCCTTCCTGGTACTAACATAAGGAACAATAGTTCAACCAAGTTGTATTCTCATTGGTGCAGGCGGAGCCGCAGCGCTAACGTGACGATGGAGGACCTCTGTTGGCCGTCAGTGGCATTACACTCTTTATTTTATTTTAATTTTTTACATATTTATATAGCGCAAACTCGACTCGAAGGTATTGTAGCGCTTTACAAGCACCGTATTTACATTACACATTCAGGTACGGGGAAATAAAGGGGCAGAGTTACAAGCCCCTTGCGCCTCTTTTACGCCGGCATTGTGTCACTTTTGCGGCGCAGCGGTGGCGCAAAAGATGCGCCATGCTGCGTGGTATTTACAACGTTACACATCTTGGAGATGCGTCACGTTGTAAAGACCTGTGCCAGAAGAAGGTGTTCCTGCGTAGGGGTGGGGGGGGGGCGTTCCGGCGCACGAACGCTTCCTAAAAGTGGCTGAGTGAGATCTACAAGATTTCACTCAGTCACTTTTGAGCCCATGCTGCGTCAAAACCCTGCGCTTGCTTGAAGCAGGCGTAAGGATTGACGCAGCATTGTTAAAATAGGGCCCCCCAGAGCATTGCTGGAGCTGCGTCGCGCCTGCGACGCAACTCCAGCAATGAGCCGACTTTACGGCACAGATGTGTCGCGCATCTGTGCCGGTTTTGCCCCATAAATGTGGCGCATCAATGGTGGCGGAGGCATGGCGCACAATAACTGGCTCATCCCTGCTGATATGCAGGGATGCGCCAGTGGATGAGCCAGTTATTGTAAATCTGCTCCTAAGTGATCTTCCCAGAATCACAGGATGTGGAGGCGACCCCGAGCAAACAGCAAGAAGTGCCTTCGAGGCTAGTGCGAAGCAAGGCTAGGCGCTTGTTAAACAAGCATTTGCAATGCAATAGGTCTCGCCCTTGTGAGAGTTTGAGCTATTGGCGCTGTAAATGACAATGCCTTTTATTTATGTTTTAAAAACCAAAACATAAATAAAAGGTATTGTTATATAGAATTTCAATAGAGTCGCGTAAATGTGAGACCAATTGCATTGCAAATGCTTCTTATTGTTCCAGCATTTTCTGTCCCTCGAACCTTATTTTTGAGGTGCTGCAGCCCCCTCTACTTCCTTTGCCCATACCTAGTGTACGTAGCGTAAGCCTGCTCTGAAGGTGCCACCTTCTTCACAGTAACACGCCATAGGCACCTCTCTTTGCTGTCACGTTAGAGTGTTACAAGGGTCCTCCGCTCTCTCTTCCTTGAGGCTACTTCACGCCGTCGTAACGCTCCAATACATACTGACTTTGCTTTCCTTTCTCAGTGTCGTGACGGCCACTGCCTCAAAACCGTTTAGCTCGGCAGCACGCTCTACTCTGTGTTCTTCAGCACTCACCGGCACGCACACTGCTCTCGTCTCATTGGTGCAGCACTCACATTCCATTCCATGAGCTTCACTTTCCTGGCCCTTGGCTATCTCGTCAGGTCCCCTCTGTGACTCGGACCCCGCGGGGAGCATCTACTGATGCGTTAATCGCATGCCGCAAAGATGCTGCTTGAAATGTTCCAACCATTGAAAAGTAAAGAGTGGTGGAATGAAGAGTCAATAGCGTGGGCCTAATATGTGCAAAATAGAAAGGCAGTCAATACATCAAATTGCAAAATTCAAAGCAAAGTAATGAGGAATAACGGATTAGCTTGAGCCTCCACCCTATTTTCTTCTTCCTGTCACTTCCCCCCAAACCATGGCCTGCGCACCCGTGCCTGCACTGCAAACTTCTCTTTTGCAAGCTCAGCTTTTTATTTTATAGATCATAATGTGTCACTATCTCCACAGCTGCATCACTAGCACTTGCTACTGAAACAACCTAAGTAAACTTAATTTTTGGAGGCCAAACCTCTTTTCACATTGTGGGCCGAGCCCAGTTCCAGGCTAAAAATCTGAGGGGGAGATTTATGAAGGCCTTGCGCCACCGATGCGTCACTTTTTCCCATGTTAAAAGTGACGCACCGGTGGCGCAAGGCCTTCATAAATAAGGCCCTGAATGCACTTATGAGGCATAATCGCCGAGGACAGATTGACCATTTATATCGGCAGGCAGGCGGGGTGGAGTCTGGGTCACTGGAGGCCAGTTTATGAAGGGTGACGACCGGTGCCTCTGTCCACAGCTCCCCGGGGTATATGGCAGCCCGCAAAAAGAGAAAGCGCGGAAAAGACATAGGAAGAGAGAAAAAGAGACAGGAACAGAGAGAAAGGCAGGAACAGAGGGGCATATTACCAAGGAATAGCGATATTTATCTGAATAATATCACTGACATGCAAAGCGGGGCCCAAGATGGTCACTATCTCCTATTAGCTGTCGCTAACTGGTGTTAGCGACAGCTTGGTAATAGGGAGATAATTTTATCTCCGCTTTCTTGGCTTTTAAAGCCAAAAAAGCGGAGATAAAGCCCCTTGATAATATGCCCCAGAGAGAGAAAGACAGGTACAGAGAGAGAAAAGCAGGAACAGAGGAGCATATTACCAAGCAATAGCGATAATTATCGCTATTGCTTGGTTAGAGTGAAATTTTTACCGCTGAGCTGCGGCGATTTTTACCGCAGATAAACCTTGGTATTACCAAGGTTTATCGCAAATGCGATAAAAAACGGCCGCAATGCATGAATATCGTTGAAAAGTCAGCGATATTCATGCATTACCGAGCTAATGCTCTTAGCCATGTTATCCACCTCCCATTGGATAACATGGCTAAGAACTGCTCAGGGCAGGTGTTAGCTTTTGGAGATATTCGCGCTTAGCGCGAATATCTCCAAAAGTTGGTAATAGGAGATAGCGATGTTAGCGACTGTTTCCAGTCGCTAACACCTTGGCACGCCCACTTTGCATATCATTAGTGATAAATATCACTGACATGCAAAGTGGGGCCCAAGATGGTCGCTATCTCCTACTAGCTGTCGCTAACTGGTGTTAGCGGCAGCTAGGTAAGAGGGAGATAATTTTATCTCCGCTTTCTTGGCTTTTAAAGCCAAAAATGCGGGGATTAACCCCCTTGATAATATGCCCCAGGGAGAGAGAGAGAGAGAGAGAGAGAGAGAGAGAGAGAGAAAGACAGGAACAGAGAGAGAAAGTCAAATGGAAGTGTGTGCTTGCATTGGGAACATTGCATTCAAAGACATAGGGAATCCAATTCCAGTCTATGCCTGGTGCCCCCAGCTGAGAGCACTTCACCGTCCAGAGTGGAACATTGCGCACTATCCATAATATCTCCCTGGTGGTATATGGGAATATTCATACAGTTAAAGATCAAACCTTGTCAGGGCCAAACCAATCTCCCATCCTTCAGAGGTTGGTAAATTGAAGAAAGTTAAAACCTTTGGGGCATATTATCAAGGGGTTTTATCTCCGCTTTTTTGGCTTTAAAAGCCAAGAAAGCGGAGATAAAATTATCTCCCTATTACCAAGCTGTTGCTAACACCAGTTAGCGACAGCTAATAGGAGATAGCGACCATCATGGGCCCCACTTTGCATGTCAGTGATATTTATCACTAATGACATGCAAAGTGGGCGTGCCAAGATGTTAGCGACTGGAAACAGTCGCTAACATTGCTATCTCCTATTACCAACTTTTGGAGATATTCGCGCTAAGCGCGAATATCTCCAAAAGCTAACACCTGCCCTGAGCAGTTCTTAGCCATGTTATCCAATGGGAGGTGGATAACATGGCTAAGAGCATTTGCTCGATAATGCATGAATATCGCTGACTTTTAAGCGATATTCATGCATTGCGGCCGTTTTTTATCGCATTTGCGATAAACCTTGCTAATAGCAAGGTTTATCTGCGATAAAAATCGCCGATTTGCGGCGATAATTTTTGTCTCTAAACAAGTTAGAGACAAAAATTATCGCTAGTTGTTGGTAATATGCCCCTTTATTTACTGGAGCCTAGACACGTAGAAGTGCACTGTGAAATTCTACATAAAAACACATTGGAGCATAGTACCAACCAATAGAGATAATTTTTGTCTCTAACTTATTTAGAGACAAAAATTATCGCCGCAAATCGGCGATTTTTATCGCAGATAACCCTTGCTATTAGCAAGGTTTATCGCAAATGCGATAAAAAACGGCCGCAATGCATGAATATCGCTGAAAAGTCAGCGATATTCATGCATTATCGGGCAAATGCTCTTAGCCATGTTATCCACCTCCCATTGGATAACATGGCTAAGAACTGCTCCTGGGCAAGTGTTAGCTTTTGGAGATATTCGCGCTTAGCGCGAATATCTCCAAAAGTTGGTAATAGGAGATAGCGATGTTAGCGACTGTTTTCAGTCGCTAACATCTTGGCACGCCCACTTTGCATGTCATTAGTGATAAATATCACTGACATGCAAAGCGGGGCCCAAGATGGTCACTATCTCCTATTAGCTGTCGCTAACTGGTGTTAGCGACAGCTTGGTAATAGGGAGATAATTTTATCTCCGCTTTCTTGGCTTTTAAAGCCAAAAAAGCGGAGATAAAACCCCTTGATAATATGCCCCAAAGGTTTTAACTTTCTTCAATTTACCAACCTCTGAAGGATGGGAGATTGGTTTGGCCCTGACAAGGTTTGATCTTTAACTGTATGAATATTCCCATATACCACCAGGGAGATATTATGGATAGTGCGCAATGTTCCACTCTGGACGGTGAAGTGCTCTCAGCTGGGGGCACCAGGCATAGACTGGAATTGGATTCCCTATGTCTTTGAATGCAATGTTCCCAATGCAAGCACACACTTCCATTTGACTTTCTCTCTCTGTTCCTGTCTTTCTCTCTCTCTCTCTCTCTCTCTCTCTCTCTCTCCCTGGGGCATATTATCAAGGGGGTTAATCCCCGCATTTTTGGCTTTAAAAGCCAAGAAAGCGGAGATAAAATTATCTCCCTCTTACCTAGCTGCCGCTAACACCAGTTAGCGACAGCTAGTAGGAGATAGCGACCATCTTGGGCCCCACTTTGCATGTCAGTGATATTTATCACTAATGATATGCAAAGTGGGCGTGCCAAGGTGTTAGCGACTGGAAACAGTCGCTAACATCGCTATCTCCTATTACCAACTTTTGGAGATATTCGCGCTAAGCGCGAATATCTCCAAAAGCTAACACCTGCCCTGAGCAGTTCTTAGCCATGTTATCCAATGGGAGGTGGATAACATGGCTAAGAGCATTAGCTCGGTAATGCATGAATATCGCTGACTTTTCAACGATATTCATGCATTGTGGCCGTTTTTTATCGCATTTGCGATAAACCTTGGTAATACCAAGGTTTATCTGCGGTAAAAATCGCCGCAGCTCAGCGGTAAAAATTTCACTCTAACACTGTGAAATAGGCAGGTGACAAGCAATGTATTTACAGACTCAGGGGCAGATTTACAAGCCGCCTGTGCCACCACTACGTCACTTTTTGTGACGTACTGGTGGCGCAGGGGGCTTCTCCATATTTACAAGGAGAGGAAAAGCCACCCAGTGTGACTTTTCCTCTCCTTGTAAATATGGCCCCTTCACACGCAGCACAGTGCGTGGAAGGGGCGTCCCATGGGTGTTGCTGTGGGTGTTCCCACGCAACACCCATGGAACAAGCACATCTCCACATTCAAGGGAAATCGTAAATCTGGAGATGCGTGTGAATGTTACGCCACCCTAGAGGTGGCGTAGCGAGGCGCAACGAGGAGAAATTTTTTCATTTCCTCGTTTTTTCCTCTTTCAATGGGTGCTGCATTCTACAGCACGCATTGAAAGAGGAAAAAGTCTCTTGTGATTGTTTTTGTGCAGGAAGGTGCCGCTTCCTGCACAAAAGCAATCTCCCCATGACACAGGCAGCCTTGCACCATGGTGCAAGGGTGCCGGCGCATGGCTGCAGTTTGTGAGCCAGCGCAGGGGAAAGCACAGAGATGTGACATATTCTTGTATATATGTCGCATCTCTATGCTTTCCAAACTAACGCAGCACGGCGCAGCAAAATGACTTGTTGCACCGTGCTGCGTTACTTTGTTGTAAATCTGCCCCTCTGTCTATACCCTTCTTCCCCAAAGCTCACAAAAGCAGCAATGTGTGATGAGGAACACACCGCCTCCATATTGTTGTGAGTGTGCGGAGAATGTTGATTTGTGCATTTTCTCCCAGCCTCTGGAAATGTTCTGTCATCCCAGTACATCCTTACGAAGAGAAGACGGAGCTCGTGTTTTCCAGTGTGACGCAGCCTGGGTGCCTCACATACTCCCCCCCCATTCCCACCTCCCTATGCTGACATGCCCTGCCCCGGTATCTATGGGCAATGGCTCACCCATGCATGGCATGGAGCACTTCCTGTGGGGGGGGTTCGGGGTGTTGGGGGTACTCAGTGGCTCTCAGGTGGGGGGTACGAAGGAGCTGTTGAGAAATCACAGATGTTCTGAGACTGCAAATGACTACAAATTGGGATTGGCTGTTGAACGCCGAAGCCACAGTAATTACACAGATGTTTCAAAATGTGCTTAAGTGGTCTCAAACTGCCAGGCAACCTCCCCCTGGCCTCCAACCTCAGATTCATTATTGTCTAAATGAAAGGACGTCTATGCAGGGATTATGAGGTTGCGTACGAATCCCCTAAGCCATAAAGCAGAATGTCCTAATTGTCAACTAGTTTGCGCCGTGCTGGTTTAAAATAATTAGGGGCAGATTTAGAAGCCCCCTGCGCCACCAGTACGTCACTTTTCGTGAGAGGAAAAGCCGCCCTGTGTAACTTTTCCTCTCATTGTAAATACGGCCCCTTCACACGCAGCACTGTGCATGGAAGGGGCATTCCATGGGTGTTGCTCTGGGTGTTCCCACGCAACACCCATGGAACAAGATATATCTCCAGATTTCCTAGAAATCGTAAATCTGGAGATTTGTCTGAATGCTACGCCACCCTAGAGGTGGCGTAGCGAGGCGCAACAAGGAGAAATGTTTTCATTTCTCCTCGTTTTTTCCTCTTTCAATGCGTGCTGCATTGTACAATAAAAAACAACACAGACTATAAATCCCATGAACGATAGGGGGGAGAGTCTCCACTGAAACAGTAAACAGCAATTTAGCTGCATTTTTATCTGACATTTGCGATTCTGCACGCACTCTTTCAATCACTCCTAGGCCCCTCTGTCTAAACGGCGAGGCACCATCTTGGGAGGGGGCAGGTCAGTCGGCTAGTCGTTTCGCCCCTGACTGCATAAATACTGAGGCTAACGCGAGCGCGCTAATCAGAGTCCTCCTGAGGCTGGAGCCGGGAGTAGACACTTTTTCAAAAGGTAATATTGTGATTGCCTGTGTTATTAATTGTTTTTAACTGCTTTTATTGTTGAAACATTTGAAAACAGTAAACGGCGATTTAGCTGCATTTTTACCTGACATTTGCAATTTTGCACAAACTCATTAAAAAACTCCCAGGCCCCACTGTCTAAACGCGGAGGCGCCACCTAGGGAGGAGGCAGGTCGGTCGGCTAGTCGTTCCGCCCCTGACTGCATAAATACTGAGGCTAATGTGCTAGTCAGAGTCCTCCTGAGGCTTGAGCCGGTAGTAGACACTTTTTCAAAAGGTACTAATGTGATTGCCTGTGTTATTAATTGTATTTAATTGCTTTTATTGTTGAAACTTTTGAAACAGTAAACGGCGATTTAGCTGCATTTTTACCTGACATTAGCGATTTTGCACACACTCTTTCAATCACTCCCAGGCCCCGCTATCTAAACGCGGAGGCGCCATCTTGGGGGGTGGCAGGTCAGTCAGCTAGGGCCCGATTCACAGAATGAATTTAAGACTCAATCCAAAACCTACTACTATTTTGGTATTCACAGAATGCACTTACTACTTTTGGTATTCACAGAAGTTAAGATTTTGTCTTAAGTTTGTTTTAAGACAAACTTAAGACAGACTTAAGACAGACTTAAGTTAGGATTTTGTTTTAAGTCTGTCTTAAGTTTGTCTTAAGTCTGTCTTAAGTCTGTCTTAAGTCTGTCTTAAGTTTGCCTTAAGACAAACTTCAGACAAAATCCTAACTTCTGTGAATACCAAAAGTAGTAAATTAATTCTGTGAATGCCAAAAGTAATAAGTGCATTCTGTGAATACCAAAATAGTAGTAAGTTTAGGATTGAGTCTTAAGTTCATTCTGTGAATCGAGTCCCTAGTCATTCCGCCCCTGACTGAATAAAAAACAACACAGACTATATATCCCATGAACCATAGGAGGATGAGTCTCCATAGTAACCATGGTCCAATCATACTCCAATCCGGTGTAACTGTATGACGTCCCTTCATGTTCTTCTTCACTGGAGGAAGTTAACCTTGAACACTTGTCCCATTCACATTTCTGTCCATTCTCTACCACAGAGAGGTAACTTACATTATCAAATTCTTTTTTTTTTAACACAAAATTTTATTGAAAAGAAAACAGAGTCAGTAAATCAGTCAAATATAGAATGTCACAATAGAAGCAAGATACAAAACGAATATACTGGTACATCAGCGCACAATTCGAGATAAGGGTCCATCTCTGTCCATGGCTAATTCCAAAGTCGGAGAGTCACATAATTCTCCACGGTATTTATTCCAGTGTCCCCACTTCTTATCCCACTTTGCAGGGCAGCCTCTAAGTTTATATACTGTTTTTTTCGGTGAGCATACAGCGGTCCATCTCCGCCATCCAACCAACCACCAGTGGCCTTTCAACAGAGCCCCATTTCATAGCTATTGAGCGTTTGGTAAGCAGGAAACCCAGCGCCGCCCACTGTAATTCAAGATCAAGTCCGTGGCCCCCCATATATTAAGGACACATTCCTTCGGTGACAGCGGAACTGGCTTCCCCAGGGAGTTTCTCATCTTTTGAACAGTCCCCCCCAAGAATTCTTGTATTACCGGACAGTCCCACAAGACATGATAGAAGGTGCCAGACAAGCCGCAGCCCCTTAAACACAGGTCGTCAGGACGCCTGCCGATTACAGCCAATAATGTAGCAGACATGTAGGCCCTATGTAATACCTTCAATTGAATCAATTGGAACCTATGGTTGATTGCTGTCTCTCTAGGGGACATTAGGGCCGTCCGCCAGTCCTCTTCTTCCAGGGGACCTAAGTCGGCCTGCCATTTGTCTCGCAGGGACTGAAAAGTATCAGGGAGATTGTTACACAGTTTTCGGTAGGACATTATCCAATTCTTTATCAAATTATACGATTCTTTATTCACAACTATGGTTTTAACACCTACATTTCTTAAAATTTTTAGCCACAGTTTAGCCACGCCCCTAGAGGTGGGCTACAAATCATGGCAGCTACATGGCCGCGCCAAAGGTAAGCCCGTCTGCGCCCGTCCGCGCCTGGATGGCGCCAGGGACCAGGAACCCTGCCCGTTACTCTAGGGGAGCAGTTTGTTACTCCTCCTCTGAGATTTTAACTTTCAGAGCAGCAGTAGATAAGGAATGCATTTGGGGAAGCTGGGATTCTCATCTAGATTTTCCTACAAATCTCTAGAAACCCAGGTCTCGTCGACTGAACCTTTTGTCCCTGTCATAGACGCGTAAAGGGAAGATTATCTAAATCATAGCTCAAACAACTTTATGATCCAAATCCAATTGAGACTCAAAGGACCACTGACTACGAACAAAAGTTTTGAAGGTTTATTGCAAAGCCAAAAATAATAGAAGTAGGTACTGGAGCTAATGGCTGAGGGAGATGCATTTCTCTTTTAATACTGCAGCAAAGGGAGGGACGATCACGAGGGTCCTAGAGCCCGTCAATGATTTTTTATTTGCCCGCCTTTAAACTGTAGGGGCCTTATTTATGAAGGCCTTGCGCCGCCGGTGCGTCACTTTTTCCCATTTTAAAAGTGGCGCACCAGCGGCGCAAGGCCTTCATAAATAAGGTCCCAGGTCTCTAAGCAAACATAGTCAGGATATCTGTGAGCTATTAGTGGATCAGGAGCCAGTACGGCTGTTTTTAGCTAAAACCTGGCAGCGTCAAAACCCTGCGCCTACTTGAAGCAGGCGTAAGGATTGACGCAGCATTGTACAGATAGGGCACCCCGGAGCCTTGCTGGCGCTGCGTCGTGCTAGCGACGCAACTCCAGCAATGTGCGGACTTTACGGCACAGATGCGTCACGCATCTATCCGTTTTTGCCCCATGGTGCGCCGCATTATAAATGCGGCGCATTCATGGTGGCGGAGCCCTGACACACAATAAATGGCGCATCCTTTGCTGATATGCAGGGTTATTGTAAATGTGCCCCTTCATCACGGCAGGAGCGTTTATTAATGATTGGGCAGAAATATTGCCTCCTTATGCTATCGGTTATTCAACCTTTGTAGTTTTTGGGGACCTGAATTTACATTTTGATAACAAGGGTAGTCAAGGAATTTGTGAGCTTACAGCTGGTTTACAGGCCTTAGGTCTAGAGCAGTTAGTTCATGCCCCTACGCACATTAGGGGTCATACACTGGGTAATATCTTCTCTAATTGTGCTCAGGTGGAAGCTTTGCCACCTGTGCCTGTGGTATGGTCTGACCATTCGATTCTTTCATTTAAGATCAAAAATCCTAGGAAAGTCCTTGCCAATTGAGACAGCTTTTGGAGTCAAAATTGACCCAGGAATGGTCCCTACTAACGGATGACTCTTTCACGGTCAAACTGTCTTTTACCACTCAGGGACTGGTGTCCTCCACCCAGATAGCTGGCAAAAAATCTCTTCTTGGATTAAGGAGGCAGTTGACTCCTTAACCCCCCTGAAACTATGTAATGGTTTCCGCTTGAATCCTTCAGCAAAATGGTTTTCGGAGGAGTTAGCAATGCTTAAAATGGAATGTAAACGTCTTGAACATTGCTGTAGGAGAAATTATCTGCCAGAAGCTGATATATCTTGCAGCGCTAAAACACTACCATAAACAGATCAGGAAAACATGTCAGGAGTTTTATACTCATTCAATGTAATCAGTTAAGAAAGCCCCCAAAGACATCTTTCGTATTGTCAAATACCTTACCTCCTTGGAGCGAGTTACAGCAGTGATGTCGGCATCAGTGGAGTATTGTAATAACGTAGCTAATTTCTTTTTGGAAAAAATAGAGAAGATCTACACCACCTTTCCAACAACTAGTAGGAATTTTACTTTTAAACCCCCAAAGAGTGAAATATCTCATGAGGGAATGTTCACTTTCCAACCACCAGCCGAAAGAGATATACTACAGCTTATGTCAGTAGTAAAATCGGGCTCTCCCATGGATATTATCCCTCCAAACATTCTGCTACGAGGGAAGGAAGCTATTGCACTGGTGCTTACAAGCCTGCTGAATTTATCTTTCAGCTCGGGCCAAGTCCCTACTGATTGGAAACATGCAATGGTGGTTCCTCTATTGGAGACACTGTCCTCGAACCCTACGCTCCCAGAAAATCTGAGACCAGTATCATTGCTACCTTTTTTGCTAAAATAGCAGAGAAATTTCTCTACTTCCAACTAACCAAGTTTATGGAAGAAAACCAGGTACTTTACAAAACTCAGGGGCATATTATCAACAAATAGCGATATTTATCGCTATCTAGGCTTAGCGGCAATTTTTTTTCTATTAGCAACGTTTATCTCAAAAGCGATAAAATTCCAGGCGATAACGTCAAAATCCGTGAATATCGCTGAGAATACAGCGATATTCAGGCATTATCGCTTACAGGGTCTTAGCCATTATATCCACCTCCCATTGGATATAATGGCTAAGAACTGGTCTGAGCAGGTGTTAGTTTTTGGAGATTTTCACACGTAGCGCGAATATTTCCATCGCTACGCCTGCGTTGATAATAGGCGATAGCGAGGTTAGCGACTGCTTTCAGTCGCTAACAGGTTGGGAACGCCCACTTTGCATGTCATTAGCGATAAATATCGCTGACATGCAAAGCAGGCCCCAAACCGATCGCTATCACCTACAAGCTGTCGCTAACAGCAGTTAGCGACAACTTGCAAATAGGGCGATAGAATCATCTCCGCTTAGTGGCCGAAAAACGGCAGCTAAAGCGGCGATAATTCCCTATCGCCACCCTTGATAATATGCCCCTCAGTCTTGTTTCAGGGGCTTATACAGCAAAGAATCGGATCTACTCCTAGTCTCCAAAGCGTTAAAAATAGCAGAGGATGAAGGTAGGACAGCATCATTGATCCTGCTGGATTTGAGTGCAGTTTTTGATACGGTATCCCAAGGCCCTCTTTTGGAACGGTTGTGGGATGCAGGATCAGAGGCCGCAAATAGGAATGGATTTAGCATTTCCTACAAGACAGATCCTTTCACGTCCTGCAATGGTCCTTTAAATCGGAAATCTGTCCCCTGCTGCAAGGGTTGCCACAGAGCTCTGCCCTGAGTCCAACGTTCTTTAAAGTTTATATGCGTCAATTAGAGGATATAGTCCTGAAACATGGGATGAGACTGGTGTCTTATGCTGATCAATCAATCAATCAATCAATCATAGCATTTGTAAAGCCGTGGGTCTCAAGGTGCTGGGTGGGGGGGGAGGGTGCTGCTACTGTTCGAAGAGCCTGGTCTTGAGGAGTCTCCTGAAGGTTAGAAGGTCTTCGGTCTGCCGTAGGCGGATGGGGAGGGTGTTCAACGTCTTGGCGGCGAGGTGGACGAGTGATCTGCCGCCGGCGGTCATTCTTCAGATGCGGGTGACGGTGGCACGGCGTGGTCTGCGGAGCGGAGCTGGTGGGCGGGGTGTAGAGGCTGAGTCGTCTGTTGAGGTATGCTGGTCCAGTGTTGTGGAGTGCCTTGTGTGCGTGGGTGAGGAGCTTGGAGGTTATCCTCTTGTTGATGGGGAGCCAGTGCAGGTCTTTCAGGTGGGGTGTGATGTGGTTGCAGCGGGAGATATCGAGGATCTGGCGTGCTGAAGCGTTCTGGATGTGTTGGAGTCGTTTCAGGAGTTTTGCCGGGGCTCCTGCGTAGAGTTTGTTGCCGTAGTCCAGTCTGCTGCTGACGAGGGCCCGGGTGACCGTCCTTCTAGTTTCAGTGGGGATCCACTTGAAGATCCTGCGAAGAATGCGGAGGGTGTTGAAGCAGGAGGAGGAGACTGCGTTGACCTGCTGTGTCATGGAGAGTGTGGAGTCGAGGATGACCCTAGGTTTTGTGAGTGGTTGGTGGTGTAGGGGGTGCTCCTAGTGCCGTCGGCCACCAGGATTCGTCCCAGGCCGAGGGGTTGGAGCCGAGGATGAGGACCTCTGTCTTGTCCGAGTTCAGCTTCAGTCTGATAACACACAGCTTATCATCACGTTAGAACAGAAGGATGTAGAGGCTGCGCCTAAATTTAAAGTTTGCTTAATTGACTTGGCTAACTGGATGAATCTCAGTTGCCTGCAATTAAATGCAGGCAGGACTGACATCATGGTATTTGGTAAACAGCCTTTCATCTGGTCTCATACCCGATGGCCGCAAGAATTAGGGCAGACCCCGTTTCCTAAATCTAAGATCAAAATTTGGGAGTATAGTGTGATAAAATCCTTTCGTTCACGGAACAGATATCAGCTCTGTCTGGCACCCGTTTTGCCCTTTTAAGGATGATATGGAAAATCTTAGACCATCTACCTTGGAAGCAAAAAAGACCATTATTCAGGCGTTGATTACATCTTGATTAGATTACTGCGACATTCTCTACTTAGAGGCCACCAAAAGCAATATGAGAATGCTGCAGAAAGTCCAAAATGCTGCAGCCCGGATATTATTGAATATCCCAGGGCGAGCCCCTGTGGGAGTGGCCCTGAGGGAACTACGCCGGTTAACGGTGCAGGACAGAGTACCTTTTAGAGCTTTGTGCTTTTGCCGTAGGATTCTGAACGAGAAAGAGCCTAGATATCTTCTGCCCCTACTCACACCCCTTAGACCTATTTGGAATATTACGTCTGCGGGTACTGCAAAGCTGACAGTGCCAAAAATTCAAAAGGCATGCTTAGGAGCCAGATCCTTTAGCATTTTTGCAGCAAAAGCTTGGAACCAAGTGCCGTTGGAGCTAAGGATGCAGCCCTCAGTAGTGCTGTTTTGTAGAAACATGAAAACATGGTTCTTTAGATCATCGACAGTAGATTGGTGCTAAGTTAACCTTTAATTTGGATAGGGGCCCACTTCACAGAGAGGAGGAATTCTTAGCGCTGGGACACTTCGTTGGAGTAATCTAACTCAAAACATTTACATCAATTCCATGAATATTCACTTAAATAGACATATGATATTAAGTTTACTTACTGATAACGAAGTGACATTGGGTTGGTCTGAAAATCATTTCATGATGTCCCTGGGTGGGATAATCCTCGCCTCCTTGTCCTTAATAGAATTGAAATTTTTCATCTCATTAGCTAGGAAATGTTTAATTCTGTGAGGACCTGAGGCGAGGATTATGCATGTTCAAAGCTTACTTACGACCAGAGTGGCGCCTCCAAGATAGCTTGAAGTAAAACTTCTTGAAGGTTGACTCGGATGGCCATGAAATGCTCAAGTTTCCCACCTACCTGTATGGCTTTAGACGTCATGACCCCTCTTGTGGATTGGGCCCCAAATGTATGCACGTCCACACCGGCCTTGGCTATGATCCAACTTACCCACCTGGCAATAGAATGAATGGCTTTTGTGTGGCAATTAGAAGTTGCCTCTCACCTGCTGGTCTGATATCCTCTGTAATTTCTTCATATACCTTATTGCATCTGACTACACATAGTTTGGGGCGTTACAAAAAGGTAGGATAAGATACCGACATGGTATTTTTCTCAGTTCTCCTACATATGGCAAACGTGACTCCTCCTGGCGTGACAACCCTAGCGGGGGTATCCAAAGTCCTCCCATCGGACACCCTTTAACATGAAATGAGGTATAGGAATAAGGGCAGTTTTGCTGAGAGTTCCTTTTGTGACAAGCACTGGCTATCCTGCCAACTAAGGATTAGTCGTAAGACATCATTAACGTCCCATATGTCTGACTATCTGAGCTCCGAGGGGTTAGAGAGTCCGATACCCTTCATTAGTTTACAGACCTAAGGGTTTTCTCCAGGAGGTTTGTTAACAATAATGTTATGTCCAGATGATATGGCTGACCTAAAGGAATTGACTGTATGGTATGCCAGCCCTGACTGTGCCAATTCTGCCAAAAAATGTGATTGTGAGTAAGTTCTGCCCACAAGGGGTCCAGATGTCTGTCCAAACATCAATTATTCTATTGTCTCCAAGACGAACAATATCTCTTGATGGTGTCTGAAGCCCACACCTGCTGGATAAAGGTTTCAGCATCTGCTGAAAGTTGGTTGTCTTTTCAGGGTCCCTGGAAATCTTCCATGTCATGAGGGGGGAAAAAACCTTTACAACGCAACTTTTACAACACACTACCATTACAACGAAACTTTTACAACGCAACATCCATTACAATGCATGCCATTACAACGCAACCATTAGAACGCATGACACTACAACGCATACCACTACAACGCATGTCATTACAAAGCAGTCATTACAACGCATACCATTACAACGCATACCACCACAACACATAGTGCCCTTACACTATCCAACACTTACCCTAATGTTGCACCCCCTAGAAATAGAATAGTAATTTTTACCCCTACACTATCCAACACTTACCCTACTGGTACAACCCCTGGAGTTAGAATAGTAATTTTTACCCCTACACTAACCAACACTTACCCTACTGTTGCACCCCCTGGAGTTAGAATAGCAATTTTTACCCCTACACTATCCAACACTTACCCTACTGTTGCACCCCCCTGGAGTTAGAATGGTAATTTTTACCCCTACACTTTCCAATACTTACCATACATGCAATGTAATGGTATGCATTGTAAAGGTAGTATGCGTTGTAATGGAATGCGTTGTAAAGGTAGTTTTTAAAAATTCATTGTAATGGCATGTGATGTAATGGAATGCATTGTAATGGATGTTGCTTTGTAAAAAATGCGTTGTAAAGGTATGCTTTGTAAAAGTATGTGTTGTTACATCATACATTCCATGAGGGAGAGGTGTCCCTGTAGGACCAGAGGGTGCAGGCAACCCTGCGGGTCTCTGAGTACCAAGAGAATGAGGGCAGTTTTTTGGGTAGGTCCCACGACAGCTCTATCAGCGCTGGGAACCATGTCTGCGATTTCCAGATCAGTGTGACCAACACCAGAGATGGTGTCTGTCATCTGACTTGAGCCGCTACCCTGGGAGTCATCATGAATGGTGGGAAAGCTTAAGGAAGATCCTTTGCCCAGTCTTGGAGGAAGGCATCCACTGCTCTGCCTCTTCTGGTCTCCAGCTCACATATTGTGGAAGTTGATGGTATAACCCTTATGCAAAAATGTCCAATTGGCAAGGACCCAATCTGCCCATCAGTGATAGGAAGATCTTGTTATGCAGATGCCAGACGCTGCTGTCCGAGTAGTTCCTGGAATTCCAGACCGCCACCATATTCTGTACTCCTGGGAAGTACTCTGTCATCACCGAAATCTATTTCTATAGGCAGTAGTTCCAGAAATCCTTCGCCAAATTTGATAGTGTCTCTGTGCGGGTTCCCCCCAGCTGATTGATGTACTGGAGCGCTGAGATGTTGTCCATCCATAACAGAATGCAACAGGACTCTGTCTCTAGTAAGGGATTTGACCGCAAAGGATCCAGCAAGGAGTTCCAAGCAGTTGATGTGTATCTGCAGCTCCTCCTCCGACCATTATCCCCCCTTTGACACATCTCCACATCTGGCTCCCCAGCCAGCTGGCATCTGACTTCATGACTATGTCTGGTGTCGCCCAAAGGTTGCTCTCCTGTTCCAAGCATCCAGTGGCCGATTCACCACTGGAGTTCTGTTCTGGCTTCTTGTGTCAGGGATATTAGTTCCAAATAAGTTCATTCTCTTCATAGGTGTACCGTCTTTAGTCTCTGTAGAGCTCAGTATTGCAGGGGGCCGGGGATAATGATTGGCTTCTATGGATGACATTAGAAGTCCTACAATCTGGGCCAATTGCCGCAAGGAGGTCCTGTCCCATCTTAGGTCTTTTCTGAGTTCCTTCTGGATTATAGATCCCTTTGTGGATGGTAGGCTCAGCGAAGCCAAAGTCAATTTAAAGAGAAACCCCAAGAAGATCATCTGTTATGCGGGTATCAGATCAGACATCCGCTTGTTGATGACGAAGCATGGATCCGGAAGTGGCGCAATAGCCATGTTCAGATGGTGTCTGTGTAGCATCGGAGACTGGTCAATGAGTATGATGTTGCCCATGTAAATAATCATTTGTACTCCTTTTGTGCAGAGGGTTGCTGCCAAAGGCCGCATTAACTAGGTGTAGCACCAAGGGTCCGATGAGGAGCTGAATGGGCGAGCCCAAAACTCATAAATGTGTCCCTTCCATTTGAATTGTCAGTATCGCCGGTGTGGTGGGTAAATGGTAATGGAAAGGTAGTCATCCTTGATATCCAGCCTGACTATCCAGTCCTCTGTAAGGAGAATATCCCTGAGCAGATGGCTACCCTCCACTTTAAAGTGGTGATATACCAGCCACTCGTTAAACTCTTTCAAGTTAATGATGGTGATGGGCCTGAAGCCCTTTTCTGTTTTCTCCACGAGGAATACGTTGATCAGAAACTGGTTTGGGTGAAGTACTGACCTGCAAATGGCACCTTTTTGCAGAAGTTCTGCTACCTCAGAGTTTATTGTCTGCATGCCCTTGGTTGAGAAAATCAGTGATCCTGGACGTAGCTCTTGAACAGGGGATTCATAAACTTCTATGTGGAATCCTCTTATTGTTTGTAGGACCCAATGGTCCTTTGCAATCTTCACCCAATTCTGTGCATACTGCAGAAGTCTCCCCCATAGATCTTGAGGGGATGAAGGCATTATGCTTACCAGAGTTTCCTTCTGAGATGTCATTGGCTGCTCTCCCGGCTCGGTTGATCTTTCATCTTTTGGTGCCTCTGCTGGGGTAGAAGGTCCCCTGTCGGCCTCCATTCCAACAATTGTTTCTCTTGAGCATTCCTCTAGAGGGACCTCAGTAGTATAGTCAACCGGAGGAGCTGACTCTGTCACTTTCTGGCCCCTGCAGAAACCTTCCCGGAAAAAATATTTTTTATGGAGGCTTGCACTTTGTCGAGGGCAGAGAAGGTTGTTACAAAATTATATAGCTCCTTGATGAAAGGGTTCCCGAATAAGTTACCTTGTGCTATGGCCCTTGCCCCAGACTCAGCCAGTTTCCCCAGCTTCAGGTCGATCTTAATGAGAAGAGATCTCCTTCTTTCCACCGCCAGTGTTCAGTTTGCGCTACCGAGCAAACAGATAGCCCTCAGTGCCCAGCCAGCCACTATCTCTGTGGGCATAAAAATCCCTAATTGCTTAGAAAACTCTGCTATTTGAATGATTTGGGTGATAGGTCCAATTACATCTAAGAGTTTGTCCGGGCGGGCCCTCCAAGATCAATCAATGCCCTTCTTAGGGTCTCTCATATATTTACAAAAAAAGGTCCATAGTTTATCGTCTATGTCAGGGGAGGCCGCTACCTTCGCTTTCAGTGATAGTCTTGGACACTCTCCTCCTGAGTCTCGCCCTGACATCCTTCTCCAAAAGATGGTGGATTTCGCTGCCGACATACTCTGCAACATTTTGGTCTGGGGTCCACTCGGCTGACCTAGGATGATACATGTCAGATGGGTCAAACATGTCTGAATGACCGCTGTCCCCTTCTGGGGACTCAGAGGAATTGTATCCAGGGCACCATGGTCTGCACCACTTGTTTTAGGTGTTTATAAAACTTCACCGAAGCAGTGTTTTCCAGAAAGGCATTATGCAAATATGGGCTACATTTTTTTTGCGTGCCCGGGCCGATTTCTAAACTAATCTAACCCTGCATTAGGTCTCGCATTACTGAAAGTTTAAGCTATTGGAGTTGCATTATTATTTGCAGTACCAGTTGGTCAAACTTTCCATGATGCAAGACCTTTTGCACTGCAAATGCTTGTCTTTACTGGCACTGCTCCAGACACATCCTTGGCCATTGAGAAGAACGCCCAAAAAGAATTATGCAGTTCGAAATTAACACTTATCACTCCCATCACTTTTGTTGTCACATGTCAAGCTCATGTTTGCAGTGCGAGGATGTCCTTGTCCGTCCTCACAGGCCATTCGTTCAGCCCTAACCCCTCCCGCCCCTCACAAAAACAAAGGGGGATATTCTCAAGAACATGTGATAATTATCGCATAATTAGCTTAACGCAACTCTTCACATCGCAGTCTATCACAGGAAAATAACACAGTTTAAACGTTGTCTTCTCAACACGGCGGTACCAAGCGATAGTCTCACGATAACGCGTCAAACGTCTGTGATATGGTCACCGGGACGTCGATAAAAAGTAAACCCCAACACCAAAATAATTGCACTGGGCCCAACCGCGATAAAAAAATCTGCGATAATCTTCCCCAGGCATGAGATTCACACACGTCAGGTGGGAAAAATTACTATAAAAGTAGGGAAAAAAACATACAAAAAAAAGCCAAACAATAGCGAAGCACAATGGAGGAAGCCAGAGCAAGTACAGAGGAGAACCAGAACCCCACAAGCCCCAGCCTGGGACATTGGGGTCCGGGAAGGGCAAGGACAAGAAGAGTAGGAAGAAGCGGTTCAGTCCGCAGAAAAACAGGATCCTGATAATAGAGGTGGTAGAACACCATCAACTACTGTTCGTCACCTCCACTGTGTCATTGGCAACAAAAAATGGAATATGGCAGTCCATCGTGGACAAGGTGAATGCAGTCGGAGTGCTGAAGAGGTCAATGGAAGAGGTCAAGAGGCGCTGGAATGATGTGAAGCGCAAAACCAAGCAGAAACTCGCCAACAACCGGAACGCAGCAATGCAGACTGGATGTGGGAGTCCAGCACCACAGGAGGAGCTGGACGAGAGGGAGGAAATGGTTTCCACAGTCATCAGTAGGGAGACGGTGGCAGAAGTAGGGAGACCAGACTCTGCTCAACATGACCGGACACAACAGCACCAGGGCGAGTAACAACCAGGGACTGGGGGGACGGGGGGAGATGGGCACAATGGCACACGTGCACAATTAAGTAGCCCATATCTGTTGACAAACCATGCCCCAGACCACCAACTCCTACCAAGAGACCAATGTACCCAAGTATGCAACATCTTACCACTGTATAAGCACAGAAGTCAAAGGCACGTGCATGAAAGGGAGAAGGGGCAGCAAAATCAGAGCTGCAGGGGCGACTCCCCCAAAATGCAGCACACACATTACATGCAGAGCACATCAACATTGAGAACAATGTGGTGCAAACCGTAATACGTCCACAACAGAACAGAGGACATAAGTGGTGCCACTTGTGTGTAGAAACTGGCAAGTCACATTTGGTATTGTCGGGAAATGTGAGTTGCCAATATACAGTGCCTATAACTTGGCGATAAATCCTTGAGAATATGCCCCAAAGAATCAAACATTTTTCAAAGGTAAATTTTATTTTCAGCTGCCCAGTGTTATTTTTCATCCTCCTCATTTTACTCACAAAAAGGTGGGAAGGCAGGGGTATATTATCAAGGGGTTTATCTCCGCTTTTTTGGCTTTAAAAGCCAAGAAAGCGGAGATAAAATTATCTCCCTATTACCAAGCTGTCGCTAACACCAGTTAGTGACAGCTAATAGGAGATAGCAACCATCTTGGGCCCCGCTTTGCATGTCAGTGATATTTTTCACTAATGACATGCAAAGTGGGCGTGCCAAGATGTTAGCGACTGGAAACAGTCGCTAACATCGCTATCTCCTATTACCAACTTTTGGAGATATTCGCGCTAAGCGCGAATATCTCCAAAAGCTAACAACTGCCCTGAGCAGTTCTTCACCATGTTATCCAATGGGAGGTGGATAACATGGCTAAGAGCATTTGCTCGATAATGCATGAATATCGCTGACTTTTCAGCGATATTCATGCATTGCGGCCGTTTTTTATAAACCTTGCTAATAGCAAGGTTTATCTGCGATAAAAATCGCCGATGTGCGGCGATAATTTTTGTCTCTAAACAAGTTAGAGACAAAAATTATCGCTAGTTGTTGGTAATATACCCCGCAGCCCCCATTTCGGTCATTAACTCCAGCTCCCTTTCCTGGCACCCTGTGCATGGATGGGGGCAGGGGATCTTAGCAGCTGGCTCCCTGGGCTGGAGGTTTGGCCTCCCCTAGAGTGGGCGGGGCTCCAGAGGAGACGTCACAGCTGTGTAATAAGGCAACGTTCGAAGTTTGCCTGGGAGCAGGGATGACAATGTAAACCCGAGTGTGGCCCTCTGTCGGCAGTCAGTGGAATTGCAGTCTTTAGTCTGAAGGAAATCTCCAATGAGGCCATGGTATAGGAGAGATGGCAAATCCGGCATTCCCATAATGCATCTGTGTCAGCATTGAACTGTCGCCGCAGCAAAAGACCGTTATCAATATTTATTGGACGTTTATTTTCATACTATTTTGTAACATAAGAGCTGATTCTTTTAGTTATACTGAGGACTATGGGGTGATGCCGCCCTAATTGTATTATGTAAAAAATTATAAGAGTTAGTGTACCTATCTTATCACAGTGTTATTCTTTTAGGCTTAGTCTTGTTTCAGTTGCACTTCGGGTGGCTCTGACGAGAGACTTAAAAACTAATTTTTATAACATCGCTTGTCATTGAGATCTGATGACGTGTAGCAAAGGAATTAAATAGAATGTGAGGGGATATTACTCGATCCTGCAAGTTGCAGCAAACTGAACAATTTTGTTGAAATATATTTACGCGCTAACGTGACGATATAATCCCTCTGACCTCTGTTGGCCGTCAGTGGCATTGCACTCTTTATTTTATTTTTATTTTTTTCATATTTATATAGCGCAAACTCGACTTGAAGGTATTGTAGCGCTTTACAAGCAACGCATTTACAGTACACATTCAGGTACGGCGAAATTAAGGGGCAGAGTTACAAGCCTCTTGCGCCTCTTTTACGCCGGCATTGTGTCACTTTTGCGACGCAGCGGTGGCGCAAAAGATGCGCCATGCTGCGTGGTATTTACAACGTGACACATCTTGGAGATGCGTCACGTTGTAAAGACCTGGGCCAGAAGGAGGTGTTCCTGCGTGGGGGGGGGGGGAGGCGCGTTCCGTCTCGTTGGTGCAGCACTCACATTCCATTCCATGAGCTTCACTTTCCTGGCCCTTGGCTATCTCGTCAGGTCCCCTCTGTGACTCGGACCCCGCGGGGAGCATCTACTGATGCGTTAATCGCATGCCGCAAAGATGCTGCTTGAAATGTTCCAACCATTGAAAAGTAAAGAGTGGTAGAATGAAGAGTCAATAGTGTGGGCCTAATATGTGCAAAATAGAAAGGCAGTCAATATATCAAATTGCAAAATTCAAAGCAAAGTAATGAGGAATAACTGATTAGCTTGAGCCTCCACCCTATTTTCTTCTTCCTGTCACCTCCCCCCAAACCATGGCCTGCGCACCCGTGCCTGCACTGCAAACTTCTCTTTTGCAAGCTCAGCTTTTTATTTTATTGATCATAATGTGTCACTTTCTCCACAGCTGCATCACTAGCACTTACTACTGAAACAACCTAGGTAAACTTAATTTTTGGCGGCCAAAACTCTTTTCACATTGTGGGCCGAGCCCAGTTCCAGGCTAAAAATCTGAGGGGCAGATTTATGAAGGCCTTGCGCCACCGATGCGTCACTTTTTCCCATGTTAAAAGTGACGCACCGGTGGCGCAAGGCCTTCATAAATAAGGCCCTGAGTGCACTTATGAGGCATAATCGCCGAGGACAGATTGGCCATTTATATCGGCAGGCAGGCGGGGTGGAGTCTGGGTCACTGAAGGCCAGTTTATGAAGGGTGACGACCGGTGCCTCTGTCCACAGGTCCCCGTGGTATATGGCAGCCCGCAAAAAGAGAAAGCGCGGAAAAGACATAGGAAGAGAGAAAAAGAGACAGGAACAGAGAGAAAGGCATGAACAGAGGGGCATATTACCATGGAATAGCGATATTTATGGCAAAATGCGCTTAGAATACAGCGATATTCACGCATTAACGACGAAATGCTCTTAGCCATGTTATCCACCTCCCTTGGATAACATGGCTAAGAACTGGTCTAGGCAGGTGTTAGTATTTGGAGATATTCGCGCTTAGCGCAAATATTTCCACCGCTACGCCTGCCTTGCTAATAGGCGATAGCGATGTTAGCGACTGCTTTCAGTCGCTAACTAGTTGGGTACGCCCACTTTGCATGCCATTAGCGATAAACATCGCTGACATGCAAAGCGGGCCCCAAAACACTCGCTATCGCCTAAAAGCCGTCGCTAACATCAGTTAGCGACAGCTTGCTAATAGGGCGATAGAATTATCGCTGCTTAGTGGCCGACAATGTCCGCTAAAGCGGCGATAATTGCATATCGCCCTGATTGATAATATGCCCCAGAGTTAGAAAGACAGGAACAAAGAGAGAGAGAGAGAAAGAAAGGAACAGAGGGGCATATTACCAACGATAAGCGATATTTGTCGCTAACGATGCTTAGTAACAAATTTTTTAACGCTAATCATTGTCAGAAATTATCGCAGATAAACCTTGCTATTATCAAGGTTTACCGCAAAAGCGATAAAAATCGGCCGCAATGCATGAATATCGCTGAAAAGTCAGCGATATTCATGCATTACCGAGCTAATGCTCTTAGCCATGTTATCCACCTACCATTGGATAACATGGGTAAGAACTGCTCACGGGCAAGTGTTAGCTTTTGGAGATATTCGTGCTTAGCGCGAATATCTCCAAAAGTTGGTAATAGGAGATAGCGATGTTAGCGACTGTTTTCAGTCGCTAACATCTTGGCACGCCCACTTTGCATGTCATTAGTGATAAATTTCACTGACATGCAAAGCGGGGCCCAAGATGGTCACTATCTCCTACTAGCTGTCGCTAACTGGTGTTAGCGACAGCTAGGTAATAGGGAGATAATTTTATCTCCGCTTTCTTGGCTTTTGAAGCCAAAAAAGCGGAGATAAACCCCCTTGATAATATGCCCCAGAGAGAGAAAGACAGAAACAGAGAGAGAGAGAAAGACAGGAACAGAGAGAAAAAGACAGGAACAGAGAGAAAAAGACAGGAACAGAGAGAAAAAGACAGGTACAGAGAGAGAAAGACAGGGCAGATAGAGAGAGACGGGAACAGAGAGAGAAAGACAGAAACAGAGAGAGAAAGACAGAAACAGAGAGAGAAAGACTGGAACAGAGAGAGAAAGACTGGAACAGAGAGAGAAAGGCAGGGACAGAGAAGAGAGAAAGGCTGGAACAGAGAGAGAAATGCAGGACAGGAACAGAGAGAGCAGGACAGGAATAGAGAGAGAAAGACAGATACAAAGAGAGAAAGACAGGAAGAGAGAGAGAGACAGGAACAGAGAGAGAAAGGCAGGAACAGAGAGAGAGAGAGAAAGACAGGAACAGAGAGAGAAAGACAGAAACAGAGAGAAAAAGATAGGAACAGAGAGAGAAAGACAGGTACAGAGAGAGAAAAGCAAGAACAGAGAGAGAGAGAGAGAGAGAGAGAGAGAGAGATGTGAAGGAAGTGACAGAAAGTGCGGTAAACAGAAAGGAGCATATGTTGAGAGAGGGGACCCGATAAAGTCAGAAGGTGAGATAGTCGCTGATTGGGGGAGGGTACAGGGGAGAGGTGCAGGGAGAAAGAAAATAGATTGAAGGAGAGACGACTGGGGCAGGCAGAGCGAACACAGTGTGTCTCTCAAGAAGAAGGTGAGAGGAGAGGGAGGCAGAATGCCAGACAGGTATGGAGGGATGAGACAGGCCGGGCAAGGGGGTGAAAGATTGAGATAAAGGAGCAATATAGAGAAAGAGTGAGGTAGGGTAAAAATGAAAGGGAGTGGGGAGGGAGTGGGCCGGTGAGAAAGAGTGAGGTGAAATGCAAAGGCTGTAGAGGAAAACAAGCTTGTTTACCTCTGTTTGAGACCAAGGCGGATGGGGGTGGGGGGGCGGCGTAGCAGGGGAGTGAGCGAATGGGAGGGAACCAGCATATGGGGTGTGACGAGTGGGAGGGAAGGAGCATGGTGGTGTGCGAGGCGAATGGGGGTTAGAGGGGCGGGGGAGCAGGGGAGCGAGCGAGTGGGAGGGAACCAGCATATGGGGATGGGGTGTCAGGCCAAGCGCGCGCCTGGCGAAGCGTCACGCTTCAGTAGACAACATGCATTGGGAGGAATCCGCTTGTTCAAGAGTGTTGTTTCCCCTACAATAGTTCAGAGCTATAAATACCTCGACCTAAAAACGAATAGGAAACTTGCAGGAAGAGCTGCATAGAAAAAAACTTGTCACCCCATTTGTAACTGCGGGCGAGCCTGAGTTGGAAAGCTGTACTCTGGCAGCCGCTGCGACATAGAGTGGTGGCCTGACAGAGTGCCTTAGAGGCCAGTGCAAAGCAAGCTGAGGGAACTTGGTGCAAAGTCCAGGCTGCTGCTTTGCTAGCTCTCTGGCTGGCACCTAAAGGGAGGTCGGAGCCTGTGTGTGATTGGAAAAGAAGCAAGTGCAAGGCTGCTGGAAGAGAGGGCTGTGCTTGGCTATCTGTAGCAAGCTTGCAAAGGGAGGGCAGTTGTTGGAGGGAAGCGTGCAAGTGAGGTGCAGCGCAGCACGGTCCAGAGTGGAGGGGGTTGTCAGCGCAAGAAGCCTGCACCGGCAGCCTCTCGTGCCTACGGCCATACCACCCTGAATGCGTCCGATCTGGGAAGCTAAGCAGGGTCGGGCCTGGTTAGTACTTGGATGGGAGACCGCCTGGGAATATCAGGTGATGTAGGCATTTTGCCACTCGCTGACACCGTGCTCGGTCCTTGCACAATCACACCTAATTTTCCTCGCTAATAGCATTTTTTTTTTAAATCTATATATATATTCTGCTCACCTCATCTCTCCTCTCTTTTTTGTATGTATTTATTTATTTATTTATTTATATATAAAGAATCCGGCATGGAGTTTACAATATGCATGGCCCTTAACTGTAAATTCGAAAACTGAAAGAAAATGAAGAAAACCTTTGCCCTAAAACAGAACCAGTGGTCGAAGTGGGGGAAAAAAGCAAGCGAACTCTGGGCGTAGAATCAGAGGGCAGGAATAACCTAAGGATTGCGTCAGTGGACGGAGTCAGAGGTGTGGCCAGAAAGATCAAATCATTCTAATTTTTAGTATTTGTTTGGCATTTCACTACCCAGTTACAGCTTATTGTGTTATTTAATTCAACCAATGCATACACTTTTGTTTAAGGTTTAATATGAGTTATTGACATTAAAATACATTCACAAAGTGGGATATGTTTCCAATCACAGAATGTCCCAAATACACTTAAATGTAGAAGCACAAGCAATTTCTCTCTGAGCCACGCAGTTTCTGTCATCAGCACTTCTCCCTTTTTCCACAAGAACAGTTCAAACATCAATGGCAAAATATCCTAGTTTGCAAATGTTTTCTATACAATTATGTCTCTGCAATATTTGCCACATAATGCATCATCAGCTGCATATTTTGAAGATTTTAACTTATAAATTGTAGCTCGAATGGATCAAAAGTTACAAAAAATGTGACTTGTGTTTCTGTGAAGAGGACATCCCTGTGCAAATGTTTGCTGATGCCTTTCTCACTGCTGCATTTGTATGTTACACTGCTACTAATAAGGCAAACTCTTTGCAGAGACTGTTAGCAGGTGTAAAAATGTCAAAATAATAAAGTATCAGTAAATATAATGCATTATGCAGAAGCCTTTTTTTGCTGTATAATTTAGGCAACACTGCAGCATAATTCTGTCCTCTATTGCGACATAATTCCAATGGCCCCAAAGCAGACCGCACATGTTAAAAGTGCTTGTGCATGAAGCAGAGACCTTAAAGTTTGGTATGTGTGCAGATCCTGCATTGCCAATTCCTGGTGAGTTGCAACCACTACTGCTGAAACAAGGCCAATGGAGGTTCTGATGGGTGTGGCGGACTGGCCTCAAGGGCAGGACCGGCTTTAGTGCTGGTCACCCGCAGCCCATGCAGGTAAGAGCAGTCGGGCTGTGGGGCCGGTTGGGGGGGTGGAGATTTCAACAGACGATAACGAGGGACAAATAATTATTTATTTAATTTTCTCTCGTGGTCGTATGTCAAAAACTCCCCAACCCGGCCCCACCACTTTTACCTGCACAGGCCGCGGCTAGTGCTGGTGAAGCCCTGTGCAGCAATGTTTGTTGGTACCCCCAAATGACTCCCTCTGCCATGATTCCCTCAATACCAACCTTTAACAGTATCCCTCAAACCTCCATAACCACACTCTCGCTCAGATTCACTTAATTTGATTTACAGCACCAGCAGTGATACCAATGTAGGGTGTCAGAACACTTTACATCACACACATTACACATAAACAATCATACATGTGTAAATCACTGTATAAGAAATATTACATAAGACTAAGGACTACAAGGTGGAGGAGTCACAAGACAACCATACTAGTAGGCAGTATAATTTAATAGTGATTGGTCTGGAGAAACACAAACTTTGAATTTAGAACGTAATACCATGGTTGGGGGTTCTCTTTAATAAAAAGAATTGATTTCTATACAGATGAACCCTTTGTGCAACATTTGAATAATCAAAGACTAAAACAGGTGCACCTGAACAACCCGAGGTTGGGTGGAGGGAGGGGTGAGGCAGGGACCAGGCAAGGGACAGCCCCCGAACCCTTTAATGGGTACAACGTCTCCCACCAGCACGCCCAGGTCATGCGGTGGGAGGTGCTCGACAAGACAGGGCCAAGACTGGCGCGAGACCGGATTCTCAGCAAGGTGCTCAAACCAGAAGGGGTCCCAATGGCTGATGTGCTGAGCTGGCAGGCATCCGCCTCAGGCATGATATTCCTCCTTAGTTTTGTCACCCAGGCCCTCTTCAGGAAGTACTGGGACCTCTTCCAAGGGAAGAAGAAGGAGGCACCATACAGCAAATTAAGCCTGACGACAGGATTGGCACCGGAGACCACGGAGAAGAGGGTAACGGTTGAGACGACCAACCCCCACATCCCAGACAGAGACATCGCGTCGCTTCTCCAGAGGTACGGCACCATCCAGAATGGACCCACAAAGGTCAGAGATGACAACAGAGTTTGGAACACAACCTGGCAAGCTACCATCAACCTCCACAAGGACCCTAAAGGGTGAGACAGCCTGAACCACCCAACAGCAAGCTTCTACCTGGGAGCCGACGAAGGGAGGATCAGATACCCGGGACAACTCTTCACCTGCAGGAAGTGTGAGACTCTGGGACACGCCGGCAAGGACTGCCCAAAGAAGTTCTGCAGAATCTGCAAGCAGTCCGGACACAAAGCAAGCACATGCAGCGGGATCAGAAAGTGCAACCTCTGAGGAGGTGAGGGCCACACCTACTACCGATGCCCCATGTCTCACCTGCCGAAGAGCTAGGCAGTGGCCGTTGCATGGACCCCAGCCTGGAGACTGAGACAGCCCAGACCGATGGTCTCCCCAGCATCCAACGCACAACTGAACACCCTCCTGAAGGAAGCCAGAAGCGAGGCGGCAAAGACACCAGCAGCCCCCCGGAACGGAGACGAAGAAAGCCAAATTCCAGGGAAACTAACACCCACAGGAACAGGCACGAACCACCAAGAGGACCCCAAGGCAGTGCCACCCGCAGCAGAGGAACCAGCACCACCGACTAGGATGTCAACAGCCGAGGAAGTCCACCAACCCAAGGACAGCCCGAGGATGGAGCACCACCACGAGCCCCACCAGAGGAGTCCCCAGACGGAACAGCCCCAACACCAGAAGCAGAGGCAAGGGAGTGGAGACGGAGACAGACGACTTTGCAAAGGCAAAGGGGGAGAAGGAAAAGAAGAAAAAAGGGAAGAAGAAGGGGAAACCCGAGGAAAGCAACGAAGACAAGGACGATGGCACCCAGGAGCCATGGAGCCAAGTCCGGGCACAGACGCTGCACCAAAAGGCCACGAAAGATAAAGAAGAAGAAAAAGAGAGACGCACCAGCGCCAGACTGAAGGTAAATCGGCACTGCTCATCACAGCCCAGCCCCAAGCCAGAGACATTGGAGGAAGGGACAATACCAGGACGAGCCCCCCAGCGAGGGAAAACCAATAAGAGGAAGTTGCCATGCAAAGAAGACTTCCTGGCCAGTAAGAAAGTGAACATAGCAGGCACCGAAGTCGAGGAGGAAGACAACGAAGTCATCTTGGTAAGCGACACAGAAATCAACGAAGCCAATGCTGAGATGGAGGACAAAGATGACGACAAGGGCCTGGCGGAGATCAGGACGGTCCTCCAAGAAATCTATCTTCAGCTCAGCATGGTGGGCCCCCCACCAGACGCAGCAGAGTGGACCCCAGAAGTCGATACGGAAGTGTACATCGAGAGCACAGAGGAAACCCCAGAAGGGGGAGAGCAGAACCAACAGGTGGTTCAGGACTCCAAGTAGAGCACCCCTGGGCCTTCAACCCCAGTAGGTTCAGAACAGAGTACTGACCGATAGCACGGAGACAATGGCGATATCATTGTTCACACTAAACGTTAGAAGCGTGAAGGATCAGGTTCGGCGGGTTGGCATGTTGGCTTCCTGGCCACACAGAATCGAGATATCTACTTTCTGCAGGAATGCGGGATTCCGTACGCTCTGGCGTACAGCCAGCTCGAACGGCAGTGGACGCACTGGCTATCTTTCTGGTCTGGAGGGAACAATTGCAAATCATCTGGAGTGGCCATTCTAATCAGGGGACGGCAGTTCACCGTGGACAAGGTCACCAAGCAGGTCAACGGCAGAGTGCTGGTCGTGGACGGCTCGTGGGCAGGTAAGCACGTTAGGCTCATCCATGTCTAAGCCCCCCCTGAGAAGAATGAGCGACTCGAGATGTTCAGGGTGCTCCGGATGCAACTCGTGACCTCCAGAACCATTCTAACGGGTGGTGATTTCAATTGCATAGTAGAGCTTGATGGACGCGGTGGGTCTGGCTCTGCAGGGATGGATGTGACGTCCAGGCTGTTGGTGGAGATGATAGGTGAGGCGTCCCTCCAAGACATCATCGGGAGCATGGGGCCAAACGCCGTTCACGGATCGACTTCCTATTCACCTCCCCAACAGTAAAGCCTGGGCGAAGCTCCATGGTCGCCATCCACTTCTCTGACCACAGAGCAGTCAGTTTCGAGGGGGAACTTACTGGGAAGTTCCCCATTGGCCCAGGATCGTGGAAGCTGAACTGCTCCTTGCTGGAAAATGAGGAGTTAGTGGCGAACCTCAAAACCGTGTATGTAGAGTGGGGGGATATGAAGGGCCTCTTTCACTCCGCCAGCGAGTGGTGGGAATGGGTGAAGGACAGGTTCCGGAGCTTCTTCTAGGATGCAAGCAGAGCTGCTGCATGGGAAAAGAAGAGGACGTTCAGGAAACTGCAAAGCAAACTGCAGCAACTGTACGAACTCGAGCTCAGAGGTTGGGACGTGGATGACGACCTAAAGGAAACCCGGAAAGGGCTCGCAGAGCATTTCGGGGAAGAATCCAGGAAAATCATCTTCCGGACCAGAACTGAGAACCTCGAGAAGGACGAGAAATGCAACTCGTTCTTCTTCAAGAAACTTCACTCGACCCACACACCGCTGGTGGAGCTTCGGGACTCGGAGGGCATCCTCCAAAGTGAGAAGGAGGAAGTCATGAAGGTCATAACCGACTTTTACGGCGAACTCTACTCACGAAAGGCGTCAGAGAGAGCCCAGGCGGATAGTTTCCTCGAGGGCATCTCAAAGACACTGAGCCCGGAAGAGAGCGAGGGCCTGAACACACCCTTCACCCTGGAAGAACTGCACTTGGCCGCCACAACCTCTAAGAGGGGCAAGACACCCGGGAATGATGGTCTCCCAGTGGAACTTTATGTCGAACTGTGGGATCTGATTGCTTATATCCTTACAAAACATATAAAGTATGGCTTAAAAAGACCACATCCCTGAACACAGAGCCACAGTGCACTATTTGTTTACCCATCAAGCAGATATTGCACAGTACCTCCAGGAAGGATGTATGACGTTACAACGCATACTTTTACCACGCCTACCATTACCACGCATTTTTTACAACGCAGGATCCATTACAACGCATACCATTACCACGCATGTATTTACAACGCATATACCTTTACAACGCATACAATTACAACGTAAGTATTGGTAAGTATATAATATTTTTAAATATTTATTTTAATTAAAATTAATATAATGTAATTTAATTTAATTTAATTAATTTAATTTAATTTAATTTAATTTAATTTAATTTAATTAATTTATTTAATTTAATCAATTTAATCAATTTAATTTAATGTAATTTAAATTTAATTATATTTAATTTTTACCCTGTACCCTTTTACCCAAAAACCCCAAACTGACCCTGAACCCAAAAAATACCCCTTTTACCCAAAAACCCAAAACTGACCCTGAACCCTAAAAATACCCCTTTACCCAAAAACTGAAAACTGACCCTGAACCCTAAAAATACCCCTTTACCCAAAAACTGAAAACTGACCCTGAACCCTAAAAATACCCCTTTACCCAAAAACTGAAAACTGACCCTGAACCCTAAAAATACTCCTTTACCCAAAAACTGAAAACTGACCCTAAACCCTAAAAATACCCCTTTACCCAAAAACTGAAAACTGACCCTAAACCCTAAAAATACCCCTTTACCCAAAAACTGAAAACTGACCCTGAACCCTAAAAATACCCCTTTACCCAAAAAACCAAAACTGACCCTGAACCCTAAAAATACCCCTTTACCCAAAAACCCAAAACTGACCCTGAACCCTAAAAATACCCCTTTACCCAAAAACCCCAAACTGACCCTGAACCCTAAAAATACCCCTTTACCCAAAAACCCAAAACTGACCCTGAACCCTAAAAATACCCCTTTACCAAAAAACCCAAATAATATTTTTAATAAAATAATATACTTACCAATACTTACGTTGTAATGGTATGCGTTGTAAAAGTACCTGCGTTGTAAATACATGCGTGGTAATGGTATGCGTTGTAATGGATCCTGCGTTGTAAAAAATGCGTGGTAATGGTAGGTCGTGGTAAAAGTTGCGTTGTAAAGGTTGTATACCCTCCAGGAATGGTGCACTTCCCCACCCAGGGAAAGACGATAAAACAAAAGTAGCGCTTTAATGACAAACTCTGTAAAATGGGTCTGAATAAAAATCAATCTTGCCACTTTGCGACCTCTCTATTTATCTTTCTTTCGTTTTTCACATTTAGGACCTTTTATGGCCCTGGATCCCAAGGCTGAACTTTGGAATATAAAAATGTACGAAAAAGATGACTTTTCCAGGTAAAGGTTTTTTCGTTTTTGGATACATTTCACAGAGGAACAAATAAACGAAAGGAGAGGAAAGAGGGAGTAATGATAATTTCTTGAAGTCACCGTTTTCAGTACCTGAGGAGGAGCGAGAAAGATAGGGAGGAAGAGTAAGAAAGAGGGTGGGGGAGTCAGCTGCAAGTGGCAGAGCAGAAGTTGATTCTGTCCTTGTCTTCTCTGGGCAAGAAGGAAAAGACAGATTCCTTTTCCTTCTCTGCCCACCCCGCCCGTCTCGGAAGGGCCCGAACGTTGAGCCTTATCCCTAGGCCTTGCATATTTCTGTCATCCTGGGACACTTTAAAACATTTTTAAAGTAGGGGAACAGAATCAAATAAATTCAAGAAGTAGGGGCACGCCGTGCCCTGCTGATCCTGCCCACTTCTACCACTGGACAGAACAGAGAACCCCCAGCTAAGGCTGGGGAGCTTCTGCAAGCTGCTGCTGCTGATGGGCTGCGCCGGCCCCGGTTTCCGGGTCCCCCCTCTCTAGGCTGTCCGAGCCAGCCCGGGAGCAGGGGGCCGCTGAGACAGAGAGCCAGGCATGGGGACATGGGGAGTTTGGGGGGCAGCTGAGCATCGCGAGGTCTACCCCCTGGGCTGATTTGGGAGGGGGAGGGGGCGAGCAGGGAGCAGCCATTTTGCTGTTTTGGGCTGCCATGGGAGTAGCCCAAAGGCAGCCCAATTTGAAAATGTAGCCCAAGGCTATTTCTAGGGGGTCAGCGTTGCCCCAACCATCATTTTAGGTTCTGATGACCTGGTGGCTGGGAGCGCTGTAGTCAGGTTTTTCTGGCGAAGCTGGTGGCGTTTTGTGGCTTGTTTTTGGTTCTGCGTTGGCGAGTGGTTTTAGTGATGGCCTGCAATGATGTGAGAGTGCTTGAAGCCATCCGCCTGCTCAGTGAAGCTGGGCGGATGGATTTGCTGGTGGGCCCTCAGGGCCCGGAGCACCCAGTGAGGCGCACGTCTGCGGACGTGGCGGCGGCCGTTTTGGCCTGTTCGCCGCCACGCAAGATGGCGCGTGTGAAGGTGAGGGACCAGGGCCACGCGGATGGCGGGGGCACGGCCCTGGTTATGGATCTGATCGGGGAAGGGGGCCGGGTAGTGGGCGGGAAGGAGGTGCAGCCGAAGAGCGCTGTGGATGGCTCACCGCCACCGCGGCAGGCGGAGGAGTCACTGCGGGAAAGAGGCCGGGTAGCGTGCGGGAGCAGGCCGCGGGAGGGGGGCGTCGGCGGCGGCTCCTCGCAGCAGAGCCAAATAGAAGGTGACCACCCCAGTCCTTCAGGGACGGTCGTAATGCGGGGGGCGGGGAGCGGGGTGATGCGGCGGACTGCGCGGGCCTTGAAGCAAGAGGCCGAGGGCCCCAGCAAGGCCACGAGGCGTGCAGCGAGGGGGAGGGGAGTCTCGTACTGGAAGAGTCTGTGGTGTCTGGCCAACCCGGTGATAAGGGGCGGCCGTGAGGGGGCGGGCGGGCCCAGCAGGGGGGATAGTGAGCGGAGGACTCCTGTGGGGAGAGGGGGGAAGGGGCCAGTTGTGAGAGGGGGCGAAGGGCCTGCTGGGAGGAAGGAGAGCCCATCCCCCGGAGCGGTTTAACCCAGGACAGGGCGAGAGGGAGGCAGGGGGCCCGGGGGGGAAGAGTAGGGGACTGCAGGGTGTGGCCTCAGTTGGCCACAGATGGATGGGGGGCAGAGGTGGATGCAGGAGAACGGGGTGGGTTGCAGGGGGGGCGGCAGGGGGAGGTATTAAGAGAGGTGTCTGGGGGAAGGGGAGGTGAGCGTGCGGAGGTTGGGGGGATGTCCCCTTTGCTGTTAGAGTCCGAGGACAGTGAGAGGGAGTGGGAGGGGTTGGATGTTTTGGACGCCTGGGAGAAGGGGGTACGTGAGGCGCGGGGATTGGCGGGGGCGAGGTGCAGCGAGGCGGTGAGGTGGCGGGCCCCTCGTGTTGGGGAGGGAATTCCGGGGTTGGGGTAGAAGGGGTGGGAGGGGCGCAGGGAGGGTGGGATTGGGGGGTTTCTTCAGATGAGGGTGGGGCAAGGGTTGGGGGTTGGTTGGGAGTGACGAGGAGGAGGGAGGGGATGAGGCGGAGGTCAGGTGGATTTTGAGGGAGCGTGGGCGGTAGGCAGGCGGTTGGTGGGTGGGGCATGGTGGAGGCGGTGGGGAGGCTCAGTTTGAGAGACCCAGCACACCAGACCTACTGTTTCTTTTTCAGAAGGATATACGCCGTGGGGTTCCGGACTTGGCAGGGCTTGGGACGGCTTCTCGGCGCCAAGGTGAAGGGAGGGCTGAGCCTCCCGCGGCTTGCCCGGCACCGGCAGGGGATCCAGTCGCGGCCGGCAGAAGTAGGCCCATGGCAGGCTCACCGACCCCTCCACGCACAGGGCCACTACGGCTTGGGGGGCAACGCCGGAAGAGGAGCACCGCATAAGATGTTTTTACGAGTTTAGGAGAGGTGTAGGATGTGTTTGCTGTTTCGGGCAGGGTGCAGTCGGCGCCTCCGGCCGGGAGGAGTTATGTGCACGGCGGGGTACAGTTTTTTTTTATAACACTTTATTAATGCTGATGAGGCAATCCACAGTAGTAAAAAGACAACTGAGACAAGTCCTGTACTCATGGACATCAAGAGTCACAATCAGCATAGTAATGAGTACAGTTGGGCGTACAATAGGGTTGCACCATAGAACATTGTGAATGATACAATAGGAGCTTTTTCTGATAAGGCAACTTAAGTACAAATTAAACAGAACCAATAACACGAAAAGCAAAGAAAGGATAAAAGGAACATAAATCATTAGAACCAGATTGCAAGACCAGCACAGTAAGTCAGTTTGTACGACGTCAAGTGGCACCATTGACAATAACCACATCACAGTAAAATCAAACAATGAACCATTCCACCCCACAATGAGCTGAACGAAGAGCAGGAGTCCGCACAAACCGGAGTTGATGTAGAGGTCCAAGAAATTAACCGCCCCATGTGTGAAAACTTTCCACCACGGGCGTGAGGTCCCCAGAGCCGGGGATGGCGGCGGGACCCCAACCCACCAAGGCCCCGCCCCAACACCTAAGGGGCGGCAGCATGTTGCGCTAGAATCATCGCCAGCATGGGTGTAATGAAGGGGTGTCCCACGGTCTAACCCACCCCGGTCGGTGTATTGGGATGTAGGGACTGAGAGGGCGCTTCTAGTGCCTTCCCTGCAATGTATTGGCGGCATGGACCCCAGATGTCTGTAGGGCGGGAAGAGGCCGGGAGTTGGTCAGAATACTCCACACTGTTTACATTGCAGTACGCCACACTCCTAAGCCACGCAGTGACCGTGGGAGCACGTCTCGAGCACCAGTAGTAAGCAAATTGATGTTAACTTGCGAATTTTGCGGAGAAAGTTGGACACATAACCCATCAGGGCAATTTCCGGCAGGACAGACAGCGACAGGCCCAATATAGCACCCAGAGTGTCGTGTACCTCAACCCAGTAGGTGTGCAGCTTCGGGCAAGTCCAGGAAAGATGAGCAAAGTCGGCCTGAGGGGCATTACATTTGTGGCAGGTGTGGGGTCGTGCTGGGTCAATTCTGTGGGCCAACGCTGGTGTGTGGTATAGACTTCGAAGGAATTTAAAGTGTATGAGTTTGTGCCTGCTATTCATTGAAACCTCCCTGGTCATTGCACAACATGCCTCCCATTGGTCGTCAGAGATCTGTGTGCCTAGATCCTGTTCCCATGCGGCGCGAACCGCCTCATCGGACGATGGGAGTGAGGACAAGCACAGCTTGTAGAGTTTGGGCACAACGTGAGCCCCCGAAGAATTCCGAATAATGGATGTAAGTGCCGGAGTGTCGTCGGGTGGTAACGGGAAGGTGGGAAATGTAGCCCGCATCAGCGCCCTTAGTCTTGCGAATACAAAGGTGTCCATAAAAGTGCGCTCGGTGAAGCGGGGGTCTTCAGTTATAGTGCTAGCGTGACCATCGGGGAATAAATCGCCGATCGTGGTCAAGTGGAATTTTGAGAGCGTTCGACCAATCACCGTTTCGCCAGTTATAGGGAGCCAGTGCGGGTTGGGCAGCGGGAGGGCAGGAGAGTACAGAGTGTCAACGCGCAGTAAGCGTCTAAGTTTGTCCCAAGCCCAAGTTGTCGTGGTGAGGGGGAGTATGTCATGGGGGTCGCGGGGGAGGCCTTTGGGGAGAATGGCGTCCAGAGACACCGGGAGCGCAGCGTCGGCTTCGGGTTTCAAATGTTGGATCCTGGCATCAGGATGGTACCAAGGGTGGGCATACGAGCATTGAGCGACCAGGTAGTAAAGGTAGAAGTCTGGGACCCCAAAGCCTCCCCTCTCGTAAGGTAGTGTCAGCGTGCGCCAGGCCAGGCGAGGGCGCTTCCCCCCCCACACTAATCTCAACAGGGCAGAGCGTAATTGGGTGAAAAAAACTTTGGTGAGAGGGATTGGAATGTTGTTGAAGAGGTATAAAAACCGGGGCAGAACCACCATCTTAACTATGGCAATGCGCCTGGCCATTGACAAAGGGAGGCGGAGCCATCGTTCAGTGTTGTCCTCCAAAAAGTCAAGGGCGTGTCCATAATTCAAGCGAATAATGGATACGGTGTCGAGATGGACATGTATCCCAAGGTACTTAACGGAGTCCTCGCACCACTCTAACGGGAGGGAGCAAGGCCACCGCACAGTGGCGAGGGTGAGGGGAAACAATTGTGATTTATGCCAATTGACCCTAAGGCCCGAGTACTCGCCAAAGTGCGTGATTTCAGACAGCAGGGGTTGTAGATTGGTCTCAGGAGTGCGGACGTACAAAACCATGTCGTCCGCGTAGAGTGATACCAAGAGAGGCCCGGTGCGGAACTGGAGCCCCCGGTGGAGATGTGTCTCCTGGAAGTGTCGGACCAGAGGGTCCATTGCCAAAATAAAAAGCAAGGGAGATAACGGCGGGGTACAGTTAATTGAGGATGAGGATAGCTTGGAAGAAGGGGAATTGAGGGATGGTGAGGGCGGTGGGGTGTCCTCTAACAGTGTTGGTATTGTGTTGCAGGTGTCACGGGGCCTGCGGGAAAGAACAGCCCGAGCATCTCACTGGGAGGCGAGGACGGCGTCCCTGGATCAGAGGGTTGAGGAGCGGCGTGTGGCATCATTGGCACCAGGTAATCGAGCAGCGCGCATGGTGTCGGTGGGGGTGGGAGGGGAGGTGGGGGATGGGGGTCTGAGGAAGAGGAAGTATGTGGTGGATAAAGGAGTGGGCCCGGATGATGGGGAGGTGTTGAAGGACAAACACAAGAAGGCGGGCGCGGGGCCCTCAGGGTCAGGCCATGAAGGCGCTGGCGATGGTGGTGTAGGTGGGGTTGCGAGCGGGGCTGGCACGGCGGGTGTGGGGGCGGCTGGAGAAGGTGCAGCGAAGCCAGAGAGTAAAGAACTAAAGATTAAGCGGCTGCCATACATGGGGGTTACAAAGCCGTTAGGTGAGCATTTGATGATGTCTACTAAGGAAAGCATCTGGAAGGGGGAGTATGTGGAGTTGCTGAAGCTGTTGCACCGGGAGGTGAGGGCGAAGGGGGGTTCAAAGGAGGAGGAGTATGAACTCCAGAAGAGGCCGAAGGTGCATCTCACAATCGAAAATTGGACGGCTGCCTTTTTAATTTCCGCCAGCGTTTATTGCGAAAAAGTTCCAGAGCGGTCGGTGTCCTTGTTTAATTACATGGACGTCATTAGGAAGGCCCAGATCACGGGGGTGGGTATGCGTGGGCCCAGTATAATGAGGAGTTCAGGTCTCAGATGGCGTGGGATCCCGAGGCGAAATGGGGTGAGCTTGATTCCAATTTATGGCAGCACACTATGGGGCTGGCTGGGTCAGGTAAGACCATCTTTACAGCAAGCGGGTTGCCCATTATTTACCAGCCCTTTCAGGGGTGCCCCACCCGCGGATGGATGGGGTCAGGGGCCAAAACTCAGCCGGGGTCCGTGGGGTCCTGTTGGGACTACAATAAAGGGGCTTGCGCTAGGTAACTCTGCTGGTTTCGGCATGAATGTTCAGGTTGCGGTAAGTACGGCCACCCCTTGGTTAGATGTTGCGGGGCCTCTGGGCAGCATCAAGGGGGTCAACAAAATCAGGCTGGGGGAGTTCGGACGGGGAACACCCAGCAATCTGGAGGTGGTAGAGGGGGTAAGGGGTCTGGGCAGGGGCTCGTACTCCAGTTAAGGTGGATCGCAGGGTTACCCGAACAAAGGGGCCGCGGATCGGTTACTGACCGGGGTTTTGGAAGAATTTCATTTGGGCTATAAGGGGCCATGGCTTCGGAGATGGGCCGACAATTGGAAGTCTGCCAAGGAGCACCGGAGGTGGTGCAATGCAAACGGGTTAAAGAAGTCAGTCAGGGCCGCATGGCGGGGACCTTTGAGGACTGGCCGTTGGAGGATTTGATTATGTCTCCCATTGGGGTGGTACCAAAGAAGGAGGCGGGGCAGTATCACCCCATTCAACATTTGTCGTGGCCTGAAGGTGGCTCGGGAAATTATTACATTGATGAGTGGGAGACCTCGGTGTCTTACTCGTCGGTTGACGCTGCCATGGCCTTGGTGGTGGCCGCGGGTGCAACGCCAAAAATGGCAAAGTGCAACATCAAGTTGGCTCTCCGGCTGCTTCCGGTCCACCCAGACGATTGGGGCCTACTGGGAATCCAGTTTAACGGCCGATGGTATGTGGATAAGGCATTGCTGATGGGCTGCTTGATGTCTTGCGCACTTTTTGAGTGTTTCAGTACGTTCCTGCAATGGTTTTTCATGGAACCGACGGGTCACCAAGGAGTAACTCACTACCTGGAGGACTTTTTCTTGGTCGGGTCCCCAGACACCACGGACTGCCTAGTTGCGCTGGAAAGGTTTCAGGAGATCATGGAGGACTTGGGCGTGCCATTGGCACCAGAGAAGACAGTGGAGCCGGGCACGACGCTGTCATTGTTGGGCATAGAGCTGGACTCAGGGACCATGGAGGCCTGTTTACCAGTGGAAAAGAAGCAGCAGATGTTGGGGCTGCTGGAGGTCATGTTGGCAAGGCACAAAGTCACGGTTTTGGAGATACAGGTGCTGTTGGGGCACCTCAATTTTGCTTGCAGAGTGTTGAGAGTGGGTCGGACGTTTTGTAGGAGGTTGGGGCAGGGCCTTGGCGGGGCGGAGGCCTCCGCATCACCACGTGAGGCTGTCTGCGGGCATTCGCGAGGACCTGTGGATGTGGCAGTTTTTTTCTGCGGAATTGTAACGGGGTCCCCATGCAGAGGGGGGATGACCTGGTCTGGAATGTCCAGATTTTTTCGTACGGGGCAGGGAGCGACGGTTTTGGGCTCTACTGGCAGGGGAGATGGTGTGTGGAGAAGTGGCCCCTGGACTGGGCAGGGGGAGGGCAGAGCATCGCGTTCTTGGAGCTCTTCCCTCTGGTGGTGGCGGTGTCGCTGTGGGGAGAGGTGTTGGCCCACAGACCTTTCATGTGGATAACATGGTGGTGTTGCAGGTGGTAAATCACCAGTCTGCCAGAGATGAACAGGTACTGAAACTGCTGAGGGTGTTTGTGCTGGGTTGCCTGCGCCATGACATTGCTTTTCGCGTGGTGCACGTGCCTGGGATCAATAATGACATAGCGGATGCTTTGTCTCGTTCACAGTGGGGGAGATTCCGTGGGTTAGCCAAGGACACGGATCAAGACCCGACATGCATGCCTCCTCAGCTGTGGTACGTAGGCAGCACAGGATGTTGCAGCTGGTTCTAGGGTCCTTGGCGAGTCGACGAGGACAACGTATGCATCTGCAAGGGGGAGTTTGTGGCATCCGGGGCGCTATGGCGGGCTCCAGGGCAGGAGAGACAGGAGGATGTTGTACAGTATATCCATTCGCTCATCTGCAAAGGTCTCACGCAGATCACGATAGCGGGAAAGCTGGCGGGTATTGCCTTCATGGGCAAACTCTTGTGGGGCTATGCACCTGCTGCGGGCGAGCTCGGGTCGCGGATGCTGGAAGGTTGGGCCCGGGAGTGTGGGAAGTTGGGTCAGGTTTGGCTACCCTTGTCGTGGGCCTCGTTGGGGAGGGTGGTAGGAGCCTTGCCTTTGGTTTGCAGGGATGTGGGGGAGGCTTGCTTGTTCACTACCTTAATGGAGTGAATGTTCGCGGGGCCTTTCGGGTGTCTGAGTTGCTGGAGTCGAGAAAGGGTACAGGGATAAGGTGGTCGGAAGTGGCTTTTGGGGAGGAGGAGGTAAGCCTTTGGTTGCGGAAGTCTAAGACAGACCAGAGTAGTGTTGGCAGGTGGGTATCGTTGGGGAAGGTGGCCTTGGGGGAGGTGTGCCCGGTACGGTGGGGACTGAAATGGCGGGCGAGGGAACCAGCGGAAGGGTTGGTCTTTTGGCACGCCGATGGGCGGGGGTGACAGGATCGCAGCTGTTGGCAGTGTTGCGGAAAACGTTGGCTTTGCTGGGGGTGGATGGGAGGAATTACGGCCCGCACTCGATTCGCATTGGTGCAGTGTCAGGGGCGCACAGGAGAGGTGGGGGCGAGAACATCATGCGCTTGGGGAGGTGGTCGTCCGATTGTTACAGGCGATATGTGCGCGGCGAGGCTGACCAATGATAGTGCAGTTGTTTTTGTGGCCTGTGTACTTACTCTTGTTTCTCGTTTCAGGTTCCGTGGCTGGTCCCTCGCCCGTGATATGGAAGTGTGTATAGTGTGCCACTCTTTTGTTAAGCGGGCTCAGGTGCAAACCTGGGACAGTTATTTTGGGGAAAATTTGGGGTTTAATCCTGCTGTTTTAAGGTTTGTTGGTTTGGCAGAGGGGGTATGCGTTGGAAGGAGTTGGTGGGCACGCTTAACGGTTTGTTGGTAGCGGGTAGATGTCCTGATGTGTTGGTTCTCCATTTGGGTGAGAATGATATGGTTCAGGAGACGGGGTTGATCTTGATGAGGGCCATGAAAAAGGACTTGGAGGAAATTAAGAGGCGGTGGTCTGGGTGTACGGTGGTCTGGACTGAGTTTGTTCCGCGGAGGGTCTGGAGAGGGGCGATGAGGCCTCAGGCGGTGGATAAAGCCAGGAGGAAGATCAATGTGGAGATGGTTCGTTTTTGTAGGCACTTGGGGCCTCATTTATGAGGCCGTGAGTCACTTTCACAATGCCGGTGCGCCACTTTTTGTGACGCACCAGCAGCGTAAAAAATGTGCCTTGTTGCACCATATTTACAAAGTGACGCATCTAGGTAGATGCGTCACTTTGTAAACCCCTGCGCTACATTATCCCTGCGCCCGGTATAATGTATGCATGGGGGCGTTCTGACACAGGAAAAGGTCATAAAAGTGACGCAGTGAAATCTATAAGATTTCACTGCGCCACTTCTAGGACGTAAATGCGTCAATTTCATTTGCCTGCCTCACAGCAGGCGTAAGACTGACGCAGGTCCTTTCACATGGGGCTTGCCCCATGTGAAAGAACACATTGCTGGAGTTGCGTGACACACTCCAGCAATGCGTCACTTTTGTGCCATACAGATACGTCAGAAATACTGACGTATCTGTAACTCCTTGCGCAATGATGCGTCATACTGTAAATATGACGCATCATTGGTGTTGCAAGGAGGGCGCAATGTATAGTGACGCATCGCTGTTTTCATGCAGCGATGCCTCACTTTTCATAAATGAGGCCCTTGGGGTTTTCACAGGTTTGGCATCGGGACATTAGGTACGATGCGCCGGAGTTGTTTCGGGGTGACGGGGTTCACCTTTCCCGCTTGGGCATGGACCTTTATCTTTTAGAGTTACAGGAGGTTTTGTCCAGGTTGTTGGGTGTGCATCGGGGGAAACACCCATTACAACGAAGGTGTTTTCACGCGCTGCCATCACAACGCGACTTTCACATCGCAGGAGGCTTTACAACGCATGCTACTAATGCGCATTGACATTAACATCGCTAGCAATGCCAACGCGTGCTGCGATGACGGAGATGGAAGATGACGGATTATGACATTCGGTATGAAAGCACATATAGACATGGCAGATGGAAAATAACTTTTGGGGGGGGGGACAGGAACACGGGAGATGACAGATACGTGCACCGATCACTTGTATTGAATATGAATTATTTTACACGCATAGGGTTCTACTATGTTTTTACATTATGTAAATAACTTTCAAAATAAAAAAGTTGCTGCGATGACGGAGATGGAAGATGACGGATTATGACATTCGGTATGAAAGCACATATAGCACATGGCTAGCATTATGCCTGATGCGTGCAGATGACAGATGCGATATAGAAGATTACGGATTATGACATTATGTGGAAGATGACGGATTATGCAATGACATGGGAGATGGAAGATGGATGACATATGACATGGCAGATGGAAAATAAAATGTTTTTCAATTATGTCAATAACTTTTAAACTATAGATAATTATCACTTGCTCAAAGTAAAAACGTTTTTATTGTCGAGGCTGAGAGACCCATTCTGTATGAAAGCACATGGCTACCTGGATGACATATTAGCAGAGGCTGGCACTATAGCACATGATGCAACATGATGTGCTGAGATGAAAAACAGATTGGCAAAGGCTGGCACGAGACGCGGAAGATGACATATAACATGCCACATGCATGCAGATGGCAGATGCGCATTAGGACTGATGCAAGATGACATGGCAGATGGAAAAGAAGTTTGTTTGGGGGGGTCCAGAACACAGAAGATGACAGATGCGCGCACCGATTGTGACAGATGCAACATGACGTCATAGCATATACGGCAGATGAATGACATTAGCAAAGCCTGGCACTATAGCACATGATGTGACATGATGTGCTGCGATGAAAAACATATTGGCAAAGGCAGGCACTAGATGCGGAAGATAACATATAACATGCCACATGCGTGAAGATGCGACATGAGCACTATAGCAGATGATGCAACATGAGTGCTACGTGCTGCGATGACGCAGATGGAAGATGACAGATTATGACATTCGGTATGAAAGCACATATAGACATGGCAGATGGAAAATAACTTTTTTTGGGGGGGGCAGGAACACGGGAGATGACAGATGCGTGCACCGATCACTTGTATTGAATAAGAATTATTTTACGCGCATATGGTTCTACTATGTTTTTACATTATGTAAATAACTTTCAAAACAAAAAAGTTGCTGCGATGACGAAGATGGAAGATGACGGAATATGACATTCGGTATGAAAGCACATATAGCACATGGCAGATGGAAAATAACTTTTTGAGGGGAGGCAGGAACACGGGAGATGACAGAAGCGTGCACCGATCACTTGTATCAAACTTAACACTACAGGATTAGAATACAACACACCCCAGATACCTAACAAACACAGTGGAAAAAACGATGTAATAGCATGCGATTTCGTGAACTGCGTTGTATTTGCCTAAAACAGCAGAGACACTGCAATAGCGTGGGGACAGCATGCGCAGTGAATGCTTGTGATATAATGTCTTTTACGGTGTAAAAATTGCGTGGGCATTGCTGGCGGTGTTGCGGTTGGCGATGTATCATCATACATCGGTGCATCGGGAGTGAGGAACCGAGGGTGAGAGGCATCAGGGCGACTGTTAATGGGTGCAGGAGGGGGGGGCAGGAAAAGGTGGAGGCAGTGTAATCGCCTACCCTTCCGCCTTTTCCTGGTTGGCAGAGTTGTTTTTGAAGTTGGCCATGTTTGGCTGGAGTTTGGTAGTTTATTGTTAAGTTTGGGGAGTTGGTGAACAGGAGCGGGGAAAGGTTAAGCAGTTTGGAAGTTTACATTAGAGGGTCGTTAGTTACAGTTGCAGGAAGGCAGATAGGATTGTAGGTCTTGGGAGGGTAGGAGTTATAATGTTATGTGATAAGATTGTGTATTATTTAATGATTGGAAGTTATGTATTGTATGTTGCAGGGTGTTTTTTTTTATCATGTGGGGATCGTAGGGGTGGGGGGGAGGAAATGTCAAGGGGTCAGGTAATTCGATGTTTAGAGAGGTTTTAGTTTTTTTTTTTTTTTTAATATTTTTATTATTGTAAAACAAAGGATTTTTCTGGCACACACATAACACAGAATACAAATAAACTTAATACAAATAATAAACCAAGGTTACTATCAAGAAAAACAATTTAGTACTAAACATAACATTCGACACAAAAAAGGAAAAAAATGAAGAAAAAAGAAAACTATTGATCCAATTAATAAAACATCAGACTACATTTGCATTTGACCTTTCCTTCCATCGATGTACCGGTTCCCAAATTTTCCTTCCCCACCTTTTTATCCTTTTACCTTTTTTCCCAAATATACCCTTTTCAAGGTTAAACGTCCCCAATAATAAGGCAATCCACTGCTGTAATCCCGGGGGTAGGGGGTCCAACCAAACTCTAGCAATCAACAGCCTGAGAACCGCCATCGCTACAAATATAAATTCGCTATGGACGCCTTCGCAGCCCCTAACTCCTAGCATAATTACTGTTGGTGTTAGAGTCACATTTAAAGCAAGTGTATGGGCCATAAAATCCTCAATACCCTTTAATAAAGGCCTTAATTTGGGACAGAGCGCAAAAATGTGGATACTATCTGCAGCCAAAGCATTACAACGCCAGCAGGTAATCCCTGTAGTTGCACCCCACTGTGCTATGCGATCTGGCGTATGGTAAAGTTGAAACAGCGTTTTGAAATGTTGCGATTGTAGAGGGGCAGAATAAAAGGCTGAGCAACCCAACTCCAAGGACTTCTGAAAAGCCTCACACGATATCCCTAATTTTCCAGCCCATTTATTACCAAATCTGTCAGTGTCGTCCTTCTTCGATTCAGCCAGCTGGGCATAGAAATATCGAATGGAGCACACCCCACTTTGCTCTATTGCTTCCATAATGTTACTTGTCTTAAATCCGCCTGCCCCTCCTTTTTTCTTAGAAAAAAAACTCCTAATCTGCAGATACTTAAAAAAACTATATCTTGCTAAATTAAATTTAGCCAACAGATCTGAAAATAAAAGTATATTTCCGTCTGGATCTAGCATATCTCCTATTTTCCTAATGCCTTTTCTGTCCCAGTCTGCCATAATGGCATCAGAAAAAATTACAGGATGTAGGGACTTATTCCTATACAATCTGGTATACCTATTAAATCTCCCTAACCCACAATTTTTTGCAACAGCAGACCATACATTATAAGCTGCGGCAACTGTCTTGAAACGTGTACGTTTGTAGTATGATGAATCTGTACATTTTAAAAAAGCATTTACTGTATCTTCGCCCAAAACAATTGAATAAATCATAGTTGAGACAGCTTTGACTTTCAAATCCCCTTCATTTGCACCAATTAAGCCTTGAATATATTGCAATACCGATGCCCAATAGTAGAACCTAAAATCAGGAACCCCCAACCTCCCCTATCCCTTGGCAAAGTCATAAACTTGTATGCCCGTCTTGTCTTCCCATACGACCAAATAAATTTATTAAGAATCGACTCCAGCTTATTAAACCAAATTGACTCAAACAAAAGAGGGATTGTACGAAAAAAGTAAAGAAATTTGGGAAGTATAAGCATTTTAATAATGTTAGCGCGTCCCACTAACGTAAGCCTAAGATTGTTTATCCTCATTAAGTCCGAGCTAACTTTCCTCAATAAGGGCGAGATGTTACGTTCAACTACTGTCCCTAAATTAGAAGAAATTTCAACCCCAAGGTATACCGCTGACGAAGTCACCCGTGGATCATTACATTGAGCTGCTATGTTTTTAATAATCTGTGTTTTAGCTCTATTAAGCTTATAGCCAGGAATATTGCCAAAATTTAGGGCCTCTTGTTCTATCACTCCTATTGCCATTACAGGATCAGGAGTAATTATCGCGACATCGTCTGCGTATGCCAGCACTTTGACTACCGTCTCATTTATACATATGGGGGGAATACTGGGATTGAGATCAAGATTGCGTAAATACGGATCCATATACAGTGCGAATAAAAGAGGAGAACTAGGACAGCCTTGCCTTGTTCCTCTTTTAATCTGCACCGCCGCTGTTAACTCCTGATTGATTTTAATTCTAGCCGTTGGATCCCTATAAAGAACCTGGATTGCTTTGATAAAATTATCGCCAAACCCAAAAGTTCTCATTAGCTCCCACAGATATTCCCAAGCGACCCTGTCGAAAGCCTTCTCGGCGTCTAGAAATAAAGCCGCGACAGGGCCGCCAGAAACCTCCATGGCATCAAAACAGGTGAACACTGTCCTGACATGTTCTGTAGTCCCTTTCCCCGGGATGAATCCATGTTGAACTGGGGTGACTAATTTTTCTATGACGGTGGACAACCTTGTGGCCAAAATTTTCGAATAGAGCTTCACGTCGGCATTCATTAAAGCAATAGGTCTATATGACCCAGGAATTGTGGCGGGTTTACCTTTTTTCAAGATAACTATGATTTCAGTCTCGCCCCATGATTTTGGGATTGAAGTTTCTCTCTGGGCTTGTATGAGCGTATCCAGAAGCTCTACTCTAAGAACCGATATAAAAGTCTTGTAGAATTCGATTGGTAACAGATCTGGACCTGCAGCCTTTAAGGATGGGAGGCCTGATAGAGCTAATGACAATTCTTCTGGTGTTATAGAGGCATCGAGTATAGTTTTCTCCTCCAAATCTAGTTTTTTGAGTTGAATGTTTCCTAAATAGTCCCTAATTTTGTCAGTATCTACCTCAGACTCCCTATCATATAGTCCAGAGTAAAACTTCCGGAATTCATTCCTTATTCCCGCAGAGTCAGAAATCAAGTTGCCCAAGTCATCAGCTATGTTTTTAATATCCCCTGCATTAACTTTTTGCCTGGTCCTAACAGCTAGAATATGGCCGACCCGCTCACTAAACTCACAAGCCTGCTCCTTCTTTGTTAAATAACTAACTGCTGTCTTATTAGTGATTCTTTCCGCTATTTCCGCCTTTAAAACCATAATCTCCAACAATTGTTGATCCAATGGGAGTCCCCTCATGATTAACCTACTTAACTCAACCTCAACGTTCAGAAGGGAATTAACTTGTTGATCAATCTATTCTCTTTCTTTTTTCCGGCTGTATGTTGAGAAGCTTATTGACTCTCCTCTGACGCCTGCTTTGAAGGCATCCCAGATGTAACCACTACTAGTGCTCCCCACGTTATTAAGCCAAAACTCGCTAATCCATTTTTCCATGTGCTTACAATAACCCTCATCTTGTAACAAAGCTCGCTCAAATGTCCATCTATATATTTTTCTACCTAACCCATTTAAACTAAGTGACAATAACAAAGGATTGTGGTCGGAAACCAGTCGAGGTAACTTCTTAATCTGCGTATTAGAAATCAAAACATTAGATATTAAAAAATAATCCAACCTTACTGTTATATTGTGTGGGGCGGAAAAAAACGTATCACCGTCTATCTGCGGGTGCAGGTTGGCCCAAACATCTGAAAGAGCATTATGCGAGGCCATATCAACTATCGCCCTGTGCACTCTTTTCTTTCTCCCTGTATAGGAATGGCTTAGTTGTAACTGAGTGTTTGCCGGTCGACTGATATTAAAATCCCCACAACAAACAATTGGCTCCACCCAGGTTGAGAGTTCGTGATCCAGAAATTGGAATATATCAGGGTCATCGCACGTTGAGCCATAGACTGAAGCCAGAGTGAACCTAGCACCTCTGAAGTCTATTTCTATAATCGCCCACCTACCCCAGGTATCTTCTTTGCTCCTAAGTACTGTACAATCTGCTCCTCTCCCCAGAATCGCTACCCCACAAGTTTTGGAGGCTTGTTTAGTGTATGCTAAGACTTTAAAGCCAGCCTGTTCTAGCAAAAAACCCTTTCCTCCCTCCACATGAGTTTCCTGTAGACAAATCAGGTCAGGAAACATTGATTTACAAAATGCTGAGACTCGCAGCCTTTTTTGGAGTTCATTAAGGCCACAAACATTAAATGACAAAATTCGACAAGTCATCAGAAAACATCAAAGATCAGCACCAGCTTCCAAATCCAACTCTTAACCAAACCCAACACTTCCTTTTTTCTCCATTTGAACAAAACTTGCCTCTGACTCAGCCTACGTTTCACTGTGCATGATGTGTGCCATTTTCTCCCCCCCCTCCTCCCTCCCACCTCCCTGAGCCCCCCCACAGTACCTCTCCCCCCTCCCCCCCTACAGGCAAATAGGTCACGGATGACCTATATGTGAACGCCAGGGAAGCAGCAGCCGCCACTCCTCCCCACTGCCAACCAGCATAACAAACATATCAAACTTAAATCCATTATTTGTTCTCCTTATATCCCAAAACTTCCAACATGTAAGCCTTCGCCTTAATCTCTGAAAGGAAAAATGTAAACTGGCCCTTGGTCACAATTTTCAATTTTGCAGAGTATAGCAAGTAAGCTTCAGAGCCCAGAGCCTGAATATGTGGTATCAGTTGTCTCAGCCTCCATCTACGTTCAACAGTGGCATGGCAAAAGTCCGGTCTTGCAAAGAACGTGACATTGTTATGGGTACGTCTTGCCTCGGGCTTCGCTTTGTCCAATATCAGCTGCCTAAGGAGGAAATTGCCTACAAAAATTAGTAGGGCCCTTGGGCGCCCACTCTGTGCTCCAGCCTGAGGCTGACCCCTTTTAATGAACAATGGGAAGCGATGGGCTCTTTGAATTTCAGTTTCCCACTGCCAGCTAGATAACTCCGGAAAAGCCCCCTTTAACAAATTCACCACAAACAGCCTGGGGTCCTCCCCTTCAATACCTTCCTCCACGCCTAACAGTCTGATGTTATTACGACGCTGCCTATTCTCAAAATCTTCCAGCTTCCAGTTGACGTCCTCTGCCACCTTTTGATGCTCTTCCTTGTATGATTTCAGGTCTCTCAAGTCATCTTCCACTTTACTGGTCCTTTCCTCCACTTGTACAACTCTCTCAACCATCTCGTCTTGCTTTTTGCTTATATTTCTAAGCTTATTCTGTATCTTCCTTGATTCCTGTCTCGCCCTCCTACTCTCCCCTCTAGCCTCAGATTGCATTAATTTCAGGGTGTTAAAGAGAAGATCAAGCGTAACCGGAGGCTGAGAGGATTGAGCAGAGCCATATTCCCCAGTCAATGTTGCTGGACTGTCTTGCTCCAGAAACGAAAAAGTAGTGGTAGAGTAATCCCAAGCTAGCTTTTTTGTAGGATCAGTAGTACTACTTGCAGTGGAAGGTTTTCTTTTAGACAGGCGTTTTTTCTGTGAAGTTTTCCTAGCCGGGGAGCTACTGACCGAGTCAATACCCGTGGATTCATCAGATCTTAAACCCTCTGATGACTGAGACTGTGACTGCGTATCTTCGTCGACAGAGTAAAATCTCTCTACAGAAGCTGAACCACTAGTGATGCCGATTTCAGCTGAGGTAGAGGATTCGCCTCCTGATTTGATTCCCCCACTCTCTGTACCTAAATCCATGGTTTCTGCCCAAGTTAGGGGTTTAATCAGCAGTGTACCCGCGTTAACTTCAACAGTAGCAGCGACCTCCATTCCTACATTTATCTTCTGCCCAAGTAGCTCAGCCCCCAACTCCACATGCCCTGGCGCCAGCACAGAGAAACTTTGAGTTTCAGCCGGTAGTTCATCTGGAAGCTGAGTATTCATAGCCCGATTGTCAATTATGACTGTAAGTTCTTTATCCGCTCCTTTGCTTATGCTTGTTTTTACAGTTTGCCTCAATGCCTGCGCCTCTGTCCCCCGCATCATCCCGACCCCGGCGTGACCACTCGACTCACCCACGACAGCCATCATTCCCGCATCTCTGCTCTCTCCCAGGGTGACTGCAGGCACTGCAGCGGCCGGCTTTCCTGCTGCCGCTGCCGGTCTTACTGGTTGCCTAGCAACCCCAGCGCCGGCCCCGAGCCCTGGATCTGCACCGAGGACGCCAGCTCCTCCAACGCCAGTTACAGCCTCTGACCCCGCTCCTGCTCCCCCACCTGCGCTAAGATCCGCAGAGATACCAGGTTTGGTTGCGGGGGGTCTGCTACTTGCTGGGATATTGGCTGGGGTATTTGCAAAACTTTCCGATACCGTGGGCTGCCGTAGCGCATTTTCCTTAGTTTTCGGCTTGGTAACGTGTCCTGCATCTCTTGCGGATGGAGTACTGTCCGCTCCGTTTCTTTTCACTACCGTTTTTTTTAAGCTCGAGACGTTTTTCTGTGCCATGGATATGACTGGGCCAGGACCAGTAGCTTTCGACTCCGCTTTATTTTTCTCTTTTTCTTTTGCTGTAGCTGTCTGACCTTTGGTGATATCCACGTCTGCCGGTTTCTTGCCGTCTTTGGTCTCGGGACCGCGCTGCGGGCGAGGAGGCATCCTGAGCCAGAATTTTAGTACCAGACTGACAGCCTCTGAAATTCTCCTCTTGAAACGCAGGACTGTGCGTATTACAGTGTTTCCTTGTTGTTCCCAGGGAGGGAATATCGCAGTACTACACGACAAAGGCATAAAGCGACCTCAGGCCATGCAGATAGTTATTCTATTTCACCATTGAGAGAAAGCCTGGCAGTGGAGAAGAGGAGAGTGCGACTCACTCACTGCATCCCTCGGCGGCCATCTTGCCTTGAAATTCCGATGGGTAGCCTGACCTTCCTAATTCGAGAGGTTTTAGTTTTGTAAGGCAAAGTGCCAGTTTTTAATAAAGTGTAATGTGCACCTGTTTCAATAAAGCGCCCGTTTACACACACAAATGGTTGTCGGTGCTGCTTGCCCCCCTTTCCTCCCAACCAAGGGGGGTTTGGGGTGCAGCCGAGCATCGCAAGGTCTACCCCCGGGCAGATTTGGGATGGGGAGGGGGGCGAGCAGGGAGCAGCCATTTTGCTGTTTTGGGCTGCCTTGGGAGTAGCCCAAAGGCAGCCCAATTTGACAATGTAGCCCAAGGCTTTTTCTAGGGGGTCAGCGTTGTCCCAGCCACCATTTTAGGTTCTGGTGACCTGGTGGCTGGGAGCGCTATAGTCAGGTTTTTCTGGCCCCGCCCACCCTCTCTGGGCTTAAGGTTTTTGTGGGAGGCATTTTTAGCAGGTTATTGGATAGGGGCATCTGTTGCAACAAGTGCATAGGGGTTATCTTATTGTAATGTTGTCACTTGGAACAGGTGCTGGCAGAGTTATTTTTGAACTTGGCCAAGTTTGGCTGGAGTTTGGTAGTTTATCGATAAGTTTGGGGAGATGGTGAACAGGAGCGGGGAAAGGTTAAGCAGTTTGGAAGTTTACATTAGAGGGTCGTTAGTTACAGTTGCAGGAAGGCAGATAGGATTGTAGGTCTTGGGAGGGTAGGAGTTATAATGTTATGTGATAAGATTGTGTATTATTTAATGTATTGGAAGTTATGTATTGTTGTATGTTGCAGGGTGTTTTTTTTTTTATCATGTGGGCATCGTAGGGGTGGGGGGACGAAATGTCAAGGGGTCAGGTAATTCGATGTTTAGAGAGGTTTTAGTTTTGTAAGGCAAAGTGCCAGTTTTTAATAAAGTGTAATGGGCACCTGTTTCAATAAAGCGGCAGGTTACACACAGAAATGGTTGTTGGTGCTGCTTGTCCCCCTTTCCTCCCTCCTGGACCCAGGCACTTCTTGGACCCTCGCCTTACTCTCTCTTCTACACGCAGGCACCGAAGGGCGGGCCATAGACATTATTTGCATAGTCTGGTGGCTCAGTGGACTAATGTGTCCCTTGCAGGGGCCTGTGTTCGACCTAATGGTCACAGGTTCAAATCCCGGCGGGTCCACTCAGCCTTTCATCCATTTGAGGTTGATAAAATGAGTACCATTGAGTTGGGTAACAATAAACATCTGTTTTTCAGCGCCAAGACACCTACGGGTAATCGTGCGCTTTACAAATACACCTGTTATGTTATCAGGGGCCTGTCCTTGATTTAAAAAAAAAAACACAACAGGAGACTTGAAGCAGCCAGTGCTTGAGGGTGAAGAAGTTTCCTCCCCAGAGTTGGGGTGAGCATCAGCTGCAGAGCGGGAGTCCCTGCAGCCCCCCCACCCCCCAGGAGGGCACGTATAGAAGTGGCCCAAGTAGAGTGCCTTAGAAGCAAGGCTAGGCGCTTGCTGCTGTTAGTGCCGGCCCCTTAAGAAGGGAGGTCCTAGCCTCTGCCAAAGTTTCAAATAAGCAAGTGCGAGAGAGGGCTGTGCTTGGCTCTGTGCAGGAAGTTTGAAACGGAGGGCAGGTGTGAAAGGGAAATGTGCAAATGTACTTGAAAGTAGCCTGGTGACGACATCATGCGGGCTGGGCTGCGTCTGCATAAGAGGCCTGAACCGGCAGCCTCTCGTGCCTACGGCCATACCACCCTGAATGTGCCCGATCTCGGAAGCTATGCAGGGTCGGGCCTGGTTAGTACTTGGATGGGAGACCGCCTGCGAATACCAGGTGCTGTAGGCTTTTTGCTTCTCGCTAGTGGCACTTCTGTTTTTTTCTTTTAGGGGGGGTATTTATTCTATTATTTTATTGTATCTGTCTTCAAAAAGAAAACACCATCAAGTTGACAACACGCAGGGCCCATAACTTTCCATTCGGAAACTGAAAATTCGGCTGCACTTTACCCTGGTTCCAAAAAAACAGAAAACCTTTGCCCTAAGGCAGGACAGGGGACCCGCACCCCCTCCCCCCCCAGCAGAGGGTTTTCTTCTGCCGGATGGCCTCGAGCTGCTGCAAGCTGCTGCTGGGCTGCTCCGAGGGCAGCAGTACCGGTTCCTGGTCCCCCTCTTTTGGCCTTCCCCAGCAGCCCGGGAGCAGGGGGAGGGCTGAGGCAGAGAGGCAGGCAACGAGAGCCGTTCAGTACAACAGAGAGGGGAGCGGGGCACACACGCATGCACACTCACTTACACCCATGCATTCGCAAGCAGACACTCACACACCCACCCACCCTTTCACGAGACTCGCTCACAAATACACATACACTCCTGCTGCAGGGCTCGGGGAGCTGCCAGGAGGGTTGGGACTGCTACCTTGGTCAGCCAAAGAGGGGAAGCAGCAGTCCCTCACTCGTCACAGAGCAGGGTGGGGAACAGAGTCAGCGACAGACACTCGGCCGTTGGCACTTCAGGGCTTAAAAAATGAGGCGCCCAGCTGCGAGGCTATCCCTGACGCTCTCCCTTGTCACGAGGGGGAGGGCCTCCAGGACATTTGCTGAGCTGAGGAGGTCAGGCCCACCGGAGCTGTGACATCCTCAGCCCAGCAATCTTCAGCTCAGGAAGCCGGGAGCCTGCGCATTCAGTGCATGTCCAGCTCCTGGCCGCCTGACCTGAACATAAAGAGTGTTTGTCTAGCTGACCTTTGTTAAGCCTGACATACAATCTTTTTGTCCAAAAGGGGCGGGTCGTGGCCTCACTGCCCTTAAGGAGGGGCGGCTGCTGAAGTCAGGCCACTTGCAAGAAGGAACCTTCACCCAGGCAGCACTCAGTCCCTCATCTCAGTCTCTCTTCTCTATGTACACAGGGGCGGGCCCTGGGCATGGATGGGATTTGCATATCAGGGCTCTGTCCCTGATTAAAAAAGAAAAGGAAACTTGCAGCCAGAGCTGCGCAGAAAAAAGTTGTCACCCCAATGTCTCTGCGGGCGATCCAGAGTTGAAGAGCGGTAGCCTGCCAGCCACTGCCACATAGAGCGGTGGCCTGATAGAGTGCCTTAGAGGCCAGCGCAAAGCAAGGCCAGGCACTTGGTGAAAATCCCAGGCTGCTGGAGCTCTCCGGCTGGCACCTAAAGGGAGGCCGGAGCCTGTGTGTAATTGGGAAAGAAGCAAGCACAAGGCTGCTGGAAGAGAGGGCTGTGCTTGGCTATCTGTAGCAAGCTTGCAAAGGGAGGGCAGTTGTTGAAGGGAAGTGTGCAAGTGCAGTGCAGTGCAGCACGTTCCAGAGTGCAAGGAGGTTGTCAGCACAAGAGGCCTGAACCTGCAGCCTCCGATGCCTACAGCCAGACCACCCAGAATGCGCCCGATCTCGTCTGATCTCGGAAGCTAAGCAGGGTCGGGCCTGGTTAGTACTTGGATGGGAGACAACCTGGGAATACCAGGTGCTGTAGACATTTTGCCACTCGCTGACACCAGGCTCGGCCCTTGCACAATCATACCTAAGCTTCCTCGCTAATAGCACTTTTTACAACAAAAAAATAATAATAAATAAATATTCTGATCTCCTCTCCTCTCCTTTTACATTTTTTTGTATTATTTATTTATTATTGAATTACTTTGCTTTTCTGGTTGCTCCAGGCTTGCTCCAACTTCTCTCCAAAAGAGAAATCCCTCAGACCTTGCTGGTCTGCACCGAAGCCAATCTCGACATCCTGCATGGATTGCGTTTGCCAAGCCTTGTTGGGTCCAAACCGCATACCAACCCCTCAGTCAACTAGATCCTTTGTGGGACAGCTCGAATCCAGCTCTTGGTCATCCTCGACACCACCTGGACCACTTGGCTGAAAAAGCAAGCTTCACCTTTTCACCTGAAATCACATTGGCTGGCAGCTTCCCATCACCATCCTGGTCACTGGCAAGTCACCCAGACTCTGTCCCTTCTGCTTTCAGGTTCTTCAGATCTTCGATCCACCCGGACACTTTTCCTCTGGTCGCCTGCAGCACTTCTTCGCAGCTCTCCATTGGAATCGACGACGACGACGCCCGACACCAAAAGGCACCTCTGCACCCGGCTTCCCTGGGTGAGGTAACACGAGTACTCCGGTGCTCCCGTGGGTCTTGACTCTCAAAGTGTTCTAGTCTAAAAAGGTTCCATCGTAGTTCACTCAGAAGTTTCCTTAAATTGTTAAGTTTGTAACTTGTTTGTTTCCCATAGAATGTCAATGGTAACCCGCCGCTATGTTTAGACACTGCACGCGTCTCCCGTGGGCCTCCTACATGCTAACCTTTGGTTGTTCCTAGAAGCCCCAGCGATTCCACAGGCCCTACGCCTGCTTTCTACCCCAGACGTGGTTCTTATACCACTATATTAAAATATGGTTTGTGAGGCCCCTGGGGCATAACGTATACTGTGCAACTTATCGTATACTAATTAAGTTCCTTGTATTGTACTTTTACCTCTGACCTCATAAAGAGTGCAGAGGGGTTGGTTTAGAATAAATACATATATATTTGTTATATATACCTTGTGTGATGTGCTTTCATTTGGTACTCAAGGGATTATAATTGGTTAAACAACTTGCTTAACTGACCTCTAAAGTCTTAGCCTGAAGGTTGCTCTCCACAGCTACCACTAGGATAGCTTTCTATAAAGTTGACTTTACAACCACCATCAAATTAGGGTCGTTTGGATTGGTGCCAGGTGTCTCGTTAGAATAGTGAACATCATATATCAGGCCAACTTCTCACACTAAGGATTATGCATTACTTTCTTCACTTTATTAAATCAGCAGCCTTTAAAGAACATATTAAATAAAAAACAACACAGACTATATATCCCATGAACCATAGGAGGATGAGTCGCCAGAGTAACCATAGTCCAATCAGTAGATAAGGAATGCCTTCATTCCACACAATCCGGTGCAATTGAATGACGTCCCTTCCTGTTCTTCTTCACTGGAGGAAGATAACCCCTCCCATGCTCATGACGAGCTTAGCTCATCATGAGCCACGGTTCCCGTGTGCTCATGACGAGCTGAGCTCGTAATGACCATTGGAACGCTCACACGCAGGGCTACGTCCCCTGCTGTGCTGAGCGTTCCATTATACGGGCGTGGTCATGACGAGCTCAGCTCGTCATGAGCACACGAGAACCATGGATCATGACGAGCTGAGCTTGTCATGAGCACCGGGGCGCTGTGCACGCCCCCCTACCTCCAGCACAGCAGGGGAATGTGCCCCGCAGCCAAGGGGTAAAACCTTGAACGCTTGTCCCGTTCAAATTCCTGATCTATCTCTACCACAGAGAGGTGACTCACGTTATTCAATTCTTTATAATATTATATGATTCTTTATTCACAACTATGGTTTTAACACCTACATTTCTTTACATTTTTAGTCACAGTTTAGCCACGCCCCTTGAGGTGGGCTACAAATCATGACAGCTATGTGGCCGCGCCAAAGGGAAGCTCATCTGCACCCATCCGTGCCTGGATGGCGCCAGGGACCAGGAACCCTGCCCGTTACTCTAGGGGAGGAGTTTGTTACTCCTTCGCTGAGATTGTAACTTTCAGAGTGGCAGTAGATAAGGAATGCCTTCATTCCATAGAAGTAGGCACTGGAGCTAATGGCTGAGGGAGATCTATTTCTCTTTTAATACTGCAGGAAAGGGAGGAAAGATCACAAGGGTCCTAAAGCCCTTAAATGATTCTTTATTTTTGCCTGCTTTTAAACTATAGGCCTCTAAGTAAACATAGGGGCATATGTAGGTAGCCGTTTGCAATTCGCAAACGCTGAAATTCGGCGAATTTTGGCGTTTGCGAATCGCAAACGGCGTTTTGATATGTAGGTGCCACTTAGCAAAATAAGGAATCGCAAAAATTGCGATTCCTTATTTTGCTTATAGCATTTAAGGAATCGCAATTTTGCGATTCCTTAAATGCTATGTAGGGGTGCTTTAAAAATTGCAATTTTTGCAAAAGGAATCTCAAAATACCACCGACTTCAAGTAAATGGTATTTTGCGAATTCCTTCAAAAATGCAATTTAAAAAAAAATTCAAAGTGCCATGTGGCGCACAGACATGCCCTTAGGGCATGTCTGTGCGCCAAATTGTACTTACAGGCACATTCCAGGGGTGCAACAGGTGTCCTTTGGACACCCTGGCACCCTTGGAATTGCGATTCTCAAATTGCGATTTTATCATAGAAAATGGAAATTACCTACATATGCCCCATAGTCAGGAAATCTGTGAGCTAGTAGCGGATGAGGAGCCAGTACGGATGTTTTTAGTTGAAACCTGACTGCATGGACAGTCAGTGCTGGACATTCTGGAGGCATTATCGGAGGGCTATGCCATTTTGAGAATAGCTAGACCTCAGCAGAAGGGCGAGGGCTAGCAGTGATTTTTTTTAAAAAGACTACCGGGTGAAAATTACTAAAATGCTGATTTTGAAGAGTGAAATGGCATTTTTTACTATGTCACTAAACAGCGAATGGACAGTGGCTGGACTCCTAATCTATAGGCGCTCGAGTCCGGCGAGAGCGTTTATTAATGATTTGGCAGAAATATTGCTTCCTTATGCTATCCGTTATTCAACCTTTGTAGCTTTTGGGGACCTGAATTTACATTTTGATAACAAGGGTAGTCAAGGAATTTGTGAGCTTACAACTGGTTTACAGGCCTTAGGTCTAGAGGAGTTAGTTCATGCCCCTACGCACAATAGGGGTCATACACTAGATCATATCTTCTCTAATAGTGCTCAGGTGGAAGCTTTGCCACATGTGCCTGCGGTATGGCCTGACCATTCGATTCTTTCATTTAAGATCAAAAATCCTAGGAAAGTCTCTTGCCAATTGATACAGCCTTTGGAGTCAAAATGGATCCCGAAATGGTCTCTACTAACCCCTGACTCTTTCACGGTGAAACTGTCTTTTAGCACTCAGGAACTGGTGTCCTCCACCCAGATAGCTGGCAAAAAATCTCTTTTTGGATTAAGGAGGCAGATGACTCCTTAACCCCCCTGAAACTATGTAATAGTTTCCTCTTGAATCCTTCAGCCGAATGGTTTTCAGAGGAGTTAGCAATGCTTAAAAAGGAATGTAAACGTCTTGAACATTGCTGTAGGAGAAATTATCTGCCAGAAGTTGAAATATCTTGCAGCGCTAAAACACTACCATACAAATCAGGAAAACATGTCAGGAGTCTTATACTCATAAAATTGAATCAGTTAAGAACGCCCCCAAAGACATCTTTTGTATTGTCAAATAACTTACCTCCTTGGAGCGAGTTACAGCAGTGATGTCGGCATCAGTGGAGTATTGTAATAATGTAGCTAATTTCTTTTAGGAAAAAATAGAGAAGATCTACACCACCTTTCCAACAACTAGTAGGAATTTTACTTTTAGTTCCCCAAAGAGTGAAACATCTCATGAGGGAATGTTCACTTTCCAACCACCAGCCGAAAGAGATATACTACAGCTTATGTCAGTAGTAAAATCGGGCGATCCCATGGATATTATCCCTCCAAACATTCTGCTACGAGGGAAGGAAGCTATTGCACTGGTGCTTACAAGCCTGCTGAATTTATCTTTCAGCTCGGGCCAAGTCCCTACTAATTGGAAACATTCAATGCTGGTTCCTCTATTGGAGACACTGTCCTTGGACCCTGCGCTCCCAGAACATTTGAGACCAGTATCACTGATACCTTTTTTGCTAAAATAGCAGAGAAATTTCTTAACTACAACAAACCAAATTTATGGAAGAAACCCAGGTACTTTACGAAACTCAGTCTGGTTTCAGGGCCTTATACAGCAAAGAATCGGATCTACTTCTAGTCTCCAAAGCATTAAAAAGAGCAGCGGATGAAAGTAGGACAGCAGCATTGACCCTACTGGATTTGAGTGCAGTTTTTGATACGGTATCCCAAGGCCCTCTTTTGGAACGGTTGGGGGATGCTGGGATCAGAGGCCGCAAATGGGAATGGATTAAGCATTTCCTACAAGACAGATCCGTTCACGTCCAGTAACGGTCCTTTAAATCTGAAATCTGTCCCCTGTTGCAAGGGGTGCCACAGAACTCTGCCCTGAGTCCAACGTTATTTAACGTTTATATGCGTCCATTAGCAGACATAGTCGTAAACATGGGATGAGATTGGTGTCTTATGCTGATGACACACAGCTGATCATCACGTCAGAACATAAGGATGTAGGGGCTGCGCCTAAATTTAAAGTTTGCTTAATTGACTTGGCTAACTGGATGAATCTCAGTTGCCTGCAATTAAATGCAGGCAAGACTGACATCATGGTAGTTAGTAAACAGCCTTCTATCTGGTCTCATATCCGATGGCCGAAAGAATGAGGGCTGACCCCGTTTCCTAAATCTAAGATCAAAATATTGGGAGTATGGTGTGATAACACCCTTTTGTTCACGGAACAGATATCAGCTCTGTCCGGCATCTGTTTTGCCCTTTTAAGGATGATACGGAAAATCTTAGACCATCTACCTTGGGAGCAAAAAAGACCATTATTCAGGCGTTGATTTGATCTTGATTAGATTACTGCAACATTCTCTACTTAGAGGTCACCAAAAGCAATATGAGAATGCTGCAGAAACTTCAAAATGCTACAGCCCAGATATTATTGAATATCCTAGGATTAGCCCCTGTGGGAGTGGCCCTAAGGGAACTACGCTGGTTACCGGTGCAGGACAGAGTAACTTTTAAAGCTTTGTGCTTATGCCATAGGATTCTGAACGAGAAGGGGCCTAGATATCTTCGGCCCCTACTCACCCCCTACAGACCTATTTGGAATATTAGGTCTGCGGGTACTGCAAAGCTGACAGTGCCGGAAATTCAAAAGGCACGCTTAGGCGGCAGATCCTTTAGCATTTTAGCAGCAAAAGCTTGGAACCAAGGGCCCGATTCACAGAACTAACTTAAGACAAAATCCTAAACTTACTACCATTTTGGTATTCAAAGAAGGCACTTACTCATTTTGGTATTCACAGAAGGCACTTACTCATTTTGGTATTCACAGAAGTTAGTAGTCCTAACTTTATGACTCCTAAATGCCTTCTGTGAATACCAAAAGTCTTAAAATTAGGATTTTTCTCAATTTAGTAGTAGTAAAGTTAGGACTCCTAACTTTAAAAAATGTAATCCTGTATTTGTAAAGCACACAGCTACCCGTAGGTTTCCCGGCGCGGGGGACGTCGGGAAGATGAAGCAAGCTATTGCCCAGAGTCACATGGTGCTGGGCAGACCCCTGCCGCCGGTGCCGGGGATCGAACCGTGATCCCCAGCGTCCGTCGCCCTGGCCACTGCGCCACACCTCTTCCACTCCTAAAACTGAGAAAAATCCTAATTTTAAGACTTTCGGTATTCACCGACGACATTTAGGAGTCCTAAAGTTAGGAGTCCTAACTTTACTACTCCTAAACTGAGAAAAATCCTAACTTTAAGACTTTCGGTATTCACAGAAGGCATTTAGGAGTCCTAAAGTTAGGACTCCTAACTTCTGTGAGTACCAAAATGAGTAAGTGTCTTCTGTGAATCCCAAAATGAGTAAGTGCCTTCTGTGAATACGAAAATGGTAGTAAGTTTAGGATTTTGTCTTAAGTTAGTTCAGTGAATCGGGCCCCAAGTGCCGTTGGAGCTAAGGATGCAGCCCTCAGTAGCGCTGTTTTATAGAAACACTAGCAGCCCGTCCTGACGTTCTCCGGGTATGAATTGCTGCCGACCAGTAGTATATTGTTTTGTAGGATTTCGTTTTGATAGCATTTCTTATCTGTGACAGGCCTGTGAAACCCTCCGATTCACAGTGCACTGCTGATGCACTTAAGAGTGCGCGTTCAGTAGTGTGTGAACTCGACTTTCCCTACTTTACTTTTCCTTGTAATATTATATAGCGCAAACTCGACAACAGGCATGAGCACAATTTACATTACAGAAGAACACATTCATTTGTGGTAGGCACGGGGAGACAAAGCGATTTCACAGGATGTTGAGCTGATGCCGAGATTCGAACGTAGCTCCCCAGCTCTAAAGTTCGCAATTCTAGAACTTGTGGTGGGAGGTGTGTCTAAAAGTGTATGTCGGTGCTGGCCATCAATGAGAGAGACCTGTGCATTTTTCAAATCGGTGGTGAAAAAATATGAGTATGTTGCTGGAGATGTGGGCCGCCGTGCCACCAATTTACTTACCGGGGAGGGTAAACAATCATTATTCCGCAACTTTCTTTCCGCATACCATCACTCCGCATACTTTCATTATGAAAGTAACATGACTCTGCAATGCCATTATAAAGCATGGCATTACATTTTATATGCTTTTACCATGCATACATTTACAACGAAATTCGTTGTAAATGCATGAATGGTAAAAGCATGTTTTTTTTAATGTGTGGATAGGTAAGTATGGGTATAGGGGTATCTGTTTTGGGGTACTGAGGTATTTTTAGGGTTATGGGGTAGGTTTGGGTGTTGGGGTACAGGGGTATTTTCAGGGTTCAGGGCTAGGTTTGGGTTTTGGGGTACAGGGGTATTTTTAGGGTTCAGGGCTAGGTTTGGGTTTTGGGGTACCGGGGTATTTTAGGGTGCAGGGGTAGGTTTGGGTTTTGTGGTACAGGGTTATTTTTATGGTTCAGGGCTATGTTTGATTTTGGGGTACAGGGGTATTTTAAGGGTTCAGGGCTAGGTTTGGGTTTGGGGGTAAAGGGGTATTTTAGGGTTCAGGAGTAGGTTTGGGATTTGGGGTACAGGGGTATTTTTAGGGTTCAGGGGTAGGTTTGGGTTTTGAGGTACAGGGGTATTTATAGGGTTCAGGGCTATGTTTAGGTTTTGGGGTACAGTGGTATTTTTTGGGTTTAGGGATAGGTTTGGGTTTTGGGGTACAGGGTATATTTATAGGGTTAAGATGGGTTAGTGTTTAAGGGTGTTGGGGTATTTTAAGGAGTAAGGGTGGGTTATGATTATGGGGTGCAGGGGTATTTAAAGGGAGGAAGGTGGACACCCGGAGCTGGAATGTACAGATCCTGGGAAGAAAAAACAATGAAATATTGGACACAACGCTTGCTTTTTTTCCGTAATCCCACGCCCACACACGCCCACGCCCCCAGCACAGTCCCACAGCACACGATATGAGACATGGCATGAAGGGCGGAATGTACCACACGCCCCCCACGTTTGTCACGCCCCCAGCACACGCCCACAGCACAACGCAGACACGCCCACAAGGGACTACTTTGCTGGCACGGTTCTTTTACCTTTTAAATGTATATGGTGGGCGTCTGCATAGCCTATGTCCTTCTGCTGCAACTGCCCTTTCCAACGCTGTATTGGGTGTTGTGATTGGTGCTGTGGTTCCTTAGATTACCCGCCTCAAATGTGTGGGCTCTCTCTTTATTATATTAGTATAGATATAGATGAAAACATGGGGGCATATTATCAAGCAGGGCGTTAAAAATTATCGCCGTTTTAGCGGCAGAAAACTGCCGCTAAAGCGGCGATAATGGGCTTGATAATATGGCATTGTGAATTCCAATAGAAACCCATGTTCTGGTGTGAACATGGGCTTCTATTGGAATTCTCCAGGACATATTATCAAGCCCATTATCTCCGCTTTAGCTGCAGTTTTCTGCCGCTAAAAAGGCAATAATTTTAACGCCCTGCTTGATAATATGCCCCATGGTTCTTTAGATCATCTACAGTAGATTGGTGCTAAATTAACCTTTAATTTGGATAGGCGCTCACTTCACAGAGAGGAGGAATTCTTAGCACGGAAACACTTTGTTGGAGTAATCTGACCCAAAACATTTGCAACAATTCCACGAACCTTCACTTAAATAGACATGTGATATTAAGGGTGCTTACTGATAACGAAGTAACATCGGGTGGGTCTGAAAATCATTTCATGATGTCCCTGGGTGGGATTATCCTCGCCTCCTTGTCCTTAACAGAATTGACATTTTTCTTCTCATTAGCTAGGAAATGTTTAATTCTGAGAGGACCTGAGGACGAGGATTATGCATGTTCAAAGCTTACTTACGACCAGAGTGGCGGCCTCCGAAATGGTTTGAAGTAAAACTTCTTGAAGGTTGATCGGATGGCCATGAAATACTCAGGTTTGCCACCTACCTGTATGGCTTTGGATGCCATGACCCCTCTTGTGGATTGGGCCCCAAATCTATGCACATCCACACCGGCCTTGGCTCCGATCCACCTTACCCACCTGGCAATAGAATGAATGGCTTTGGCGTGGCAATTAGAAGTTGCCTCTCACCTGTTGGTCTGATATCCTCTGTAGTTTCTTCATATACCTTAAAGCATCTGACTACACATAGTTTGGGGCATTACAAAAAGGTAGGATAAGATACCGACATGGTATTTTTCTTAGTTCTCCTACATATGGTAAATGTGACTCCTCCTACCGTGACAACCCTAGCAGAGGTATCCAAAGTACTCACATCTGACACCCTTTTCATGAAATGAGGTATAGGAATATGGGCAGTTTTGCTGAGTGTTCCTTTCGTGACAAGCACTGGTTATCCTGCCAACGAAGGATTAGTTGTAAGACATCATTAACGTCCCATATGTCTGACTATCTGAGCTCCGAGGGGTTAGAGAGTCTGATACCCTTCATTAGTTTACAGACCTAAGGCTTTTCTCCAGGAGGTTTGTTATCAATAATGTTATGTCCGGATGATATGGCTGACCTAAAGGAATTGACTGTATGGTATGTCAGCCCTGACTGTGCCAATTCTGCCCAAAAATGTGATTGTGAGTAACTTCTGCCCACAAGGGATCCAGATGTCTGTCCAAACATCAACTATTCCATCGGCAACCAAGATGGCCGCGTGAGCACAGGGCTCCCGAGACCCTCGTAACCTCCCGCATCTATCCTGTTGTCTATCCTGTCCCTCATTTATGTCTTCGTGAAGACGAACCACGGGTGAGGCGAAACCTGCATTCAGATTCCGAATCGGACCCCGGGAGCCGGTGTTGTGGTGCTCAGAAGGTGGCGGCCTACGTCTCCGTGATGCCCGGCTGTGGAGTTGGCTTGGTGCCTGAGCTGTAGTTAAATAACATCGGCCTGAGGAGGCAGGGATGACCGGTCCGGTTGACTTTCACTTTCAATTTGTCTTCCTGAGAGATCTTCGACTGGGAACATCCCCCCCATGCCGAGGGCTGTTATCCTGCGTTGCACTCTAGTGTATTTTTTCACTGCTTTGCCGGTTTTGGGAGGACACTTGGCCTGTGCCCTCTGGCTGAAGCTGGCCTCCGCTCGGGGGTCCCGGGGGCCGCCATCTTCCTACTTAGTCTAACCGTTCCAAGTCGGCCTACATCCCGCAATGGCGGGGAAACCGGAGGGGGAAAAGCAGAAATTTAAGACCACTCGGCGGGGTGGCTATACCCATACTAACATCATGGATCGCTATGCCCAGGCTAAGGGATCTCCCAGCGGACCAGGTAGGTTGCTGGAAGACACGAGAGATCCACCGACTTCGGTGACAGAGCTGACCCTGCAGGACGTTATGTCCGCTATCGATGGGATCAAATCCTCCTTTGGGCAACAAATGGAGACTCTCGCCCACAAGCTCGATACTGTGGCGATAGATGTCAACTTGATCCGTGCGGACTTGACGAAAACGAACGAGAAAGTCAAGTCGTTGGACATTAAGACTTCCAGTCTGACGGGTGACGTCGCTGACCTGCAGACGGAGGTCCGTAACTTGAGGGCCTCCAATGACCTCTTTACGTGTCATCTGGAAGATTTTGAAGGAGGGGCTAGGCGAAACAATGTCCATATCATCGGGGTCCCGGAGAAGGCAGAAGATCCAGCAGCTGACCTCTTCATCGAAGATCTCATTGTTAGTTACCTTGCACCCAAGGGACTGAGTAAGTTTTTTACGGTCGAGCGGGCCCATAGAGTTCCGGGCGGTAAACCAAAGTTCAGTGCCACACCGCGGCCTATAATTGCAAGGATTTTTAATTTCCGTGATAGAGACGCTATCCTGCAGGCCTCACGGATGGGTGGACCTATGAAGTTTGAGAACACTACCACCAGCTTCTACCCGGACTTTACCCAATCGGTCCAGAAGCAGAGACATTGGGCCCAATTCACAGAATGAACTTAAGACTCAATCCTAAACTTACTACTATTTTAGTATTCACAGAATGCACTTACTACTTTTGGAATTCACAGAATGAACTTACTACTTTTGGTATTCACAGAAGTTAGGATGTTGTCTTAAGTCTGTCTTAAGTCTGTCTTAAGTTTGTCTTAAGACAAACTTAAGACAAAATCCTAACTTCTGTGAATACCAAAAGTAGTAAGTTCATTCTGTGAATGCCAAAAGTAGTAAGTGCATTCTGTGAATATCAAAATAGTAGTAAGTTTAGGATTGAGTCTTAAGTTCATTCTGTGAATCGGGCCCTTGGTTTCCAAGGGGTAAAGAGAAGACTGCGTGACATGGGCCTTAAGTACGCTATGCTTTTTCTGGCCAAGTTGAGGATCGAACATGCGGAGCGGACCTAGTTTTTTTGATTGACCGGAGGTGGTGGCCGACTGGCTTGACACTCTGCCGAACCAGCGTGCACAGGAGGAACAGTCTGGCGGGGCGGAAGGCGGATCGATGGAACAGGAATAGGCACCTGTTGTCTGGTTTCTGGGGTCTCTAGTGTGCCTCGAACTGTGGTTCGCTAATTCTGTTATGTGATTTGATGTGATATTAGGGGGGGTTGCGGGGCTATTGGTGGGTCTCTTTCCTCCTCTGATTGACTTTTTGTAGCTTAGTTAGATGTGGGGGCGACAGGCACACTGCAAGTTGGGGTGGCTTTCTAGTCTCCCGCAGGGGTACAGGGTGGGGGGGTTTATAACGGGATGTTGGTGGGGTGTGTTTGTTTTTTTGCAAGGCAATGTATTGTTAGACCTTCTGATCGAAGTGCTGGACTCTTACTGGGGTTGGATCTTCTTTCTCTGTCGGGATGGGGGTAGGGGGTTGAAACTGATGAGCTGGAATGTGAATGGGTTGGGGGATAGAATAAAACGTGGGGTAGTATTGCAATTGTTGAAACGACTCTCCCCTGATGTGGTCCTTCTTCAGGAGCCGTACTTGATAGGTAACACTTGTCATGCTATGAATAGGAAGGGGTATCGTTTGGTCGCCCATGCTGGGTTCTCCTCCGGTTCCAGGGGGGTTGGTATCCTTATTAAGAATTCTCTCCCGCTGGAGATCGACGCGGCGGTCCTCGATGATAGGGGGCGCTACGTCGCTCTTACGGGTAGGTGGGATGGCCGGACCCTTTCCCTGGTTTCTGTGTATGTCCTCCCTGGCCTGCAGTCAACTACTTTTGCGGACTTGGGGCGGGTTATCCTCGCTCTCCTCGAGGGGTCATTGCTATTGGGTGGTGATTTTAACGCTGTGGTTTCTGGTATGGTTGATCGACATCCACCTAGGGATCTTAAGGGGGCGCAGAACTGGCTTCACAATTTCACTGATACTCTGGGCCTGGTAGATTGCTGGAGATTGTTACACCCCACTCTGCGGCAGTACACGTTTCATTCGGGCGCTCACAGTAGCCTTTCGAGGATCGATTATGTTTTGGTGCCTGCTGCACAGGCACTTTCTATCACTGAGGTCAAGCATTTGGCTCGGGGAATTTCTGATCACTCTCCGCTATGGCTTCGAATGGAGTTGAATTCCGGAACCAAGTTACCGGTAGCCGCGATTAATCCCTGGTATCTCCGGAACCCTAAAGCTCGCGCTGACCTGGTAAAATCTCTTGACCAATATTTTCTGGAAAACGAGGGTTCTGTTTCATCTGCGGTGTCGCTTTGAGAGGCTTTCAAAACCGTCCTTAGGGGCCAGGCCCTGTCGATAATCGCAGGCGTTAAGAAACGGAGGGATGGGGAGGTGGTTAAGATCGAGGCGGAGATAGCAAACCTAGAGCTTGGCCTGGAGCAGGAGGTTACCCATGCTAAGACGCATGTTCTGCGACTAAAACAGTTGGAATACAGGGCGCTGGTTACTGACGCGGCTAAGGCCATGAGACGAGAACAACAGAGACGTCTATATGATGTGGGAGATAAAGCAGGCAAACTAATAGCGTGGCTGGATAAGAAGGATAGGGCTAGTCGTGTGGTGCCTGTGATTGAGATGGCGAGTGGTGCTCGGGTTACCGACCCCGGAGAGATTGTTCAGTGTTTTGCGGATCACTTCCAGACAGTGTACTCCTCCGTGTTGGATAGGCCGGAGGAGGACTCACATCTATTGTTGCGTGATATTGCTTTACCGCGCCTTTCTGATGTTGATAGGGAACAAATGGATGCTGCAATAACCGCGGATGAGTTGGCTCTTGCGATTCGCTCCCTGCGTTCGGGGAAAGCTATGGGTCCCAACGGTCTGCCTATTGAACTTTACAAGTTGCGGCCTGACAAGATGGCTCCCTATTTAAGGGATATGTTTTTAGAGTCTTGTGAGTGTGGTTCTCTCCCCCGTGATCAGCGTCTTGCGACCATTGTGGTGATTCATAAGGAGGGGAAACCAAGGGATAGATGTGCATCGTACCGGCCGATATCTCTTTTGAATGCCGAACCTAAGATCCTCACAAAATTATTGGCTAACCAACTGATCACTGTTATTAGAGAGTTGATACATCCGGATCAATCCGGTTTTATCCCACATAGAAACACTGCCCTGAATCTTAGGCGTCTGCATGGCGTTCTCGCAAGGGCTGCGACGTTGCGTGAGCCGGCCATCTTGGCATCGTTGGATGCCACGATGGCTTTTGATACCGTGGAATGGCCATATTTATGGGCCGCGTTGGCTAAGTTTGGGTTTGGACCCGGTTTTATTGGCTGGGTGTGCGGCTTCTCTATGAGGTCCCCCTTGCGCAAATTGTTGTGAATGGTTGTGTCTCTATTCCGTTTGGTCTTGGGAGAGGTACTCGTCATGGTTGTCCCTTGTCGCCGCTCCTGTTTGCCATAGCCCTCGAACCCCTCACTGCATGGATCCGGTGGGAACCCTCGATGAGGGGTATTCAGTGGTCCTCTGAGTTTGAAGATCGCATCTCGCTTTATGCAGATGACATATTACTGTATCTGACCTCGCCCCGGAAGTCATTGGCAGTTTTGTGCGATGTTTTGACCTCTTTTGGTAGGAACTCGGGCCTGATTATTAATTGGACGAAATCCTACCTATACGTTCTCTCTGGTGACATCCCTCTTCTTCCACGTAACTGTCCCATTCAGGTGACACAGACGGGGTTTAAATACCTCGGTATCTATGTTTCATTGGACCCTGCAACTCGGTATGAACAGAATCTTCTCCCACCCTTGACTAGATTGAAGCAGGACGTCGCGGGTTGGCGTAAGCTTCCGCTTTCGCTGCTTGGTCGTGCGGCCCTCTTTAAAATGATGTCTCTGCCTCATTTTCTTTATGCTCTCCAGAACACTCTTGATATAGTTCCTGCTAGCTATTTCCGTGCAGTTTAGGGTCTTCAAAGGAAATTGATATGGGACGGTACACCTCGTATTGCACTTGCCAAACTGACGCTCCCGTGGTACGACGGGGGTATTGCTCTCCCTGACATCAAACGTTATTATTGGGCGTCTCAATTGGGGGCCATTAATCATGGTATTTAGGGTCCTGAATTGAACCCCGCTTTTGCTATGGATAGATGGCTGTTGCCTGGGGGTAATTACTATAGGGCGCTGTACTCAAAGTCGGTGGTTAAGGCTTTGTCAGGGCCTACAAAGACGGCAGTACGTATGTGGCATGACGCAACTATTTCGATGGAATGGAAAGACCGCTTAACTCTAGTGACCCCGCTTTTCGGCTCCGATAAGCTTGGTAAACTGTGGAAGACCAAGGGGTTCGATAAGTGGGACCTCATTGGTATTAGTAAGGTGGGAGACCTCTGGGTTAAGGGCCAGGTGAAATCGTTTGAGATGTTAAAGACGGAGTTTGAATTGGGTGACTCAGAGTACTTCCGCTATGTTCAAGTTCGCCATGCCTTGATGTCAGTTTTCCCAGTGGGGGAGGTAATTCCGGAGTCGTCCCCGCTTGAAGATAGATTGTTGGACGGTCATGTGCCTGACAGTACTATCTCCCTTGTCTACAAAAAATTAATTAACGATAGGTCGGACCTCCTGCTGTGTCTTCGGGACTTTTGGACCCGTGACGGCCTCGAGTTAGATGACGAGGACTGACAGTCTGCGATCTCCTCTCCCAAGGAGGTCGCGATTCCAGCTCTACTCCGACTGGTACAACTTAAGATCCTCCGCAGTATATACGTCACGGGCCCCCGTTTGGTTCGAATGGGCTTTTCTGAAGAGGGTCTCTGCAAGCGGGGGTGTGGGCAGGTAGGGACATTTCTCCATATTATTTGGGAATGTCATGAAGTTGCTGCTTTCTGGTGCGGGGTGCATGAGGTAATGAAGGAAGTGACGGGTGTTGCTCTCTTGCCAGAGGCCAGGCGCTGCTTGTTAAATGTCTGGGAACCCATGGATTATAATGTAGCCCAGACTCAGTGGGCGACCCTGGGGGCCATGATTGCCAAGCGAGATATTGCTCAGTTGTGGGGGTCCCAGAGGCCTCCTACAGTCGAAGTATGGAAGGAAAACATGGACTGGTGTATGTTCAGGGAAAAAACGGTGTATTTGGCCCAGGCCCGTCCCCGGAAATGGCGTAGCGTGTGGAGACCTTGGAATAGCTATTGTGGGGACATATGTACACCACCTGCAGTAGATAACACTGAGGTCTCACTCTCCCCCTGACCCCACATTCGGACTACTCCATTATATGTCCATTGAGTCGGCCCCTCTCCCCCCTCCCTTTCCTTATATCGATTGCTGATTTTGTTGTACTGTCTTTTCCCTCCTCGTTTGAACTGGTACTTTGTATAACATGTTTTTTGCCTTGCCTGTTTATATTTTAAATAAAAAGAAACATAAAAAATAACTATTCCATCGGCTCCAAGACGAGCAATATCTCTTGATGGTGCCTGATGCCCATGCCTGCTGGATAAAGGTTTCGGCATCTGCTGAAAGTTGGTTGTCTTTTCAGGGTCCCTGGAAACCTTCCATGCCATGATGGAGAGGTGTCCCTGTAGGACCAGAGGGTGCAGGCAACCCTGCGGGTCTCTGCGTACCAAGGCAGTTTTTTCAGTAGGTCCCACAAGAGCTCCATCAGCATTGAGAACCATGTCTGCCACTTCCATATCAGTGTGACCAACACCAGAGATGGTGTCTGCCGTCTGACTTGAGCCGCTACCCTGGGAGTCATCATGAATGGTGGGAAGCAAAAAACTTAAAACACACCTTTTTCCTAAAGACTGACCCACGACAATTGGCTAATCCAGCTTTCATCTGTTACTAGAGTCCTTAGCGCCGTGACATCCTTTGGGATAAATGATGCGCTTTATAAATAAATAAATAAATAAAATCTTACGGAAGATCCTTTGCCCAGTCTTGGAGGAAGGCATCCACTGCTATGATTTCCAGATCCGGTCTCCAGCTCACATATTGTGGAAGCTGATGGTATAACCCTGATGCAAAAATTTCCAAATGGCAAGGACCCAATTTGTCCATCAGTGCTAGGAAGATCTTGTGATCCAGATGCCAGATGCTGCTGTCCGGGTAGTTCCTGAAATTCCAGTCCGCCACCATATTCTGTACTCCTGGGAAGCACTCTGTCATCACCAAAATCTGATTCTATTGGCAGTAGTTCCAGAAATCCTTTGTCAAATTTGATAGTGTCTTTGTGGGGGTGCCCCCCCCCCCCCCAGCTGATTGATGTACTGGATTGCTGAGATGTTGTCCATCCATAACTGAATGCAACAGAGCTCTGTCTCTGGTAAGGGATTTGACTGGAAAGGATCCAGCAAGGAGTTCCAAGCTGCTGATGTGTATCTGCAGCTCCGCCTCCGACCATTATCCCCCCTTTGACACATCTCCACATCTGGCTCCCCAGCCGGCTGGCGTCTGACTTCATGACTATGTCTGGTGTCGTCCCAAAGGTTGCTCTCCTGTTCCAAGCATCCAGTGGCCGATTCACCACTGGAGTTCTGTTCTGGCTTCTTGTGTCAGGGATATTAGTTCCAAATAAGTTAACTCTCTTCATAGGTGTATCGTCTTCAGTCTCTGTAGAGCTCAGTATAGCATGGGGCCGGCGATATTGATTGGCTGCCATGGATGACAAGAGAAGTCCTACAATCTGGGCCCATTGCCGCAGGGAGGTCCTGTCCCATCCTAGGACTTTTCTGAGGTCCTTCTGGATTATGGATACCTTTGAGGATGGTAGGTTCAGCAAAGTCAAAGTCAATTTAAAGAGAAACCCCAAGAAGGTCATCTGTTATGCGGGTATCAGTTTGGACTTCCGCTTGTTGATGACGAAGCCTGGATCCTGAAGTGGCGCAATAGTCATGTTCAGATTGCATCTGAGTTGCATCGGAAACTGGTCAATGAGTATGATGTTGCTCAGGTAAATAATCATTTGTTCTCCTTTTGTGCAGAGGGTTGCTGCCACTGGCCGCAGTAACTAGGTGAACCACCAAGGGTCAGATGAGGGGCTGAATGGGAGAGCTCAAAACTCAAAAATGTGTTCCCTCCATGAGAATTGGCAGAATCTCCGGTGTGGTGGGTAAATGGTAACAGAAAGGTAGTCATCCTTGATATCCAGCCTGACTATCCAGTCCCCTGTAAGGAGAATATCCCTGAGCAGGTGGCTACCCTCCACTTTTAAGTGGTGATATATCAGCCACTCATTAAACTCTTTCAAGTTTATGATGGTGATGGGCCTGAAGCCCTTTTCTTTTTTCTCCACAAGGAATATGTTGATCAGAAACTGGTTTGGGTGAAGTACTGACCTGCAAATGGCAGCTTTTTGCAGAAGTTCTGCTACCTCAGAGTCTATTGGCTGCATGCTCTCCGTTGAGAGAACCAGTGGCCTCGGACGTACCTCCTGAACAGGGGATTCATAAAATTCTATAAGGAATCCTCTCACTGTTTGTAGGACCCAAGGGTCCTTTGTAATCTTTACCCATTTCTGTGCATACTGCAGAAGTCTCCCCCTAGATCTTGAGGGGATGAAAGCATTATGCTTACCAGAGTTTCCTTCTGACATGTCATTGGCTGCTCGGCCGGCTAAGTTGCTCTTTCGCCTTTTGGTGACTCTGCTGGGGTAGAAGGTCCCCTGTCGGCCTTCATTCCAGCCATTGTTCCTCTTGGACAGACCCCTAGAGGGACCTCAGTAGTATGGGCAGCCGGAGGAGCGGCCTCTGCCTCTTTCTGGCACCTGCAGAAACCTTCCTGGAAAAAATATTTTTTATGGAGGCTTGCACCTTGTCGAGGGCAGAGAAGGTTGTTACAAAATTATATAGCTCCTTGATGAAAGGGTTCCCGAATAGGTTACCTTGTGCTATGGCCCTTGCCCCAGACTTAGCCAGTTTCCCCAGATTAGGGTTGATCTTAATGAGAAGTGATCTCCTTCTTTCCACCGCCAGTGCGCAGTTTGCGTTACCGAGCAAGCAGATAGCCCTCAGTGCCCAGCCAGCCACTATCTCTGTGGGCATAAGAACCCCTAATTGCTTAGAAAACTCTATTTGAATGATTTGGGTGATAGGTCCAATTACATCTAAGAGTTTGTCCAGGCGGGCCCTCCAAGATCGATCAATGTCCTTCTTAGGGTCTCTCATACATTTACAAAAAAAGGTGCATAGTTTATCGTCTATGTCAGGGGTGGCCGCTACCATCGCTTTCAGTGATAGTCTTGGGCATCCTCCTCCTGAGTCTCGCCCTGACATCCTTCTCCAAAAGATGGTGGATTTCGGTGGCGACATACTCTGCAATTTTTGGGTTTTGGGTCCACTCGGCTGACCTAGGATGATACATGTCAGATGGGTCAAACATGTCTGAATGCCGGCTGTCCCCTTCTGGGGACTCAGTGGAATTGTATCCCGGGCGCCATGGTCTGCACCACTTGTTTTCAGGTGTTTATAAAACTTCACCAAAGAAGTGTTTTGCAGAAAGGCATTATGCAAATATGGGCTACATTTTTTTTGCATGCCTAACCTAATCTAACCTTGCATTAGGTCTCGCATTACTGAGAGTTTAAGCTATTGGCGTTGCATTATTATTTGCAATACCATTAGGTCAAACTTTCCATAATGCAAGACCTATTGCACTGCAAATGCTTGTCTTTACTGGCACTGCTCCAGACACATCCTTGGCCATTGAGAAGAATGCCCAAAAAGAATTATGCAGTTCGAAATGAACACTCATCACTCCCACCACTTTTGCTGTCACATGTCAAGCTCATGCTTGCAGGGCGAGGATGCCCTTCTCCGTCCTCACAGGCCATTCGATCAGCCCTAACCCCTCCCGCCCCTCAGAAAAACAAAGGGGGATATTCTCAAGAACATGTGATAATTATCGCATAATCAGCTTAACGCAACTCTTCACATCGCAGTCTATCACAGGAAAATAACACTGTGTTAACGTTGTATTCTCAACACGGCGGTACCATGCGATAGTCTCACGATAACGCGTCAAAAGTCTGTGATATGGTCACCGGGACATCGATAAAAAAGTAAACCCCAACACGCAAAAAGTAGCGCTGGGCCCAACCGCGATAAAAAAATCTGCAATAATCTTCCCCAGGCATGCGATTCACACATGTCAGGTGGGAAAAATTACTATAAAAGTAGAACAAAAACATACAAACAAAAGCCAAACAACAGCGAAGCACAATGGAGGAAGCCAGAGCAAGTACAGAGGAGAACCAGAACCCCACAAGCCCCCCCCGGAGGACCAGCCTGGGACATCGGGGTCAGGGAAGGGCAAGGACAAGAAGAGTAGGAAGAAGCGGTTCAGTCCGCAGAAAAACAGGATCCTGATAATAGAGGTGGTGGAACACCATCAACTACTGTTCTTCACCTCCACTGTGTCATTGACAACAAAAAATTGAATATGGCAGTCCATCGTGGACAAGGTGAATGCAGTTGGAGTGCTGAAGAGGTCAATGGAAGAGGTCAAGAGGAGCTGGAATGATGTGAAGCGCAAAACCAAGCAGAAACTCGCCAACAACCCGAACACAGCAATGCATACTGGAGGTGGGAGTCCAGCGCCACAAGAGGAGCTGGACGAGAATGAGGAAATGGTGTCCACAGTCATCAGTAGGGAGACGGTGGTAGGAGTTAGGGGGCCGGACACTGCTCAACATGACCGGACACAACAGCACCAGGGCGAGTAACGACCAGGGACTGGGGGGACGGGGGGACGGGGGGATGGGCACAATGGCACACAAGCACAATTAAGTAGCGCACATCTGCTGACAAGCCATGCCCCAGACCCCCAACTCCTACAAAGAGACCAATGTACCCAAGTATGCAACATCTCAGCACTATAGAAGCACAGAAGTCAAAGGCACACCGCATGAAATGGAGAAGGGGCAGCAACATCAGAGCTGCAGGGGCAAGTCCCTCAAAATGCAGCACACACACATTACATGCAGAGCACCTCAACATTGCGAACAATGTGGTACAAACCGTAACATGTCCACAACAGAACAGAGGACACAACTGGTGCCACTTGTGTGTAGAAACTGGCAAGTCACATTTGGCATTGTCGGGAAATGTGAGTTGCCAATGTACACTTGGGCTCCGATAAAGTGCCTATAACTCGAAGATAAATCCTTGAGAATACGCCCCAAAGAATCAAACATTTTTCAAAGGTAAATTTTATTTTAAGCTGCCCAGTGTGATTTTTCATCATCCTCATTTTACTCACAAAAAGGTGGGAGGGCAACGCCCATTTCGGTCATTAATGGAGCCTGCCCCCTTTCCTGGCACCCTGTGCATGGATGGGGGAGGGGATCTTAGCAGCTGGCTCGCTGGAGGTTCGGCCTCCCCTAGAGTGGGCGGGGCTCCATAGGAGACGTCACAGCTCTCTAATAAGGCAAAGTTCGAGGATTGTACCCACATTAAACGTATATAAAATGACTCATGTCTTTTTCAGTCTCGATTTAGTCGCACTTCGTGTGGCGCTGATGGATTCAAAAGTAACATTTTTGAAAGATCTCAAAGTCAATGAGATCTGATAATATGGTGTTAAAGCAGTAAAATGTATTTATAGTTGAGTTGAGATTTAAATTGATTGTGTAACCTTCAGCAAATTCAAACGTTTCGAACAAATGTTCTTATGTTTGCTGTGATCCTTCTTTCTAGCGCCACTAAAAGTGCTTGCATTTCCCATGATCCCACGGGCTCTATTCGCTGTCGTTTCTGGTACTAACAGTTCAACAAAGTCTTATTCTGATTGGTGCAGGCGGAGCCGCAGCGCTAAAGTGACGATGTAACCCCTCTGAGGACCTCGTTGGCCGTCAGTGGCATTGCAATCTTTATTTTAATTTTAATTTTTTGCGAACTCGACCTGAAGGTATTGGAGCGCTTTACAAGCACCGTATTTACATTACACATTCAGGCACGGGGTGATTAAGGGGCAGATTTACAAACCCCATGCGCCTCTTTTACGCTGTCTTTGCGTCGGTGGTGCAAAAGATGCGCCATGCTGTGGGGTATTTACAACGTGACGCATCTTGGAGATGCATCATGTTGTAAAGACCTGCGCCAGAACGAGGCGTTCCTGCTCAAGGGGCGGGAGTTCCGGCGCAGGAACGCCTCCTAAAAGTGGATGTCACTTTTGAGCCCATGCTGCGTCAAAACCCTGCGCCTGCTTGAAGCAGGAGTAAGGATTGACGCAGAATTGTTAAAATAGGGCCCCCCAGAGCATTGCTGCAGCTGCGTCGCGCTTGCGACGCAACTCCAGCAATGCGCTGCCTTTACGGCACAGATGCGTCTCCCATCTGTGCCGTTTTTGCCCCATGGTGCGCCGCCTTGTAAATGCGGCGCATCCATGGTGGCGGAGGCATGCCGCACAATAACTGGTGCATCCCTGCTGATATGCAGGGATGCTCCTGTTATTGTAAATCTGCCCCTAAGTGATTTGCCCAGAATCACAGGATGTGGAGGTGACCCCGAGCAAGAAGCAAGAAGTGCCTCGAAATGCAATAGGTCTCACTCTTGTGAGAGTTTGAGCTATTGGCGTTGTAAATGAAAATGCCTTTTATTTATGTTTTAAAAACCAAAACATAAATAAAAGGTATTGTTTTTTAGAATATCAGTAGCTTAATGCCTTACCCGCGGCGGCAATTCAGCCGCGGTGCGAGCGTTCTGATGAGTGGGTGGGGCTGCGAACGGCCAACGGGGAGGGAGTGCTCCCGTCGGCCAACGGCCGATGGAAGCATGGAACGGGTTAAAGTCACGTAAATGCGAGACCAATTGCATTGCAAATGCTTGCTATTGTTGCAGCATTTTCTGCCCCTTGAACCTTATTTTCGAGGTGCTGCAGACCCCCTTCTTCCTTTGCCCATACCTAGTGTATGTAGCTTAAGCCGGCTCTGGAGGTGCCCCCTTCTTCACAGTAACACGCAGCAGGCACCTCTCTTTGCTGTCACGTTAGTGTTACAAGTGTCCTCCGCTCTCTCTTCCTTGAGGCATCTTCACGCTGTCGTCCCGCTACGATACATACTGACTTTGCTTTCCAAAGACTCAAAGAGTGGAACATTGCACACTATCCATAATATCTCCCTGGTGGTATATGGGAATATTCATCGTTAAAGATCAAACCTTGTCAGGGCCAAACCAATCTCCCATCCTTCAGAGGTTGGTAAATTGGAGAAAGTTTAAACCTGTATTTACTAGAACCTAGACATGCAGAATTGCACTGTGAAATTCTATATAAAAAAAATTATTTCCTATAATACAGAAAAGGCTGTACTGTCATGCTATAATGCTATATTCCATAGAAGAAAGCCTGTCTTTACTTGATCTTTTATATGCCTGGAACGCTGCACCTGGAGAAGCCTAATGGCATGTCACAGCAAAGACGTAGGGCCCGATTCACAGAATGAACTTAAGACTCAATCCTAAACTTACTACTCTTTTGGTATTCACAGAATGCACTTACTACTTTTGGCATTCACAGAATGAACTTACTACTTTTGGTATTCACAGAAGTTAGGATTTTGTCTTAAGTCTGTCTTAAGTTTGTCTTAAGTTTGTCTTAACAAAATCCTAACTTCTGTGAATACCAAAAGTAGTAAGTTCATTCTGTGAATGCCGAAAGTAGTAAGTGCATTCTGTGAATACCAAAATAGTAGTAGGGAGGAGGCAGGTCGGTCGGCTAGTCGTTCCGCCCCTGACTGCATAAATACTGAGGCTAATGTGCTAGTCAGAGTCCTCCTGAGGCTTGAGCCGGGAGTAGACACTTTTTCAAAAGGTACTAATGTGATTGCCTGTGTTATTAATTGTTTTTAATTGCTTTTATTGTTGAAACTTTTGAAACAGTAAACGGCGATTTAGCTGCATTTTTACCTGACATTTGCGATTTTGCACACGCTCTTTCAATCACTCCCAGGCCCCGCTATCTAAACGCGGAGGCGCCATCTTGGGGGTTGGCAGGTCAGTCAGCTAGGGCCCGATTCACAGAATGAATTTAAGACTCAATCCTAAACTTACTACTATTTTGGTATTCACAGAATGCACTTACTACTTTTGGTATTCACAGAAGTTAAGATTTTGTCTTAAGTTTGTTTTAAGACAAACTTAAGACAGACTTAAGACAGACTTAAGTTAGGATTTTGTTTTAAGTCTGTCTTAAGTTTGTCTTAAGTCTGTCTTAAGTCTGTCTTAAGTCTGCCTTAAGTTTGCCTTAAGACAAACTTAAGACAAAATCCTAACTTCTGTGAATACCAAAAGTAGTAAGTTCATTCTGTGAATGCCAAAAGTAATAAGTGCATTCTGTGAATACCAAATTAGTAGTAAGTTTAGGATTGAGTCTTAAGTTCATTCTGTGAATCGAGCCCCTAGTCATTCCGCCCCTGACTGAATAAAAAACAACACAGACTATATATCCCATGAACCATAGGAGGATGAGTCTCCATAGTAACCATAGTCCAATCATACTCCAATCCGGTGTAACTGTATGACGTCCCTTCATCTTCTTCTTCACTGGAGGAAGTTAACCTTGAACACTTGTCCCATTCACATTTCTGTCCATTCTCTACCACAGAGAGGTAACTTACATTATCCAATTCTTTTTTTTTTTTAACACAAAATTTTATTGAAAAGAAAACAGAGTCAGTAAATCAGTCACATATAGAATGTCACAATAGAAGCAAGATACAAAACGAATATACTGGTACATCAGCGCACAATTCGAGATAAGGGTCCATCTCTGTCCATGGCTAATTCCAACGTCGGAGAGACACATAATTCTCCACGGTATTTATTCCAGTGTCCCCACTTCTTATCCCACTTTGCAGGGCAGCCTCTAAGTTTATATACTGTTTTTTCGGCGAGCATACAGCGGTCCATCTCCGCCATCCAACCAACCACCAGTGGCCTTTCAACAGAGCCCCATTTCATAGCTATTGAGCGTTTGGTAAGCAGGAAACCCAGCGCCGCCCACTGTAATTCAAGTTCGTTCAGGTCCGTGGCCCCCCATATATTAAGGACACATTCCTTCGGTGACAGCGGAACTGGCTTCCCCAGGGAGTTTCTCATCTTTCGAACAGTCCCCCCCAAGAATTGTTGTATTACCGGACAGTCCCACAAGACATGATAGAATGTGCCAGACAAGCCGCAGCCCCTTAAACACAGGTCGTCAGGACTCCTGCCGATTACAGCCAATAATGTAGCAGACATGTAGGCCCTATGTAATACCTTCAATTGAATCAATCAGAACCTATGGTTGATTGCTGTCTCTCTAGGGGACATTAGGGCCGTCCGCCAGTCCTCTTCTTCCAGGGGACCTAAGTCTGCCTGCCATTTGTCTCACAGGGACTGAAAAGTATCAGGGAGATTGTTACACAGTTTTCGGTAGGACATTATCCAATTCTTTATCAAATTATACGATTCTTTATTCACAACTATGGTTTTAACACCTACATTTCTTTACATTTTTAGCCACAGTTTAGCCACGCCCCTAGAGGTGGGCTACAAATCATGGCAGCTACATGGCCGCGCTAAAGGTAAGCCCGTCTGCGCCCGTCCGTGCCTGGATGGCGCCAGGGACCAGGAACCCTGCCCGCTACTCTAGGGGAGCAGTTTGTTACTCCTCCTCTGAGATTTTAACTTTCAGAGCAGCAGTAGATAAGGAATGCATTTGGGGAAGCTGGGATTCTCATCTAGATTTTCCTACAAATCTCTAGAAACCCAGGTCTCGTCGACTGAACCTTTTGTCCCTGTCATAGAAGCGTAAAGGGAAGATTATCTAAATCATAGCTCAAACAACTTTATGATCCAAATCCAATTGAGACTCAAAGGACCACTGACTACGAACAAAGGTTTTGAAGGTTTATTACAAAGCCAAAAATAATAGAAGTAGGTACTGGAGCTAATGGCTGAGGGAGATGCATTTCTCTTTTAATACTGCAGCAAAGGGAGGGACGATCACGAGGTTCCTAGAGCCCGTAAATGATTTTTTATTTGCCTGCTTTTAAACTGTAGGTCTCTAAGCAAACATAGTCAGGATATCTGTGAGCTATTAGTGGATCAGAGCCAGTACGGCTGTTTTTAGCTAAAACCTGGCTGCGTCAAAACCCTGCGCCAGGCGTAAGGATTGACGCAGCATTGTACAGATAGGGCACCCCGGAGCCTTGCTGGAGCTGCGTCGTGCTAGCGACGCAACTCCAGCAATGTGCCGACTTTACGGCACAGATGCGTCACGCATCTATCCGTTTTTGCCCCATGGTGCGCCGCATTATAAATGCGGCGCATTCATGGTGGCGGAGCCCTGACGCACAATAAATGGCGCATCCTTGCTGATATGCAGGGTTGCGCCAGTTATTGTAAATCTGCCCCTTCATCACGGCAAGAGCGTTTATTAATGATTGGGGAGAAATATTGCCTCCTTATGCTATCCGTTATTCAACCTTTGTAGTTTTTGGGAACCTGAATTTACATTTTGATAACAAGGGTAGTCAAGGAATTTGTGAGCTTACAGCGGGTTTACAGGCCTTAGGTCTAGAGCAGTTAGTTCATGCCCCTACGCACATTAGGGGTCATACACTGGGTAATATCTTCTCTAATAGTGCTCAGGTGGAAGCTTTGCCACCTGTGCCTGTGGTATGGTCTGACCATTCGATTCTTTCATTTAAGATCAAAAATCCTAGCAAAGTCTCTTGCCAATTGAGACAGCTTTTGGAGTCAAAATTGACCCGGAAATGGTCCCTACTAACCCCTGACTCTTTCACGGTCAAACTGTCTTTTACCACTCAGGGACTGGTGTCCTCCACCCAGATAGCTGGCAAAAAATCTCTTCTTGGATTAAGGAGGCAGTTGACTCCTTCATCCCCCTGAAACTATGTAATGGTTTCCGCTTGAATCCTTCAGCAAAATGGTTTTCGGAGGAGTTAGTAATGCTTAAAATGGAATGTAAACGTCTAGAACATTGCTGTAGGAGAAATTATCTGCCAGAAGCTGATATATCTTGCAGCGCTAAAACACTACCATAAACAGATCAGGAAAACATGTCAGGAGTTTTATACTCATTCAATGTAATCAGTTAAGAAAGCCCCCAAAGACATCTTTCGTATTGTCAAATACCTTACCTCCTTGGAGCGAGTTACAGCAGTGATGTCGGCATCAGTGGAGTATTGTAATAACGTAGCTAATTTCTTTTTGGAAAAAATAGAGAAGATCTACACCACCTTTCCAACAACTAGTAGGAATTTTACTTTTAATCCCCCAAAGAGTGAAACATCTCATGAGGGAATGTTCACTTTCCAACCACCATCCGAAAGAGATATACTACAGCTTATGTCAGTAGTAAAATCGGGCTCTCCCATGGATATTATCCCTCCAAACATTCTGCTACGAGGGAAGGAAGGTATTGCACTGGTGCTTACAAGCCTGCTAAATTTATCTTTCAGCTTGGGCCAAGTCCCTACTAATTGGAAACATGCAATGGTGGTTCCTCTATTGGAGAAACTGTCCTCAAACCCTGCGCTCCCAGAAAATCTGAGACCAGTATCATTGCTACCTTTTTTGCTAAAATAGCAGAGAAATTTCTTAACTACAACTAACCAAGTTTATGGAAGAAAACCGGGTACTTTACGAAACTCAGTCGGGTTTCAGGGCCTTATACAGCAAAGAATTGGATCTACTTCTAGTCTCCAAAGCATTCAAAATAGCAGCGGATGAAAGTAGGACAGCAGCATTGATCCTGCTGGATTTGAGTGCAGTTTTTGATACGGTATCCCAAGGACCTCTTTTGGAACGGTTGGGGGATGCTGGGATCAGAGGCCACAAATGGGAATGGAATAAGCATTTCCTAAAAGGCAGATCCGTTCACGTCCTGTAACGGTACTTTAAATCGGAAATCTGTCCCCTGTTGCAAGGGGTGCCACAGAGCTCTGCCCGAGTCCAACGTTATTTAACGTTTATATGCGTCCATTAGCAGACATAGTCGTGAAACATGGGATGAGACTGGTGTCTTATGCTGATGACTCACAGCCGATCATCACGTCAGAACATAAGGATGTAGGGGCTGCGCCTATATTTAAAGTTTGCTTAATTGACTTGGCTAACTGGATGAATCTCAGTTGCCTGCAATTAAATGCAGGCAAGACTGACATCATGGTAGTTAGTAAACAACCTTCCATCTGGTCTCATATCCGATGGCCTGAAGAATAAAGGCCCACCCCGTTTCCTAAATCTAAGATCAAAAACTTGGGAGTATGGTGTGATAACACCCTTTTGGTCATGGAACAGATATCAGCTCTGTCCAGCATCTGTTTTGCCCTTTTAAGGATGATACGGAAAATATTAGACCATCTACCTTGGAAGCAAAAAAGACCATTATTCAGGCGTTGATTAGATCTTGATTAGATTACTGCAATATGAGAATACTGCAGAAAGTCCAAAATGCTGCAGCCCGGATATTATTGAGTATCCCAGGACGAGCCCCTGTGGGAGTGGCCCTAAGGGAACTACGCTGGTTACCGGTTCAGGACAGAGTAACTTTTAAAGCTTTGTACTTTTGCCATAGGATTCTGAACGAGAAAGGGCCTAGATATCTTCGGCCCCTACCCACCCCCTACAGACCTATTTGGAATATTACATCTGCGGGTACTGCAAAGCTAACAGTGCCAAAAATTCAAAAGGCAAGCTTAGGCCGCAGATCCTTTATCATTTTAGCAGCAAAAGCTTGGAACCAATTGGGGCCCGATTCACAGAACTAACTTAAGACTGTAGTGTAGTTCCTATTATCCCAATAGGCTCTGCGCATTGGAATAATACCTTCAATAGTATAGGCCTAGACCAGACGTTAACTAGGTCTTCTATTGTCGATATTAGACTTAAAGTTTTGGGTTTGCCAGCTAGCTCAGAGTTCACTAGAAACTTTCTCGAATAGGCAAGGAGGAGTTGAACCTCCCTGGATAGACAAGAAGGGATTTAGTTTCTGACAACCATAGAACATGACAACTTTGCTCTCCCCTAATCAAGAGTGTATCTCTAGAGTCGTGTGAAAACAAAAGACAACTTATTTTACTCAGTCAGTACGTGCATTCTTAGTCTCACCAGATTGTAGAGAAAAGGAAGAGACGGGCGTGATCAATAAAAGATGGTATTTATTGATCAGTCTCTTTTCTCATACAAGAGAAATGGATCGATATTATCGCAATACTTATGGTTAAGTAAAGTGCATACAATAAAAGCAGAAGTATAAAATAATACTGTAAAAACATTTATATGGTTTCTAAGCCATAAGGTGGTTTAAAATGGATAAAATAGATACATACACATATACATTTGACTAATCGTACTCAACTGGTGTTTCTAACTACGCCTACCCCAGTGTACCTGACCTAAGCCTAATACGTCGGCGGGAATAGAAAGTAGCAGTTTAAGTTTAGTTTGTTTTGCCAAGTGATTGACTCAAGAATTCTCTGCAAGGGGTTATTCAGTTCTGTACCTGGAATTTAGGATGAATGAGGGATGGTATCTCTCGTCTCTGGTCTTGATATTCCAAGCTGCCTGCGAGGGCTGCTCGGAAGCGCCGGAGCTGTATTTCTCGGCAGGAGAAAGCAGCGTCTCGTTCTCAGCGCGTCAGGAAGGCGGGGCTGCGCCAGCGGGGTCTGCTCTGCTCTGGGCTTCGGCAAGTCTGGCTGCTCCGATCTCGTCACCACCGCGTGTGTTTTTTCTTAAGGCAATACCGGTAATATTTATACCTGTAAGGTGCCGAGATTGACGTAAGGATGGACATGGATACGTCAATAAGGATGTCATACGAGCTGGTTGTTAGCACATTCTTTTGCTGAAGTTCTCGGTGAAATCAAAACAATGGCCGCAGGGTTTTTCCCAGGTTGTCATAGGTTTGATTTGTTTTGAGAACTCCGTATGCCTTATCAGGGGCTGGAGGAATATTGCTTGTCTAATTAGATGGCAAGCGTTATGACCTAATCAGATAACACGTTCCTGTGCCGTGGTGTGGCTTAATCAGATAACGGTTTCTGCATCATGGGATGGCTGCTAGTTAACTTGTTAACCAGAACAGGGTCAGGAATAGGGGGATCGATACAGAACCTATAGGAATACATCACACCCACTCCACGCTAACTATGGCCACATTTACGAATCTAGGCATAGTAAAACATACTGTAGAGCATCGTGTATACCTTACCACCCCAAAATACATATAATGCATTTCGAAATTATCTAATATACGGAAAAAGCAGTCACATGTATTATATGCACTCACGCTGTAGAATAATGCTAAAGTAATCACGCATATGTATACACTATTGCTAAGTTGTATATGAGAATTTACACATGAAATGGCTCTTAATACAGAAAAAAAAGTTCGAGACCATTTCATCACAGAATAAACATAATTATGAACATACCAGCGGGCAGCTAATGTCTATAAAGTTTCTAAAAATAGAAATTTTAGTTCTCTAAGAATAGTTCTTACTTTAAGCAGATGATTAGTGTCCCGAAAAAATCGTAAAAATATTTTGGGGCTGCTGAAAAAATTGCTGTCCGTGAACTGGAGGGGAAATTGTCCATGTAATTTTATCATTAAAGTTGAAGGCCAAATTCAGGGTGTTGGGAACGCCGTGTGCTAGCTTGCTCAAAAGTCTCTATTTCTGCTCTGGTGAGAACATCATATCATTTAGACTGTCGAGAAAGCTGTCAACAGCTTCCTGGGAGAGTTCCACTAACTCGGAAAAAGGTGTAACCATGCATTCGTGCGCATGATTGTCTCCATTGACGTTTTGATTAGTATTGCTGACAGAAGGTCGTACCTGATCGATGCTGCTTTCATCTTGAACTTCACTACCCCTCAATCGTAGTGGTGAAGTTTCCACGAATGCCGTCATCAGGATTGGTAGCCGTTGAGGGCAGCACAAAGCATGAGCCGTTATTGGACTCAACAATGTTTCTGCATCCATTGGCGCATCTGATTGTAGCGTCAGACAGGTGTCCAACACGCATTCTTCTCCGCACAGCAAGCACCTTAATACAGGTAAAACACATCAATGCCACATTGGTCGAAATGAAAGAAACCAAGTCATGTTCAGGTCTCTAAGCCGGGAAAGTCCAAGGATTTTTTATATCCGGTCCCGGTATCCAATGGCTCGGATTGTTTCTTCCTTTGTCGCAGGTGTTTTGTCTGTGACATGGTTTGCCATAACGAAATATAAGGACTAAGAATAGGATTCCTGCAATTAGTCCCAAAATGAGGGGAAGTCCGCCAAAAATCGAATGGACGAAATCTGGAAAAATACCCAGTATGGCTCTGAATGGTGTTAATGCCATTGAAAATACTGTCTTAAATACTTTTGAGACTCCACTGGTATCAGAAATATTTAAGATTTCATTCAGGATTTCTGCGAAATGTATGGGGGAATTAGTTGATAACAATGAGTGAATCTCTGCAGTCGTCCTTGCGACTAGGAGATCATACGTTTCTTTTGATGACGTGAGCCTGGTCGGCGTCTGAAGAAGCACTGTTTTCATTCTGCTTAAAGTATCTATTCGAATAGAAGTAATTTTCAAGTTAGGCCATGCCCTTGCCTCCCTGTCTGGAAAGGAGCTGGGGAACAATAAGCGTCCACAGCACTTGACCGTCGCAGTCGTAGTTACGAGATAAGGAGTCCCGGGCATAAGACTACAACATCTGCGGTCCACAATTAGAATGTAACTCCCATTATAGAGTCTTTGAAAAAATGGTTCTATCTCTGTTGCAGGTGTGCCTAGCTGGTGACATGAAAGGTTATTTGAGTTCCCTTCACAGACTCCATGCAAACTAATTCCATTACACAGAAGTGTACCGCTTAGTGACATCGCACAATTATTGCCACTAAGAAACACTTTCTGTCCTTTATTACTGACACATGCATGTGAATAGGGCAAATTCCATGTTGTCTTAATGTACCCTTTTCCCAATTTTTCGTACATGCCAGCCTGTATATATTTTTGGCAGTATTGAAACCTGAAGGTTGATATTGGAATATTAATTATCCCATGTATTATCCATTCACTGACAGGTCGTTCTGACATTGTCACTGGTAATCTATCGAGTTTCTCAATGCTCAGGATTGTATAATCAGCACCCTTCTGTGCCATACTGATTTGTTTATCAGTAAGGTTAAAGATATTGAATAGTGACGTTGTGTTGATTAAACACCAAGGCACATAGCCTGAACGCAGATTTTGTAACGTCCAGCCAAGCTGTACAATAGAACGCAATTGAGACTGACCGTGTTGTAACAACAGTAAGTCTTGCGATATTATGTCGATTGCTGAAGACACAATGCTGTCCAAAGAAAAAATTCTGGAGGACAGAGTCATTAACCCATTGTCCACTATAGAAAGTGATTTTTCCAAATTAATACGGTCAATTTCCCGTATACTTTCCGCTGTCTCAATTTGAGTAACCTTCCAGGCCTCGTTGTAAGCTGCATATACAGAGGCTGCTATGAAGCGTTTTTGACGCTGTTTGCGCGGTCCCATAATGAAATCACGCAAGTCAGCTCCATCAGTAAGTAAAGTTAGGTGTTGCTTAATTTCTGTCAGTGTGGAAGTTTGTAGCCATTGAAGGCATAATTTGCCCATACTGTAGGTGGTTATTATCCCTGGGTGTTGTCTTTGGGAATATCTAGGGTCTGGCCTGGTCAATGTGAACCCCTGTGTTTTGTTCAGGAATCTATCTTGACAGTTATTAGTATCTGTGGGCCAGATCAACCATTGTTTCCAATCAGGATGTGTTCTGTTTTGGTTTAATACATAGTTTACGTCTATCTCTTCATCTGTAGAGCTATTGCTGTCCATTGTTGGCTTTGGAATAAACAGTTTATTTAAGTCTTTGATTTTGGCTAAGCCAAGACAGGTGGTTTGTTGAACAGTGTCATTTAAAAATATAATTTGTTCTGGGATCATGCAGGCTCTAAACAATGATTCTATACCTTGTACTTGCCATTCTTTTGTACCCCAAACACTTTTTACTTCAACATTTTTGTCCCAATAATCAAAACCAAAAGTATTCATTTGTTCAAAAAATGAGTCTGAATATATCAATTTCGTGTTTGTTAGCATGGTCTTTGTCCCTGTCTTATTTGACAATTTAAAATAAAATGTTTCAGCATTACTTGTGTTGAACCCCGAAAAGTATGAATATTTGTCATAAAAGGTTCTTGAGCTTCCTTTTGGAGGGGTTGCACAATGTTCCCATTGATTATAATTTAAAACATTTCTAGGTTGTGCCGATTTATGTAAAAAAAGGTTACCATAGTGGTTGTAACAGTACATACTATCATAATTAGTCGAACCCTGCAAATAATCATGTTTGGTAAATTTAGCAGACATCACTAGGTCAGACATCATATTATTTATACTTTCAAAGTCCCAATCATCAGCAAATGAGCTTGGTTTTACAAAGTCACTCAATGAGATCTTGATTTGGTGTGGATATTTCAGGATTTCGACCGGACCATAAATTTCGTAGTCAGTATTGTCCCATGCTACCCCACCCGGTATAGGATTGGTTGTGAAGTTGACTGAAGAAAGTTCTCTTGTCTCGACGTGTGAAGATGTGTGTGGTTTGAGGATCAAGTTGATTTTCTGACTTGCTGTGTCCATTTTAGCACATTTTCCCTCAATGAAGCGTCCCAAAGTTAGTACCATGATGAGCCAAAGTATGAGGATAAATGCACCAAAGCCCACCCAAAATTCAATCCATGGAGAAATCAGATAGGTTTCTTTCAGTTGTTTCAAAAGTTCTTTAGCTTTATCTTTAAAGGTTTTTGTTGATGGCTGTGTTTTTGATTCACTGAGGTCTTCAGAGGAATCATCGAAGTTTATGAAGTAGCCGGATGCAGTTCTGTCAATTGTTCCAATTGCTTCAGGATTACTGTTTCTTGCATATTCGTTTGTTACTTCATTGTAGGTTGGTGTGTCTTTACTAAATGTTTTTATTTGGGTTTTCAGAGGTTTAAGTTCCATTGCATTGTTGCACAGTCCTTGTTGTTCTTCTGTAGGCGTTTCGAATGTGATTAGCCTCTTAGTTAGGACCTATGTATTGGTAGCAAACCTTGGTGTTCTACTACTTATCGGGAGTCCACTTGGCCTACTGTTTGTTATCGGCCACATGATTGTGGTTTTACCAGGTCGATGGATACAACTCGGTTCTCCTTTTTACCAGCAAGCGGCGGTAGTACAACTGATCTTGTCCCGTTGATAGACAAGACAGGAACTGCTTTTCTGTAAGAAGGCCCAAATTTCTTCTTTACCGCGATCTTTTCTCTGACTAGATCCCCGACTTTTGGAATCCAGACAGGTCTTGCTGGGACAGGTGGTGGTTCTTCAGTGGTTGTTGGCTGCTGTTTCAACTTTATGTTGCTCAGGTCTTTTCTTGTTTTGTTTAAGTCCTGCAAAATAGCCAAAAGATCTTTGATATCAAAGCATTTTTCCTTCACCACTGAAGTCTGACTGTCAAGATCTAAGACTAACATCCTAGTTCCAAACAATAATTCGTACGGACTGAATCCCTTCAGAGAATTTCTTGGCAGGTTGTTTAGACTACATTGGACACTTATTAGATGTTTGACCCACCCAGCTCCCGAACCTAATATCCTTTCCGTTATAGATAGCTTTATGCCTTGGTTTTTTCTTTACCCCATCCCGTATCCCTCAGGAAGGAAGTGAGAAGAATCCCGCTGTGCTATGCTCATTTAGCCATGTTTCCCCACAGGCTTGAGGGCTAAAGTGAAAACATTGGTCAAACGTAGCATGCTCCTAGCGTATATGCCATTTAGACTCGCAAATCTTTGTATAACAGTCCAGACGTCAGCCGAGTGCTGGGGATCCTCATAATAAGTGGAAACTAGCCTGTATATGTTAATCGGACGCTTTGCTTTTTACTGTTGATCCTTTCTGGAGTGAAACGCCACGGTAGTATACCGTTTCTCTCGCCACTGCGATCTCTGTTGCAGTCCGGGCATTTTTTTACAAAAATGTGATGCTGCAGGCTCATGCCTGGCCACCAGTACACTGATTGTAATTCTTCCAGAGAATCTTTTAGTTTGAGGTGTCTGAGATCCTCGCCCATATGTGCGTCTGCTATTAACAACATTCTCCTGTCCTTGTTTGGAATTACCCTATCCCCCACTCCAGGGATTCGAGCAAAAGGGACGGAGTTTGCATCGATTATGTATGTATAATTGAGTGGATAGTTGATCGGTAGCGCTGAGCAGTCGCCTTTTGATGACGTTTTCACCGCCAGCACTGTTTCACTGTCAATTTATTTCACTGTACGCTTTTTTCTAGCTACGGAAGCCGATTTAGTTGCTACCGCTGTGGTTGTCTCAGCCAATGAATTCCCTGCAACGTGAACGCCATCACGTTGATGACTCAGTGTATGTATCACGTGAGTCTTTGGTAGTTCTTTTTGTAACAGAACTATTTGTTCCCAAAGCAGTTTTTGCTTTATTGTTGCACCTGTGTCATCTTTGTAACCGTTTTGAATCCATGTCTGCAAATCGTTGTTATATGATTTGACGCAGTAATATGAATCGGACACTATAAGTGTCGGGAATTCGCGATCTGCATTATCTAGCGCCATTTTCAATGCTATTATTTCAGTCTGTTGTTCTGAATTAGTTTCTACTGAGTGTGTTTTTGTTAATAGAGGTCTTAGTTTACCTCCGCGCCACACTTCTTTTGTAATCTCACATGTGGGGTTGTATGCTTGTTCTCCCCAAACGGAGGGTTGAGCATGTCCGTCTGTATAGATTACACAGGCGTATTGTCGTAAGGGCAGAATGTCGATTGGCAGAGGGAATGTTTTTTCATATTCTAGATTTTTCAATTCTTTTAATTCTGGATCAAAGTAGTATTTTACTTTGTCCGTTGTAATTGAATTCACCCATTGTATCCATTCCGGATTCAATGCTGTTGTTGGTAAATTACACGGTGTTGTTAATGCCTCAAAGGCTGATTCTGCTGTTCTGACTGTAATACGTCTACCGTCAGCTTTATCTTTTTCTCTAGCTATTGCGGTTTGAACTGCATGAACAATGTTTTCTTTAATGTTGAACTTCTTTTCAGCTTCTGTGTAGAAGTGTGATTTGAATGCAATTGGTACCTTTTCTCCCTCATTAGAGGTCAGGTATGTGAATCCGCATCTTCCTGGGATGACTCGAATCACAAGATTGCGTGTGTTATCACGTGTTTCTAATTTTGTTTTTATTAACATGTCTGTTTGTAAGGATCTCAGAATTTCTGTGTGTATTTGAGTCCAATTGGTTCTTTTAAAATCTGGTTTTATTAGATCATAAAGGGGCTTGACCCTTTCTGCGTAATTTGCAATGTATGTTCTTCCGAAATTTAGGAAGCCTAGAATTGACTGTAGGTTTTTCAGTGTTCTAGGTGCTTGGAGTACGGCACATTTCTCGAGGAAATTGTCAGCCAGGCTTTTGCCTTCACTTGATAATTCATATCCTAAGAACAGGACTGTTAGATGGGCAATTCTAGATTTTTTAAAGTTGAATTTGTCACCTCTGCTGCGAACCCAAGTATTATGGTGTTCACTCTCTTCAAGTGAGTATCCAAGTCATCATCTGTTAGGTATATGTCGTCGACATAAGATAATGCTTCGTCATCATATGTTTGTAGTAACTCTGTTACTCTCGCTGAGAATAATCCTGGGCTGTTCTTGAACCCCTGGGGTAACCGACAGAATTGTGTTTGAGCGCCATTTATTGAGAATGCGGATAAATATCTGCTCTCTGGTGCTATGTTTTGACAAAAGAATCCATTAGAGATGTCTAATGTTGTTTTGTATTTTTTGCGCACTATGTTATTCATTAGTGCAGCACTATGCGAGTTTTGCACTGCAAAGGTTTTGCAACATGGTGTCTGTAATCCAAAACTAGACGATATGTATTGTCTGGTTTGGAAACCGGAAACAAAGGGTTATTCATTTGTGAGGTGCAAGTTTCAATCACCCCCTGGTATTCTAGTTGATCTAGGATTTCTTTTACCTGTTTTTTAGCTTCTTGCTTAATTGGGTACTGTCTTTGTGCAGTAGGTTGTGTTTTAACTGGATTTTGTGAGGAGGAGAGTCCTCATCCCATCCTACGTGATTTTTATATAAAGCAGGAGCTTGAGCTACTGCCCACTTTCTGGCAAGTGTGTATTTTTTATGAATTGGGATATGATTTGAGAAGGCAGGCATAATTATTTCTTCGCCATGAGGGCAGTCCCTGACAAACTCTGGTGGCCAGTCTTTTTCAGCTAGAAGGATGTCATAGCCCTTGGAGAGATTATCCCAAAATAGTCCCCTTATTTTTCTAGTCTTATCCCCTTCTATACGTAAAGTTATTTCATATATCTTGTGAGGTTTGCTAACTCTGGTGTCTGCAGTTTCCACTTGAAGATATTCATTCGTGTCCACTGTCTCCAGATGATTCATAAGGACTTTGCGAGCTATGCTCACTTCTGCTGCGCTGTCTAGCATTGTCTGAGCCCATTCTCTGTTTTTCAGTTGTGTCCTCAGTATTCTCTGCATTGTTAACTACTTTAATACTGGCTACCTTCTTTTTGGGAAATTGTAATTTCTTTTTTAGATGAGCAGGTTCCTTGTCTTTGGACTTGGCGTGCTCTTCTCTTTGTTCTGATCGTCCTCTTCTTTCCGATTTCTGCGAGGAAGTCTGAAGAGATTGAGAGGGGCGTGTATCAATTTCTTGATATCTATCAGGCTTCTTAATATTATCCCTATTTCTAAGGTTGTATCTTTTCCCAGAGGGCTCACTTTGGGGAGACCTGTGTCCTTGGTTTGGAGATCTTTCTCTCCGCCGAGGAGACCTTCCTCTGGACTGGAATTTATTTTCTTTAGGATTGGATTGTTTGTTTCCATCCCAGCTCTTTTTTTGTGATGTTAAATTATTATTAAAAAATACTTTTTCAGGACTTTCAATCAGTCGGGGTTTTACTGGTATTCCACCTAAACTATCTCTACCTAGTTCCTCATAGGATTTTTCTATAATTCTGGCAATTTCAGCTGGTTGGTCTGCTATATCTGTTTCTTTTAACCTTTGGCGGATCGCCACGTTTGCTGCTTCTCCCTTTATGTTGGCTAATAGTATTGCCAAGACCTGCTTGAAGTCTTTTAGTAATTTCATACCAAGAGTTAAAGCGGGTTCTGGACCGTATTCATCTTGAATTTGTTTTAGCACATCTGGTATTACCGAGATGGATGGAACACCATGCGTTTTTGTGTAAATGGAAGCAAAGACTGTACCCCAAGTGTCACAGTCCTCCACGTGTGGTGTGATTCCCATTGGAAGACAGATAGTCAGAATCCTGTGTTTTTCCAACGGGGTGGTGTCTGGAAACACCGCCTCTATTTGGGTGATTTTTTGTGCTAACCAAAATGGTATTTGTTCCCGTTTAGCTGGTACTTTACCTAGGCAGGACTGTATGTTATGTGGTGTAATTTTATTTGTGTTTCCCTGATGAGGGGTCAGCTGTGGAATTTTAATTGTTGGTTGGATTGTTGAAGTCCGCATTACATATTGGACTAATTGTCTATGTACTTTTATTAATTGTTTTAGTTGTATTAAAAGATCTGCTGCAGACATTCTTTCGATGTCTGGATGTGGTGTGTATCCGGCTAGGACCGGCCACGTTGCTCCTGGTCTACCTAATGGACCGAGCCTGGTGATGTGATTATTATGTTTTAGGGCGCCATTAAACAAGAGCAGGTGCTCTTGAAATTTAAGTGGTACTTCCACCTCCTCGAAAGGAGTGTATTCATTAGGAGGTTCCTCTGTTTTGTAATAGTGGAAGTGCTTTGTTACAGCATTTGCTGCTGGAAAGTGTATCCATGAATAGAATACCTCTGTCTGCCGATATTCGTGTGCCTCTATTACGAATATGACTGTGCCACCTCTAGGTGTCAGTCCATTTTCTATAAGTTTTAAAGTTATAGATTTTCTTATGTTGACCGGGATGAGTATTATATCCGGGTCTGCTTCTTGCATAGTAATATCAGCTGCTACGAGTTCAGCTGCTATTCTAGCTGCCTCTCTTTCTCCTTCGCTGTCTGACATTTTACCGACAGGAAGGTTATTCCGTTTGTTTGCAGATCAGGTTTCTTACGGAAACAAAGATTAGATGCACAATATTTTGGAACAGTGTATCCTTCAACGTTGACTAAACCAAGAACCATACATAGGAGTTTCCTCCTGCGAGGTTTGGCGGATATGACCTTTCACCCACTCCAGACGTCTTTGGAGTATTATGGGAAAAAAGGGGTCTGAGTGAAAAAGCACGACTGAGTTACTCTAATGTCTTGCGTTAGTTTTATCGCCTTTCCAAACGTTTGGGCGCCATGTAGTGTAGTTCCTATTATCCCAATAGGCTCTGCGCATTGGAATAATACCTTCAATAGTATAGGCCTAGACCAGACGTTAACTAGGTCTTCTATTGTCGATATTAGACTTAAAGTTTTGGGTTTGCCAGCTAGCTCAAAGTTCACTAGAAACTTTCTCGAATAGGCAAGGAGGAGTTGAACCTCCCTGGATAGACAAGAAGGGATTTAGTTTCTGACAACCATAGAACATGACAACTTTGCTCTCCCCTAATCAAGAGTGTATCTCTAGAGTCGTGTGAAAACAAAAGACAACTTATTTTACTCAGTCAGTACGTGCATTCTTAGTCTCACCAGATTGTAGAGAAAAGGAAGAGACGGGCGTGTTCAATAAAAGATGGTATTTATTGATCAGTCTCTTTTCTCATACAAGAGAAATGGATCGATATTATCGCAATACTTATGGTTAAGTAAAGTGCATACAATAAAAGCAGAAGTATAAAATAATACATTTATATGGTTTCTAAGCCATAAGGTGGTTTAAAATGGATAAAATAGATACATACACATATACATTTGACTAATCGTACTCAACTGGTGTTTCTAACTACGCCTACCCCAGTGTACCTGACCTAAGCCTAATACGTGGGCGGGAATAGAAAGTAGCAGTTTTAATTAAGTTTGTTTTGCCAAGTGACTGACTCAAGAATTCTCTGCAAGGGGTTATTCAGTTCTGTACCTGGAATTTAGGATGAATGAGGGATGGTATCTCTCGTCGCTGGTCTCGATATTCCAAGCTGCCTGCGAGGGCTGCTCGGAAGTGCCGGAGCTGGATTTCTCGGCAGGAGAAAGCAGCGTCTCGTTCTCAGCGCGTCAGGAAGGCAGGGCTGCGCCAGCGGGGTCTGGTCTGCTCTGGGCTTCGGCAAGTCTGGCTGCTCCGATCTCGTCACCACCGCGTGTGTTTGCTTAAGGCAATACCGGTAATATTTATACCTGTAAGGTGCCGAGATTGACGTAAGGATGGACATAGATACGTCAATAAGGATGTCATACGAGCTGGTCGTTAGCACATTCTTTTGCTGAAGTTCTTGGTGAAATCAAAACAATGGCCGCAGGGTTTTTCCCAGGTTGTCATAGGTTTGATTTGTTTTGAGAACTCCGTATGCCTTATCAGGGGCTGGAGGAATATTGCTTGTCTAATTAGATGGCAAGCGTTATGACCTAATCAGATAACACGTTCCTGTGCCGTGGTGTGGCTTAATCAGATAACGGTTTCTGCATCATGGGATGGCTGCTAGTTAACTTGTTAACCAGAACAGGGTCAGGAATAGGGGGATCGATACAGAACCTATAGGAATACATCACAAGACAAAATCCTAAACTTACTACCATTTTGGTATTCACAGAAGGCACTTACTCATTTTGGTATTCACAGAAAGCACTTACTCATTTCGGTATTCTCAGAAGTTAGTAGTCCTAACTTTAGGACTCCTAAATGCCTTCTGTCAATACCAAAAGTCTTAAAATTAGGATTTTTCTCCATTTAGTAGTAGTAAAGTTAGGACTCCTAACTTTAAAAAATGTAATCCTGTATTTGTAACGCACACAGCTACCCGTAGGTTTCCCGGTGCTGGAGGCCGTCGGGAAGATTAAGCAAGCTATTGCCCAGAGTCACATGGTGCTGGGCAGACCCCTGCCGCCGGTGCCGGGGATCGAACCGTGATCCCCAGCGTCTGTGGCCCTGGCCACTGCGCCACACCTCTTCCACTCCTAAAACTGAGAAAAATCCTAATTTTAATACTTTTGGTATTCACAGAAGGCATTTAGGAGGCCTAAAGTTAGGAGTCCTAACTTTACTACTACTAAACTGACAAAAATCCTAATTTTAAGACTTTAGGTATTCACAGAAGACATTTAGGAGTCCTAAAGTTAGGAGTCCTAACTTTACTACTCCTAAACTGAGAAAAATCCTAACTTTAAGACTTTCGGTATTCACAGAAGGCATTTAGGAGTCCTAAAGTTAGGACTCCTAACTTCTGTGAGTACCGAAATGAGTAAGTGTCTTCTGTGAATACGAAAATGGTAAGAAGCTTAGGATTTTGTCTTAAGTTAGTTCTGTGAATCGGGACCCAAGTCCCATTGGAGCTAAGGATGCAGCCCTCAGTAGCGCTGTTTTATAGAAACATGAAAACATGGGGGCATATTATCAAGCAGAGCGTTAAAAATGATCGCCGTTTTAGCGGCAGAAAACTGCCGCTAAAGCGGCGATAATGGGCTTGATAATATGGCCTTGTGAATTCCAATAGAAACCCATGTTCTGGTGTGAACATGAGCTTCTATTGGAATTCTCCAGGGCATATTATCAAGCCCATTATCGCCGCTTTAGCTGCAGTTTTCTGCCGCTAAAAAGGCGATAATTTTAACGCCCTGCTTGATAATATGCCCCTTGGTTCTTTAGATCATCTACAGTAGATTGGTGCTAAGTTAACCTTTAATTTGTATAGGCGCCCACTTCACAGAGAGGAGGAATTCTTAGCACGGAGACACTTCGTTGGAGTAATCTGACCCAAAACATTTGCATCAGTTCCACGAACATTCACTTAAATAGACATGTGATATTAAGTTTACTTACTGATAACAAAGTAACATCGGGTGGGTCCAAAAATCATTTCATGATGTCCCTGGGTGGGATAATCCTCGCCTCCTTGACCTTAATAGAATTGACATTTTTCTTCTCATTAGCTCGGAAATGTTTAATTCTGTGAGGACCTGAGGCGAGGATTATGCATGTTCAAAGCTTACTTACGACCAGGGTGGCGGCCTCTGAAATGGTTTGAAGTAAAACTTCTTGATGGTTGACTCGGATGGCCATGAAATAATAAAGTTTGCCACCTACCTGTATGGCTTTGGATGCCATGAACACTCTTGTGGATTGGGCCCTAAAGGTATGCAGTCCACACCGGCCTTGGCTATGATCCACCTTACCCACCTGGCAATAGAATGAATGGCTTTGTGTGGCAATTAGAAGTTGCCTCTCACCTGCTGGTCTGATATCCTCTGTAATTTCTTCATATACCTTAATGCATCTGACTACACATAATTTGGGGCATTACAAAAAGGTAGGATAAGATACCGACATGGTATTTTTCTTAGTTCTCCTACATATGGTAAACGTGACTCCTCCTGGCTTGACAACCCTAGCAGAGGTATCCAAAGTACTCACATCGGACACCCTTTTACATGAAATGAGATATAGGAATATGGGCAGGTTTGCTGAGAGTTCCTTTCGTGACAAGCACTGGCTATCCTGCCAACTAAGGATTAGTTGTAAGACATCATTAACGTCCCATATGTCTGACTATCTGAACTCCGAGGGGTTAGAGAGTCTGATACCCTTCATTAGTTTACAGACCTAAGGCTTTTCTCCAGGAGGTTTGTTATCAATAATGTTATGTCCGGGTGATATGGCTGACCTAAAGGAATTGACTGTATGGTATGCCAGCCCTGACTGTGCCAATTCTGCCCACAAATGTGATTGTGAGTAACTTCTGCCCACAAGGGATGTAGATGTCTGTCCAAACATCAACTATTCCATTGTCTCCAAGACGAGCAATATCTCTTGATGGTGCCTGAAGCTCACGCCTGCTGGATAAAGGTTTCAGCATCTGCTGAAAGTTGGTTGTCTTTTCAGGGTCCCTGGAAATCTTCCATGCCATGAGGGAGAGGTGTCCCTATAGGACCAGAGGGTGCAGGCAACCCTGCGGGTCTCTGCCAACCAAGGGAATGAGGGCAGTTTCTTCTGTAGGTCCCATGACAGCTCCATCAGCGTTGAGAACCATGTCTGCGACTTCCAGATCAGTGTGATCAACACCAGAGATGGTGTCTATCGTCTGACTTGAGCCGCTACCTGGGAGTCATCATGAATGGTGGGAAGACTCACGGAAGATCATTTGCCCAGTCTTGAAGGAAGGCATCCACTGCTATGATTTCCAGATACGGTCTCCGACTCACATATTTTGCAAGTTGATGGTATAACCCTGATGCAAAAATGTCCAAATGGCAAGGACCAAATCTGTCCATCAGTGCTACGAAGATTTTGTGATCCAGATGCCAGATGTTGCTGTCAGAGTAGTTCCTGAAATTCCAGCCCGCCACCATATTCTGTACTCCTGGGAAGTACTCTGTCATCACAGAAATCTGATTCTATTGGCAGTAGTTCCAGAAATCCTTTGTCAAATTTGATACTGTCTTTTTGGGGGTGCCCCCCCCCCCCAGTCGATTGATGTACTGGATCGCTAAGATGTTGTCCATCCATAACAGTGATTTGACGGCAAAGGATCCAGCAAGGAGTTCCAAGCAGTGGATGTGTATCTGCAGCTCCTCCTCTGACCATTATCCCCCCTTTGACACATCTCCACATCTGGCTCCCCAGCCGGCTGGCGTCTGACTTCATGACTATGTCTGGTGTCGCCCCAAAGGTTGCTCTCCTGTTCCAAGCATCCAGTGGCTGATTCACCACTGGAGTTCTGTTCTGGCTTCTTGTGTCAGGGATATTAGTTCCAAAGAAGTTAATTCTCTATATAGGCGTATTGTCTTCAGTCTCTGTAGAGCTCAGTATTGCAGGGGGCTGGGGATATTGATTGGCTTCTATGGATGACAATAGAAGTCCTACAATCTGGGCCAATTGCCGCAGGGAGGTCCTGTCCCATCTTAGGACTTTTCTGAGTTCCTTCTGGATTATGGATACCTTTGAGGATGGTAGACTCAGTGAAGCCAAAGTCAATTTCAAGAGAAACCCCAAGAAGGTCATCTGTTGTGTGGGTATCAGTTCGGACATTCGCTTGTTGAAGACGAAGCCTGGATCCTGAAGTGGCACAATAGTCATGTTCAGATGGTGCCTGTGTTGCATCGGAGACTGGTCAATGAGTATGATGTTGCCCAGGTAAATAATCATTTGTACTCCTTTTGTGCAGAGGGTTGCTGCCACTGGCCGCAGTAACTAGGTGAACCACCAAGGGTCCGATGAGGGGCTGAATGGGAGAGCTCAAAACTCATAAATGTGTCCGCTCCATGAGAATTGGTAGAATCTCCGGTGTGGTGGGTAAATGGTAACGGAAAGGTAGGCATCCTTAATATCCAGCCTGACTATCCAGTCCCCTTTAAGGAGAATATCCCTGAGCAGGTGGCTACCCTCCACTTTTAAGTGGTGATATACCAGCCACTCATTAAACTCTTTCAAGTTTATGATGGTGATGGGCCTGTAGCCCTTTTCTTTTTTCTCCACAAGGAGTACGTTGATAAGAAACTGGTTTGGGTGAAGTACTGACCTGCAAATGGCACCTTTTTGCAGAGGTTCTGCTACCTCAGAGTCTATTGGCTGCATGTCCTCCATTGAGAGAACTAGTGGTCTTGGGACAAAGCTCCTGAACAGGGGATTCGTCATGGGATGTCGTTGGCTGCTCTGCCGGCTCGGTTGCTCTCTTGTCTTTCGGTGCCCCTGCTGGGGTAGAAGGTCCCCTGTCGGCCTTCATTCCAGCCATTGTTCCTCTTGAATTGACCTCTAGAGAACCTCAGTAGTATGGTCAGCCGGAGGAGCGGCCTCTGTCTCTTTCTGGCCCCTGCAAAAACCTTCCCGGAAAAAAATCTTTTTTATGGAGGCTTGCACCTTGTCGAGGGCAGAGAAGGTTGTTACAAAAGTATTCAGCTCCTTGATGAAAGGGTCCCCAAATAGGTTACCTTGTGCTATGGCCCCGCCCCTGACTTAGCCACTTTCCCCAGCTTAGGGTCAATCTTAATGAGAAGAGATCTCCTTCTTTGCACCGTCAGTGCGCAGTTTGCAGACAGCCCTCAGTGCCTAGCCAGCCACTATCTTTGTGGGCATAAGAACCCCAAATTGCTAAGAAAGCTCTGCTATTTGAATGATTTGGGTGATAGGTCCAATTACATCTAAGAGTTTGTTCTGGCAGGCCCTCCAAGATCGATCAATGCCCTTCTTAGGGTCTCTCATATGTTTACTAAAAAAGGTGCATAGTTCATCGTCTATGTCAGGGGAGGCCGCTACCTTCCCTTTCAGTGATAGTCTTGGACACACTCCTCCTGAGACTTGCCCTGACATCCTTCTCCAAAAGATGGTGGATTTCGCTAGCGACATACTATGCAAATTTTTGGTCTGGGGTCCACTCGGCTGACATAGGATGATACATGTCAGACAGGTTGAACATGTCTGAATGCCCACTGTCTCCTTCTGGGGATCAGAGGTATTGTATCCCGGGCGCCATGGTCTGCACCACTTCTTTTCAGGTATTTATAAAACTTTGCCAAAGCAGTGTTTTGCGGAAAGGCAATATGCAAATGTGGGCTACATTTTTTTATCATGCCCGGGCCAATTTCTAGTCCTAATCCAACCCTACATTAGGTCTCGCATTACTGAATGTTTGAGCTATTGCTGTTGCATTATTATTTGCAACGCCAAAAGGTCAAACTGTCCCTAATGCAAGACCTACTGCACTGCAAATGCTTGTCATTACTGGCACTGCTCCAGACACACCCTTGGCCATTGAAAAGAACGCCCAAAAAGAATTATGCCTTTTGAAATGAACACTCATCACTCCCACCACTGTTGTTGTCACATGTCAAGCTCATGCTTGCAGGGCGAGGATTCCCTCGTCCGTCCTCACGGGCCAGTCGTCCAGCCCTAACCCCTCCTGCCCCTCAGAAAAACAAAGGGGGATATTCTCAAGAACGTATGATAATTATTGCATAATTAGTTTAATGCAGCTCTTCACATCGCAGTCTATTGCGGGAAAATATCACTGTGTTAACGTTGCATTCTCAACACGGCGGTACCATGCGATGCTCTCACGACAACACGTCAAATGTCCGCGATAAGGTAACAGGGATGTAAAAAAAAAAGTAAACCCCAATGCAAAAAAAGTTGCGATGGTCCCAACCGCGATAAAAAAATCTGCGATAATCTTCCCCAGGCCTACAAATCACACATGTCAGGTGGGAAAATCACTATAAAAGTTGAAAAAAAACATACAAACAAAAGCCAAACAACAGCGAAGCACAATGGAGGGAGCCGGAGCAAAAGGACAACCAGAACCCCACAAGCTCCCCGGAAGACCAGCCTAGGACGTCGGGGTCAGGGAAGGGCAAGGACAAGAAGAGTAGGAAGAAGCGGTTCAGTCCGCAGGAAAACAGGATCCTGATAACGGAGGTGGTAGAACATCATCAACTACTGTTCGTCACCTCCACTGTATCATTGGCAATAAAAAATTGAATATGGCAATCCATCGTGGACAAGGTGAATGCAGTCGGAGTGCTGAAGAGGACAATGGAAGAGGAATGATGTGCAGCGCAAAACCAAGCAGAAACTCGCCAACAACCTGAAGGCAGTAATGCAGACTAGAGGTGGGAGTCCAGCACCACAGTAGGAGCTGGATGAGAGGGAGGAAATGGTGTCACAGTCATCAGTGGGGAGACGGTGGCAGGAGTTGGGGGACCGGACACTGCTCAACATGACCGGACACAACAGCACCAGGGTGAGTAATTGCCAAGAACTGAGGATACGGGGGGAGATGGGCACAATGGCACACATGCACAATTAAGGACCCGATTCCGATCTCGATCGGAAGGGCACCGAATCGGGTTCGGCATTAGCGGATCGGGTTCGGAGGCTGAATTTCCGTCCGGTTCGTACACGGGTCCGGACGTCGAAGTACGATGCGAACAAGCACAAAATCTCCGTCCGAATCGTTTCCGGGTCCGAACCGCTCCGTACGTCTCAGCCGTAAGCTAACCGTGGCGCGCAATGGAGGCTAATTCCGACCGAGCCAGTACGATGCTCAATTCGGACAGCCGGATTGAGTCAGAGCTTCCGGCTCGCACAAGCTCCCGGAGTTGAGCTTTGGGGGTCCGCATCGGACCCCCTGTTACCCACAGCCTTACGACTCGGACACAGGGGGAGACCTATGGGTCTCCCCAACACAGGCAGGTATGGTGCGGATGGCACCAACGCGTACCCACTGTAGGGGCGCACCTGTCCGCAACATACCCATTCAGTCAATGGGAGCCAATGTATGCATTGTACGATCGGCTCCCATTGACTTCTATGGGAGTCCGACCGAACCGAGTCCAACAGCATACGGCCGCATCGTACTCGCTCGGTTGGACTGCAGGAGTCCAAATCGGTCATAAAACACCCCGGATCCAGCTCGGTCGGAGTGCTTTCCAACCGAGATCAGAATCGGCCCCTAAGTAGAGCACATCTTTGGACAAACCATGCCCCAGACCCCCAAATCCCACCAAGAGACCAATGTACCCAAGTATGCAACATCTCAGCACTGTATAAGCACAGAAGTCAAAGGCACACCGCATGAAAGGGAGAAGGGGCAACAAAATCAGAGTTGCAGGGGCGACTCCCCCAAAATACAGCACACAGACTTTACATGCAGAGCACATCAAAATTGACAACAAAGTGGTACAAACAGCAACACGTCCACAACAGAACAGAGGACACAACTGGTGCTGCTTGTGTTTAGAAACTGGCAAATCACATTTGGCATTGTAGGGAAATTGCCAATGTACAAATAAAAACACACATCCATGACGTTGTCGAAGTGTCCACTGTCCCACATCACACAGATAGCTGTTCCCAAACAGTCACAATGTACACTGTCCTGCAGTCTGAATGTAAACATGTACAATGCGTCAACAAACATGTGAACACAATGTTAAATGCATCTCCCCTTCACATTGCAGAGGGAAATCCAACACCTCCTGCAGAGCAGCTGAACCTCTCTTCTCTGATGACGAAGAGGACAACCACACCTTCGACCCCAACGCTGTCCAACAGCTCGTGGAGAGCCTCCGTACCCCACCTCCAGGAGCAGGGCAGGCCTGCTGCTATGAGGAGACCCCACCCCATGCACAGACCACACAGCACGCAGCACCCATCACCACGGCTGCCTCACTGGACCCCCACGAAGAACATATGGCCTTCCAATGCCGTGTGTTGGGTGCCAGGAGAAGGTGGCTGAACAGGTGTGGGTGGGGTTAGACCGCATGGCAGCCAAACTAGATGCCATACGTGGGTGTCTAAGTCCCATCAGGGACCACTCACAGTCCCTAATGGACACCCACAGTCTGCTCCATGCTCTCCAACGAACCATGGCTGACAATGCTGGAGTCCTGACTCAGAGACAAGAACAACTGTCTAGTCAGAGTGACTCTAGCGATCTCACCCGGGAGTTGGGACACATGCGGAGGATCATGGAGAACATGGAGCGGATGTAGGTGGAAAGAGCGGCTGCCACAGCTGCACACCAGCGAGAGGTAGCTGGGTTCCTCAACACCCTAAAGACCCTCCTCATGGCATTGCTGCCACAAGGCCTGGCTCTGATGCATGCTGCTGCTACCATTCCATTCACATTTCCACCCCCTGAAGTGTCAGTGCGACACAGTGCAACAGACATTCCATCTCCTGGCCCCTGAGGTATCACTGCCACACAGTGCTGGAGACAGAACACCACCACCTACACGTGAGGCACATGCAACAGCAGAGGACGAAGATGCAGATGAATCTGCCTTCATGGTGAGAAGGACGCAGTAGTATTTATCTCCGCCATATGGCCGGTTTCTGCTTGGTTTTACCCTCTGCATCATCACCTTCCACTGTCCCCTGATACACTCTGCGACACTCACCTTGGACCTTGACATGGACGGCCATATTCTGTTTGGTCACCAATGACACAGCAATCAGACTGCGGACTGAGCTCTTCCCCTTCCATTGCACTTGTCATTCCCTTAAGGACTCTGGCTGGTCTTCCACGAGCCAACAATGTAAAGTGGGGTGCATGGCCCTGTACTGTTCCAGCTACAACACTGAATGTGCATTAAACATTCATATTCACACAGATGTATCATGTATATGATCTTTCAAGTGTGGAAGTATGGATGAATATAGACTCAGTGCTTTCCACTTACATCCATGTTGCTCATGTTGTGGGACTTGGGTCACAGGGTGACACATTGCGGATTGCAGTCCGGGTGGCGCTGGCGCTACAACAGGGACACACGCATTAGTTACTTCATTGTCAAGCCCAGGACGGAACCATGCCCAGAGCTCCGGGGTCATTATTCGCACCCATACGCCAGGCCAGCCCACTCCGCTTACGCTCATGGGAGGGGGAGACAACGCTACATGTCCCAGGTCTTCCCTGTGGTGATCTGCTGATCACAGGTCTTGTTGTCAGCATGCCACAGTCACTCCCTCATGGCTGGCTTACACCCACACCACACCCATCCAACACACGCATCACAAGACATGTGACCCTGCCAATAAAACGGGCCGGGCACAAGTGCTGGACGCCATTTCCACTCTCTATCTGGGTGTATCTGTGTGGGTATTATTTATGCATGAGGGCCTAGGGCCCTGCCACTTCACATTCCCCAGTGCCGGAGGTGACATGATGGCGTCCGCACCACGGGACTCAATCATAAAGGGTCCATGATTTGCAGGGCACAGACTTGGTGGCACTGGATACACTGTGGCCGGCACAGGCACACCGCCACGGGACGGTGACTTTCGGTGCACTGAGGTACGGGCATGTAGTAGGGTGAATGTTCCTCTTCTTACCCTGCTCTCTCTTTCCCCTTGTTGTTCAGCCTGAGTATGTATGGAATGTTGAGTATGTCATGGAATGCTGACAGTTAGATGTGAGTCAGTTGGTGTCAGAAGGCTGAGCAGCTAGGAGGCTACTCCTGGTGGGGCGTACTTACAGGCCTTCTTACCATTTTAGCTATACTTAATGCTTCTATAACTTGCACCTGAATAAAGTTACGTCTTGGAACCGCAACCTGGCCTCCTGTTGACTTTCACACTATGACATTTTGGCGACGATCTGGTCTTCAAATTTCAATGTGTGGATTCAAATTCTATGGACTTTCATTCAAGAAATCTTCCTACAGCATCTAAGAAACCTACAAAATACTGAAACTACATCAAAGAACCCAAGCTTGTTACATCCACCTGTTACTACTTGGCAGCCCCAGCCCCACCAGTGACCATTTGGCACCGGTCAGCCTCAACTCGGGTGTGCCAGTTTTCACTTCTCTAAAGCTTGGTGAGTCCTATACTTTTAGCGCTGTCTGCTATCTCTACAGCCTGCTTGGAGTGTTTTCCTCCATTACGTACTTACATCTTTTCAGCTTTAACCTATACCTGCCAGATTCTACTTTACTTCAACTGGTATCCTTTAGTCATTTACAGAAACCTGGCATCTTTCATGGCTGTGTTTGTGTTATGAACAAGCATTTTGTGAGCAGCAGCGTTTAATTTAACTGGGCTGGAACCATTTATTAATTTCAAAATTCAACGTGGGATACCCTTACTGGCATCTTTGAGGTGTGCAAGATTTAATCTCACTCAAGCTTGGTGAGTTTGCCATTTTCGTTTTTCTGGCTTTCCTGCATTGCATTTATGTGAGGCTTTCATACTACGAAAGAGCACCTTAAGTGCTAAGCGGGTGTGCAGCCTGCGATGATGCCCCTTCCTGGCGTTCCACACTGGTGATGATTTATGTGAGACCTGCAGGACCGCAGTGTAGGCCTGAGCCAGCAGGCAGTGCTGGCCTAGCGGCATGTGGCGTTGCCTCACGGGTCACAGAGTTAGTGGCACCTAAAGGGCTGAGCGGGTGTGCAGCCTGCGATGATGCCGTGTGCACTGATATGCTCACTACCATAGCGAAATCAAGACCCAGAATCAAGAGTGTGACCTGGTGGCCTGCGGAGTGGGGCTGCATGATGTTGAGGGTGCCATATTTGCTAGCACCGGGCTTGGAGCTTGCACTTGCAGGTGGTGAGCCCTCTTAGAGACACGCCGGTGGCAGAAGGTGAGCAGTGAGGCCTGGGTGCGCAGGGGCAGGTAGTCACCACTGGGCGGCGGGAGGGGCTGGGGGCAGCAGCCTGTGTGCGCAGGGCTGGGCAACGATGATGGCATGTGCAATTGTATGGACTCTGCCAAATCTGGACTCTGTTTCAGATAAGGGACCTGGTGGACCGCAGTGTATAGCGGAGCGTGGTTGGAGACACACAGGTGGCAGGAGGTGAGCAGTGAGGCCTGGGTCCGCAGTGTCAGCACTCTCTCTCCTTTCTTCTTTTCACTGTCTCTCTCCCTCTCTTTCCCTCTTTCTCTCTCTCCCTCTTTCCCTCTCTGTCTCTCCCTCTTTCTCTATCTCTCTCTCCCTCTCTCTCCCTCTTTCTCTCTCTCTCCCTCCCTTTCCCTCTTTCTCTCGCTCTCTCTCTTTCTCTCTCCCTCTCTTTCTCTCTCTCCTTCTCTCTCATTCGCTCACTCTCTCTGTTTTTTGATGAGCGCAGGACACATATTCTTATCTAGAATTTTGTCTTGCAGGTTGTGACCTACAAATTGTCCTGAGAAGACTCGCCATGACTCTTTATAATAGTTGTTTGTTGTTTTTTTGAATGAAATGTTTTGACTCGTGATTCAAATATGAATGAGTGATTTTCCTTTTTCTGAACACACATGCATGCTGATTGTTGTAATTATGCGACGTCAGGCGAATTGTTTTGTGCATGAATTTGTGGAGTTGATGTAACATATCTTTGTCCATGGGGCGAGTGGGGGTGCCCGGGGGTGGCGGGGGTCCATGGGGGTGGTGGCGGTGGGTGTTGTGGCCCTCTTGGGGCTCCAGGCTACATGTTCAGTATCTCCATGGCATCTGTTGTTCTTCAGGTATAGCTTTGGGCTGGGCTCCCTTTTCTGGTGCAGGTTGTCGTGCGACTTCACACCGGGTCAGAGCAGGTGTTAAATCCCTGCTTCTAACGCGCCTTATCACCTGTTTTGGGATCTTATCACCGAACTGGCTGGTCGTTGGGAATGTTGTGGAGTGGTGTAGCCGCGGCTTTTTGCACGGTGACAGGAACCCCTACACTGCATCTCAAGAGCGCTAGTTGCCTGGGTCATCTGTGGCAATGTTTTTTGAGGTTGCTATCTCAGGTAAACTGGTGATTTCAGCTGTTAGCACCAGCTTGTGAATGGGGCGATAAAATTATCGCCACTTTGGCTGCGAAAAAGTGCATACAACTCGGTGATAAATCCTTGAGATTACGCCCCAAAGAATCAAACATTTTTCCAAGGTAAATTTTATTTTCTGCTGCCCAGTGTTGTTTCTTATCCTCCTTTTTTTATTCATGCCCTCTCTGCTATCTGAAGGAAGCCCTTCAACTACTGAAAAACCTACTTTATTTGACTATGGAAGTGTTGTGGCATTCACCGCAAATGAGGACCAGAACTCGGAGTGGTGAATGGCAATAAACTGTTTATTAACAAGTGCTAACTCCTGTGACCTCAGCCACAGCCTTCCTTGCCGCTGTCGCCTCAGAGTGTCCCCGGCGCTCGCCTTGGAACGCTGGTCGCGGTGACATTCTAAGTGATGTCACCGCGAGCAGCACCATCACATGCAGAGCCGCCGGGGGGGAACAGAGGAGGGAGATACCACACATCCCCCTTCCCTGCAGAAATAGAAAACATTAGATAAAACAATAGACAAGAACCAAATTGGGGAGAAACGTACATAGTGCAGAATGGCAATGGTTATATCATTACATACTGGTCAAAATGCCTGGGAGGTCTGATCACTCTCCTGATGGGCCTGTGTCCTGGGAGAGGGACACCCGGTGGCGTCCTGCTGGCGAGGCCGCTATCTAGACCTTGACCACTTCCCCCCCCCCTTTCACCTTTGGGACTTCTACAGGTGGGTGGTACTGCACGACTCTCCCTAGGTTCCATATCTTGCCTTCTTGGGTCTTGACCGCATTCTTGAAAAGTTTTGTGATTTTTGTGGGACTGCTGTACTCTGACCAGCTCGCCTTCCCTGTGGGAGCTCTGATTTTGATGTTGTCTCCAACCTTGAAACCGACCTCCCGTGTGGCTTTGCGTTGGTCGTAACCTTCTTTCCTCATCCTCATGGCCTGTTCATGTTTCCTCACACTGTCCTTTTCTTTGGTTCGGTCCGACCACCCATTGTGCCATTCCATCCACCCCGGGGCAAGCTTGGTGTTGGGTGTCCTTGCGCGGAGCAATTCGAACGGGGTGACGCCCGTCGTCTGATGCGGCGTGAACCTGTATGCTTCCAGACGCCTCCACAACTCTTCTTTCCAACTTATACCACTTGCTTTGGCCAGCTGGATGCTCTCCTTTATGGTTTTGTTAAAGCGTTCAACCATGCCATTGGTTTCTGGGTGGTATAATGCACATCGCTTGTGCCTGATGCCTCTTTCTTCCAGGAAGTCTTCCATCTCTTTTGAGCATAGTTGCACTCCGTTGTCGGTGAGGATGTTGCTGGGGAGCCCCTATCGGATAAATACCTCCTGCAAGAATCCGATGACGGTCCTAGTCGTGACTTCGCTGACGAGTTTTATCTCCGGCCACCGAGAATACAGATCCACGAGCACTAGGATGTAAGGTGTCCGCAGTTCCCCGGACATCGGGCCCAAAATGTCTAAAGCCAACTCGTCCCATGGTCCAGACGGGGGCGGCCTACACACCATGGGTGGTGTCTGTTGCTTCAAGACCTTGTCGCTATTGCAGCACGGGATGCACCCCCTGATTCTCCTTTCCGTGATCAGGTCCATGTTCGGCCACCAATAGCTCTCCCTGAGTCTTTGCTTGGTCTTAGTGATTCCTAAATGCCCTTCGTGAGCTATCTCGACCAGGTTGTCTCTCACACTAGCTGGTGGTACGAGTCTTGTTCCCCTGAACAGGCATCCGTCGACAATGGTTAACTCATCCTTTACCGCCTGGAAGGGTCGCAGGTCTTCATCACGTTTGTCCACGTGCTTCCATCCATCTCTCACTCTTCTGCAAACTTCTTCCATGGTCTTGTCCTCTTCTTGTGCCCTTCTCCACGTTTCTTCACCCAACGCCTTCTGGATGATGCAGACATTCTCAACCATGAATCCTTCTTCGTCTTCATCTGTTTTGTCTCGCATTTCACTCGCTTCTGCATCACTGACAAGCCTGGACAGACAGTCGGCTGCGAGGTTTTGCGTTCCTGGAACATACACGACATTGAAGGTGTACTCCTGGAGACTGACCACCCAACGCCTTATCCTACTGGAGATGGCATCCAAACCCTTCTTGCTGAACACTTCTACCAACGGTTTATGGTCGGTTCGGAGGGTGAACTGCGTACCCCACAGGAAGTCTCTGAATTTGCCTACTGCCCAGGATACCGCCAATGCCTCCTTTTCAATGACTGAGTAGTTGTTCTCAGATTTTCGGAGTGACCTTGAGGCAAAGGCCACGGTTTCTTCTCCTTCCACGTCTTTCTGGGTAAGGACCGCTCCCAACCCTTTTGCACTAGCATCCGTGGTGAGGATCGTTGTCCGGCCGGGCATGTAGGACTTCAAACTAGGGGCCTCCGCAAGGGCTCTCTTTACATCCTCGAATTCGCTCTGGCATTCTTGGCTCCATTTGAACTCGCTTTCTTTCTTCAGCAACAGCCTGATGGCGTAAGTCCTGCCTGCTAAGTTTTTGATGAACTTTTCATAAAACTCCAACATCCCCATGAATGATTTGATCTCGTCTTTGTTCTTGGGTGGTGACAGATTCACAATGGTGTCTTGGAGCTCGACCTTGGGACGTATGCCTTCTGCTGTAATCTTGTGACCGAGGAAATCCAACTCGGCACAGCTAAACACACATTTGTTCTTCTTCACGGTAAGACCCTGGGACAGAAACCTCCTCAGTACACATCTCAGTCTCTGATCATGCTCAACTTGGTTCTTTGCGAACACCAGCACGTCATCCTGGTAACACATGACGCCCGGGATGCCCTTCAGGATGTTGCCCATGATTCTCTGAAAAACGGCTGCCGCCGAGACTAAGCCGAAAGGCATCCTTCTGAACTTGTAAGAGCCCATGGGTGTCACAAAAGCAGTGAGTTCTTGAGACTCCTCGTGAAGTTTTATCTGGAAATAGGCCGAGGTGAGATCGAGGGTGGAAAACACCTTGGCACCCTCAAGCATACTCATCATTTGGGTGATGTTCGGCAAGGGGTATCGGTCAACAACGACCTCTTTGTTGAGTGCCCTCAAATCAATGCAGAGCCGGACTGACCCATCCTTCTTCTTCGCTGCCACGATGGGCGCCAACCATTCGGTCGCTTCCACAGGTTCGATAACTCCGGCCTTGCACAGTTTTTCCAGTTCAGTTCTGACCTCCTCCTGAATGGCTATGGGGAGTCTTCTGACTTTTGCCACAACGGGCTTGGCATCCTTCTTCAATTTGATTTTGTGGCAGTAGTTCTTCAAACACCCAAGTCCTTCCCTAAATACCTCTTCAAATTCTCTTGTGATGTCAGCCTCACCCACCTGTATCTCCTGTATTAAAATTTGGGGATTGCTGTTGAGGGGACTTCTCTCGTCGCTCTCCAGGCACCAAGGATTTTCCGTGTCTTTTCTCAATTATGTCGGCTCAACTTCTCTGCAGAGCTGCCCCTCGCGTCGTCCGTCTCAGCCAGTCTGTAAACGCGACTGTTTTCCTTCCCAGTCGGCAGGCTGCAGCAACACGATTCAGCTGCTGTCCTTCCGCTAATCTTCCTCCAGGCGCATACTTCACGGCGTGTTGAGGTCACAGGCTTTTGACCCTCGTCGCCAGTGTGGCATTCACCGCAAATGAGGACCAGAACTCGGAGTGGTGAATGGCAATAAACTGTTTATTAACAAGTGCTAACTCCTGTGACCTCAGCCACAGCCTTCCTTGCCGCTGTCGCCTCAGAGTGTCCCCGGCGCTCGCCTTGGAACGCTGGTCGCGGTGACATTCTAAGTGATGTCACCGCGAGCAGCACCATCACATGCAGAGCCGCCGGGGGGGAACAGAGGAGGGAGATACCACAAGTGTCTTCCCAGTGTGTTCTTGTGGTTTGAAAGTCTGCCTCTTATTGCAGTATTGTCCTTCCTCCTGTGTCTGGGACTCGTGGGTGACTTGCACCCGTCACTCTCTCCGGTAACACACTGTTTTCTACCTCCTACATTTGTTTGTTTCGACACCTGCACAAGTGCCACCAGTGCCTACGTAACGTTTGTTCTTGTGCTGGAGTGTCCTCCATATATTGCAGTATTATACCTCTATATTTATTTTGTACGCTTTTTGTAACCTGCACACGTCACTTTTTCCTCCTGCAATGCACCGTTTGCTACCTCTTGTATTTTATTGACTCACGATTGTCACTTTTGTAATGCACCGTTTACTACCTCTTATACTTTGTTGGCGCACAATTGTAATTTTGCTTCATTTAATGTAACGTTTGCCTTTATATTTTGCTCACTTGTAATGTTCTCATGTATCAGTTCTGTTCCTATTGTGAAGCGCTCTGACACCTTCGGGTAAAGTCCGCGCTATATAAAAATGCATAAATAAATAAATAAATAAATAAACTCACAAAAGGTGGGAGGGCAACGCCCATTTTGACAATTAATGCAGCCTGCCCCCTTTCCTGGCACCCTGTGCATGGGTGGTGGGAGGGGATCTTAGCAGCTGGCTCCCTGGGCTGGAGGTTCGGCCTCCCTTAGAGTGGGCGGGGCTCCAGAGGAGACGTCACAGCTGTGTAATAAGGCAAAGTACGAGGATAGCCTGGGAGCAGGAATGACATGTAAAACCGAGCGCGGCCATCTGTTGGCAGTCAGTAGAATTGCAGGCTTTAGTCTGAAGGAAATCTCCAATGAGGCCATAAAGGAGAGATGGTAAATCCGGCATACCCATAATGCATCTGTGGAAGCATAGAACTGTCACCATAGCGAAAGACCATTATCAATAATTATTGGACATTGATTCTAAAACTGTTTTGTAACATAAGAACTGGTTCTTTTGGGTATACTGAAGGACTATAGGGTGATATCACCATAGTTGTATGATGTTAATAAATATATAGTACCCGTGTAATGAGCTTTATTCCCTCATTCCTCATTGAGTTTTCATTCAGTTACACTTCGTGTGGTTCTGATGACAATTCCCAAATTCTAATGTTTTTGAAGATATCTATATCGTTGACATCTGATTTTAAAGTGCAAAATAAGTAATGAAATCACGTTTGAGAATTATGACTGAATTAAAATTGCATGCTCCAACAAACGCTAAATTTTCGAATGTGTTTTCCTGAACACTGCTCCTGTCTAGCGCCACTAAATGTGCTTTCATCGCCCAAGGTCGCTAACGTGAAGATGTAATTTCTCTGAGAGCTTCTGTTGGCCGTCAATGGCATTGCAGTCTTTCGGCTCCTTCGATCTCGAGTATGGACTTTAAAAACAAGCACTGGTAAATCCAGCATACACATAATGCAGTGCAAGCACCAAACCGCCAGTAGAGTAAAATTGTAAAAAAAAAAAATTTGATACTTGTATCGCGTGCTACTCACCCGCAAGGCGCTTGTACGAATACCGCTGTGGAACCCATCCTGGCTTTCCCTGTGAGGCGTCCACTCCTGGGCACCCCCAAGGAGGAGGGGGCCAGGCATCCTTAGCGTTGTGGGGGCCATTGTGGAGATTAAGCAAGCTATTGGCCAGAGTTGCAGAGAGGGACTCCATATTTGGAATAGGCACCGAGGCGAGAATTATCAGGTCCGTGGAATTTTTGAGTCCAAGACCCGCCGAGGCAGGGAATTGAACCCTGGTCCCGGGCTAGACCTCTGCATCAGGGTCTGCCGCTCTAATCATTGAGCCACACTTCTCCACTTGTAAGGAACACGTCATTAATTATTGGGCAATAATTTTATGTTCATCCTGTAAATTATGTGGGGCAGATTTACAGCAAAGTAACGCAGCACGGTGCAGCAAGTCATTTTGCTGCGCCGTGCTGCGTTAGTTTGGAAAGCACAGAGATGCAACATATTTACAAGAATATCTCGCATCTCTGTGCTTTCCCCTGCACTGGCGCTCAAACTGCAGCCATGCGCCAACGCAGGCACCCTTGCACCATGGTGTGTTGCGTGGGTACACCCACAGCAGCACCCATGGAACGTCCCTTCCAAGGGGCCATATTTACAAGTAGAGGAAAAGTCACGCAGGGTGGCTTGTCCTCTCCTTGTAAATATGGAGAAGCCCCCTGATCCTCCGCAGGGGGCTTGTAACTTTGCCCCTATCTATTTAATAACCACGGGGCATGTTAGCAACACCTCGTTCCGTTTTAGCAGCAGGAAACTTATAGAATTCCAATAAAAGGCCAGGTTAGATGTCCTGCACATTTAACCTGGGCTTCTATTGGAATTCTATAACGCATATTAGCAAGCCCATTATCGCCGTTTTAGCAGCAGTTTCCTGCCACTAAAACTGCGATAAATTTAACGAGGTTCTTGCTAATATGCCCCTATATTTAGTGTGAAATATCAAAATATTACACGTTGTCCACTTGCTAGTCTAATGCTGACTACACACAGACAAAACAAGTGTAGTGTAATTAGTCCACGGTTTGATGTGAAACTGAAGGATCTGGTAAACCTGGCAGAACAATCTGTTGCCATACCGTCAGTTTTGGTACTTCCTACTTAGATTAGAAGTCATCCATGGTCCTCTTTGGTTGCATTTTGTCCCACTTCATTGTTTCGTCACTTCGTTCTCCCATTTTGCATTTTCAAAATTTTCAACACCTTTTGCACATTTCTTTACTTTCATAACTTTGGATTTTTCGTTTCATTTCATGATATTTTTTAAATTTTGAAGCCTGGCCACTCATTTCCATTGGCTGGCGTCACCGTTTATGCTAAACGGTAGCCTGCCATTGGAAATGAGCTATTTGCGTTGCCTCCCTTTCGCCTTTTGGTCCGGCCCATCCGGACTGGATCACCTGCTTCACAGCTGTCGTGAAGCAATCTCTTATCTGATGCAGTCCAGATGGGCTTCCCAAAAAAAGACAGGGCGCCGCCTGATTATTTTTGCATCGCGCTTTCAATATAAAGTGAAAGCGCGATGCAAAAATAAACAGCGGGAATGTCGAGCGCTTGTTCTCTTAGTCACCCTAAATGTGACGGCCATGCTCAGACATGTGTTCCGTTGGTCGGTGTCCGTGGAGACCTGGGCTGTTCTGATTAAAGCAGGTTAAGGCTGCGGATGTTCAACTCATTGAGGGGCTTATTTATTAGCCCTTGTGTCACTTTTGCGCCGCCGGTGCATCACTTTTTGGGATGCACCGGCCGCTTAAAAATGAGCCATGTTGCGTCATATTTACAAAGTGACGCATCTAGGTAGATGCGTCATTTGTAAACCCCTGCATCATATTATACCTGTGCCAGGTACAATGTATGCAGGGTGGGCGTTCCGACGCAAAAGAGCCTCGTAGAAGTGATCAAACAATGCATGTGATCTATGAGATTCCACTGCGCCACTTCTAGGATGCAATGTGACTCAGTGCTATATACATAGTGCCCCCTGTATTGCTGGAGTTGCGTCATGCTTCCGACACAACCCCAGCAATGCATCATTTTGCGCCGACAGATGCGTCAGTACAACTGACATATCTGTCATTCCTTGCAACATGATGCGTCATACAGTAAATATGACGCATCCATCATGTCACGAGGAGGGCACAATGAAAAGTGACGCATCGCTGTTTTCAAGCAGCGATGCGTCACTTTTCATAAATGAGCTCATGAGAGTTTTTGCTACAGCTGGAATGGCCTGTCTCTAGGAGAATATTTTGTTACACGAATCTCTGCCATTTATTCTCCCATCAAAACCGTCCTCACCACCCCCTCCCCCCCTAGACTTCTTCTAGCCAAGAACATGCTTCTAGTAGTCGGCCAAGTAGCATTGAGAAACTCAACTTTTATTTCAATCCTGTTGCATAAATGCACAAAATGTAGAGGGGCATATTATCAAGGGAAACATTGCCACTTTTTTGGCACGTAGCGCCGAAAAAGCGGAGATTTGTTCATCACCCTATTCACAAGGACACGCTAACAAGCGTTAGCGCTTGTTTCCTGGCAACTTTGCATGTCAGAAATCAATATTGCTAATGACATGCAAAGTAGGCGTTCCTCAGCACAACAACATGGGAATCCTCGCTAACATGGCTTTGCGATATTTACAAGCCATGCAGCAGACCTGCGAAGCGATAAAAACAACTGCGCTAACCGCGGTTATCGCAGGAATGTAAAACCTGCTTTTAAATTGACTTATTGCAAAAAACACAGTTGATGGACAGAATGTAGAACAATGTCATACATTCACCCCAGTACAAGTATCTATGCCTAAATCCATCGTTTTTTTGCACTCCACACCACCCTGGGTTAGACACTGGCTATATGCAAATCAGCTCTGACCCTGTGCCTCATGGGAACAGTCCAGTCCGAACTACCAAGCCATGTCTTTCCCAGACCGGAATCAAGCATCCAAGGACCGGTTTCTGGCTATCAGCCTTCACCATTCACCGCAGTACAAGGATCTGGGCCTAAATCCATCGTTTTTTTGCACTCCACACCACCCTGGGTTAGACACTGGCTATATGCAAATCAGCTCTGACCCTGTGCCTCATGGGAACAGTCCAGTCCGAACTACCAAGCCATGTCTTTCCCAGACCAGAATCAAGCATCCAAGGACCGGTTTCTGGCTATCAGCCTTCATCAGCCTGGATAGCTTGACTCCAGTGGTGTGGAGAGCCTGGGACTCACGTCTGAGAATACCCAGCCCACTCGGGGAGAAAATTGCAAAAAAACACAGTTGATGGACAGAATGTAGAGCAATGTCATACATTAACCCCAGTACAAGGATCTGGGCCTAAATCCATTGTTTTTTTGCACTCCACACCACCCTGGGTTTTAAATTGACTTAGGCATACTGATAATGGGAGGTGGATTGCCAGGTTAAGTCCACACTCCCCTACCAGCAAGCTTCTCCTTAGCGCTGGGAAATCCTTACTGGATTTCCCACGCTAGTCCTGATAATCGGCCTCTATCGCTGGAATTACATCGCCTGTTAGCAAAATGAGTCGCTAACACGGCGATGTAATCCGGTGATAAAGTGAATCGCGCTAAGTGCTATTTGCCATAATTATCGCATCTCCTTGATAATATGCCCCAGAGAGTTCTAAAAGAAAGCTGCACATCAGATCAGAGTATGGAGAGACACTGAGACAGGGAGTAGAAAAGTCTCTTATTTTGTATTTTCACAAGCATCTCACCACCGCGCCTAAAGGCCCCAGTGCATTTCCTTTAGCTGCAGGCAGCTGCGGTCCCAGAGCTAAAGGGGTCACTCTCCAGGGCGCAGCTCATATGGAAAACGATCAGTTTTGTTCAGGATAAAAGGTGCGCATCTTTTAGTCGCCAGATGGATACCCCTGCACGTGGTCAAATCCAGCCAACTCATGCATACGCCCATGTACCCATGAATAAACTGAGTAAACAAGACTTGTGTACTTTGTTGGATTATGGGAAAACATGACCGCAATGTATTATTCAGCATGCAAGATCCCAGAAGCCCCTCATAAACCAAGATGAGGGGCCATAAAGCAATTAGCGTGCCATAAACCATGGAGGCGCTATAAATCATTGTGACGGGGACAAATGACAGGCCATAAATCACACATTGTGGCTAGCTGATACACCAGGGTTGTCCCATCACAACCCAGGCCTGTATCCCGCCTGTCGTCCTTTCTGGCACCTTTCACTGTTCAGCCAATCACACATGCAGCGTTGGGGGTCATTGGGCTTCTCTTTTTTTGGGGGGGGCAAATTTATATAGCGTGAACTCGACCCGAAGGTATTAAAGCGCTTTCCACATGCACCGGTTACGTTACACGAGGACACATTCAGGCACGGGGAGATGAAGGAATTTGCCCAGAATCACAGGATGTGGACACAATCCCGAGGCTTGAACCGTGGTTTCCAGCACCAAAGTCGATAGTCTAGCCGGCGGACCAGATCCTCTCCCCTATCATGGGGTTAACTCTGCTTGAGAGGGGGCAGCCTCCTTCTGCTGCACAGGCCTGTCTGTGTGTTGTGTGCCCTGCTGTCCATCCAGCGGGTCTGGGCGCTGAGCACCCATGCTCTGCGTACTCCCCCTGTCGGTCCCACTCACCCTGCCAAGGCACCCCCAGGCGAGCAGCTTCTTAGGCACGTGCCTTACCAAGTGACCCCCTAACCAACTAATGTCCCCCCTAAACTGGTCAAACCAGGGGTTAACACAGGTCCCCGCAGCCCGCGCTCCAGGGGTCCAGACACTCAGGGGCAGATTTATGATGACTGGCGCATCCCCAGGGATGCGCCAGTCATCCTGCGCCGCTGCTCTGCCACCCATGGTGCGCCGCATTTACAATGCGGCGCACCATGGGGCAAAAACGGCACAGATGCGTGACGCATCTGTGCCGTAAAGGTGGCGCATTGCTGGAGCTGCGTCGCAAGCACGACGCAGCTCCAGCAAGGCTCGGGGGTGCCCCATCTCCACAATGCTGCGTCAAGACCTACGCCTGCTTCAAGCAGGCGCAGGGTTTTGACGCAGCATTGTCCTGAAAGTGACTGAGTGAAATCTCATAGATTTCACTCAGCCACTTTTAGGAGGTGTTCCTGCGCAGGAACGCCCCCCCCCCTGCGCAGGAACGCCTCCTTATGGCGCAGGGCTTTACAACGTGACGCAACTCCTAGATGCGTCACGTTGTAAATAGGGCGCATTATTTGCGCCGCCGTTGCGTCAAATAAAGTGACGCACCGGCGGCGCAAGGCCTTCATAAATCTGCCCCGTAGTCTCAGCGGAGCCATCAAGCAAGTCTCAAGTCTGTGCGTGCACACGCACCATTTAATTCATGATTGAAGTTCAATCATGAATTAAATGGTGCGCCCGGCGGCGTCCTCCCCATAAATTAAATGATGCGCGCCGCGCATGGCACTGACAGCCGCACGGCCTATTCATTGTTTAAGTGGTGCTGTTTTGGTACCGCGGCCTCTAATTGGTTGGTAATGGTGGTGCGCATGCCCGGGTCCTGCACGGGTGTGGCCCCAAGGGACTTTCACTTCTTGCAGTGCGCGGGATGCTGAATTCAACTGTGGAAGACTAAAAGTGGAAATGAAACAGAAGCGGACCTGGCGGTCCCCTGGAATTGCTGCCGCTTCACAGGTAAGACTGTGGCTGATGTGTCGCTTTCGACACCTGCAGCTGGCTGCAATTTCTGTGTCCTGCTACTGTTATGTTATGTTGCTGCTGTGCTTGCTGTGCTCTTTCCATCCTCTGTGATATCTATGTTGTTTTTTTCCCTGTCGATCTAACTTAATGCAAGCTGCTACTGCCCTTTTACCCCTTACCACTGATTTGTCCTAATTCGAGGGGCGGAGTCATGGTGCAACTATGGAAATTTTCATGGTTATCTATTGTCACTGTGTAGCATGCAGGCACTGGAAATGAAAATAGATATATTCTCCTGGAACCCGTCGAATAGAAGGGGGTGGGGAGTGAGGGGCAAAAGGCGTCCAAATCTGGGGGCGGGGGAGGGGGCGGTCATAATTTGCAGTATTGGATAAAATAGCCCAGTGGGTCATGGTTGTGTTGCAAGGATACTGAATGCCACCTGACTTGAATACTGAGCTGCTGGGGTCACTGGGATGTAAAATGCAGGTCTGCTCTAGCAAGGATGGGTGATGGAAATGGAATATTGTGATTTCAGATAGGCCGATCAGTCATGTTGTGGCAGGGCACTGTTTCATGTCTCACCCCTCCCTGAGATGCAAGCTTGACGCAGTTTTTAGTCACTATCCGACAGCACCTCGTACAGCCGGAGGCCATCCCTCTGAGAGCCATCACTGCATGAAAGAGGCTAGGGATGCAGAGATGCAGACACTGCTCAAAAGAATCACTCTCCGCATAGCGAGAAGAAGGAAAATGTGCACCTTCAAAAAGTTGCAAAAGTTTTACTCGAGGTTTAAGTGGAATGAAAAAACTGTGGGGTGGGGTCTCTCAAAGGGTCATGGCCACTGTAATTAAGGGTGTGGCTTAATAACACAAAAGCTAAAAATCTGTGCTTAGCAGAGTGTGTCTGTCATTGCATCCAGATATATGATACAACAAGTAACATCATACCTACAACAAGTCAGGACTATTGGCTGTGTCAATGGTTGTTAGTGCATAAGATAAATAAGCAGCAACTATGGCTTGTATATAATAATGAAAAAGCTTCTAGTTAAAGCCCTGGTGACACCACGACAATGTTGCTGCTCCTGAGTTTCAAAAAGAGACGCGAAACCCAGAGAGAAAATTACTCTCTTTAAAGGATTTACCTTCTCCTTCTAAACTCACCTGGCATGTCGTCATGCAGTAACTTCTCCACTAGTGAGAAGTGTGAGCACGCACACATCGATAGCCGGGTCTGGTGGCTCAGTGGACTAATGCGTCTACTGCAGGGGCCTGTGTTCGACCTCATGGTCACAGGTTCAAATCTCGGCGGGTCCACTGAGGTAACGGGTTTTTAGGAACCCGTTGGTGTCAGGGGATAACACCCGAAGACCTCTGTGTTCTCCCTTGTTCCGGACCACAGAAACACGGAGTCTTCTAGTCGCAGTCAAAGATCAAGTTTTATTGGTAGCTACCAAGTAACACGTGTCCCAGAAGTACACCACACGGAGAGTAGGTTCTTGGGAGACTGTTCGTTTTTACAGAACCAGCCGTCTCCTTATATATCAAATATATGGCTTCAAGCAAGAATTCTTGAGTTTATGGTATGGCAACACACATATTTCTACAACAATACAAAGAGCGAAGTCATGTAGGCAAGCCCATATTTTAGATGTCCAGTTCGTGATAGATTACCCGGTTAGGCCCGGAACTCCCATCAGATATCGATGAAACACCAATAAAGGAAGGTACAACCCAGCCATAAAACTGACCATAAACAAGATACGTGGACAGGTGCATGTTTGTAGAAAGCATGGTCTGTATGTAGTGAATGGTTCGTGGAATGTTACGCGTAGATGCTATCGTATTCGGCCACTGGGCGAGGAGCTGCCTAAACAGGTTTTGGCCGAAGACAGTGGAGTCAGTTGGGACAGGTCAGGGGAAAGTCACGAAAGGTGGACGTGTCTATTTGGATCAAGCTCGACCTTTAATTGACTTAACATGAGGGCAAGATGTAAGATGGATGCCGTTCACAAAATGGAGTCTAAGGGTTGGGACGGAAACTGTAATTTAGGGGTGTTGGCAACCCTCGATTGTAACGTAAATACATAGGAATGATGTCCTACCCATTATCGGTTCATAGACACCAAAATCGGTTTTGTGATACGGGTATTGGACCCCGATATAGACGAAACAACAGGGTCCAGATTTTCAGTACCACAGACCCTCCTTTTGCCCTCATATAAGGCAATAACTCATGCTAATCTGAGTCCAAATCGGTATGACGAAATTCGTGGAGATGTTGCTGTAGCATCATTCTGTTACTCAGCTCGTTCTGTGACACAGGCTTCCGTACACATGAGGTAGCACAGAGGCCACATAGTGCAGGAGCGCACTGTATACACAGGCAAAACATGAACAGAAGTGCCAAGATCATCCCAATGAAGATCAAAGTTTTCCATCCCCAGGCAGCGATCAGTTCCCAGAACCACCCCAGCAAGGACCAATCCCCTTTCTCAACGTGAAGGGAACCAGATATTTCGTGCAGTTTGGAGATGGCCTGGTATACTGTCGGTGCGTTATCAGGGATGAATATGCAGCAACTGGATTGGATGACTCTACACACACCACCACGATCGGCGAGTATAATGTCTAAGGCAATTCGGTTCTGAAGGGTCATAAGTCGATCCGACTGAAGCTCGGTTGTCAAATTGCCAAGGGCTCCGGCCGTCGTAGTCACGGCGGATTCAACTATCCTTGCTAACTGGCGAATATTCCTGCTGTTCACCATAGGCCCCCAAAATGGCAGAAAACCCTTTGTAAAGTCAGCGAATTCCTGACCCGCGGTGTCGTCTTTACTCATGACACCCCTAGCTGTTCTTGTCCGATGGTAATCTGCTCTGGCCGTGTAGGTGGGAGGCAGCCGAAATGAAATGAAACACGTGCCTGAGAAATCAGGGGGCAACCACGTGTAGGCTTGGTCGTGGCAAACGAAATACGTGCCTTTGGCTGCCAAGAGTATAGGGGAAGTACGGGAAGCAAATACGTATGTTTCCGTGCAAATGCTCCTTCCTAGCTGTGCTGTGGGGTCCCTACCAATACCCTGTAAGCATAAATGACCTCGGTGGGGCACTATCCAAACTGGGCGGGATTTCTTTGCTGCCTGGCTCTTGACCAGGTAAACCCCATGTTTGGTCACGTTCCGACGGGTGTAGGGACTGAGTTCCTCTTTGGGCATTGTCAGATATGTGTCGATATCCCTACTCATGTTCCTTATCCCTGCAATCAGTGCCTTGTTACTGGAATCGCTTGCAGCGGAACTGGTCGCGTATGGTTCTAGGGCGAATAAAAACATGGTCTGGAAAGCCCACAGAGAACCATAGTAGCTAAATGGCAAAATGAAGTATGGGATTCCCTTATCGGTTGTGTGTGGCATAAGTCCGCATATCCAACAGTTGGATGTGTTCATTATGGACTGGTGTTGGTGTAGAAGCTGAATGAAAGAGTTGTTTGTAAATTCGAGTCTTCGGGCAGACTCGTGTTCAGGTAGAGGATGAAAGTAGTGTGGAGAAATAGTGGGAGGAGGTGGTGTCTGGGTGTCATTCGAAAAGGTAACTTTAAATACGAACAAAGTATAACCAATAAAAAACACAAGTATGCTACATAACATTTAAACACATAATATCAGGAATCTTCTTTTGGACAGTATCGTGCATAACTGCTTTTTGAAGTTCGTGAGTCTGATAGGTCTCTCTACCCTCGGAAACTCCATCCTCTAGTTGCTGCCCGGGGTGGTTGATTGATTCTCCCAGGGAGCGCGCTCTGCTCAGTAACTCCCGTGGACCAATCAGAACCGTGGACCTAGAACTTCCCAGTTGCACTCCCCAGACTTCAACCGCGACCCTAGCAGCAGAACCGGATGGCGGTTCGAAAAATCAAAAATGAGCTAGTTCCCAGGGGACGAGAGAGCTGAAAAATCCAAAAATAGTTCTTAGGGGAAACATTACATTAGATCAAACTTTTATTAGTTCTTTTGTTTAGACCGTAAGTTGTATCGTCGTTTCCCAGGTACGGTGTGATCTTCAAACAATGTCTTAGGGTCAGTAGTGTCCAATTGCATAGACGGTGACACAGGTCCTTGCAAAATGTGACCACTCTCTTTTTCGGTACTAGTTTCTTTCAACCGTGCATCGCTGAAAGGGATGAAACGAGGTACGGATTCTGTTTCAGAGTCGGCAAGTCCTTTGTTGACCCACCGGTCGTATGGAAGGGGTAGAGGGACCCGTTTGCAGTGGGTCCCATGCATCCAGTTCTTCTTGCCTTCCACTCGCACAGCAGATCTTGTTGAAAGTAGTACTAGGTGCGGTCCGGTCCACCTCGGTTGTCCGTTGTTGGTGCGCTGAAAGTTCCGCAACAGGACCCATGAACCGGGTTCGATGAGGTGACCAGGATCGTCAGAGGCTGGTGGAGAAGAACTGTGAACCTGTTGGTGTAAAACACGCAATTTAGTTGTCAATTCGCACAAATAGTCTAGCAGCACGGGGTGCTCTATCTCGCTTAGTTTCTTGGGTCTCGGCACGCCCCAGACGTTGGCTGGGCGGCCAAACACAATCTCATGGGGGCTAAGTCCTAATCTGGAGTGGACAGTCGTCCTGGTTGACAAGAGTGCTAGAGGCAAGGCATCAGGCCATTTAAGACCTGTACTGGCTTGGATCTTGGCTAGTTTGAGTTTCAGAGTGCCATTGTAGCACTCTACTAATCCAGCTGATTGGGGGTGATTGGCAGAGTGGAATTTCTGGTGGATCCCTAAACACTCACACACTCTCTTCATCACGCATCCTACGAATTCACTTCCGTTATCACTCCAGACAATTCTAGGCATACCGAACCTAGGGAAGAACTCTTTGACAAGTGCTTTGGCAGTTGATAAAGCGGTATTGTCCCTAAGGGGGTATGCTTCCACCCACCTTGAAAAGGCGCAAACAACAACGAGAACGTACTTCAGATTGTTGCACCTCTCCATGTGGATGAAATCGAGCTGCAAAACCTCGAACGGGTACGTTGGAGGTGCAAAATGACCAGCTGGAGTTGGCGTTCCCCTACCGGGATTGTACTTCAAACACACCATACAGTTTCTGACCACGTTTTCTGCGTACTTTGGGATATTGCTATTCTGCCATACTGGGGCCAATAGTTTACATATTCCTCTCGAACTAATGTGTGCCATTCCGTGAGCCATCGTCACTACTGCAAATACGTATGCATTAGGTAACAGCCATCGCTGGTGTTCCGATAGTTCGACCCAACAACCATTCGCATCCAATCTACCTGTGCTTTCTCTCCATTCATTCACTTCGTTCTCAGTGGCCTCGGCTTGTATTGATTTTACGCTTTCAATGGTGTCCTCACACATTCCCACATCAGCAATCCATCTAGCGGGACCCATAACATACATTCGAGTCATTGTGTTCCTTGCAGTTTCTTTCGCAACCTCATCTGCGAATGCGTTCCCGCGGCCAACATCATCCTGAATCTTTTTGTGTGCACTACATTTTATAATGGCGACCTGTAGGGGCAAGGTGAGTGACTCAAGGAGCTCATTGACTAACTGGCCATGTTGTATCCTTTTACCATGGGACGTAAGGAATCCACGTTCACGCCATAATCTCCCAAAACTGTGAGCCACGCCAAAGGCATAATGCTGTCAGTGTACACATTCACTCGCTTTCCTTTTGCCAGCACACATGCTCTGGTAAGCGCTACAAGTTCGGCGGCTTGTGCAGAACCGTGGGAAATGCGTGCAGTCTCTACAATGGTGTGTAATGTCGTTACGGCATATGCTGTAGTCGTATCACCATTTGGCAACTTGAAACATGAACCATCAACCCATAAAGTATCATTGCATTCGGGAAGGGGAGTGTCTTGTAAGTCTACTCTCCCTTTTGTCTCTTCCTCTGTCCTGAAACAACAGTCATGTTTGTCAATCTTGTCTGTCTCTGTCGGGATGGGTAATAACGTAGCGGGGTTGAGTGTATCACACCTCTTTATAGGGATGTGACTTGCTAGCAGGGTAAGTTCGTAACTGGATAGTCGAGCGCTAGTAAGATGTTGCATCTTTGTCCTATTTAGCAAAATGTCTACTGCATGCGGAACCATTACGATCAGAGTGTTATTCATGACTAATCCAGCAGACTGTCGAATGCAGACAGCTGCTGCGGCGGTTGCTCTTAGACAACTTGGTAGTGCCTTAGTCACAGGATCCAAAGTTGCCGAAAAATACGCGCATGGGCGCTGTTTGTCCCCAAAGTATTGCGTTATAACTGATAATGCACAACCTTCTTTTTCGTGGACATACAATGTAAAAGGCTTATTGTAGTTGGGGTTTCCCAACACAGGAGCCGAACATAATGCATCACGCAACTCGTGGAAACTCGTCTGACAATCGTCAGACCAAGGCATAGGATTAGGCATGTCTTTGCGGAGTAGTGCTAGTAAGGGTTTGGCTAGTAGTGAGAAATTCGGTATCCATTGTCTACAGTACGATGTAATGCCCAAGAAGGCTCGAACTTCTCTCTGTGTCCTTGGGGCACTTAGTTCTGTAATTGCCTGTATTCTTTCTGGTGTCAGTCTCCTTCCCTCCTTCGACAAGATGTGACCTAGGTAGGTCACTTCTTGTCGGCAAAATTGCAATTTGGAAAGAGAGACTTTGTGCTTCATGTCACATAAGTGACGCAATAGCGACAACGTAGCTTCCTTGCAAATCTCTTCAGTGTCTGCAGCGATTAGTAAATCGTCTACGTACTGGACCAAAGTTGACCCATCTGGCAGCACAATTGTGTCTAGTTGTGTTTTCAGAGCCTGACTGAATATTGATGGGCTTTCGCAGTAGCCTTGAGGGGCGCACTTGAAGCGGAAGCTTCGTCCTCCTAAATTGAAGCCGAAAAGGTCTCTACTTTCTTCGGCGATCGGGATGCTGAAGAAAGCGTTCTTCAGGTCAATCACTGAGAACCAGGCTGCTGAAGCTGGAACCATTGTTAATAAAGCAGTAATGTCGGGGACGACTGGAAACTGTGGTATAACTACCTTATTTACTTCTCGGAGGTCAATCACAAACCTATACACAGGGGGTTGTGAAGGACTAGTACGTTTCAAGACCGGTAAAACTGGACTGTTGCAAATGTTACCTGTCGTTTCCTCGATAACATCTTTATCGATCAAATCATAAACGATCGTTAACAACGCCTGTTCGCAGTCGCTAGAAATTTTGTATTGGGGAATACGTGGCAATCTGACGTTGGCTTTCAAAGTTATGACATACGGTGCTATCTCCAAACGACCTACATCGTTGGAACCATTAGCCCACAGTGTATCAGGAAGTGATGACAATTCTGTCGGAATATCTTCTTTTGACAAATACATTGGAGAAATGACTTTTCTCCCCAAAGTAAGTTGTACTCCCGAGGGAGAACAGTACAAAGTCGCATATAACCGTTTTAGTAAATCCAAACCTAACAAATTTTTACCGCAACCTGTTGTCAAAATGAGGGGTGCTTCTAATTCATAGGGACCAACAGAAAGGGAAACAGGACTAGAGATCGGGTTTCTAACAGGGGCGCCAGAGAAGCCTACTGAGACATTCATTTCGCCAGACAAAGGTGCGCCAGGAAGTTTTGAGTGCATAATAGAACTTTTCGTAGCACCAGTATCCAGCAGAAATGGCTCTGACACTCCTGAGGTAATTACCTTGACATAAGGTCCATTCTGATCTACTGGAACTGAAACAACTCCCTCTCTTTGTCCATGGCTGTCCTAGCAATCATTACCCTCGTTTTCGTGTTCGGTGCAATAGTCGTCGGCATAGTACTGAGCTGACTTGGACGATGAATTATTCTGTTGATCAAAGCTATTCATGGATTTCTGAGGCGGAAAAGAAGTTATATTCTGAGTGAAATTTCCACGGCCTCTACCTCTAGGTGCATGCTGAACACCTCTTCCCCTTACACCTTGAGTACTGTTTAAACGTCGCGCAAGGGCCGGACAATTACCTTTAAAATGACCCTCTTCTTTACAATACGCACATTGATTCGGGCCATATGTAGGACGCTGATGGAAAAGCTCGTTTCCTTGCGCGTCTCTAGAATACTGGTGATTCTGTTGATAATTGGGCTGGCTAGCCATACGAGGCGCATAGGCCTGTTGGAGAAGAACTTTAGTTTTTAAATCTTTCGTCTTTTTGTCTGCTTTGTCTAGCTCGTCTTTACGCCTATTTTCATAGTACTGGGCTGTTGCTAAAATCTGTGCTGACGTAGAGACAGCCCAAGCACTTTCAGAGTCTTTTAGTTTATTACACAGTTCAGGAAGCAAATTGTGCACAAATTTGTCTACAAACAATCTTTGGCCACCCTCGGTAGCCATATCCTGACCACTATGGTCAGTGAAAGTTTCCTCAAATCTCGTGAAAAAGTCAGACACATTCTCATCTTTCTTCTGCTTGCACGCTGATAGCTTGTCCCAGTTTACGCGTACTTCAGGCATAATTGTCTTCATGTACGCAATAATTCTACCAGGAAGTTCAGCTATTAACGGCTCAGGTTTGAAACCACCGACTTGTCTAGCATCTGTAGTCGCAATATTCGCCCATGAGTCACCTAATTCCTGGTCATGATCTGTATGACGTATGTTGCTCCATAAAGGATGTGGAACAACGTTCCCAAATAACATGTCTATATCCGCTAAATTCATTATGCATGAGCTTGCAGTTTGGGACAATTCCTTATAATACCCAGTTGGGTTTTTACGGGGGTCGGGTAGTGTCTGCTTGAGTGCTAAAACTTCGGATCTCTTCCAGGGGACATGTACCCATACACGCTGGAAATGAGGCAGAACCGGTGGAACTGCGTTTGCATCACCTTCCCTCCAAACAGGAGGAACCTCTCTCATGGGGTACTGTCTCGCTCTCTTCCTACTAGATGTACCACATTCAGACGATGACGCAGAATTACCACCTGTACTTCGATGTGATAATAATATCTCTACTGCTCTTTCAACGTCGGGACCAACTATCATACCCTCCCCGAATCTAAATCGTAACCTACACAACTCTGGCTGGTTGCTCTTCTGACCATTATCTTCCAAATCCTCACACAGGAAAACACACATCTGTTCAAAGACGTATCTTTGTGTTGGTTCATCCCATTGACGGAAAACGTTAATGACAGATTCGACATCATATCTCGCTTTATTCATAGCCCAATTCCGTGCTAACTTATTCAATGATTCCCTTTCCTGATAATCGGGCATTTGGCTTCGTAATTGTCTTCGTTCCGTGTTAGGGGTCGTTTTAGGCGACCGAAAAAGTGGTGAAGGAAAGTTAGTAACAATGCTGGCCATTTTATGCCAGACGGAAGGTGAAAGTGGAGGAATAACTGTTGGTAGAACAGAGTCACGCAAAGCAGAAACAGAAATGTTCGTAGAACGAGTATCAGGGAGACTAGAAGGTGCGCTAGGCGAAATTTTAGAAGGAACAGTAGGATGAGTAGATGTGATCGGTGAGCCTTGAGGAGGCTGCGCCAGAGAAACAGGAGCCAGCTGAAGAGTAGCTGGTGTGTGCGGTAAAGGAGCCTGTATAACAGCTACCAGAGGCGCAACTAAAGGTTGCGGAGGAGCTGTGGCATTTTGTGCATAGGGTGGTGGCGAATTTAGCAAATGTGCCATTAATGGATCTTTTTCGGATCCTTCCTTTTGACCTTGTCCCTTATTTGGCAGCATCGGGTAACATTTATCTATCGCTAGTTTCTTGCTCCTAAGCATCTGTTCTCTTTCCTGCTCTTCCTCGTTATCTCCGTATGCAACGGCAGCTTGCACCATCGACATACCTCTTTCTCTCTTATTTTTCTTTTCTAATTTAATTTCTTTTTGTTTGGCCTCTTTACGCCATAAACGGAAAGAGTCAAACATCGCCGGCCGGGCTTTCTTCTTGAACAATTTGACCTCTAAGTTATCTAATATTTCTGAGTCGAAACTACCATATTGGGGCCATTCTAAAACACCATCCTTGCGGGTGTATCTCATCCATACTTCGTTATATGTTATAGGACCTACGCCATGCTTCACATAGAGCTCATACGTTGGAGTTCCAATTGGAGGAACCGGACAAGAATCCTCTAATCGGGAGTCCTTACTATAACCAAGACAAAACAAGTTTCCAAGTTTGCTAAAACTAGGCATCTTCGCTCACTAGTCTAGCTTCAAACTTCAAAGGATTATCTGTTACGATATTTCTCGTGAATACACGAGTCCTTCGGCTTTGGGGCTTGCAAGTTCCAAATCAAAGCGTATCTCAAGGATACCAAAAACTAAGGACAAACTAAGGACTGGAGACGCTCCACTTATACTTAACTGAAGTAATTGAAGATCGATGACGTCGCTAGAAGACTCGTCTATCGTTTCGCTCTACCAAGGATCACTGGGTCCAAAACAAGGCGATAGTCAGGGCAGCAGTCCTTCGTAGCCGTCGGGACGCGGGGAACCTCGCAGCAAAGACCTTCGGAACCACATCGACATACAGGGGTCGCTGAAGTGGCTGGCCGTCCTCCGGAATTTTCACACGAAGCTCCTCACGAACATCTGGCTTGGACCGTCACCGCTTGATATCGCCCCGAGTTGGGCGCCAACTGAGGTAACGGGTTTTTAGGAACCCGTTGGTGTCAGGGGATAACACCCGAAGACCTCTGAGTTCTCCCTTGTTCCGGACCACAGAAACACGGAGTCTTCTAGTCGCAGTCAAAGATCAAGTTTTATTGGTAGCTACCAAGTAACACGTGTCCCAGAAGTACACCACACGGAGAGTAGGTTCTTGGGAGACTGTTCGTTTTTACAGAACCAGCCGTCTCCTTATATATCAAATATATGGCTTCAAGCAAGAATTCTTGAGTTTATGGTATGGCAACACACATATTTCTACAACAATACAAAGAGCGAAGTCATGTAGGCAAGCCCATATTTTAGATGTCCAGTTTGTGATAGATTACCCGGTTAGGCCCGGAACTCCCATCAGATATCGATGAAACACCAATAAAGGAAGGTACAACCCAGCCATAAAACTGACCATAAACAAGATACGTGGACAGGTGCATGTTTGTAGAAAGCATGGTCTGTATGTAGTGAATGGTTCGTGGAATGTTATGCGTAGATGCTATCGTATTCGGCCACTGGGCGAGGAGCTGCCTAAACAGGTTTTGGCCGAAGACAGTGGAGTCAGTTGGGACAGGTCAGGGGAAAGTCACGAAAGGTGGACGTGTCTATTTGGATCAAGCTCGACCTTTAATTGACTTAGCATGAGGGCAAGATGTAAGATGGATGCCGTTCACAAAATGGAGTCTAAGGGTTGGGACGGAAACTGTAATTTAGGGGTGTTGGCAACCCTCGATTGTAACGTAAATACATAGGAATGATGTCCTACCCATTATCGGTTCATAGACACCAAAATCGTTATGGTACGTTGAGGTTTTGTGATACGGGTATTGGACCCCGATATAGACGAAACAACAGGGTCCAGATTTTCAGTACCACACCACTCAGCCTCTCATCCATTTGGGGTCGATAAAATGAGTACCATTGAGTTGGGTAACAACAAACATCTGTTATTTCAGCGCCAAGATGCCCGTAGTGGTGAACGTGTGCTTTATAAATACTCATGTTATGTTTTTTGTTATGTGCCGCTGGCACTGCAGTCCGGAAAAAAAGGACCGCCTGTGCCAGGACACAAAAAGAGCCCAATAGAGACCCGTTTTGGTGCCCCCTTTAATAAACTGCTGGTGCTCAGCACCGGTAAGACCCGGCCCACTTAAAGCCCTGGTTTTACTCATGTCACCAACAGCGACAGATGTTCCGGTTGTAATTTTACCGATTTACCGTAAATCCACAGCAGTCGATCTTGTCCATGCCATGAAAAGGCTGCTGCTGATGCCACAGTCTGACTTAATGGGCCAGGAGTATTGCAATTACTATTCTAGGCCTATACTAATTATGCTATTATCTGTAAACCACATAAAGAGCTATATTTTTCTTATGGCAAGGTCTGTGCTATATAGGTGAACTCAGTAGTAGAAGTCTAAACAATTGCCAACATGGTATCAGAATCCACATGTTATAGGTTTTTGGGCAAACCATAACTCATCCTCCCACCACTCACTGCTCTTGACTGCACAAAGGGCATCACCAATAACATATCGTGTTGCATTATCAAGGGCATCACTGATACCAGCAAAAAAACAATATTGTGAACACAAGATTATTGGCTCTTGCTCATAACAAAACACATGTTAAACAATGTTTTCAAGGCACAGTTTGAGAGTTTTTGTCCACCAAAACCTCTTACAGGTAACATAACGTGTCTTTGTAAAAGCATCTTGGTGCTGAATAACAGATGTTTATTGTTACCCAACTCAGAGGCATATTATCATTAAACAGCGTTAACATTATCGCCGCTTTAGCGGCAGAAAACTGCTGCTAAAGCAGCGATAATGGGCTTGATGATACCCCCTTGTGAACATGGGAGCCCATGTTCTGGTGTGAACATGGGCTTCTATGGGAATTCTCTACGGCGTATTATCAAGCCCATTATCGCCGCTTTAGCAGCAGTTTTCTGCCGCTAAAGCGGCGATAATGTTAACGCTGTTTAATGATAATATGCCTCTGAGTTGGGTAACAATAAACATCTGTTATTCAGCACCAAGATGCTTTTACAAAGACACGTTATGTTATCTGTACCCCCCATGTGCACCCCCCGGAGTCCCTGGGGGCCCGCAACGGACCCCCGCAAGTAGACTCTGCATGCCTTTCCGTGGCGGCATTGCTGCCACGGAAAGGCATTGAAAAATGCCCCTTGTAATATGGCTGGCGGTGTCTGATAGACACCGCCACCATATAGAACCGTTTTCCGCCCGGTCGCAAGGCGACCGGGGCAGAAAAACGGCAGACGGTCTTTCCGTCCGCTGTGGACCCCCCAGCCATGATAATATGGCAGGGGGTCATTCCGGTATGGATGGCTGGTGGATCTCCCCCGCCAGGCCGGCAGTGGCTACCGCCAGCCTGGCGGGGGCGATCCGCCCGCCATCCTAATGGACCCCTTGGTCTTCGATCCCTCTTCGCCAGCTTTAAGCCACACCAGGTGTAGAGTTTTCTGGATCCCATAGATAATATACTTAATGTGTGGATTTTTGTGACACATTGGTTGCACCTGGTGTACCACTAACTGGTACAGCGCTCTCAGGGCTTATTACTTGAAATATACAGGATGCATTTATCTCTCCAAACCATATACATAGTGGGTTGCGGGGTGATAATCAGAATTATCAGATAATATGGATTGGAATCAGGGAGGGTATCATGGTGGGGCCCGGCCTGCAATAAAAGTAAAACAAACATAGGGGCATATTCTCAAGGGCAATAGCGTCGCTTTTGCAGCACTTTTTGCCAAAAAAGCAGCTATATTTTTATTTCCCTATTAGCAAGCCTGCGCTAACATGCATTAGCGCAAGCTTACAGGCACTTTTTCCATTGCCTTGCATGTCAGCGATATTTATCGCTAATGACATGCAAGGTAGGCGTTCCTTACTTAAATTCCATTAAAATAGTTGCAATCTCAACAACGCCCTATTATCAATGCGGGCCCTGATCCGCGAAGCAGTAATAAAACTCACGCTAACCGCGGATATCGCAGAAATTTTACTCCTGTTGAAAACCTGACTTAACCATCTTTCCAATGGGAGGTGGATTGATGAGTTAAGTGTACACTTGCGTAGTAGCAAGCTTTTTCATATCGCTATATTTTTATCGCAGGATTTCTCCCGCTATCATAGGTTATCACCCCTATTGCTGGATTTTACATCGTGTTGATAATACGGCGCTAACAGGGCGATGTAATCCAGCGATAATAAAAACCTTGCTAAACGAGGATTGCAATAATTATCGCATATTGTTGCTAATATGCCCCATAGTGTATCTTATGCTCTCGGCCTCAACTCCCTGTCTGTTCTTTGGCTTCTTAGTCTCCCTTGATTACCTTATCATTCGACTGCTACCAGAAGGCTCCAGTCTGTGCAGCTATTTGTCTCCGTGTGGGAGAGTGCAGTGTGTACTGCTGTGCCTGTGACACGTGCACAGTCGAGAAAGTTTCTCAGAAAAGAACCACTTCGCTATGGTAACTTTCAAAACTGAAATATTGCAGGGCAGTACATCCTGTCCCACGTCAAAAGTAAACTCATTTGGGTCTTAAGTACATTTCACACATTTAATAAGTGAAAGGAGGAGTACTCGTGACAACGACTTCGTTGATGCAGCCAGAGCAACGGGGCACGCGCAACATTTATTCAAAGCCTAAGGAAGGACCACTTAGGGTAGAGGGGCACAATGTTTAAACTGGTGAGTCTGTCACAGTTAATGATGCTTCTCAAGAGCAGGGTGAACCGTGGGCTCGGCCAGGGTGTGGGGTGAAAGGGCTGACACTGAATCCGCCCCTTATGGACAGGTGACATGGATGCCGTGGGGGGTCAGTGGTGATGGTGAAACTCTTTGCTTCAGAACTGAGGGCCCCTCACACACAGCAGTATGTGGGGATCTGGCCATGTCTGCGCTGGCTGAAGAGCCAAGGAGAGGTGGGCAGACTCTGGGTGGGCTCCATTGCAACTAGTTGCTCAATTTGCACATTGTTTTTTTTCATGTTTTGAAGCATTGTCCTTTTCCCCAGGGCAGTTAGGTCGTTCCCACCCAGATGTATAACTAGGATGTTGGGAGGATGGGTGCTTCCCACCAGTCTCTGTTGCAGTTTGCCCAACAACCCATTCCAAAGCATGCCTGGGTGTCCCAGCCAAATTATCTCGGTGTTGGAAAAACCATGCCTCCACTTCCTGCATTCAGCCCACTGTGCCAGTCTCAAGACGCCAGAATAGCCAATCACCCAGACCTTTGTTCATGACAAATAAAGAAATGTGATGTTGCAAAGCGTTTATTGACACCACAGCACATCAACATGAAAACAGTAAATTACTTTCCAAAACACACTGCTGCCAGTCCCCGGCACTCCGTGACAGAAACAAAATTAACGTCCGTGGGCTCATGGCTGTATGTATCGTTTGAAACACTGGGACCGACCGCCCGACTTGTTTGATCCCTTCTGCTGGCAAGCCTTCCTTGAATGCTGTTGTTGCCGCTCCTATGCCGAAAGAGTGACTGCATAAACGGGAAACACCCATGACATTGATGTAAATACATCGCGGTGCTATCGCACCGCGGCTTTTACATCGCATTGTCGTTGGCATCGTAGCCTTTTAGTGCGCATGCTACAACGGAGCGATGGCATTAACATCGCATGCAATTACAACGCATGCGATGTTAAAAAGCCATTACTACGCAAGAAACTGCAACGTTCATAAAAAGAAACAAAGCGGAAACAGTTACAAAAAATGAAAAAGGGGTGAGACAAAGCAAAAGTCGGGCTACAGGCAAAACGGAAAATGTTACAAAACGGACTAACATATATTTCAGATACCAAAACACAAAAGAGGTGACACAAACTTTTTGTCCTTTTACTAAGGGCTGACATATAGCTTCGAATGACCGCATCGATGGCAGTGAGAGGATGTGGCATGAAGGATTGCTCTGCCGACTTTGGTGTTGTCAACCAGGGTTCGAGCCTCCTATCAACTCGCCATTACATTTTTATTACTGTATTACGGATGGATGCCAAACTTAAACGTGCAGCGCTACATTACCTTTTTAGGACTGTATTATGGATGGATGCATGGATAGGTGCTGGATGGATGGATGGATGCATGGATGGGTGGATGAATGCATGGCGGATGGGTGGATGCATGGATGGGTGGATGGATGGGTGGATGACTATGGATGGATGCATGGATGATGACTGTATGGATGGATGCATGGATGGGTGGATGAATGGATGGCGGGTGGATGAATGGATGGTGGATGGATGGATGCATTGGTGTATGCATGGATGGGTGGATGACTATGGATGTATGCATGGATGGATGCATGGGTGGATGCATGGATGGATGGATGGATGCATGGATCGGTGGATGCATGGATGGATGACTATAGATGGATGCATGGATGGATGACTATGGATGGATGCATGGATGGGTGGATGAATGGATGGCGGATGGATGGATGTATGGGTGTATGCATGGATGGGTGGATGACTATGGATGGATGCATGGATGATGACTGTATGGATGGATGCATGGATGGGTGGATGAATGGATGGCGGATGGATGCATGAGATGTTCTAAGTCGCATTTATGAGCTATGGTGCATTCTGCAATAGCAGCTGCACTACTTTTATCCTCAGAAAATTGCTAGCTGGCAGGTGAGGAAAGTAATGTATGGTGAGATGAAGGGATGTGCCCAGGATCACACACCTTCCTCAAGTGGGAATTAGAAGTTAGGACTCTTGATTCCAACATGGGCGGCTGAAGCCCTACACTTCATAATCTGTGGTATTTCCAGCCAGAGCTCAGAAAGCCTGCATCTGGTGGAAGCCATATGGCCATCTCTCGCCATCCACGCTTGTCTGCAGCCACCTGGAGCTGCCACACCTCGCAGCGATATCTCCAGGGCTGCCATCACAGTGACGCGTACACGCATTTTATATCACTGCGAATGCTTCTCAGCAAACTGCCCAGATCCAGTTTCCCCTGTTGGTGGAATTGTGTTTAACTCTAATCTGCAGGCACATTATATGTTCAAAATGCGGGAGTGACTTTTTAAAATAATATTAACAGTGTGTCCGTATAATAGCGGGTACAATGCTTAGGTTGCGAAGCGCTATAATTTGAGCTAGGGGTATCAGAGGGCTTAGAGGTAGCCTGGTACACCGTGCTTCCTGATATTGACGTTCATGATAAAAGATTGGCTTATGGGAGTTGTAGTTGTTTGCTTCTGCGAATGGAACTGATTGTACTAGAATATCAGATTACAACAAGAGTCGTTAATAGGCAGTAGGTAATTAGTGAAAAATGTGTCAATGCCGCCCATTTTTGATCCCCAACTCAAATGCAAACTTCCGGCATAACAAACTGGTTTGTGTCCTGTATAGCGCTAGACGCAGCTTTTATGCACTTAAATAAGATAAAACTTATACAAACACATATATAAATATGACGAAATGAATACGGAAACTCCAACGTCGAAAGATAACTCGATAAATAAACATCATATTCGGATAATTCAAGTGACCAAATTATGGCTTTTTACCAGTTTTTTTTTTATTCCGAAAGCATCTATTGTGTGCATCCTTCATGCATTGAATGCTAGGGAGTGCATTTAACAAGACCAGTGCTGCTTGCGACGGGCAGGGTGGCACAGCTCGGTGCACGAGGCGCGGCTCCGCACCTTTCTCAGCTGGTTTGGCAGCAGTGGGCTTCTGGCCGCTGGGCTCCCGCTCAGCCTCCTCCGCGCCCCTCCGGACCCCACCAGAGACAAAGGACCGGGCCATCCCACTGGCCTGCTGGGTGCCCCAGGGCGCACTATCCCTTCACGCAATAAACAGACCACGCAGTGTGTAAGCGTAAAAGGCCATTTTATTAGACCAGGCTGTGTAATCTGTACATAATCATAAACATCAACAAGTAAATAACATCAAAACCCCCACTCAAACTCCCCCCTCATTCGTTTCACCCGTTCCACCTCATCACAAAGCCCTACAAGCTCCATCATACCTTATTCCTGCCCATCAATCACTTGTCATCCAGCCCGCTCCTTGCGTCCTTCCAGTCATGCCTCTATCCGCCCTTCGAACTCCCCCCCCAAGGGATGGGTGTGCCCGCTCTTGACCCCCCTGTCCCTTCAAAGTACCGCCTAAAGCAGCTCTGGCCTAAACTGGCAACGCCAAGGACCTACCCAAAAACCGCACCTCCAACTGCCGGGTGGGTGGGTGGCCTTTCTTTTCCCTCCCGATGGTGCCAGGCGCAGAAGGAGGAAGTTCCCTTCCTCCCCTGTGCCTATATACCCACCCCCTAACTCCTCCCCTTCCCCTGCCTGTACTATCATGCGCGAAAGACCCCGGGGGAAGACTAGTCTGCGACTGTGCTTCCCCCGGGGCCCGGCATCGCGCAATAAACAGACCACGCAGTGTGTAAGCGTAAAAAGCCATTTTATAAGACCAGGCTGCGTAATCTGTACATAACCATAAACATCAACAAGTAAATAACATCAAAACCGTCACTCATACTCCCCCCTCATTCGTTTCACCCGTTCCACCTCATCACAAAGCCCTACAAGCTCCATCATACCTTATTCCTGCCCATCAATCACTTGTCATCCAGCCCGCTCCTTGCGTCCTTCCAGTCATGCCTCTATCCGCCCTTCGAACTCCCCCCCAAGGGATGGGTGTACCCGCTCTTAACCCCCCTGTCCCTTCAAAGTACCGCCAACCAGGGAACCCCCTGTAGGGCGGTTCCCTGCCCCACCCCCCGACCTAGTTTAGTCCGCCCGCACCAGCACACCCGCAATCACTCCCTGACACACCAGATATTCTCATTCCATAATTTGCTCACAACATCACGAATCTCCATCATGTACCAAGCATTGCCCAGCTGCGACAAGTATACTCCGTCGTCCCTAAAAGCCAAAGGTTCCTCCAGTCGAATCCCTTCATGAGCAATCACTTTAATGTCCTTGTCAGCACAGTATAGTCTCATTGCCCTGTTGAGCTTCCGTCGTGCCTTTTCGATCGCCCCATGCTTCATCGCCCCTCTCCACACTTTCCTGGGGACTAACTCAGTCCAGGCAATGCAGGTCCCCGCAAGCCTTGATTTCAGTACCTCTAGGTCCCTCTGCATGAGCTGTAAAAGCACCAAACCAGACAGCTGCACCAGATCATTTTCGCCAAGATGTATTATTAGCAAATCAGGGCATCCCCTCTGTGGGACCATCTTCGCGAGCCAGGGTAGTAGTGCCCCCCATCGCATTCCGCCCTTGCCCCACCATTGTACCTCATGCAAGTGTCCTTTCAGTCCCAGGTTACAGCCGTAAACCTGTCGCTCAGCATATTTGGATGCCCAATGCACGAAGGAGTGCCCAACAATCCATGTCACCGTCTTTTTTCCCGGTCCACCCACGCAACCTACGAAGAAAAAGATGTTAGAACAAGAAAACAACCAGGAATCAACCAACCCTGCCTGGGACCCTCTCATTTCCTCACATATCTCTCACAACAACGGGACTTCCAGCGCCCAATCCGCCGAATCCTATCCCAAGACCACCCCAACCTTGCCGCAGCTGTCGCAGCCCCAATTCGGAAAGAGTGAGTCCCGAAACCAGACGCATCCATCCCCAATCGTCGCAAAGCCATGCGCAACACCGCCAACAACTGGCCCGCCATGAATCTCGCACCTGAAGCGTGACAAAAAATCTCCCCATGCGCCACACACGCCGTTCCCAGGAAAGTCCGCCACTCAACCACAGGGCACACTGGCCCGCCCTCCGTCTCATTCAACCACACCCATTTACCCCTGCCCAACTGATCAGTCTTCGAGCACCGCAATCAAATACCCAGGCGACCACCATCCACCCGAACTTCCTCAAACAACCTGCCAGCCTCTCCCTTGGTACCCAGCAGCTCAGACACCCTGAACGCCCCGAAAAACATCCACACCATACACAAACGGAAAAGGCCCACCTCAAACAGGTCATAACAACATTCCGGCAACATCCCAACCAGCCGGACTGACAACTCAAAAGTAACTGCTTCCCGCACTCCTGCATTCCCTGCCCCAACCCTGCAACATCCTGCTCACGATCACATCTTTGGTCGGATCAAAACCCAGAAACAAAGCACAGTAAAAGGATATCCCCGCCAATTTACCAGAAATTGTAGCCGCAGTCAAGCCCCTGTCAATACAATCCAGCACAAATGTCTCAGTCCCTGTTCCACCACAGACTCAACACAAACAACACCATCCAGCCTCCAACCCATGAAAGCGCTAAATTCAGACCATGCCAAGTGATAAGTCCTCCTCGTCGTTTCTGCAACAGACCCTTCCACCAGGCCAATCATCCTCACTACCCCAAGGCCCAGATGCCGGCCGGCAGCTCGGTCTTGCACGCATCCGCTCCCGGTGCCAGGTGCCGAAACCGCTGCCACTGTGAACGAGACAAAGCATCCGCAATGTCATTATTCGCCCAAGGGACATGCTTCACCCGAAACACCACATTCAGCCGCAGACAAGCCAACATGAACCTCCGCAACAGTCGCAGCACTCTCAGGTCCCTTGCCCTCTGACGATTCACCAGCTCCACCACCGTCATGTTGTCCACATGGAAATATAATAAACAGAAAAGGTGCCAATGCCGCTAATTTGAAACTCAAACTTTTGTTTCGTCAAAACACACGGGTGAGGCAATGTGTTTGTTGAATTTAATTCCACTTTTTTTATTTACTTTGGATTTTCAATTGAACACTTCTATTTCGATAACAATTTTTACATGTGTTGTACAAATATTAAAGAATAAACAAATGAGAATCCACTTACAATCGCGCACTCCTGAGGCGGAAGCCGGGAGCTTTTAGAACTGTTTTTTTCTGTGTCACGAAAATAACCTGTTGATTTTAAAACGCACCACGCGCTAGCAAAGCGTCCAGGGCACTCACCTTTTCTAAAAGTCACAGCGAGCAGCGGAACTAGCGCTGACTCGTAACCTAACCTTTCTCGGACAAAAACGCCAATCTCGGCGAGGACTGAGGCCACGCCCCCTGAAGGCCACGCCCCCCTGTCGCAGTACTTGAAGCGCTGACCACGAGCGCCCAAGTCAGACAATCGCGCACTCCTAAGGCGGAAGCCGGGAGCTTTTAGAACTGTTAAACTTTTTTTCTGTGTCACGAAAATAACCGGTTGATTTTAAAACGCACCACGCGCTAGCAAAGCGTCCAGGGCACTCACCTTTTCTAAAAGTCACAGCGAGCAGCGGAACTAGCGCTGACTCGTAACCTAACCTTTCTCGGACAAAAACGCCAATCTCGGCGAGGACTGAGGCCACGCCCCCTGAAGGCCACGCCCCCCTGTCGCAGTACTTGAAGCGCTGACCACGAGCGCCCAAGTCAGACAATCGCGCACTCCTGAGGCGGAAGCCGGGAGCTTTTAGAACTGTTAAACTTTTTTTCTGTGTCACGAAAATAACCTGTTGATTTTAAAACGCACCACGCGCTAGCAAAGCGTCCAGGGCACTCACCTTTTCTAAAAGTCACAGCGAGCAGCGGAACTAGCGCTGACTCGTAACCTAACCTTTCTCGGACAAAAACGCCAATCTCGGCGAGGACTGAGGCCACGCCCCCTGAAGGCCACGCCCCCCTGTCGCAGTACTTGAAGCGCTGACCACGAGCGCCCAAGTCAGACAATCGCGCACTCCTGAGGCGGAAGCCGGGAGCTTTTAGAACTGTTAAACTTTTTTTCTGTGTCACGAAAATAACCTGTTGATTATAAAACGCACCACGCGCTAGCAAAGCGTCCAGGGCACTCACCTTTTCTAAAAGTCACAGCGAGCAGCGGAACTAGCGCTGACTCGTAACCTAACCTTTCTCGGACAAAAACGCCAATCTCGGCGAGGACTGAGGCCACGCCCCCTGAAGGCCACGCCCCCCTGTCGCAGTACTTGAAGCGCTGACCACGAGCGCCCAAGTCAGACAATCGCGCACTCCTGAGGCGGAAGCCGGGAGCTTTTAGAACTGTTAAACTTTTTTTCTGTGTCACGAAAATAACCGGTTGATTTTAAAACGCACCACGCGCTAGCAAAGCGTCCAGGGCACTCACCTTTTCTAAAAGTCACAGCGAGCAGCGGAACTAGCGCTGACTCGTAACCTAACCTTTCTCGGACAAAAACGCCAATCTCGGCGAGGACTGAGGCCACGCCCCCTGAAGGCCACGCCCCCCTGTCGCAGTACTTGAAGCGCTGACCACGAGCGCCCAAGTCAGACAATCGCGCACTCCTGAGGCGGAAGCCGGGAGCTTTTACAACTGTTAAACTTTTTTTCTGTGTCACGAAAATAACCTGTTGATTTTAAAACGCACCACGCGCTAGCAAAGCGTCCAGGGCACTCACCTTTTCTAAAAGTCACAGCGAGCAGCGGAACTAGCACTGACTCGTAACCTAACCTTTCTCGGACAAAAACGCCAATCTCGGCGAGGACTGAGGCCACGCCCCCTGAAGGCCACGCCCCCCTGTCGCAGTACTTGAAGCGCTGACCACGAGCGCCCAAGTCAGACAATCGCGCACTCCTGAGGCGGAAGCCGGGAGCTTTTAGAACTGTTAGACTTTTTTTCTGTGTCACGAAAATAACCTGTTGATTTTAAAACGCACCTCGCGCTAGCAAAGCGTCCTGGGCACTCACCTTTTCTAAAAGTCACAGCGAGCAGCGGAACTAGCGCTGACTCGTAACCTAACCTTTCTCGGACAAAAACGCCAATCTCGGCGAGGACTGAGGCCACGCCCCCTGAAGGCCACGCCCCCCTACCCCCTACATCATGTGCTGTCACCGGAAGCGCAGCGGACGAGCGCAGCGGGAGCGCTGTTTGCGCGCCGAAGGCGTGCCTAAGGCAAGCCCGTCTGCGCCCGTCATCGCCAGACCATCGCCTCTCGCCAGTCCCCCTGGTCTAACCAGGCCCCACCCGCTTATACGATATGACCGTGAGGAACTCCTTGGCATGAACCCTAATCTAAGATGCTCTGATGCTACTGGCATCCTGGGCCACTCGCAACTCTATTGCAATCGATGCCATTTCTCCACCAGCACGCCCACCCGCGTGTGGGGTGGCCGTACCAGAACCACAACCCCGCCTCTGACGATATTACAGCTCAATGTCAGATCCCTCTCTAAACACCACCTTGAGGTAAACTCACTCTTACAGGATGAAAATCCTGACGTCCTGTTTCTGTGCGAAACATGGCTTCGAGATGGCGTAACCACCATCCCTAACCTGACGCTCCCAGATGAGTTTCACCTGGTCACCATAAACCGTGAAACCCGGGGCGGCGGCATCGCAGTAATCTATAAAAAGCACCTCACCTGCTCTTTTATCAAAGAATCTCTCCCAGACTGTGAATGCGCCCAATTTAAAATCAGCATTAGCCCTCAGTCTACGCTATCCGGCCTATACATATATCGCCCACCAGGCCAGGCCTCAAGGTTCATTGACGCCCTCCTTGAAACATCCATGGCGCTCATCACCAAATCCGCCAATTTCACTATTCTAGGTGATCTTAACCTGCATTTTGATTTAACTAACGACCATACAGTTGCTAATTTTCTTGCAGATCTCTCGGCACTACAACTTAACCCTCTTGTCCATGCTCCTACCCACACAGCTGGCCATACCCTAGACCCGATTTTCACTAACATCCAAGAAGCAGTTACTGAGATCCCCACCCCAATGGGATGGATGGACCACTACCTCGTCAAACTTATGGTTCCTGTACCACAACGTCAGTATAAAACTGAATCCAACCGGCGCTTAAAAAGACCTTGGCACAAACTCTCCACTCCCGCTCTTCATGAAACCCTAGGAGATTTCCACTACAAAGCTAATCAGGAGATAGATGCGACCTACTCCTCGTTCACTACCTGGATTACTAATGGCCTTGACACTCTCATCCCTGCCAAGCTGACTAAAGGACGCAACACACCCTCTAACCCGTGGTATGATGATACCCTTAAAGCGTTGCGTAAGGATTGTAAAAAAGCCGAGCGCCAATGGAGGAAACACCTTGACAACCAGGATAAGGTTAACTATTTATCCAAGCTTAAAATCTATCACAAAGCCATTAGATCTTCCCGCGCCTCTTTTTATGCTAACAAAATTAGCTCCAACCCGAACCCATCTAAAGTGATCTTTAAACTAGTCAAAGAACTCCAAAATCCTAGGGCGCCACCTCCAAAAATTTCATCCAACGAACAATGCGAGCAGTTAGCAGCATATTTCATTGAAAAGGTCCAAAAAATGTATGCGACCTTTCTGCAGAACCCTCCTCATTCTGGAGAACTTAAGACCCCAGCTTCCACCTTTATCCCTCTTACCCAAATCCCTGCCATCACGGCTGCTGACCTGACTAAACTATGCAAGAAAGTGAAGTCTGGCTCCCCAGCTGATCCTATGAGCCCCTCCCATTTCCTGGACTCAATTGATTTTTTTCTACCCCCCATGCTGAATATCCTCAATCTTTCCTTTACTTCTGGATCTGTACCCATAGCTTGGAAGCAAGCGTGGGTATCACCGATAATCAAAAAACCTGCCCTCGACCCTTCCAAACCGGAAAACTTCCGGCCAATATCCCTCCTCCCCTGGATATCCAAGATAGCAGAGGCCCATGTCAATGGCATCCTCTCGAAACATGTGGACCGCCACGGAATCCTGGATCCATCCCAAAATGGCTTTCGAGCGGGCCATAGTACTGAGTCTGCCTTATTGGCCACCACCGAACATCTCCGGACGATTTTAGACTCCGGTCAAAGTGCTGCGCTGATCCTCCTAGATCTCAGCGCAGCCTTTGACACGGTATCCCATGACATTCTTCTGAAACGTCTGGAGATGGCCGGTGTGACTGGCCTCGCTTTGTTATGGTTCCAATCCTTTCTTAAGGACAGATCCTTCAAGGTGTCAGCCCCCCCATTTCTCTCTAAAACCCATCCCATAGCCCAAGGAGTCCCCCAGGGCTCAGCGCTGAGTCCCTCCCTCTTTAACTCATATGTCCAGCCGCTTGCGGATGTGGCCAAAGAGTGGGGGCTCACGCTGGTCTCATACGCCGACGACACCCAACTGGTCGTCACCCTCTCGGAAAGCCCGTCCACCGCGGCATCCAAGTTTACAGAGGGCATGGCAGCGGTGGCACAATGGATGACGGACAATTACCTCCAACTTAATGCCGGGAAAACCGAGGTGCTCCTCCTTGGCCGAAACACCAGCCTATGGAACGAGCACTGGTGGCCGTCATCCCTGGGCACCATTCCACTCCCTAAAAACTGCGTAAAAAATTTGGGAGTTTGGATGGATGCTAACCTCAGCTTCCAGTCACATACTAAAAAGGTGGCAGCCACCTGTATAGGTCTCCTAAGGAACCTCAGGCCTATACTTGGACTCTTTGATTCTAAGGCTCGCCAGCTAATTATCCAGGCAACCATCCTGTCACGCCTGGACTATGCTAACGTCCTCCTCCTGGGAGCAAACAAAGCAGAAACGGCTAGGTTCCAACGAATCCATAACGCGGCGGCCAGAACGCTGGTCGGTCTCCCACGCAGATGCTCAGCCAGAGCTACCATCCGCAAACTTCACTGGCTGCCCGTGGAACACAGAGTTAAATTCAAAGCTCTTATCACGATCTTTAAGATCGTCAAACAGGGAAATCCCCCTCTGCTGCGAAACCTGGCCCGACCCTATGTTCCCGGTCGCGAACTTCGCTCCTCCAACCAACTTCTTCTGGCAGTTCCCAGAATTAGGCTCTGTCGCACTGGAGGTCGCTCCTTTAGCGTTCTCGGTCCCAAACTTTGGAACAATCTCCCCCTCAGTATCCGTTCCATAGACTGTCTCCCAGTCTTTCGTAAAGCTATCAAGACCCACCTTTTTCCTGCTATCTAGGGCCTTCATCCTCCCTCCCCCGCCTTGTAGGTGTGAGTCTGTCTCTCAGCGCCGGGACGCCCCATTGCTGGGGTAGCTGTTGCGCTTCACCAAACCTAGAAATTAGAAATTAGAAATTAGAGGGTGGCAGTGGTCCCTAAAGTGATGGGGAGCACACAGTGTTGTTTAAATGCCCCTCACACACCAACAGGCCCCTTGGTGTCATGCTTCATCATTGGGGCCTTCGCACCCCTCTACGGGATGCGGCGTGCTGCGACAGACGACTACGTAGGAGCACTTGGTAGTGAACTATGTGAGGGTGTATCGTGGAGGGTGTGAGTGAGGTGAGGTGAAAAAGGTGAATAAAAAATACCTGGCACATAGGATACAAATATTTATTCTGTCCTTGGCTGGTATTAATAAAAAGGTGCAGAATCTGGTTGAAAAAATACGTACTAGGGTATATCAACCATTAACAGTGTCAACATGTTTCGGAGCACAGGGCTCCTTCTTCAGGACGAGGATATGCACTATTATCCTCACCTTACTCACATGAAATGTAAAAGTGTTCAAAAAAGTACAATTAATGAAAAATCAATGTGTAATGTACCTATCAATGTTTTATGAAAAGGTATGTTCATTGCGCCCAATTGGCGTTTGAAAAATCTGTAAAAGAAAGACATAATAAATGTACTAGTCGGATGTCCAGGAACATAGAAAACATGCTAGTCGGATGTCCAGGAACTGAGGAAAAAGTATTTCTTTCCTAATAAAGGTAAATTGCAGAACACAATTGAGGCTCTGGTACCTTGTGAAAAAAAGACACATAAAGGGGACATATAACCATAAACACACACACATACATACATGTAATCTCCCAGATATAAATGGAGAGAAAAAAAGATTAGCAATGGTGCAGGCTTACTTATGTTCAAAAACTCGGAAGGCCTCATGAGCCTAAGCGTGGTATTGGGGGTATCTCTCTTCGTTGCCCAGTAAACAACCTAAAAGATAGTTGTAGGAGAGTAGGGTCTGCAATCCTATGATCACCCAGATTTTTGCTTTTTGCTGCACTGGTTTACGACTTTCCCTGGCTGTGGGCCTGCTAATCAGACCCACAGCCTAGCTGTTCTCTCTATCCAAATTGTACTCAGGTACTGAATTGGCACTGGGCCCTCTCCAAGTCCCTGTATCCAGGGCTGAGGTGCACCCAGAAGTCTCCCAGGGGCTGAAGCATGTATTGTGCCACCCCTGGATTGACTAACTAAAACTGACACAACTGGCTGCACGACACCTGGGGCAAGGTGGTGTACTCACCCTTTGCTTTAGATATAGTATACCTATATCTAACCCTAAAATGGACACACAGATCTCCTATCAGTCACTCCTATGGCAGGCCTTAACAATCCTGAAGGCAGAGTGCTTGGAATCGTGTGAGATGGTGCTCTGGCATGAGCTGAGCCTGTCTGCGGCTTTCGGGACCCATCCCTTAGCCGTTTCCATGATATCGCATACCATATACTCTTAAGTGCATTATAATCCTCGCGGTTAAATGCCAACTCTGGTATCGCTTTATCAAAACATGTCGAGTAAGGTGTCATACGAATTGGAATACTAACCCCTCGCCAATTCTGGCGACGGGGTTAGCATTCCACCCTTCTAGAGGGACACGATATGCATGTAACCTATAACCCGGTTAAAAGTCAGACAGAGCCTTAGCATCCACAAAATGGATGCTGCCACCGAGACACAAGTCTGCCCTCCTGCTGCTGGGAGTCCTCCCAGAGCAGGAGATAAGGACAAAGGGTTTCCTGCCAGGGGCGGTGCCAGCACCGTCCCAGACAGGGTTTTGTGTATTGTAGGTAGGCAGGGCTTTAGAGGAAGGTGACTGCACGTGGCACCCCGGTGCTCACTGTGCATAGGCTGGCTGGAACCAGTTCCAGGGTCACTCCAGACCCTGTGCTGGGGAAAAGCCCGCCAAGGAAGTGGGTGTAACCACCCCCCTCCTAGTCCCACCCATAGGGCAGGACTTAGTCGCGTGCCAGCCCCCTTTTACAGGATAAAGGTAGGAACTGGCCCCCTTCCAAATCAGATCATCTTTGAATCCTGAAACTACTTTCCACGAAAGGAACTCAAGACTTCTTCCTAAGATTTCTCCCTTGTGACTAAGGAGTAGTCACCCTGCATCCACAGGCACCATCTACAGAACACTGCGGTCTGCTGCAAGTCCTTCCTCCGGAATCCGACTGCCCAGCTCGACGAGAACCGGCTTCCCTGGCACCTCTGACCTCTACCTACATCATCAGTCACGCTGAGATTCGTGGGTGTGACGAGACCTCGAGGGACCGGCCATCTTCAAGACTGCACGACTTCTGAACAACAAGCCCGCCGAGTGAATTCCTGGTGAGTGCTTTGGGGTCCGAGAAGCCCCCACCCTGAGCAGCTCCAGCACCGAAGAGCAGCCCCCCAGCATCTCCACGATCTGCGTGGGGCCCTTCTGCTTTTTACTGCTCACCGCGTTGTTTGGCTACTAGCCCGCTGGCTTGTGGCCTTCCTGACGACGCCCGACGACATTTCTGCTGCTGGTCTGGTTGCTCCAGACTGGCCCTTGCTTCCCTCCATCGGAGAAGTACCCTGGACCCTCCTGGTCCACCCAAGACGCCATTTTAGGTCCACCGCGTGGGCCTTGCATTTGCCAAGACTTGTTGCCCAATCCTGGGTCCAGCGACGTCGACAGCAAGAACCTTCGTGGGACAGCTCGCACCTCCATCCTGGTCGCCGACAACGCCTCCTGGTCCGAGAGACTGCAGAGCCCAGCAGCGCCCACTCACCTGACGGCGGTGACTTCGCCCGGTGCCATCCTGGTGCCCACTTAATCACTGGCTAGTGATTCAAGAACTTGGTCCCCTCTGCTTTCAGGTTTTCTTCTTCCTTGATCCAGGCTTGGATCCATCGAACTTTTCTTCACTGGTCGCCTGCCAGCAACTTCTTCCTTCCAGGCTCCTGGTCCGGCAACGAGATCCCCGACGTCTTTTCAGACCTATGCAGCTGCAGCCCCTGGGCTAGGTAACTTCGGCACTCCGGTGTCCCAGCATAGCCTCACTATCCATGGGTCAGGATCCACTGTCGTTTTCTCCCTACCAGGTCGGGTTCGCCCGTGAACACTAACTTTGTGAATTCTAGCTTCCACAGACTTTGTCCCGCATCCCGCGTGAGAGTGCACACTCTGCACCCGAGTCCCCTGGGCCTCCTAGTAGTAATCTAACGATTCCCTAGTCCAGTCCTAGCGATTCCAAAGCCTATTAGAACTGTTACTTACCTGCTAGTAATTCGCATTCCACTTTTAGAGTATATGGTTTTTCGTGCCCCTCGGGCATTTGTGTATAACGTGCTAACTTAAGTATTTTCGTAAGAGTTTTGTTGTGTGCTTAGCTCCCTGTCTCATAAAGAGCCAGGGTAGTCTTGTTATAAATAAATACACTGTTTATTTTCATAACAACTTGTGTGGTGTCCTTTCACTGGGTGTTCAAGGGGTAATGTGATGGTAAAACAGCTGGCTTAACACGCCCTCTAGAGTCTTAGCCTTAGACTGCTCGTATCCATGCTACTAGGATAGCTGGTCTATAAGGTTGACTTACAACCAATCATCAATAAGGGTTGTTTGGACTGATATATAGTGATCACTAGAATAGTGAGCACTGCACATCAGGCCAACTTCTCACATTGGTGAGCAGCGGTTGGGATTTGAGCTTGCTGTTGTTTTACCACACATGCCCTAAGAATATCTTGTGAAAGATCACATAAGTACTAAAGGTACATATAACTTAGCTTAGAATACTCTGAGTTCTACTGAACCAGCTGTTGTAGCTCCTAGGGCTTAGCACACCCTAAACTACAACTCTAGCAAGGGATCAGTAGGCAAACATATAGTGTAGGTAAGTGCACCACTTACACCTCACTAGAAAAGCATGTCTACCCAGGGAGATTCTACTGAGACTCCCCTGGTCAGTGTTGACCCTCCACAGGTCACTTCAAGATATGCAGCTCTCAGTTTCCAGGAGATGAGACAAATCTGTGTCTCCAGGAAACTGAAGCAGGGGTCTAACCCCACCACTCCCTTTCTGATAGGTCTCTTAGAGACATATGATGCCAGAAAGCTTTCTCAGTTACATGAGAACATGCCAGCCTTAGAGGGAACCTCTGGGGATCCAGACCTCCCCAACACTGATTCAGCAGTTGAGGAGGGGGATCAGGAGGAACTCTCTGGGGATGAGGTAGACAAAGGTCTTGAGGTAGTCAGAAGGCTAACTAGGACCAACTTAGACTTACTTGGGCTAGGATCTGGGGGACCCCCAGTACTAACCCGAAGTGGGCCTAACCTTGGAGTTAGGAGAGATAGATCTCTTTCTAGGGACTCCAATAGATCTCTGCACTCTAATGCCTCTTCTCAGGGGAGAAGGAATCCTCCACAGAGGAGATTCACTTCCCCTCAGAGAAGGGAGCATGAAACTAGGATGAGACAAGCTGAACTGAGGATTGAAAGGGAAGAACTTGCCCTGGCCAAAGAGAAGCTTGCCTTTGCTAGAGAGCAGCAGATAAGTGGGTTAGCACCCACTGGTGGCAGCAATCTCCCAAGAGATAGAGAGAAGGGTTTAGATACTAAACACCTGACTAAAATAGTGCCCCCCTTTAAGCAAGGGGATGATATCCAGAAATGGATGGCTGCTCTGGAGAGGGCCTGCACTGTGCAGGGCATTCCCCAGAGTCAGTGGGCAGCTATACTGTGGCTCTCCTTTGATGGTAAAGGTAGAGATAAGCTCCTCACTACAAGAGTGGAGGATGCTAACAATTACCAGGTCCTGAAGAATACACTGGTTTATGGGTTTGGTTTAACCACTGAGCAGTACAGGTTGCTGTTCAGAGACACCCAGAAAACTCAGTCTCAGGACTGGTCTGATTTTGTGGATTGTGCCACTAAGGCTTTGGAGGGCTGGTTGCTGGGTAGCAAGGTTACAGATTACACAGGATTGTATAATCTAATGATGAGAGAACAAATTTTAAACAATTGTCAGAACCAGTTGCTGCACCAGCACCTTGTTGATTCAGATCTGACCTCTCCCCAAGAATTGGGAAAGAAGGCAGACAAATGGGTCAGGACAAGGATCAAGCAGAACCAGAACCAGAACCAGGGTGGTCAGAAGAAAGCAGACCAGAAGGGTAATGTTAAGAATGAGCAAAATGACCAGAAGTCTTCACCAGGTCCCCAACAAACCAAAGAGGGTGGGGGTCAGGCTTCCCAGAAGAAGAAGACTCAAGAAGGCCAGTCAAAAAGGTGGTGCCAGTACTGCAAAAGTAAATCTCACTGGTTTAGTGAGTGCACCAAAAGAGGAGGACAAACTCCTGCCACTACAGCTCCTAAAGCAACTGCACCCCCTAGTACAGTCAGTAGTGGTAGTGTACCTCCCAAGGCATTAGTTGGGTTAACCTTGGGTACTGAGGGGTCTGACAACTTAGTTGGCACACTCACTCAGGCTGTCCTTGTCTGTACAGGGGATATGGAAATGTCCACTGAAATAAGTCCCAATACTTTGGGCAAATACAGGCAGACACCTTTGATTAATGGCAAAATGGCTCAGGCCTATAGGGACACTTGTGCCAGTGTCACCATGGTGACACCTAACTTTGTGGACCCTGGACAGATCATGCCAGGTACTGATTTCCTGGTGACCAATGCCAGCAATGTCACTACTAGTCATAGTGTGGCAATTGTGGCTTTCTCCTGGGGTGGAGTGAAGGGACAAAAGAAAGTTGTAGTCAGTTCAGACCTCCCAGTTGATTGTTTGTTGGGCAATGATTTGGAGTCATCACAATGGTCAGAAGTGGAGCAGAGGACTCACATGGAGATGTTAGGCTTGCCAGCACATGTGCTTGCTGTGACTAGGTCACAGGCCAGAAGATGCCCCACTGAACAGGTGCTGGATCCTGAAATTATGGACCAGACACCTTCCAAGAAGAAGAGCAGTAAGGGTAAGGCTTTGCCTTCCCCCTTGCCCCAGGTTGAGGATCAAGTCTCTGAGGAGGCTGATCTAGAAGAGCTGAGGGAAACTGAGCCTAAAGAGCTTGAACTTGATCAAGTTGAGTTTCTGGGCTCAGGGGGACCCTCCAGAGCAGACCTGGGGAAGGAACAGTTGAGCTGCCCTTCCCTTGAACCCCTCAGACAGCAGGCTGCTGCTGAGGCTGCAGGGAATGCCACAGGTGCCCACAGGGTATACTGGGAAGATGGACTCCTGTACTCTGAGTCAAGAGACCCCAAGCCTGGTGCAACCAGGAGGCTGGTCATCCCCTTGTCTCTGAGAGGTTTCCTTCTCACCTTGGCCCATGAGATTCCCCTTGCAGGTCATTTAGGTCAGACAAAAACTTGGGACAGGCTTGTCTCACACTTTCACTGGCCCCATGTGAATGAGAATACCAAGGAGTTTTGTCGCTCATGTGTCACTTGCCAAGCCAGTGGTAAGTCAGGTGGCACAACAAAGGCCCCCCTCATACCACTACCTGTGGTGGGGGTTCCCTTTGAAAGAGTGGGGATTGACATTGTTGGTCCAATGGAACCCCAGACAGCATCAGGACACAAGTTTATACTGGTGGTGGTGGACCATGCCACCAGGTATCCTGAGGCTATTCCCCTTAGGACCACTACAGCCCCTGTAGTGGCAAGAGCCCTAGTTGGAGTGTTCTCCAGAGTGGGTTTCCCTAAGGAGGTCGTTTCTGACAGAGGTACAAACTTCATGTCAGGATATCTGACTGCCATGTGGAAAGAGTGTGGTGTGAACTACAAGTTCACCACACCCTATCATCCACAATGCAATGGGCTTGTTGAGAGATTCAACAGGACCCTGAAAGGGATGATTCATGGACTACCTGAACCTCTTAGGAGAAGATGGGATGTCCTGATCCCCTGCCTCTTGTTTGCTTACAGAGAGGTCCCACAGAAGGGGGTTGGCTACAGCCCTTTTGAGCTTCTGTATGGGCATCCTGTAAGAGGACCCCTGTGTTTGGTGAAGGAAGAATGGGAGAGACCTCTCAAAAAGCCTGCAACCAACATAGTGGACTATGTACTTGGTCTCCGCTCCAGGATGGCCGAGTATATGGAAAAGGCATCCAAAAACCTTGAGGCCAGCCAGGAACTTCAAAAAGCTTGGCATGACCAAAAGGCTGTACTGACTGTATACCAGCCAGGACAGAAGGTGTGGGTGCTGGAGCCAGTGGCCCCAGCAGCTCTGAAAGACAAATGGTCTGGGCCCCACACCATCATTGAGCAAAAGGGAGAGGTTACCTACTTGGTGGACCTTGGAACTCCCAGGAGCCCTCTCAGAGTGCTCCATGTTAACAGGCTCAAGGCATATGTTGACAGGAAGGACATGAGCTTGCTCATGGCCACAGATGAGGGACAGGAGGAAGAGAGTGACCCTCTCCCAGACCTGCTCACTCAGAATCCTGATGATGGGTCAGTTGATGGTGTTGTCTTTTGTGGCAGCCTCACTGAACATCAGCAACAGGATTGCAGGCAAGTTCTGCAATCCTTCAGACATATGTTCTCTCTGACACCCAGCCAAACTGATTGGTGTACCCATGATGTTGACACTGGAGACAGTCTGCCTGTCAAGAGTAAAATCTACAGACAGCCTGATCATGTTAGAGACTGCATCAAAACTGAAGTGCAGAAAATGTTGGAACTGGGAGTCATTGAGCCCTCAGATAGCCCTTGGGCTAGCCCAGTAGTTCTAGTGCCAAAGCCTCACACCCAGGGTGGTAAGAGAGAGATGAGGTTTTGCGTAGACTACAGAGGCCTCAATGCAGTCACTAAGACTGATGCCCACCCAATACCAAGAGCAGATGAGCTTATAGATAGATTGGCTTCTGCCAACTTCTTGAGCACATTTGATTTGACAGCTGGGTATTGGCAAATCAGGTTAGCTGAGGAAGCCAAACCCAAGACAGCATTTTCTACCCCTGGAGGGCATTATCAATTTGTGGTAATGCCCTTTGGACTGAAAAATGCACCTGCCACCTTCCAAAGGTTGGTGAATCAAGTCCTCACTGGGCTGGATGCCTTCTGTGCAGCATATCTGGACGATATTGCTGTCTTTAGCTCCACCTGGGAGGATCACCTGGTCCACCTGAGGAAAGTGTTAGAGGCCCTGCAAAAGGCAGGCCTCACTATCAAGGCCACAAAGTGCCAGATAGGGCAGACACAGGTTGTATACCTGGGCCACCTTGTAGGTGGAGGCCAGGTTCAGCCACTGGAGAGTAAGATACAGGCCATCAAGGACTGGACTCCTCCAATCACCCAGACTCAGGTTCGAGCTTTCTTGGGCCTGACTGGGTACTATAGGAAGTTTGTCAGAAATTATGGGTCCATAGTGACCCCCCTTAATGACCTGACAAGCAAGAAGATGCCAAAGAAAGTTCAGTGGACAGCAAGCTGTCAGAAAGCATTCAATGACCTAAAGCAGGCCATGTGCACAGCACCTATCCTCAAGAGTCCAGATTACTCCAAGCCATTCATTGTCCAAACAGATGCTTCTGAGTTGGGTGTGGGAGCTGTTCTGTCTCAACTGAATTTTGATGGTAATGATCAGCCTATTGCTTTCATTAGTAGAAGGTTGACCCCCAGAGAGAAAAATTGGTCAGCTATTGAGAGGGAGGCCTTTGCTGTGGTCTGGGCCCTGAAGAAGCTGAGGGCCTACTTGTTTGGCACTCACTTCACCATTCAGACAGACCATAAGCCCCTCTTGTGGCTAAATCAGATGAAGGGTGAAAACCCCAAACTGCTTAGGTGGTCCATTTCCCTACAGGGGATGGATTTTACAGTGGAGCATAGACCTGGGACTGATCACAGCAATGCTGATGGGCTCTCCAGGTATTTCCACTTAGAGCAAGAAGACTCACCTGGTCAAGGTTAGTTTATTGTCCCAAAGTTTGGGGGGGGGTCATGTAGGAGAGTAGGGTCTGCAATCCTATGATCACCCAGATTTTTGCTTTTTGCTGCACTGGTTTACGACTTTCCCTGGCTGTGGGCCTGCTAATCAGACCCACAGCCTAGCTGTTCTCTCTATCCAAATTGTACTCAGGTACTGAATTGGCACTGGGCCCTCTCCAAGTCCCTGTATCCAGGGCTGAGGTGCACCCAGAAGTCTCCCAGGGGCTGAAGCATGTATTGTGCCACCCCTGGATTGACTAACTAAAACTGACACAACTGGCTGCACGACAGCTGGGGCAAGGTGGTGTACTCACCCTTTGCTTTAGATATAGTATACCTATATCTAACCCTAAAATGGACACACAGATCTCCTATCAGTCACTCCTATGGCAGGCCTTAACAATCCTGAAGGCAGAGTGCTTGGAATCGTGTGAGATGGTGCTCTGGCATGAGCTGAGCCTGTCTGCGGCTTTCGGGACCCATCCCTTAGCCGTTTCCATGATATCGCATACCATATACTCTTAAGTGCATTATAATCCTCGCGGTTAAATGCCAACTCTGGTATCGCTTTATCAAAACATGTCGAGTAAGGTGTCATACGAATTGGAATACTAACCCCTCGCCAATTCTGGCGACGGGGTTAGCATTCCACCCTTCTAGAGGGACACGACATGCATGTAACCTATAACCCGGTTAAAAGTCAGACAGAGCCTTAGCATCCACAAAATGGATGCTGCCACCGAGACACAAGTCTGCCCTCCTGCTGCTGGGAGTCCTCCCAGAGCAGGAGATAAGGACAAAGGGTTTCCTGCCAGGGGCGGTGCCAGCACCGTCCCAGACAGGGTTTTGTGTATTGTAGGTAGGCAGGGCTTTAGAGGAAGGTGACTGCACGTGGCACCCCGGTGCTCACTGTGCATAGGCTGGCTGGAACCAGTTCCAGGGTCACTCCAGACCCTGTGCTGGGGAAAAGCCCGCCAAGGAAGTGGGTGTAACCACCCCCCTCCTAGTCCCACCCATAGGGCAGGACTTAGTCGCGTGCCAGCCCCCTTTTACAGGATAAAGGTAGGAACTGGCCCCCTTCCAAATCAGATCATCTTTGAATCCTGAAACTACTTTCCACGAAAGGAACTCAAGACTTCTTCCTAAGATTTCTCCCTTGTGACTAAGGAGTAGTCACCCTGCATCCGCAGGCACCATCTACAGAACACTGCGGTCTGCTGCAAGTCCTTCCTCCGGAATCCGACTGCCCAGCTCGACGAGAACCGGCTTCCCTGGCACCTCTGACCTCTACCTACATCATCAGTCACGCTGAGATTCGTGGGTGTGACGAGACCTCGAGGGACCGGCCATCTTCAAGACTGCACGACTTCTGAACAACAAGCCCGCCGAGTGAATTCCTGGTGAGTGCTTTGGGGTCCGAGAAGCCCCCACCCTGAGCAGCTCCAGCACCGAAGAGCAGCCCCCCAGCATCTCCACGATCTGCGTGGGGCCCTTCTGCTTTTTACTGCTCACCGCGTTGTTTGGCTACTAGCCCGCTGGCTTGTGGCCTTCCTGACGACGCCCGACGACATTTCTGCTGCTGGTCTGGTTGCTCCAGACTGGCCCTTGCTTCCCTCCATCGGAGAAGTACCCTGGACCCTCCTGGTCCACCCAAGACGCCATTTTAGGTCCACCGCGTGGGCCTTGCATTTGCCAAGACTTGTTGCCCAATCCTGGGTCCAGCGACGTCGACAGCAAGAACCTTCGTGGGACAGCTCGCACCTCCATCCTGGTCGCCGACAACGCCTCCTGGTCCGAGAGACTGCAGAGCCCAGCAGCGCCCACTCACCTGACGGCGGTGACTTCGCCCGGTGCCATCCTGGTGCCCACTTAATCACTGGCTAGTGATTCAAGAACTTGGTCCCCTCTGCTTTCAGGTTTTCTTCTTCCTTGATCCAGGCTTGGATCCATCGAACTTTTCTTCACTGGTCGCCTGCCAGCAACTTCTTCCTTCCAGGCTCCTGGTCCGGCAACGAGATCCCCGACGTCTTTTCAGACCTATGCAGCTGCAGCCCCTGGGCTAGGTAACTTCGGCACTCCGGTGTCCCAGCATAGCCTCACTATCCAAGGGTCAGGATCCACTGTCGTTTTCTCCCTACCAGGTCGGGTTCGCCCGTGAACACTAACTTTGTGAATTCTAGCTTCCACAGACTTTGTCCCGCATCCCGCGTGAGAGTGCACACTCTGCACCCGAGTCCCCTGGGCCTCCTAGTAGTAATCTAACGATTCCCTAGTCCAGTCCTAGCGATTCCAAAGCCTATTAGAACTGTTACTTACCTGCTAGTAATTCGCATTCCACTTTTAGAGTATATGGTTTTTCGTGCCCCTCGGGCATTTGTGTATAACGTGCTAACTTAAGTATTTTCGTAAGAGTTTTGTTGTGTGCTTAGCTCCCTGTCTCATAAAGAGCCAGGGTAGTCTTGTTATAAATAAATACACTGTTTATTTTCATAACAACTTGTGTGGTGTCCTTTCACTGGGTGTTCAAGGGGTAATGTGATGGTAAAACAGCTGGCTTAACACGCCCTCTAGAGTCTTAGCCTTAGACTGCTCGTATCCATGCTACTAGGATAGCTGGTCTATAAGGTTGACTTACAACCAATCATCAATAAGGGTTGTTTGGACTGATATATAGTGATCACTAGAATAGTGAGCACTGCACATCAGGCCAACTTCTCACAATAGTAATAACTGCATTGTAGGTAGTGAAGCAGAGATTAATCAACAAACCAAGGTTAATGATACGTGAAGGGCATCCCTGGTCTCAGGTTTCCCTACTCACGGTGACTGCATGGATCGATCGCCTGCCTTCTCCTCAACGCTGCTCCGATGAAGTGAGCCGTTGGAAGAGTGGCACGCTTTTTATACTCTATGGTAGGTTAATTAGTTAAGGTAAATTGAATAATCAATAGCGGAAGGATGCCCAAATAAGGCCAATACTACCCCTGTCGTTTCTGATCTTTACGTGGTCCCCGGGATTGTGTAGGAGATCATTGCGCTTGCTCGGGAGTAGTGCAACCTGGGACGCGCATGCGCGAAACCAGACTCGCGCATAAAGATATGCGCATGCGTCAAACCGAGACGCATGCGCGAACAAAGTAGTACTGCATTCTCGAGCATTACTGACCGTTCTATTTAGCCGGAAGTGTTTATATTACCCTGTTCACCTCAATCGTCACATATTCCCGGGTCCAAATGGAAGGGGCTAAGCACTAGTAGAATGAGTTTGACAAACATACTAATTGGGAGTATGACGTTACGGGTGGCCCAATAAAGCTAGTAAAAGTAGCCCAGAGACTTTCCATAGATGAGGGGAGATAACCATAATGAAAAATTACAATATAACTCAATGAGAGTCCATAACCACTCATCACATAGATAGAACATACGGGTGGTCAGGTGGATGGGAACAAGATAAAGAGGTAGCCCCACGCTCTGTTATATATTCCTTAGTCATTCACCCTACCATGCATACAGTATGCAAAGGTTAACGCAATTGGCTCCAAGGGATAGAATCATTAAGCCCTGCGCTGTCGGTGCCCAGACGGAACACCCAACGTTGCTCCTTTTCCAACAGTCCTGTGTCTGAGGGTAGTTGTTCGATCACTGTCCATTGTAATTCATTGACACAGTGCTGAAGTTCCAGGAAGTGAGCTGACATTTTCGTAGTTGCCTTCTTGCATCTAATGTTGCTTTTATGCTCATTAATCCTGATCTTGACTTGTCTCGTGGTCATTCCCACATACTCCTTTCTGCAGGGACATGTGATCAGGTAGACCACATTTTTACTACTACAGTTTGTAAACGTCCGTTGTTCCCATTTGGTCCCATTGGTGAAGGTGAGGGTCTGACTCTTTTTTGTGAGGTGACAACAGTTGCAATTGCCACAAGGATGGTGGCCCTTAATCCCCTGTAGTCTTGTTTGCTCCACTTTTTTTGGCTGTGGTCTTGTGTGGACCAGAATATCTTTCAGATTCCTGCCACGTCTGTGGGCAAACATTGGTTTTTCAAGGGATAGTGTGCCACACGTGAGAATGCGCCAATGTTTGTTTACCAGCTTCGTCAATTGGTTGGTAACCGGGCTGTAGGTGGTGACACAGACCGTTCTGCTCGTCTGGTTATCATTTGTGGGTTTGTCTTCAAGGAGAGCCTCACGGTTGTTATTCCTAGCTCTCTTCATCGCTTTCTGGATAACAGGGTTGGGGTATTTTCTTTGTCTCAATTTCGTACAAAGGTCTTTGGCTTGGCTTTTGTATTTCACCAGGTCGCTGCAGTTCCGACGGAGGCGGAGGAACTGTCCGTAAGGAAGGTTCTCCCTCAGGTGACGCGGGTGGAAGCTGTCAAACCTGAGGAGGCAGTTCCTCGCCGTTGGTTTAAAGTGGGTCTCTGTTTTGAGAAACCCTGCCTCATGATAGATGTTGATGTCGAGGAAAACCATAGAACTGTTTGACATTTGGTGGGTGAACTTGAGGAAAATGTTTTGATTGTTAAGCCATTGCATAAACTCTGTGATGGATCTTTCGTCCCCCTCCCAAACCACCAGGACGTCGTCAATATAACGTCGCCATGTGTTTATCCTCGTTCTATAGGGATTGCTGGGATGGAGGATTTTGGAGGACTCCAAGTGATGGACATAAAGTCCTGCCAGGCTCGGAGCGAAGGTGCTCCCCATGCTGGTCCCATGGCTTTGCCAAAACAGGGTTCCCTCGTATTCAACAAAGTTCTTAGTGAGAGCTAAGTAGATGCACTCCATAACAACATTTATTGGAGTTTGGTATTTCCAATGTGTGGAGTGGAGTACTTCTTCAATGATCAACAGTGTCTCATTGTGTGGGAGGCTCGTATAAAGACTCTCCACATCCAGGCTAAGAAGCATTTGTGATTCAGGGTTAAATGGGTAATTCTGCAATAGTTGGAGCACCGCCTTCGTGTCCCTTAGATATATGTCTGTGGCCTGCACAAGGGGTCTCAAGAATGCATCGGCAAACTTGGATAGTGGTTCCAAAATGGATGAGATGCCAGATACAATCGGGCGTCCTGGCGGATTCTCAAGGTTCTTATGCACTTTTGGTATGGTGTAAAAATACGGCGTACGAGGGTTTTTTTTAACCAAAAACTCTGATTCTTTCTTGGAGAGCCAGTCATGTGCAAGGGCCTCCTCGATCATTCCTTCTATTCTCACTCTTAGGGACTCAGTAGGATCTACAACCAGGACTTGATAGTTTCTGTTGTCAGATAAGAGTCTTCTGCATTCCTTATCATAGGCGGTGGTGGTTTGTACAACCACCGCTCCCCCCTTGTCAGCTGGTTTAATGACTAGGTCTTTGTTTTGTCCGAGTTCCCTGATAGCTTCATTCTCCAGTTTGCTGATATTTTGGAACACCTTTTGCTTAGTGTCCAAATTCTTTAGTTCCTGCATGATAGCCTTTTCGAAAGCCAATACTTCCACTGGAAGTTGGCTATCCAATGGTGTGAAGTTAGACTTGGGTCTTAGTCCTGTATCTGAGGTCTCTAGAGATGGTTCCTTATCCTTAAAGAAAGCCCTCAATTTAATAGTTCTTATAAAGTCCTGCATTTCTTTGTGCAGCAAAAAGATGTCTGGTTTGTTGGTTGGGACATACCCTAAGCCTTTGTTCAGTACCTGGTGTTGTACCTCCGTAAGGGGCCATGGAGTTATGTTAATAACTAGGTCCCCCTCTTGTTCATGGATGCTCGGTTCGCTGTCATGCTCCTGGTTAGGACCCTGGGGTCTGTTCCGTCCGCGGGTTGCCAGTTCACATTGTTGCCCTTCCTGTTCCTCCCTCTGTTCGATCCCTGGCCCCAGGATAAAAAAGGCTGAGCATTCTGGGCTGCGTTCGTTTGTTCTGGGACCCATTGTGGATACATTTGCCCCATCGGTGGGGGGACAAATTGATATGGTGGGAACTGGAAATGGTTCTGATAGGGGTTGAACTGGGGTCCCTGAAAACCTCTCCACCCTCGCTGGCGAGGGAATTGAGATCTCTGCTGTCGATAACCACCCCTTTGTTTTCTTTGTTGGAAACCACCCGAATTTGTACTGGTAGTACTCCCATCAGAGCTCGCATTATCTGAGTCACTCCCCTTGTCTTTCATCACATAGTCTGCTTTTGTGTATGGGTACGCCCATTCAGGGGTAAAGCGATCTTTATCTTTTTTCATCTTATTAAATTTGCTCTGCTTCAGAGTGGCCTCAAAATCCATCATTTGCTGATTGAGTTTGTCTAGCCCTTTCTTCAGATCAGCCGGGGAAATGAAAGCTTTTAACTGTACTTCCAGTCTAGTGATCTCTGTTTTAAGTTCAAGGGATTTTCTCGTCGCAGTATGCACTATCAGGACCAACCAGTCTCTAGTGCAGTGCCACGAAATAAGCGACCATGCTTTTTTGAAGACCAGGTCGTCCTGGAAAATGAAAGGTTCATTTTTAACCAACAAGCCCTGCGGGGCTATCTTGTTTCTTAAATATTCCCTCATCAATAGACCATGTAGGGCTGCTCTTATTTGGATTTTTCTAGTGTTCATTAGCTCATCCCAGTCTGCTACTGCTGGGCTCGGGTCGCTACTGCTAAGGCCTTCAAAAGGGTTGACATCAGCAAGAATTCTATCGATGTCGTCCTCACTGAAGGTCAGTCCATGATCGTCCTCCATGATGGTTCGCGGAGGAAGTTGAATTGCCGGACAGGGCAAATATATGTTACGGAAAGTGTTTATGTATGTCCACAGTGTCTACTATTAAACGGGAAAGGGGCTCCCACAGCTGTGCGCTGTCTAGAACGGAAATATAACAAAAGGGGGGAGAGAGAGAAAAGTGGATCCAGTCTCCCTAGGCATCATGAATAAACAAATGAGAATCCACTTAGAGGGTGGCAGTGGTCCCTAAAGTGATGGGGAGCACACAGTGTTGTTTAAATGCCCCTCACACACCAACTGTGCCTCTCGAGGCCGGGTCACCCCCTTCGCTCGCCTGCTGCCCTGCTAGCCAGCCTCCTTGCCCTGCCTGCCTGCCTGCCGCCTGCCTGCCGCCACCGCCGCCCCCCCAGCACCCCCGAGCGGCCCAGCCACAGCGGAGCCGGCCGCTCGCCACTTTTCCCGCCACTGGCCCCTGAGGCCCCGCCCACCACCGGCCCATTGGCCCGGACGCTCGCCCAGCCCAGCAGACCCGCCCTCCCGTCCCCCTTCTTTTGACGCCCCCTGAGAGATCGCGCAGCGGACGCGCGCAGCGGGAGCACCGATTGAGCGCCGAAGGTGCGCCAAAGGTAAGCCCGTCTGTGCCCGTCCGCGCCTGGACCGCGCCCAGCGCCAGGACCCCTGGCCCTCGCAGACCCCAGCCCACCCGCCGGACGTACGACGCCGCCACCCTCAACGCACTCAACGCCGGCCGAACCCCTGGATGCTACCGAGCCACCCCGAGACGCACCCACGGACCCTTCATCTGCCAGTCCTGCAAGTTCTCCTGCATCCGGACCTGCACTGCACCAGCGTCCACCAAGCAGAGCACCAGCAGCAACCACCTGAAGTGCATCCTGCTCAACACCCGCTCCGTCCACAGACACGCCGTCGAGCTCTGGGACCTGCTCGACACCACAGCCCCAGACGTCGCCTTCCTCACGGAAACCTGGATGAACGCCTCCTCAGCGCCCGACATCGCCATCCCGGACGGCTACAAAATCATCCGGAGGGACCGCGTCAACCAGACAGGAGGAGGCATCGCCATCATCCACAGGAACACCATCCGCATCACGACCAACACCGATGACACCATCGCACCCGCCGAACACCTGCACTTCCAGATCCACGTCAACCCCAAGACCACCCTCAGAGGCACCCTCATCTACAGACCCCCAGGACCACGCACACAATTCAGCGAGGACATCGCCGACTTCATCAGCCCGCTCGCCCTCCCCTCAGCCGACTACATCCTCCTCGGGGACCTCAACTTCCACCTGGAGAACAACAACGACCGCAACACCACCACCCTGCTGGACAACCTCGCAAACCTGGGACTCAAGCAGCTGGTGACCACTCCCACCCACTACGCCGGACACACACTCGACCCGATCTTCTCTTCCAGCAAGGACATCGCCTTCAGCCACGCCACAGGACTCCCATGGACAGACCACAGCTGCGTCCACTTCAGCTTCAGAAGGACCACGCTCCACCACCACCAGCAACAGGCTCCCCGCAGAAGCTGGAACAAGATCACTGCAGACCAGCTCACCACGTCCTTGAGCAAGAACCCTCCCACCAGCACAACGAACCCCAGTCAAGCAGCCACCAACCTCACGAAATGGATCAGCGACTGCGCAGACGAACTCGCCCCACTGAAGACCCCGCCGAGCCGACCCGGCAGCAAGAAAGCCCCATGGTTTAACGACGAACTCAAGAGCTCCAAGAAGAACTGCAGAGCACTCGAGAAAACCTGGCGCACAGACCCAACACCGGACAACATGACTGCCCTCAAGCTCGCCACCCGAAAACACCACCAGCTGATCCACGCCACCAAGAAAACTGCATTCAAGGAACGACTGGACAACAACGCACACAACAGCAAGGAACTCTTCAACATCGTGAAAGAGCTCTCCAACCCCAACGCCGGAAACAACGACATCACCCCTTCGCAAGACCTCTGCAACTCCCTCGCCTCCTACTTCCACAACAAGATCGCGGACATACACAACAGCTTCAGCACTCAACCGACGCACGCCACGACCGAACCACCGCCCCCCACCACCACCCTCCGCGCCTGGACCCCGATCAGCACCGAAGACACCATCCGCACGATGAACTCCATCCACTCCGGATCTCCGACCGATCCCTGCCCTCACCACGTCTTCAACAAGGCCGACACTATCATCGCACCCCACCTGCGGGACATCATCAACACCTCATTCGACATCGCCACCTTCCCGGAGAGCTGGAAGCACGCCGAACTCAGTGCTCTACTCAAGAAACCATCAGCAGACCCTACCGACCTCAAGAATTACCGCCCCATCTCGCTGCTCCCGTTTCCGGCCAAAGTCATCGAGAAGACCGTCAACAAGCAACTGGCCGCCTTCCTCGAGACGAACGGCTCCCTCGACCTCTCGCAGTCTGGCTTCCGGGCCAACCACAGCACCGAGACCGCCCTGATCGCAGCCACAGACGACATCCGAGCCCTGCTCGACAATGGAGAAACAGCGGCCCTCATCCTCCTGGACCTCTCCGCGGCCTTCGACACTGTCTGCCACCGCACCCTAGTACAGCGCCTCAGCAACGTCGGAATCCAGGAGAAGGCACTGGAGTGGATCACCTCCTTCCTCACCGGAAGGACACAGAGAGTCCGCCTCCCCCCGTTCAGATCGGAGGCCACCGAAGTCATCTGCGGCGTCCCTCAAGGCTCCTCGCTCAGCCCAACTCTCTTCAACGTCTACATGAGCCCCCTCGCAGCCATCGCACGCCAGCACAACCTGAACATCATCTCCTACGCCGACGACACCCAGCTGATCCTCTCCCTCACCAACGACCCCGCCACCGCCAGAGCCAACCTGCACGAAGGGATGACAGAAGTAGCCAAATGGATGTCGAACAGCCGCCTGAAACTGAACTCAGACAAGACGGAAGTCCTCATCCTGGGATCCTCACCCTCCGCCTGGGACGACTCCCTGTGGCCCCCCGCCCTGGGCAGCGCACCCAAACCAACTGACCACGCACGCAACCTGGGCTTCATCCTGGACTCCTCCCTCTCCATGACCAGACAAGTCAACGCCGTCTCCTCGTCGTGCTTCCACATCCTGCGAATGCTACGCAAGATCTTCCGATGGATCCCCACCGAGACCAGGAAGACGGTCACCCAGGCCCTCGTCACCAGCCGTCTGGACTACGGCAACTCCCTCTACGCCGGAACCACCGCCAAACTCCAGAAGAGACTCCAGCGGATCCAGAACACCTCAGCATGACTCATCCTGGACATCCCCCGCCGCAGCCACGTCTCCGGACGCCTGAGAGACCTGGTCAACAAGAGAATCACCTTCCGGCTCCTCACCCATGCACACAAAGCCTTACACAACCAAGGACCAGGATACCTCAACAGCCGCCTCAACTTCTACGCTCCCACGCGCCAGCTTCGATCGACCAGCCACGCCCTCGCCGCCGTCCCCCGCATCCGAAGAGCCACCACAGGAGGAAGGTCCTTCTCCTACCTGGCCGCCAAGACTTGGAACTCCCTTCCGACCCACCTCCGCCTGACCCAGGACCACCTCGCCTTCAGGAAGCAGCTCAAGACCTGGCTATTCGAGCAGTAGCGGACCCCCCCCCCCAGCGCCTTGAGACCCTCCGGGTGAGTAGTGCGCTATACAAATGCTCTGATTGATTGATTGATTGGTGTCATGCTTCATCATCGGGGCCTTCACACCCCTCTACGGGATGCGGCGTGCTGCGACAGACGACTACGTAGGAGCACTTGGTAGTGAACTATGTGAGGATGTTTCGTGGAGGGTGTGAGTGAGGTGAGGTGAAAAAGGTGAATAAAAAATACCTGGCACATAGGATACAAATATTTATTCTGTCCTTGGCTGGTATTAATAAAAAGGTGCAGAATCTGGTTGAAAAAATACGTACTAGGGTATATCAACCATTAACAGTGTCAACATGTTTCGGAGCACAGGGCTCCTTCTTCAGGACGAGGATATGCACTATTATCCTCACCTTACTCACATGAAATGTAAAAGTGTTCAAAAAAGTACAATTAATGAAAAATCAATGTGTAATGTACCTATCAATGTTTTATGAAAAGGTATGTTCGTTGCGCCCAATTGGCGTTTGAAAAATCTGTAAAAGAAAGACATGATAAATGTACTAGTCGGATGTCCAGGAACATAGAAAACATGCTAGTCGGATGTCCAGGAACTGAGGAAAAAGTATTTTTTTCCTAATAAAGGTAAATTGCAGAACACAATTGAGGCTCTGGTACCTTGTGAAAAAAAGACACATAAAGGGGACATATAACCATAAACACACACACATACATACATGTAATCTCCCAGATATAAATGGAGAGAAAAAAAGATTAGCAATGGTGCAGGCTTACTTATGTTCAAAAACTCGGAAGGCCTCATGAGCCTAAGCGTGGTATTGGGGGTATCTCTCTTCGTTGCCCAGTAAACAACCTAAAAGATAGTAATAACTGCATTGTAGGTAGTGAAGCAGAGATTAATCAACAAACCAAGGTTAATGATACGTGAAGGGCATCCCTGGTCTCAGGTTTCCCTACTCACGGTGACTGCATGGATCGATCGCCTGCCTTCCCCTCAACGCTGCTCCGATGAAGTGAGCCGTTGGAAGAGTGGCACGCTTTTTATACTCTATGGTAGGTTAATTAGTTAAGGTAAATTGAATAATCAATAGCGGAAGGATGCCCAAATAAGGCCAATACTACCCCTGTTGTTTCCGATCTTTACGTGGTCCCCTGGATTGTGTAGGAGATCATTGCGCTTGCTCGGGAGTAGTGCAACCTGGGACGCGCATGCGCGAAACCAGACTCACGCATAAAGATATGCGCATGCGTCAAACCGAGACGCATGCGCGAACAAAGTAGTACTGCATTCTCGAGCATTACTGACCGTTCTATTTAGCCGGAAGTGTTTATATTACCCTGTTCACCTCAATCGTCACATATTCCCGGGTCCAAATGGAAGGGGCTAAGCACTAGTAGAATGAGTTTGACAAACATACTAATTGGGAGTATGACGTTACGGGTGGCCCAATAAAGCTAGTAAAAGTAGCCCAGAGACTTTCCATAGGTGAGGGGAGATAACCATAATGAAAAATTACAATATAACTCAATGAGAGTCCATAACCACTCATCACATAGATAGAACATACGGGTGGTCAGGTGGATGGGAACAAGATAAAGAGGTAGCCCCACGCTCTGTTAGATATTCCTTAGTCATTCACCCTACCATGCATACAGTATGCAAAGGTTAACGCAATTGGCTCCAAGGGATAGAATCATTAAGCCCTGCGCTGTCGGTGCCCAGACGGAACACCCAACGTTGCTCCTTTTCCAACAGTCCTGTGTCTGAGGGTAGTTGTTCGATCACTGTCCATTGTAATTCATTGACACAGTGCTGAAGTTCCAGGAAGTGAGCTGACATTTTCGTAGTTGCCTTCTTGCATCTAATGTTGCTTTTATGCTCATTAATCCTGATCTTGACTTGTCTCGTGGTCATTCCCACATACTCCTTTCTGCAGGGACATGTGATCAGGTAGACCACATTTGTACTACTACAGTTTGTAAACGTCCGTTGTTCCCATTTAGTCCCATTGGTGAAGGTGTGGGTCTGACTCTTTTTTGTGAGGTGACAACAGTTGCAATTGCCACATGGATGGTGGCCCTTAATCCCCTGTAGTCTTGTTTGCTCCACTTTTTTTGGCTGTGGTCTTGTGTGGACCAGAATATCTTTCAGATTCCTGCCACGTCTGTGGGCCAACATTGGTTTTTCAAGGGATAGTGTGCCACACGTGAGAATGCGCCAATGTTTGTTTACCAGCTTCGTCAATTGGTTGGTAACCGGGCTGTAGGTGGTGACACAGACCGTTCTGCTCGTATGGTTATCATTTGTGGGTTTGTCTTCAAGGAGAGCCTCACGGTTGTTATTCCTAGCTCTCTTCATCGCTTTCTGGATAACAGGGTTGGGGTATTTTCTTTGTCTCAATTTCGTACAAAGGTCTTTGGCTTGGCTTTTGTATTTCACCAGGTCGCTGCAGTTCCGACGGAGGCGGAGGAACTGTCCGTATGGAAGGTTCTCCCTCAGGTGACGCGGGTGGAAGCTCTCAAACCTGAGGAGGCAGTTCCTCGCCGTTGGTTTAAAGTGGGTCTCTGTTTTGAGAAACCCTGCCTCATGATAGATGTTGAGGTCGAGGAAAACCATAGAACTGTTTGACATTTGGTGGGTGAACTTGAGGAAAATGTTTTGATTGTTAAGCCATTGCATAAACTCTGTGATGGATCTTTCGTCCCCCTCCCAAACCACCAGGACGTCGGCAATATAACGTCGCCATGTGTTTATCCTCGTTCTATAGGGATTGCTGGGATGGAGGATTTTGGAGGACTCCAAGAGATGGACATAAAGTCCTGCCAGGCTCGGAGCGAAGGTGCTCCCCATGCTGGTCCCATGGCTTTGCCAAAACAGGGTTCCCTCGTATTCAAAAAAGTTCTTAGTGAAAGCTAACTGTTTTGTGTTTTGAAAGACTGGGGCTGCCTGGCGTCAGGCAGCCCCAGTCTTTCAAAAAAACAAAACAGTGACGGCGAACCTTCAAAGAAACATACAACGCGCCTGACTCGCTCCCCTAGACAGTGGCGAGCCAGGTCAATCCAAACGGGCGAACCAACACCTCCAAACTGAGGTTCTATCAACAATTCCAGCTTGCTCGGACGAGTGCGAGGTAGATATGGTCCTGATGAGAACTCCGAAATAACGGTAGTTCGAAACGCGTAGACTCCTTAGAAGCCTAAAATTAAGAAATTAATAATTGATGCAGAAAAAAATTGCACACATTCATTTTGTTGTGAAACAAACATTGGCTTTTTGTTGTGAATATCACTATTCCAGCATTTATCGAATCATTTACGTTTTGTTTTTTGTTGTTTGTAGTGGGTTGATTGATGTATGAATGAAGATTGAATGTTGATTAGGATGCACTATTTTGTAAATAAGTAAGGTTTTTGTGAGAAATGTATATTATAATTGTTGTGTACACCAGGTTTTAATATTTGTACAACACATGTAAAAATTGTTATTGAAATAGAAGTGTTCAATTGATAATCCAAAGTAAATAAAAAAAGTGGAATTAAATTCAACAAACACATTGCCTCACCCGTGTGTTTTGACGAAACAAAAGTTTGAGTTTCAAATTAGCGGCATTGGCACCTTTTCTGTTTATTATATGCTTGTGGCAAGCTATGCCGGTGGGAGCCCATACCCAGTGGTTTTGTTTTCATTGTCCACATGGAAAAGCACTGATCTGTTCCTGAATCCCCCCCCCACACCTCCAAGGCCACCAGCAGAGGAAAAAATTCCAAGAAAGCAATGCTCCTTCCCTGTTTGAGCCAGTGAGCCGGCCAGCTCTCCGCGCACCACCTCCCGTCCCAGAAAACACCAAACCCCGCTGACCCAGCCGCATCAGAGAAAATTTGGCATTGTCAGACCGCCCTCTCCTCGTCAAATTCCAGGGGCACACCATTGAACTCCTTCAGGAATGCAATCCAGGTCCTCAAATCAGCACGCACTCCCATGGAAACCCTGACTCTGTGATGTGGGAGTACCGCCCCCGACATGGCCATGCTGAGCCGCCTACAGAACGTCCGCCCTGCTCTCACCATCCTACATGCAAAGTTAAGGAAACCAAGGAGCTTCTGAAACGCCCTCAAAGGGATCCGCTTTTCTTCAATCGCCCACTCCAAGCAAGCCAGTATTTCCGCCACCTTGGCGGCAGGAAGGCGCGCTAGCCACTGTACAGAGTCCAGTTCGATCCCCAGGAATGTCAAGCAACAGCTGGGAACAGCCGTCTTCTCCGGTGCCAGAGGCACCCCTAAATGAAGGGCCAGTTCCTGGAACCGCGACAGGGCCCTGCCGCAATCCCCAGAATCCGCCCTCCCCAGGAAGAGGAAATCATCCAAGTAATGAGTGACCTCTCGGCACCCACTGACTCGCACCATGACCCACTGCAGGAAAGTGCTGAATAGCTCAAACAGAGCGCAGGAGATGGCGCACCCCATGGGCAAAACCTTGTCCACGTAGACTGCCCCCCCAAACTGCATTCCCAAGAGCGAGAAATCTGCCGGATGAATGGGCAGTAGCCGGAAAGCTGACTTGATGTCACATTTCGCCAATTCAGCCCCCGCCCCACACACCTCACCAGATGGATCGCATCGTCCACCGACGCATAGAGCACCCTAGAATCCTCCTCCGCAATGAAATCGTTCACTGACTGTCCCTCTGGCCACGACAGATGGTGTATCATCCTAAACTCCCCTTCCTCCTTCTTTGGTACCACACCCAACGGAGAGATGATCAGATCGTCCAAAGGCCAGTCAGTAAACGGGCCTGCCACCCTTCCTTCCTCAACCTCCTTCTTCAACTTAGCGGCCACCACATCAGGCAATTCCTTAGCAGATCGCAAGTTGTCGGCCCAACGGCGCTCCCTGGGGCCCTGATAGCCCACCCTAAAACCCTCTGTGAAACCCCAGAAAAGCCGCGCCGCCGCTTCCTGATCCGGGTAGCACGAGAGCCCCAGGGCCATCGCCTCCACCCTAACCGGTGTAGGTGCCCTTCTGTCCAGGGTGGCCCCACCCTCGGGCGTTCCTCCACTGTTCTGACGGCGTGGCAAGTGTGAGACATTGAGTGAGCGCATGTTTGCCTCCGCATTTCGAGCACTCATGTTTGAACTTACAGGGGTACCGGGAACAGTACCCCCTATTGTAGCTCCAACAGGCTCCTGTTGAAGATCCTCCCGGCTTAGTCTGTTGACCCGATATGATGGTGCTGGGCACTGCGCCACCCCCCGCCCCGCTGTGGGCGGGACGCGGCGGAAAGGACCGATACACCACCGGCAAGCCTCTGGCTGTGTGTGTGGATGCAGTGGAGTGCGTGGACGCCATCCACTGCACCCAGAGTTCTTGATCCACCTCCCCCCAGCTTTTCTCCGGATTCGCACTGAACCTGGCCCTAAACTCCTCATCATAACTCAGCCATGCAAATCCCCCAAACTGCATCTGAGCCTTGCGAATGATGTCCATGTACTTGAACAATGCAATCGCCCTGTCCAGATACTTTTCACAGTAGATACTGGCATAAATCAAAAACGCTGATGTCCAGTTCTCCATCGTCACTGGTACCCTAGGGCGTCTAGTCAGCTCCCACTCTTCCTCTTTCGAGCCCTCCTTAGCCTGCACCTCCCAATGGAGCAACTTAAAAACATCCACGAATTTGTGCCTCCAAGTCGGTGCCCTGAGTTTCTCGGAGAAATGTGAGCCCAATGGCATCGCCAACCCCATGTACGGCAGCTTCTTCGGGACCTTCACCCCTTTTTCCTCCTTACCATCCCCTTTGTCCGTCTGCACCCCCGTAGTCACCGACTTACCGTCCACCTTCTCACCCTCCTCAAGTGGACTGCCCGATGGCTTCATCCTGCTCCCGGACCGACCCGTCTCCCACTCCCACTGACCTACAAGTCCTCTTACGCCCTTCCCCCCCCCGGGAACCGTCCTCCCAGGCTGCCCACCAGGAACCCTCACCTGTGAGTACCGAGGTCCGTTCCCTGGGCCGTCCTCTGGGTGCCGTCACCTGGACCGCCGCCGTCCCAGCTTTGGTCTTCGTCACCGCTGATGCCTGTAAAACACCAACGTCGCCGTTGTCCGCAGCGCCCCGAAAGCCCACTGCGTCATCCCGCCCCTCCCCATCTTCCAACTCGTCACTCTCATCACCATAATCCAGCTCAAGCACCGGTTCCGGATACATACGCACACTCTCCGCCTCTCTCACCGCTCTCTTCACACCTCTCTGCACACCTCCCCGGCCACGCCCTCCAATCACCACTCGCGCCGCAGGAGCCAGAGCCCTCGGTGGAGGGACAGCCGCCGCAGACTGCCCTGCTGCTTCAGTCCTGCGTTTTGGAGCCGTCTTGCACCCCGCCAGGCACCCCCGGGCTCTGCCGACAGCCGCCGGCTTGGATCCCCACCCACCCCTCAGGTCGCTCCAACCTGAGTAGGCCCCAGCACCATCGGGCCTCAGAGCCGTCCTGGCCGTCCCTACACCTGCCATCTCTCCCTGCGGGGTTGAGTGGACCTCCACGGCCGTTTTGGCCCCCTTATTACGCCTCTGCTCTTCCTCCCGTTCCGCCTCCCTTTCCTCCTCGGAGGTCGGGGTAGGGGGCCCCTCAATCTCATGGCTCCACACTGCCCCCACTCTTGCCCCAGACTGTTCAGCCCATCTCACTTCCCGGATCTGCTCCATGATCCGTTCCTGTCTGGCCCTATCCTCCCACGACAAAGAGCCCCAGATCATGGGGGGCGGGGGTGGGCAGTAGCCAAAAAATTCAACCCCCGTGGGAGCAAAACCCACCCGGCCAGGCCCCGAAACCCCCCCGCCACCCAGGGGTACAGGAACCGCTGAGCTACCCGGGCCCTCTGGGGCCCCCGGCGCCCCCCTCCCAACCAGGGCAGGGGTGGGAGCCCTGAAGCTCACGGACAGGTCAATGGGGGCATCATCCCCCAGCTCCGCCTCCCCTGACACAGCCCCCTCCACACAGGCCCTCCCAACAGTGAGGTCCACTGGAAGTCTGGCACCCCCCACGGCCCCAGGCCCCCCACCGGCACCCCTGGGAAACACAGGCGCCAAAACCTGGCTCAGTCCCTGCCCTGCCCCCCCCCCACCTCCACCTCTACCACCTCCGACTGCTGCAGCAGATGGCCAGTGGGGGCCGGGACCCCCGCAGCAGCCCCAGAAACCCCTGGCACGAAGTCAAGCGGGGGGAAGGCTCGCGGGGGCAGGCTCTTGCACTTCCCGCCCCTCGCCGAGTCTCTGGGCGCTCCACCTCCCCTCCGCTCCACGGCATGTCCCCTGCCGTCAGGCTCGTCGTCTTGACAGGCAATTACAGCCGCCATGACCCCCGCCGAGGCCGCGGGCGTGCCCTTGGTGGCCCCCACCCACGCCTGACCCAACACGCCAGGTTAGAGCAGGACTTCCCGGCCGGCCCTCGCCAGCAACAGCAAGGCCGCCCGGACCCCAACGGCCGAGATGCCCGACATCGCGCTGGATCTCATGCTTTCCGTGTGTGAAAACTAATGAACGGCTGCCGTGAAACAGCCTGCGTCGCGCCCAACAAACCTAAACTCGGCCTAAATTAGCCTAACAGTATCCCTACACTAACCTTTCTTTTCCCTCCCGATGGCGCCAGGCGCAGGAAGAGGAAGTTCCCTTCCTCCCCTGCGCCTATATACCCACCCACTAACTCCTCCCCTTCCCCTGCCTGTCCTATCATGCGCGAAAGATCCCGGGGGAAGACTAGTCTGCGACTGTGCTTCCCCCGGGGCCCGGCATGCTTCCCGAACTCAAAGTGATGTTTCTAGAAGCAAAATGCAGCACTCTGCAGAGCTGAGGCAAGGGTGGGATTGTTTCTTTTCATCTATATTGAATAAGCAGCAAGCGCTTCAAGAGGCTTTATAGAGGCAACGAGTTGTCATTCTCCTAGTTTATTTTGCGATCTGGTGACTGGTTTCAAACCAAGATCAAAAAGGGGAAAACAATTGAAACAGAGGGCAGAAGCATCACGCATTGGATGACAATATTTTAAACGTGTGGGCTCAAACATCGCGTTGTCATGTTGCGCGATGTAAAGTCGCCGATGTGACACGCTAACCAATTAAATGCCCACATTTGCGTCGCAACAACGTGCGATGATAAAATTGCCGATGTGACTGCAGTTGCGATGTTATGACCGCGATGAAAACTCCCGCGCTGTCTTTGTTTCCGATGGATCGTCATACAACCTCATAAACGCTTGCCCAGATCTACGTTGCTGGACAGCGGTAAGCATGCGTGCATAATGTGTTCCACCTGGAACTTTGTCAGGGGCGTGCCATCTGTGTGCAAAAGCAGATACCCATCCACTAGCGGGCGCAGGGCCAGATAGGCGGCGAGCAGGCCCACAGGGCAATACCTGCCATCGCCCGAACTGTGCAGTCAGAACACCTTCCCTTCCTCGGACTGGTCCGTCTTAGATCTTCTTAGAGTTATTTTAAGGGAAGCCCCAAAGAGCACTGCATCCTGTATTTTCAAAGCCACCCCAGACCTGACGTGCTTAGATCTAGCCACTAGTTTACTAATTCTGAGGGCCCAAAGAAAGCCAGGCTGAAGGTGGCTGCAAATAATGCTGCCTCAAACACAGAGTGGGTAGCCTTGTGCACCCAGTCCAGCATCCCCTGTAAGGTCTCAAAGTCTATGGGGGACCTATTGTCCGGTGCCCTCGGTTCATTCCTGGCTCAACCTTTCAATGCTGCTCTGATCAAGAAGGATTTGGTGGTGTCGGACTGGCCCCTCAGTCTAGCGTGGTGATTAATTGCCACAAGATGGCCTGAAATCCAAGAATGACTCTTCTCGTTGTCCTTGGCCCACACTATGAAAGACTGCACTCGGTTATCTAGAGATGCTGTGCCTTCCTCCCAGGATCCCACTACTGAACAGAATTTGGCAACGCAGGACCTGTATCTCTTACTGGTCCTGGGTGCTAGGGACAGCTTACCCTACCCCCTCAGTCTGTCTTCCACTTCAGCAGGAACCAGAGGTGTTGTGGAAAAGGGGTCATCTCCTCTCTTGCTCTCGGCCACGCCTTCTGGAACCGGTGCCACTGAAAACGAGAGAGAGCATCAGCCGCTGTGTTTTGTACACCCTAAATGTGTTGCGCTCTGCATTCAACAATATTGTACTGACACGCCCGCACCAACTCCCTCAGGAGGCACAAAACCAGAGGGCAACTCGCTGGCTGGGAGTTGATGGTCTGCACTACTGCCAGGTTGTTAGACCAAAAGAGGACCCTCTTAGCCACCAGTACTGCAGGCCACAGGTAAAAAGCTATCACAATTGGGAACAACTCTAACACTTTGATGTTGTGATCCTCTACTTATCTAGAGTTGGGCCATTTCTCAGCACACCACTCCCTATCCAGGATGGCCCCGATACCTTCTCTTCCTGATGCATCTGTAAATAGTGCAAGGTCAGGGCTGCCTGCCCAAGGAGCCCTCCAAATTACAGAGCCGGTAAAATTGTCCAGGAACTCCGCCCCCATGACCAGGTCCTGTCTCATTCCATTACTTAGTTTCACCATGTGGTGCTTCTTTTTGACCTTGGCAGTAACCCTGGCTAGACTTCTGGCAAACACCCTACCCGCCTGGATGACCCTGGCCGCAAAGTTCAGCTTCCCAAGGAGACAATGGATGCATTCCAAGGTGGCTCTGTCAAGCCCCAACACTGACTGGATAAGTTGCTCTAGGTCCCGAACTTTATCTGAAGGCAGTCTGGACTCCCCTGCGATGGTATCAAGCTCGATCCCCAGAAAAGTTAAGACCTGCGCCGGGTCAACTATTTTACCTGGCGCCAGGGCGACCCCCAGGTGGCTGGCCAACTTCTCGAAGCCTGCAAGGGCCTGATTACAGTCCTGCGTGCCATCACTCCCTATGAACAGGAAATCGTCTAGATAATGGGTCACCCCATAGGTATCCTGGAGAGCCGACTGCAGGAAGCAACTGAACGCCTCAAAATATGCACAGGACACCGCACAACCCATGGAACATCTCTGTCTCCTCCATTGGCGCCTGCGCCACCTTCTCATGCAAAACTGCGGTGCCTTTGGGACCTTAACAGGCCCTATCCTGTATGTACCACTTCCACTTAACCACACTGGCTTCCTGTGCATGTTCAATCATATAGGTTTTAGGGGAACTCATCACCCACGGCAGTATCGGGACCTCAGGTCTCAAAATCACATAGGGGCATATTATCAAGCCTGTGCGATAAAATTATCGCAGCTTTATCGGCCGAAAACGGCCAATAAAGCGGCGATAATGGGCTTGATAATATGCTCTAAGGAATTCCAATCGAAGCCCATGTTAGATGTGAAGACATCTAACATGGGCTTCGATTGGAATTCCATAGAGCATATTATCAAGCCCATTATCGCCCCTTTATCGGCCGTTTTCGGCCGATAAAGCGGCGATAATTTTATCGCACAGGCTTGATAATATGCCCCATAATTTCCTAAGGTTAGTTGCTCCGTATCCATGAGAGCCCAGTACCAGGCAAGCTTTTGTTTCTCAAAAGGAATATAGGGGCATATTATCAAGAAAGGAAAACAAAATTATCCCGCTTTAGCGTCAGGAAACTGCTGCTAAAGCGGCGATAATGGGCTTGCTATAATACGAACTGGAGAAATCCCATAGAAGCCCAGGTTCACAACAGAACATGGGCTTCTATGGGAATTCTCCAGGGCATATTAGCTAGCCCATTATTGCCGCTTTAGTGGCAGTTTCCTGCCGCTAAAGCGGCGATCATTTTATCTCCCTTTCTTGATAATATGGAACATAATGTTCTCCAGCGTCTGGCAATTACTTCGTCCAAAACCCTGAAGGTAGTTTTGTTCTTCCCTGCTTTTGCCACAAACTCCAATTAGCATATGGTCCCTGCACTGTTACATTCAAATCAACATCTCCATCCCTCACTGGCCACAAATCTAAAGCATGCTGAATAGCCTCTTTTACTAATTCAAATCCCGTGTGCTGCTGCTCACCCCATTCAAACGCATTCTTCTTTCGTGTAACTCTGTACAAAAGGGCCAAAATCTGACTCAAATGGGGAATATGATGTCTCCAAAAACCGAAAAAACCAATGAACCTCTGAGTATCTTTTCTATTTCCCGGTACCGCAAACTGTTTAATTTTCTGTCTCACTTGGGGCACCAATTCTCAATGTCCCTGATGCCATTGGATACCTAAAAATGTACACTCTGTGAGGGTCCTGGTAGTTTGTCAGGATTGATCTCCCATCCTTTGCTTTGAAAGTGCTCCACAATTCTGTCTAATTGAACCTGCACTTGTTCCTGCGTCTCTCCCTGTATCATCACATCATCAATGTAATGACAAATCTGTACTCCAGGAATAACTGACACTTCATCTAAATGCTCTCCCACCAGCCGGTGACAGATCGTGGGACTATGCAAGTACCATTGTCGTACATTTCTGAATGTCATTTGTCTACTGAAAAACTGAATTGCTCTTGACATTCGGGGGCTATTGGTATCGAAAAGAAAGCATTAGCAATATCAACAGTCGGATACCAAGTGCCAAAATGTTTTTGTATTTTCTCAATCAAAGTAACTGTGTCTGGGACACCAACAGTCAAAGGAGGTGTATGCTTATTCAGTTCACGATAATCAATTGTCATGTGCCAAGAATTATCACTTTTGTGCACGGGCCAACAAGGATTATTCCAAGCGGATGTAATCTTGGTTATCACACCAGCTTCTAACAAATCCTGAATAGTCGCACTCAGTCAGTCAGTCAATCACTTTTATTCGATTTTTTAAAAATCACAAAAAGACACAGGATACTGTACAAGAAATAGACAATAAAATACAACAATGCAAATATCTACATAATATATCATACATCAGGCCATCAAATTTCACATTTCATTAATTCATAAAAAGTATATATACACAGGTAATACGTCATGTTAAATTAGCCTGAGTGAAAGGTCAATTTACATAAAAAAGTTTAAAAAATCACAGTTTAATAAAATATATTAAAATGTTTCGTTTTGAATTTGTCCTTGTCTCCATTTGCAACGCCTTTTGTTTATGCGGACTCCTGCTACTAAAAAATTTGCAACATGAAAAGTTGTTTGTACATTATGCAAAAGTTGCAAAAATAGGAGTGCTGGTCTGACCTGTGAAAAGCCTGCCTCTCGCAAGATGGGTAAAAGATATTTTCTCCTGATTTGTGCATAATGATCACAGAACATAATAAAGTGTAAAGTGTCCTGAGGTGAAAAGTGATCGCAGTCACAAGGACTTGCATTGTCAGGTGTATCCCATCCAGAATAAGTGCCTAACAAAAAGTGTATCAAATTTAAACGAAATCTGGTTAAAAGAAAACGATGAAATGGTTTATTAACAAATACCAGGTAAGGTTCTAAGCCAGGAACAGTAATGAGGGCATAGTTTCTTCTAACGGTTGTTTTTTTAAGCTCTACTTCCTCCCGCTCAGCCATAAAGGAATTTATCAATGATGTTTTTATCATCATGACGTCTTCCTTTTGGATGCTATCAGGAGAGTAGAAAAGATCTGGTCGACCCACATGAGATAGCGTGGTTTTTACATAATTTAGCCATGGGATCTTTAGTGCTCCATCCATGGCCAAGCAATCTCTGAGGATTTGATGATTTAAAGAGATTTCCTCATTTAGCCAAGTTTTTAGCCAGGAGATCACAGGGGCAGATTTTATGTGGTCTGAAACAAACCCGGTGCCCAACTCTGTGTGAATGGTTAAAGTGGGTGTAGACTGGGGGATGGAGAGTAGAGATCTAAAAAATCTATTCTCCGCCCTCTGGATGTTAACTGGATTTGTGTAACAACATATTGAGGCTCCATAGGTAGCAATTGCTAAGCATTTGGCGTTATATACTTTCAGAATAGCTTCCATTGGGCGTGACCCCAATCTTTTTGCAAAATTCAAAAGGGCTCCAGCGGATCTGGTAACAGCATTCGATTTGGATTTGTGTTGCGCGCCCCAGGTTCCTTTGTCGTCGAAAATCACGCCCAAGTAGGTAAAAGAAGAAACCCGTTGTACTTCCTTTCCTGTTTTTTTTGTTTTTGTTACAAATTATTACAATTATTTATAGAGTTTACATTTCGAATTACAAATGAAGTTCGATGTAATTGTTTTATAATGTTGGGGGCGCATTTCCGAATGGAAATATATTCTCCCTTTATCTGAAAAAATGCAAGATATTAAAGTTCCAAATCTTTGCACATCAGAAAAATGCAAATAGAGGACAAAACGACTCAAAGGCGTTTTCGCCTATTTTGTTTTTCGTGCACAAAGCATGGAAAATACACGGCATCCTTAACCACTCAGCTAACGGAAAATTAATATTTGTGAACTTGTAAACCCCGATTCAAAACGCGGGAACAGCTAACTTCCTGCTTCGCTACTAGTTTGAGAAGATATCGATTCTACTGAATTTCTTTTTATTTCTGCTAAATTGTGTTATTAGTACTGTCATTCGGATGTGAATATTTTGAACTGAAAAGATCGATCATTGCCCTGAAGGGCCGGAATCAGAGGCCGGCTCGCGGTCCTTTCTTTCAGAGGCAGGTGATGCTTCTTTGAAAGGCCTCCGTGTGGAGCGGAATTCGAGGCCGGAGCGCTCTGCGGAGGGCCTGATGCCTGAGCCCTGGAGCTCTCAGAGACCATCTGCATGCGGACATCCGATCCGCGGCGGGATCGCAAGAGTGAAGGGCTTCAAGATTCCCACCCTCCCCCCTACTGACAGCCTCTGTGCCCCGAGAGCCGCGCGGGGTGGTGGGGAGGGCGGGGCAGGGTGGGGGGGATGAGGCGGGATGTCTCTCTGCGGACTATGCATCCCCCCCTCTTGATGTCCTTGGGTAATTGCTGCACTGGCTTATGATGTCATAGGACCACCGCTCCCATAGTCGCACTCATTTTGTTGTGTCCACCTGGAATGCTATACTGTTTCACATGAATCACTTTAGTAGCCTGAGGCAATTTCACTGGGGGAATTATCAAATGACCGACCCTCATAGCAGCAAATGAAATGTACTGCTTCGATCCAAACTGCTAATGTCCTTCAATTAAATGCAAAGTCGTTCCTTTCAAAATATCAATTCCAATAATATATTCAAAGAGAGGCACAATCAATGCAGTATATTCTCTTTTTGGTATTCTCCCTATTTTCATGTGGACTTTAGTCTGCACTGCTGGGGTCTCTTTGCCGCCTAAACCTGTAATAGTGAAATACTGTCCAGTAAATTTTTTGGGATTTCCAGATATCAGAGTGGCCTCCGCTCCGTTATCTACTAAAGCTTGGCCCTCTGAATATTACGATGTCTCCAATAAATTTCAATATCAACATAAGGTCTGTTGTCTTTGTGAACCCACCTTTGCACCGGGGCTTGACCTATTTCCTAGTCTGCCTTATATCTGTCTTTCACCCAGGTCAAATCAGGATACATCGATTCGTATCTTTTTAGAATAAAATCCTCTTCATTTCTTCTCTCAACCAGCCCATCGCTTTCTAAGTCTCTCTCAATATTCCTGGTCGAGCGGGCAGCTTTCTCCTCCTCCTTTTCTGGTATCTCACCCTCACTGCCATCTGACAATTGTTGCGCTTTATCTTGCTTATGGACTCTCCTGCTTCCTTCCTTTCTATCCAAACCTATTTTTCAATATATCTGCAACAAACTTGATGTAGTTATCCCATCTGTCTCATTTCTCTCCACTCCAACCTGCAATAGAGCCATGAACAGATCTCTCTTAGACAGCTTGTTATTGTCAGTACGTGTCTCAGCCTTGAAGGTCTCTCAGTTTTAATCCACACACCTAACTCTCCCAACTCACGAACAGCCTCAACCACTCCTGCTATAGTATTACCAGTTTGGTCTATCAACAAAGTCATCATAACTTGCTTGTATGCGGGAAAAGCGGTACGAATTATTCTATTCTGCACTGATGCGTTCAATACTCCGTCCATCAGTTTGTGTGCATGGTCTAGAAAAATAGAAGTCTTCATCACTTCTTCGTTCAATCTCTGGTTACAATCTCTCAAAGTATACCAAGGTTTCTCATTCATCTGCCAATCTGCCTCTGTTGGATATTTATGGCTACATCCAACTACAGCCAACTGCAACAAACTAACTTGATCACCACTAGTATAATTCCTAAACTGCTCCTGCACTGTAAAATCTGAACTAAGTGTACAGACCTTTACTGCATCTCCATGAACTAGCATCACACCAATACCGCCTAGATCAAACAATCGAACCATCCAAGTAAGTAGAGATTCCCCAAGTTTCTACCAAAACCGATCTGAAATATCATTATTCTCCTACTGAATAAAATCTTCCATGCTATCCATTGAAACTCCCTGAATTTTTCGACGAATAATAGGTTGCCCTTGAACCACTTTACGCCCCACTGATTCATTCTGTTTCTCAATCTGAACGAAGTGTTACCAAAGGGGATGATGGACGGAGTGTTTGAGCAAATCAAACACTTAGCCCCAGTCAACTGATCTGGGTTTAATCTATCATAGCAGTTCGGGCTGGACTGATCCCATGAGGCACAGGGTCAGACTGATTTCCATATGGACATGTCTGAACTGGGGTGGTGGAGTGAGCTAAAGAATTATGATGGATTAAACCCAGATCAGTTGACTGGGGGTGAGTGTTTGATTTGCTCAAACGCTCCGTCCATCATCCCCTTTGGTATCTCAATCTGAATGGGCTCCTCAACCTTATTCTCATCTCCGCTATAGTTGGAAGCTCTGAAGAATCCCAGATATTTCCATCCCACGTTTCAGGATCCCAATCAATTCCAGCCTTGGAAATAGCTAAACGCACATTCCTCGTGTTAACTCTTCCTCTCCTCTTCCTATGTTTATACTTAGCAATCCGTACTGCGGCTTTTTCGGTTACAGTCTGATACGTTTCTAGCTTATCCATCAATAGTTTATTCTGACAAGTTAATATTGTAGAAGTATTCTTACTCTCAACACACAGATTTTCTAATTTCTCACACTCACACTGCAACGTAACATATTTTTCATGCATAATTCTATAAGCAACGTAACATAGCACAGCCGGCTTGTTCACAAGTGGTGAACAAGTCGACTGTGCCGGTGAAACACGTCCTTTCCAGCTGTCCCAATAAAGTTTTTGGCCAGCACACAGCTTCATGAATCCTTACTTGTTGGAGTGAGAGAAATTTGAGATCAAAAAGAGTTAGTAGGATCACCTCACCAATCAAGTGCATATCATCTTGTCTCACTTCGCTAAGGGGAGTCCGGTAATTAGCCAGGCCAAGACCTCGATCGAGACACAAAGTTCCCACCAGCCCGCAGCAGCAAGTCTGCTCTATGATAAACTTCCGCCAGACCAGTAGAAACACCCTCTTTAATACTAATTCAAACATAGTGAAGCTTCTAGCAAGCCTCCCCCCTTATTCTCATGAGTATTGTACCAGTCTGCACCAAGGTCACAGCATCGGTTGATCAGGCCTTTGCTATGGATCCGAGACGAACCTTGTACATTCCTCTGATGAGAACCGTTTTTGTCTAGTCTGTAAAGTGTGAAAAACAGGAGAAGAAAAAGGCGACAGCCAAGAAAATCGAGTCGATCCTGCAAACGCTGTTCTTTGCGTAAAGAAGCAGAATTAGTACGCAAGATAATATGAGATCATATTCAAGCCAATAGCAAGCACTGCCTTAAAGCAAGATAAAGTGGAAAAGCAAGAATAATATAAAAGTAAGTCAAAGTCAATAATAAATCCTCCTGTCCTACTTCTTACTAGGCAGGCATGTGTAACACAGTTCTACATTATATAAAAATACGCTAAATAAGCCTAAAATGGTGGTGGTCAATGGTCATCACAGGACACTTGACCACATGAGTGGCACATTCAGTACACATGGGTGTTGCTGTGGGTGTTCCCACTCAACGTAGAACACACTAGCCCTGGTATGTTACCAGGGATGGGAACTAGAGGCATAGGGCGCTAGGAGCTAGCCAGCCTCCAACACGAAATATTGAACACAAATGACACACAATTGATAGACGGAATGCAGAACCAATCAAAACATTCACCCCCAGTCGAGAGATCTTGGTTAAATTCATCATTCTCTTGCTCATCATGACACTCCAGTTTAGACCTGGCCATATGCAAATCAGTCTTGACCATGTGCCTCATGGGAACAGTCCAGCCGGATCTGGCAAGCCAGGTCCTCCCTGGACCGGAAACAAGCATCCTATGACTGGTTTGGGGGTTTCACCCCTCTTCAGCTAGGATTGCTTGAATCCAGTGGCACAGTGACACAGTGAGCCTGGGACCCACGTCTGAGCATACCCGGCGCATTTAGGGTGAGAAAGCAAAAGACACAACAATTGATGGACGGAATGCGGAACCAATGAAAACATTCACCCCTAGTCAAGTGGGGCTGCTCCTAGTGAGGTGAGCTACAGGTGCTTAGATGTGCGTGATTGGTGGGGGCATCTTACAAAAAGTTTAGGACTGGCCTCACACACCACCTGGTGTCATGCTTCATCATAGGCGTCCTTGCCCTCTAAAAACTCGGTTTGATAGAGGGCGAGCATACCCCAGACGACAGGGATGCACAGTGATGGGATAATCATTTCTAAGTGTGGGCCGAAAATGTGTTCCGCACACAGAATTTGCGGATTTTCTGCAATTTCGCAATCCGGGAATCTCGCGAAATCGCAGAAAAATCCGCGAATCCGCGAGCGGGACACATTTTCCATGAAGCACTTATAGGGTTACAGTAGCAGGTGCCCAAGTTGAAGCTAATTTCTTTTTAACCATTTACAAAAGGGTTACAAAGAAATTAGCTTCAACTTGGGCACCTGCTGTAACCCTGTAAGTGCTTCCTGAGCGGCGCCTCGTTGCCTACTTGCAACTATTCTCTGACCCTGCTCTGACCCTCGAAGCAGGGTCAGAGAATAGTTACAATTAGGCAACGAGGCTCCTGTCGCAAAAATTAAACCTCAGCAGGAAGCACTTACAGATATAAATAAAGCATTTGCCCGAGTTGAAGATCAAATTCAGTAACTTATTATAATCAGCCCAAGAATCTAGTGAGCATGGTCGATACTAGGCAGGTGTGCTTTCTCCCCAAATCTACCATCTACAAATAGCTGTAATCCGTGATGGATGTCTAGGCATTCACGAGTTTCTCGAGCGCAATCCCCCTGTACTTCCAGTGACCAGGATGCTGCTTTCTCCTCATCTGCTGCTCTGATCGGTCTCTGGCACTTTATAAACAAGAGGCATGTGAACTCGCACAGAAGCCCGGCCCCACACACACTAGGCTATGCAACCTCTTCCTGTCCTCCTCGTCCTCTCCGCCACCTTCGACGCGGTTGACCATTCCATCTTACTCTCTCGTGTCAGGGCGGCGGGAGTTGGCGGCTCGGCCTTGGTCTGGCTGTCCTCCTTCCTGAGGGACCGTACCCAGGCAGAGCGCCTGGGCAACTTTTCGGCCGACCTCCGGAAAGTTCAATGCGGGGTCCCTCAAGGCTCCTCCCTTTCCCCTCTTTTATTTAATTTGTATATTTCCCCTCTCATTTTTGCCCTTCAGCAAATGGAGGTCTCCGTCTATAACTATGCGGATGACCTCCAGCTTATTGTTAACCTATCCCCTTCCCCTGAGTCTATGGTTAACTTCCAGTCTATCATGATCTTTATCCGGGACTGGATGAATCACAACCACCTTAAATTAAACCCAGACAAAACAGAACTGGTTTTGACAGGTGGTTGCTCCAGTCCCTGGACTTCTCTCTTCTGGCCCCCTTCCCTAGGTTCCCCCCTTCTCCATCTTCCTCTGTGAAAACACTTGGGATCAAGCTGAACGACCAACTCACTCTGCACTCCCAGGTCAGCCTAGTGGTGTCCTCTTCTTTTCTTTCACTCCGTACCATCCGCAAAGTTTCCAGTTTCTTCTCTTTCTCTGCCTTAAAACTCATCGTTCTGGTGGTGGTAATCTCGCGCCTAGATTACGGCAACGCTCTATACTGTGGCATGCCAGCCTACAGCATGCGTCGGCTACAGTTGGGTCAAAACCAGGCTGCCCGCCTGGTTTACAATCTGGCCAAATTTCACCACGTTACTCCACTCCTCAAATCCTTGCACTGGCTCCCCATCCGAGAGCGAGCTCAGTTCAAGATGGGTTGTATCACTTTTCAGGCCCGGGTCGGCGCAGCCCCTGCGTTCATCTCCTTGGAAATCAAAGCCTACGCCCCCGCCAGGGAACTGCGCTCATCTTCCCAACAACTGTTGACAGTTCCCCGCTTTAGGCGCAAAAAGGGGGGGGGGGGGGCACGAAATTTTCCACATTTGCCCCAGCCTTTTGGAACTCTCTCCCCCTCACCTCAGATCTTTTACTCAATATGCACTCTTCCGAAAGGAGCTAAAAACTTTCCTTTTTTCACAAGCCTTTCCTTTATAAACCCTTTTCTTTGCTTTTCTCCTGATCTTCCTGTCTCTCTAGGTTTTGTACACCACAGCGCCATGAAACCGCCAGGTGAACGCGCGCTCTATAAGTGCTTTAAACTCGAACTCAAACTCAAACTGTGATGGACAGCTCACTCGAGGGACCTCGGCGCCTGTGGGCGCGGCGGCAAAGTTACATCCACACGTGGTGACTGGACAACTCTTCTGGGCCTTTACGCAGCTGTAGTGTAGGAAAAGCATAATACATTTACCCAACGAGGTAGCACTTACTGATTAGCCAGTGGAAAATACTCCAGTTGAGTATAGTGCAATTGCAAAAAATCCGTGATTTCGCGAGGAAATTCGCGCGAATTCTCAAAATCCGCCCATACTTAATCATTTCCCTAGTCACCGCCCACTTCTTTTAACACCATACAGTTGGCCAGTTTATTAAAATTAGTCTTTAAGAAACTGTAATGGTTTTTAGATCACTTTCACTACCCACGGGCCCCCACTCAGTTTAGAAGTGCATCCCTGTCGTCAGGTGTATGCCCGCCTTCTATCAAACCAAGGGAGTGATTTACAACTTCTGGCGCATCTCTGCAATTCAGCAGGGATGCGCCAGAACAGATGCGTCATGCAATCCCCCTTGCGCCACCACGGATGCGTCGCATTTACAAAGTGGCACACCATGGTGCAAGGAGGGGCATATGCGTGACACATCTTGTAGCGTACGGGTGGCGCATTGCTGGAGTTCCGTCGCAAGTGCGATGCAACTCCTGCAATGCACAGGGGCCGCCCATACTTAATGTGGTGCGTCACTCCTTACGCCTGCTTCAAGCTGGCGTAAGGATGTGACACAGCAGTGTCGTATAACTGACTCAGTGAAATCTTGTAGATTTCACTGTGTCAGTTTTACTGGGCTTTCCTGCAAGGGGAACACCCACCCTGCGACAGAACGCCCACATGAAACCTGACGCAGGTTTCATGTGGCGCAGGGCTTTACAATGTGACGCATCTGCCTATATGCGTCAAGTTGTAAATAAGTCGCAATGTGGCGCATGGTTTACGCCGCCACTGTGTCACAAAAGTAAAGCAACGGCGGCGTAAAAGTGTTGCAAGGGGCTTGTAAATCTGCCCTCGAGTTTTAAGCGGGTGAGGATGGCCTATGATTAAGCATGATACCAGGTGGTTTGTGAGGCCAGTTCTTCACTCTTTGTAAGATGCCCCCACCAATCACGCACCATATAGCACCTGTAGATCACCTCACTAGGAGCAGCCCCACTTGTGTTTAATAAATCTTCCCACGCAACATCTATGTATTCTGCTGCGTTTCCAGATTTACAAAAATCTGTACATCTGGAAATGCGTCAAAATACTACGCCACCGACAAAGCGCGGCGCAATAAGGAGAAATTGTAACATTTTTACTTTTTTTCCTCTTTCTCGGGGTGCTGCATACTGCAGCACACAGGTAGAGGAAATCGTCTCTTTTAATTTTTTTTATTGTTTTTGTGCAGGAAGAGTTCTCCTTCCTGCACAGAAGCAATCTCCCTGCGACACAGGCATGCTTGCACCATGGGGCAAGGGTGACTGTGTGGCCAACGGCAGCCAATTGTGCCCCAGCATAGGGAAATGGAGAGTGATGCGTCATATTGTTGCAAATGTGACGCAGTCCTGTGCTTTGAAATTGCTGCAGTGTGGCGCAGCCAAAGGGCTTGCGTTGCTGCGCTGCAGCACTTTCTTGTAAATAAGGCCCTTTATACTTAAAAGTTGCTCAAACTAACTCAAATTAGTGCAATGCCTATTAATTTTGAAGTAAAGTCCTTTTAACCAGCATTTGTAGACAAGGCTTTGAGTCAAGAATAAAACCTTGTTGCAGCAGATTTTAACTTGGAAAAATGTTTTTATTTCCCCCAAATTCTCAAATGTTTCATGTGCGCTGCACAGTACAGCACACATGTAATGTTGACAAGTTCAAAAGTATGTCATAGCATAGTTTTTTTAACTGAAGGGATACACTTCCGGTAAAAAACCTATGCTAGACATCATGCACACACACTAGGCGTGGCTCTAGGCGGCCTGTTTGACAACCAGCGCAAGGATAGCAGCAGCAGACCCATTTCTTTGTAGACAGGGCTCTGCGCTGTTCCCCCATGGAATAAAGTTGCAAGGATCCCCTGTCAGACACAATGGGCCCGATTCACAGAATGAACTTAAGACTCAATCCTAAACTTACTACTATTTTGGTATTCACAGAATGCACTTACTACTTTTGGCATTCACAAAATGAACTTACTACTTTTGGTATTCACAGAAGTTAGGATTTTGTCTTAAGTCTGTCTTAAGTCTGTCTTAAGTTTGTCTTAAGTTTGTCTTAAGACAAACTTAAGACAAAATCCTAACTTCTGTGAATACCAAAAGTAGTAAGTTCATTCTGTGAATGCCAAAAGTAGTAAGTGCATTCTGTGAATACCAAAAAAGTAGTAATTTTAGGATTGAGTCTTAAGTTAATTCTGTGAATCGGGCCCTAAGGGTCTAAACGGAGGGTCTTTAACAATGATGTTGAACCAGCGATGCAAAAATTCTTAATGGAGCTAGTGTTTTTCACCCTTTACCAAAGTTACTTTGAGTATAAGAATGTGTGGTACCTCCAATTGTCAGGCACCTCTATGGGGAATTGCGCAGCGCCTACATATGCTAACATATACATGAAACAATACGAGGATACTAACATCTACTCAGATCCGAACTGGACCAACAACGTTAAACTCCTAGTACGGTTACATCGACGATGTATTCATACTATGGAGCAACACCAAAGAAAAGTTGCAAATGGCTCTAACAGCTCTCAATGGAATTGACGAAAGAATTCAGTTTACTTGGGAGATTAATGATAAATCAATTACCTTCCTTGATGTACAAATCACTTTGACACCCACTGGTGTTGAAACTGACCTATACCGCAAAAAAACTGACAGAAACAACACTTTGCATTTTTGAAGTTTTCATCAAGCATCCCTTAAGCGACATTTACCATTCTCACAAATGCTGCGTGCTAAAAGGATCGTTTCTAATGAAACCCAAGCTACAGTTCGGATTAAGGAAATGGGTGATTGATTTAAAATCAGAGGTTATCCAGAAACCATAATTAAACAAGCGGAAACTCGAGTATCTTCGATTCCAAGACATGAGCTATTGAGCGGTCTATTAGACATGAAAACACCAAGATGGTTTTAGTCTCAATGTTCTCAACGTTGAGCTCAGCTTATAAAAAGATCATATTGAAATACAGGCCAATTCTTAGCATGGAGCCGGATTTTAATGCTTTGTTTAAAGACCCTCCCATTTTCGCATACACAAGAAACCACAACATCAGAGAAATATTGGCTAAAGAAACTCCTGGACCTTGTGAATATAAAGGCACCAGGCCTTGTATGAACTGCAGCAACCGCATTAACGTCATTAAAGGAAACAAAGTAACGCACCCTATGAAGGGTTTCAATATCAAACTCCAAACCAATGCCACGTGTGACACAACTAACGTTATTTATTTGGTCAAATACCCTGTTGCAAGGTATACATCGGGAAGACGGAAAGGAAAATAAAAGTTCGGATAAATGAACACAAATCCAACATTAGGGCAAAGAATGAAAAATCTGCCATTGCTGTACATTTCAATGAAATGAAACATCACATTTCACAATTGAAAGTTTTGGTTCTTGAAACCGTAATTAAACGTGAGGGTAGAGACTATAATAAATACCTCCTGCAGAGGGAAAATGCTTGGATTTTTAAATTGCACTCTATGAAGCCTTTTGGGCTTAATGATCGCATTGAATTTTCATGCTACATTTAATGATGTCTGTATAGGTTTTTTTGATGCTAGCCCCTGCTTGTGCTGTTTGTCCATTACATTAAATTGTACTATCAATTGTTTAGACATGTTACCCATTACAATCCCGCGATCACTTTGCGTCACTTTTCGTAGACTGTTTCTTCACTTTTACGTTACTCTACATGTCTTTAACGTTATTTTGTCTCGTTCAATATGGCCGCCACCTTTCACTTTGATAGTTAGCTTTCCATGCTTTCTGCGAGCGTGGTTCTTGCGTTAGTCCGTTTTTAATTATGACGGTGCGTGCTCTTTATTGACACGCTAACCGCTCCATTAACGGGACGTCCCTCTGTTGGACTCGACCGTTGTTAGCGTTTCGATTAGCTTCGCAGGACCACATGCAACAGCACTAGTAAGTCGGCAATGTGCCGCGTACCCCTTCGTTATTGTCTTGGATATATATTCCTACAGCATGGTATGTCTAATCTGGATGCTGTACATTTTTTTCAGATAGACCCCGAAGCTTGCTACAAATATGTAAGTTCACGAGTTGTTTTAGTATTAAACACTAGTTTTTTAAACTTTTTTGCACTCACTCCCCGTTTCTATGCACGACTGAGCACACGGGATATCATTCAACTTTACAGCATGCTGTGTGTAAATACATGTGGTTAAAGTGATCATTGAACAGTGGGTACATTTTCAATATTTTTATGCTATATCCTTTTGTTGTAGAGTTCCCGGATGAAGGGCCAAGCTGCCCGAAATGCATTGGAGCATTTTGACACATAAGGGATTTGTTTGTAAACCGAATTAACCATGGAATGAATAAGAATTCTAACAAGAAATGTTCTTAAAAACAGCTTAAAGAATTGAAGAAAAATTACGTAATAAATTTTGAAACAATGGTTTGAACAGAAAACCGGACTAGGAGTCTATTTATTTACGGAACCCAAGGTGTGCCCTAACCAGGGATGCATCCAGATTTTTTTTGGTTCCACATTTTGAAATGTATTTTTAAATGTCACCAACCTTTCACTGCAGACACCTTCGCTATTCTGTGTGAGCACCTGAACTACACCCTATAATCAAGTGATTCTCTATTTATGCTGTTAATAAATGTGAGATCATTTCAACCTTGTGTCCCTGCATTAATTGCGCAGTAATTCCCTTTTGGGCATTCCTTAAATTGTTCATTCCTTTTTTGATCAATAACTACCTTAGTAATGTTAGCCTAGGCTACCCGAGGACCTTGTGGCCTCTCTCAGTACCATAGTTTTTTATTTTATTATAGACTGCCCCTGGTCATAATACTGGGGCCCCCTTGTTCTTTCTAAATACTAATTCAGGAAAGCACAAATTGTCGGTCTTGCTGTTTTGGTGCAGGCTGCATAGTTTTGGAACTTGCCGCCTCCTTTGCTTCGCTCCACCAACAATCTATTATCATTTAGGGAACTATAAAAACCTGGCTCCACGCCCTGCAGGTTACCCCATTTGGCTGGTTCTTCTTCCTATTCTATGTGTTTCTCATTTGCCATTTTAGGCAGCAGATGGTTATTAGCACTAGGACACCTTTTGGTAACAGTAGCACACTACAAAAAGAAATAATAATAGGCAGAAGTGTGACCGGGAATGTGCGACCACCTTTCTATCACTCCACGACCCCGTTGGGGAGGTCACGTTCCACAGTTTGAAGACCCCTGATGTAGAGCCATTACGAAGGTGGTCTCCCTTCCATTATTTGAAAAACAATGGTGAAATTTCTCTTAAAATAGGAGTTGTGTAAGTGCCCCACACCCCGTAGGCCAGACTGCAGCAATTTTGCGCACACAATATATAATCCCGATTTGTGCCTTGAGTGTTGGGTACTGGGCACACAATTTCTTACTGACATATATAACTTTTAGAAGACTGTGCTGAAAATGCGCTGTGTTGTCCTATTTTTTCCTACACTTGGTGAGAGACCCGTTTTTCCTCATAAATAACCTTGAGAATGTTCGCTTGTAGCAATTTGTAGCTAGCATCGAAACCACCTGGGCTGTTTTGGGTTCCCTGTCCATCACTGAGTACATTAGAACATACTAATGTACTAAATTACATTTAATAAAGGTAATCGTTTTTAAACATGAACATTCATGAAGGCCACTCACTGCCTGTTGCCTCGGACTTCTGCTGGACTTTCGGCCTGATTTCTATGGTTCTTGACTTGGAGACTTGGGGCCTCGCTTTCACCTATGCTATTTTCACGTATTTGACCCCTGTATTGATGCAGAAAGGAAGACACCACCTGCATTTGGTAGTGGCGCACTTTCGAGCATGAAAAAAACTGCACTTCAGCAGAAAGGAAACAATATCTGTTGATCCGAAAAAAATTGGAAAACTGCAGAATTAAGCACACCCTGCAAGTTTGTGTGCAATCTACATGTCTCCAGCATTACCTAATTCCCAATTTCATGAAACTTCATTGCCAATTTAATGAAACGTCCCATTTGGGTTACGGAAATGTTATTTAGGAACCAGCTGACAATTCATTCAGCACTGTCACTTTTAGCAACAGTTGGCTGAAAATGTAGAGGGGGCGCTCCACCACTCCCACGAACATCAAGAACAACACAAACAATGACAAAAATTCCACTGCACAAAAAACCCCTCTGTTGGAAATGGGGGTTGCCCAAGTCTCAAAGGGGGTAGCATGGCATCAAGCGGGCAGGCCAAACTTCGAGGACATGTGAAGCATTTACGCAGCACACACAGACGACTCACCAATCACACTACAAAAGAGTCACGACACCACCTTTGGTTGGAAAAAGATTAAATTTAGTTATGGCTCCAACCTGCAAGGCAAAAATGCATCATCAGTGTCATCATAACACGGCGCCAACTGGCACCAGAGCCAGGTACTTCAGAGGGGGATTATTTACATGGGATAAAAAGGGTTGAGTATCAAGTCCATGCTGTAATAAGAATGGTTGGTTAAATTAACATTAGCCCTGGAGCCAATCTGGCGGGCCAACTCAGACTCTCATCCTAAAGGGAAGGCTGTAATTGCAACATTCTACATTAGCATAGAAATACCTCATGCACATTAGCACCAACCCACCCCTGTTAGGGAAAGAAAACATTAGGGCATCACGGCATAACATGGGCAGGAACACCTGCAATAAATCAGCCTATCCGGCCCATCAATCTGGTACATAACAAGGGCCTGGAATAACATCAGGCCAACCCATTGACCAACCTAGGCGGAACATACATCGCCCAGCATAGATATCAGGTAGAAGCCCTCCTTATAGATCAGGAACACCTGTAAGGGAATAGCTAGGCTCCCTCTACCAACCACCTCGGGGTATGAACATCAGGGTGTACACAACAGCCCACCCTTATTAGGCCCCTGACGTCCCAATCCCAGATCGGGGACGTAGTACGCTAGGCACTCTACTTTAGCATAAGGCCCAACCCTAACTAGGGAGAACAGGCCGTTAGCAGTCACCTAACCCCTAGGCCCGTATTACCTTGAACCTAATGGGGGCCAGTCTCTGGGCCTAAGATCCTCAACCTAGGGCAAACCCTCTTCGGGGCCTACATATATAGGTGGGACACTTCAGGGAAAATTAGGCAACAGGCAAAAAGGTGCACTTCAATGAACCCCTCGCTGGGCTAGGCATGTCCAACCTTTTCCTGGGGACCACAACAACCTTCTACCTCTTTCCCTGTGACTTTTAGGGTGAATAGGGGCTTCCGTAGGCAGTTCAGGTATCCCGGGGCTCTGAAGCAGTCACCAGTAGGCTTTCCTTGGTTTCTGGGCACTTGGGCCCCACATAGTCAACAGAGGCAGGGAAGGGGCGGACACCGACCCTGTGTCCCGTTGCCCTCTCCACCCCCACACTGTACATTATTGCCCACACTCACCGGGCTGTCCAGGGTCTCCTTTGCGGTGGGGGCAGGCACCGGCAATGTGCCTCGACGCCCCTGCTGCAACGTACTCTCAATTGCAGGGCTTCCCTGACCAACCGGGAGCCCTGCGGGTCCTGCAGCACCTTCCTGCGACTTCCGATTCTCCCAGGCCCCTCTTATCCTGTGGGGACCTGGACTGCAAGGCGTAGGGGCAGGCACCGGCAATGTGCCTCGAGGCCCCCCTGGCGTAGTACACGCAGAGGGGAACTTTACTCCCCTCTGGGGGCGTCACCCGGCTCCTTCTCTTCCCCGAGGGTCGGGGCGGCTCAGTCGGGGCTCCCTCGACTGCACGGGAGCCTCGCAGCTGCTCTATTCCGGGCGCCTCAGGCCGGGAGGTGGGGCGGGCACCGACAGTGTGCCCTGGCCCCGCCTGCCTCACCGGCTCCTCGCGTGGGGACACAGACCGGCGGGGTGGCCTCCCGCTCCGGTTGCTCCTCTCGGGCCCCCTCCTTGGCATGGGGGCCCCGCAACGAAGCTTCACCCGGGTCCCCCTCCTACCTCACGGGGACCCGGGGCTTAGACTCCGCTTCTTCCTGTCTTCCCGGCCGCCCGGGCAGGCGACCAATCCCTGCGCGGCGTTGGCGGGGGCGGGCCAATGACACGGCCGGACGCCCCCGTCACATGGGCAGGTCGAGGCTGGCTTCTCGGGCCCAGCGCCGCCCTTTCTCTACTCCGGCGGCCCTCTCCTCACATCGGGGGCCGCCGCAACGTTACACACCCCAGCAAGGGGGGGGGTCTCCTCACGGCGGCGGCGGATTCCGGCACTGCCACGCAGCGCGTGGCAAGGACAAGGGGTCGGCTCCCTTCTTAAATCAATTATTTATAAAGCCGACAGCGCGCTGACACGAGGGTAGGCTCTTCCAGCATGATTCTCCTCAGGAGAATGGCGCTATTCACAGCGCACTGCTCCTGGTCACAGTCTCCTCAGGAGCAGCGTTTTCCACCACGCAGAGCGCGCGCCACAACGAGGGGTAAGCTCCCTCAGCGCTAATCAGTCAGCAACTTCCTCAGGCCACACAGCAGGCACAGCGCTATCACTGAAAGGGGGCGCTTTTCTCGGAGGACAGCTCCTCCCTCAGCCCACACCGTCCTCGGGGCCAACAGCACTTCGGGGGCCACACCAATCTCAGGGCACAGTCCCTTGGGGCACAATCCTCCTCAGGCGGCTCCACACGACCCAGCGCTTCCAAGGGGGGCCACAGCTCCTCCAGAGGGGGTAGACAGTCCCACTGCAGTTCCTCAGGGGCAAACTCCTCACCTCCTGGGGGGAATCCAATTAGCTCCTTCCCTTCCCAGTGCTCTTTCAGCGCGGCGCTTGCATGGTTCCAGATCCCAACTGTGACAGGGACCTAGTCAGGGGCCCTCCCTTGTCAGGGGCCCATGGGGAGAGCAGAGGGGGGGTTCTAGGGGTGCAGGGCCCAGCTCACAGGCCCATGTGGCGGTAGCACCTCACAGCAGGTCCCCTCGCTTCTTTGTCCCAGCGCTGACTGACTCTCTGGTGACACTTCACCCTCTTTATACCTCCCTCCCAGGCAGTGCCAGGACCTTCTAGAATGTTGGCACATCTAGCCTAAACTGGTTCTAGGGGAGGGGGTGAGCACCCTGGGTGCCAGGCTTTCCCTCCAAAAGCTAGGGGTAGCTGGGTAATATTATCTAGACCGCTGACCTATGTCAGTCCAGTGGCAAAACCCATGGCCATGGCATCCATTTTAAAAGCAATACATTTCAGTCAGGTGCAGTTTTAAAATGGGGGTGCAGTTTTAAAATGGAGGATTTTACAAGTGCTCACATTATGTCAGGTAATTACATTTTTCAAAAGGGGTCTCACACCACTCATGGCCTATACAGGTTTAATCCCATGGGGGAGACAATCTAGATGAGGGGGTCAAAAGCGAAAAATGTTGGGGGGAAAAGGCCAAGTCCAACACGACTCCCCCCCAGCCAAAAGCCAGGGTAGACATATCAATGCCTTGATGGGCTTCCCTGCTTGGGGCGGAAAAAGGTGGACGCAGGCCTGCAACTACAGGAGCACCTGCAGTCTCTCCTCCACTCTGGAACCCAATGGTTCTCTTTCGCAACCCTCCCTTCACCAACAAAACCACCCCACTGGTGTTCCCTAGTGGGATGTTTCTCCTTCCTAGAGTGGGAGGCTCTAGCCTCAGGCTTGTGATACTCTGGAACCACTCTCTTTTCTCCAAATTGCCACTGGTCCACCCACCTGGGGTCTACACCCTCAGACTGACCAGCTCTTAGGGGCGAGGCTCTCCTCCCCCTACTTCTCCTCCTAGGGTTCCTCCATCTCCTACGCCTGGGGACACCCTCACACAACTCTCTCCCCAACCTGGAGTGGAAACCCACAGGCTGAACTGGTGACAGGGGCGAGTCCTCCCTCTCCCTGCACCCCCTCCCAGAGTCCCGCACCCTCCTAACTGGAGTAGTACCCCTGGGAGTCACCTCCGGGGGGACTCTGGTTACAGATGTCCCTCCCACCAGGGCAGGCAAACCCTGTCCCTGGCCACCCAACCCAGGATCTGCGCCCTGTGGCTGAGCCGGTGACAGAGAAGAGACCTTCCTCCCTCTGCACCCCCTCCCAGAGTTCCGCACCCTCCCACTGGGAGTAGTACCCCTGGGAGCCAAATTGGTAGGGACCTGAATTACAGGTACCCCACCCTCCAGGTCAGGCAACCCCTTAACCTGGAACCCCAGTCCAGGATCTAAATCCTGTGACTGGTCAGACCCCCGAACCACTGGAGCTCCAATTATTGATGCTCCGGGTCCTCCTGACATGAGGGGATCCCTTCCTCTGGATGACACATCGGGACAGCCTAGACTCCCAACCTGGGGTTCTCTTAAAGAACACTCCAGGCCCGGTGACCACAGCTGGGGCATCTCGGGACACCTCCCCGTCTCACTCCCTTCAGGATCACTCCCCTCAGCCTTCCCAGACGCTCTGGCACTTACCCAGAGGTCTGCCTCCCGTGCAAGTTCCCTGGGGTCTGAGAACCCGCACCGCAACAGATGGTGACGCAGTCTTGGGAAACAACTCCTTAGCATGTGCTCCCGGATAACGGCATGGCACAGCCCTTCCCAATCCTCCACTGCTCTCCTCACCACCCAATCCTCCAGTACAGTCCAACACTCCTCCTCGAACTCTCCCCAGGACTGATGGAACAGCTTTCCCCTGCCCCTAAACACTAACCCGTCCTCCTCTTCCGGGGAATCAGGCACAGTCTCTTGGGCTTCGGGAGTGGGACTCCTTGCACTGGACCTACACCCGCTGCCACCACTGGATCCCACCCTTTTCGGTGAACCCAGACTCCTAAAACCACTCTCAGGGGACAACCTACCCACCTGAGCTGATCTCTCCCTGGCGAAGGCCCTCTCCGCCTCCGCCATCCTCTCCAGCGCTAGGACTTTTTCAGTCTCTAGTCGCTGCTCTTCTACCCTCAGCTGCGCTAAGCCCTCGGCATGCCTGAGCTTTGCCAGCGCCAGCTGATACTCCCTTACTTCTCTCCTATCTACCCATTCTTCTGGGGACAGGGAAAGGGATGGGGCAGTGCCCCCGGGACTGGACCCAGTGCGAGACTCCCTATCTTCGGTGTCCTCCACAGCTACTGGCGTCTCTGCCCTGCTAAACTCTTCCTCCTCCTCATCGGAGCAATTACCTCCCAGGGTTCTGGATGGGGAGCCCTCTCTCTGGTCTCTAACCCACTGACCCTTCAAAACTTCGGGGGGGTAGTCAGACAAGTCCCCATCAATCTCTAAGGGCTCTCCCCTCTTGAGGGCCTCATAGAGAAACAAATTTCTCCTGATGTTTCCTACTGGAGGTATCCCTCTCTCCAGGAGGAAGTCTATCACCTCCTGTTCGGTGTACTCCATCAGTTCCACTTCCTGGTAAATCAACCCCATCGTGGCGAGATACACCCGGGACACACCCACAGTGGACCAAGGAGACACAATTGTCAAACACTTTCAGGAGGAAGCAATTTAGCAAACAACAATAATCCCCACTACAAGGCTCGGATTACATCCAAAGCTCTATTTGCAGTGTAACCCGTGGCCGGTGTGGTACTGCGCAACACAAGTCCTATCCCACCGCTCTGCCACCAAATGTTGGAAATGGGGGTTGCCCAAGTCTCAAAGGGGGTAGCATGGCATCAAGCGGGCAGGCCAAACTTCGAGGACATGTGAAGCATTTACGCAGCACACACAGACGACTCACCAATCACACTACAAAAGAGCCACGACACCACCTTTGGTTGGAAAAAGATTAAATTTAGTTATGGCTCCAACCTGCAAGGCAAAAATGCATCATCAGTGTCATAACACGGCGCCAACTGGCACCAGATCCAGGTACTTCAGAGGGGGATTATTTACATGGGATAAAAAGGGTTGAGTATCAAGTCCATGCTGTAATAAGAATGGTTGGTTAAATTAACATTAGCCCTGGAGCCAATCTGGCGGGGCCAACTCAGACTCTCATCCTAAAGGGAAGGCTGTAATTGCAACATTCTACATTAGCATAGAAATACCTCATGCACATTAGCACCAACCCACCCCTGTTAGGGAAAGAAAACATTAGGGCATCACGGCATAACATGGGCAGGAACACCTGCAATAAATCAGCCTATCCGGCCCATCAATCTGGTACATAACAAGGGCCTGGAATAACATCAGGCCAACCCATTGACCAACCTAGGCGGAACATACATCGCCCAGCATAGATATCAGGTAGAAGCCCTCCTTATAGATCAGGAACACCTGTAAGGGAATAGCTAGGCTCCCTCTACCAACCACCTCGGGGTATGAACATCAGGGTGTACACAACAGCCCACCCTTATTAGGCCCCTGACGTCCCAATCCCAGATCGGGGACGTAGTACTGTGGTATATAAATAAATAATACCGGATCTATTTTTGGATGAATGAATGAATAACAGATAGCTCAATAAAATAAGAGTCAAGATTCGAGGTAGTAGGAGTTTCTGCAGGTTTATTACAGCATAAGGACAGGATCAGGACAACCTGCATAGGAACAGAGGTAACAGGGCCCAGCAGGACAACTGGGGCCCAGCAGCTGCCGGGGCTTGGTCTGGGATGAGCGCGCTAACTTTTAATAACAATACATTGACTTATATACATAGCGCAACACATAGCATTACATTGCAGTAGGCGTAACAGTGGGTGGAGCAGAAGGCGTGACGCGTAGCAGTCGCGAAAGATAACAGTAAAAAGGGTGTAACTGGGAGTATACATAGACATGTGATGCAAACGTAACAGAATATGTCATGAATGGGCGGAAACATAGGAGGGGGCTACCTAAGGAGCCGGGACCTCTAACCTAATGGTGCGCGAAAACGGGCAATGACGTGTTACTAGGAGAAGCTGGGGGCTACGAACTCTGTGCTAGGAGCAGAGACTAGAGTCTGGAGGGTCGGAGCGACATGCACCTAAACCTTATCTAGTATCTGATGTTTAGGGAACATGTTGATATAAACTAGAAGTCATGAGGGGAAAGCTAACTTGACTCTAAGACTGGACCATGCATTATTCTACATGTAGTGCGTGATGAAGAATATTAAATGACCATTAAATACAGTATTTCTCTAACGTGGAGACGAGAAGGCTAGACAATGACGGAAACTATTGATGCAGTTCAGTAGCTTAGGAATGCAGAGAAGAAGGACTGAACTGATAGCTGGAACTATAACATACTCTTGGCAGACTCAGAGGCAGAGCCGGGCTGCACCGGGCATTGCGAGGCAGGAAGTAAGTGAAGGGTCGAGGATACAGGTGGGGGCTGTATCGCTCCTCAGCGAGGCTTTCAGGAGACAGGAGCTGAATCTGTGGTCCGGGCCCTGTTGAGGCCTGGAAACGGGGACTTTATAATGGAATAACGTGCACACTGAGAAACGTGGCAACATAACTTTACATAGGCCTGATATTCGTATTATTCACGAGGACTGGAAAATGACATATCAGAGGTGGACACAACTGTAATTGCGTCATTAATCGGACATGGGGAATAACATATGCATATTGGTCATGCACACATAACATATGATGGATGAGGCGTAGGGACACAGAACATGGCAAAATTTACTTTTCCACATTCCCTCCTTGTCACTACGTTTCCATCAGGAAACATCAATTTTCATGATACCATCTATCATTTCATACAGTACCATTTGCTCGTCTCGAATTGTCTTGGAACGGGATTTAGAACGGGGCTTGGGACTAGGAATACAAGAGGTAGCACACATGCTGCAAATCGCAGGGCCACATTGTATACAGAGGCAGCAGCTAAATATGATTGCTACTGCAATACCCAAAAAGGACAGGACTTTCCATCCCCAGGCGGAAATTATATTCCAGAACCAACCTGACCATGTCCAGGTGCCTGGATCTTGGTGTAACAGATGGGCAATTTTATGGAGTCTGGTTATAGCTGAATAAACAGACGGCGCGTTATTTGGAATGAAAATACAGCAACTAGATCCGATGACTCTACAGGCCCCGCCCCTATCGGCCAGTATGACGTCAAGGACGAGACGATTTTGCAAAACGACAAATCTCATAGCAGATTGTTCTTCGGTTAGGTTACCTAGAGCAGAGGCAGTCTCATTTACTACAGCTTCAAGGGTTCTTGTTAACCTACGGATCAGTTTACTATTCTGGACAGGTCCTACAAAGAAGAAGAAACCTTTATTGAAATCTGTATACTGTTCTAGAGTAGTTTCAGTATAATCGACAATTGGGGACTCCCTTCTATGTCTAATGTGTACTAGATGTGTGTTTCTGTGATAATCAGATGGGGCTAGGAAAACAGGTGGCAGTAGGAAAGCAATGTAACAGGTTCCCTCCCAATCGAGGGGCAGACGGACATATGCGGTCTGACCACAAATAAAATAAGAATGACGTGAAGCTTTGAAAACAGATTTCCCACTGTCACTATACTGGATAACAGTAGTACATTCACTATGACCTACATGTACGGAACCATAACTACGGACACATAATTCGCCTTTGACAGGTAGTACTGAAATAGCAGGTAAGTCTGGAGTAGTATCAGACTGAACATTCAGGACCATGAAATTCGACGAATAATTACCTAAATTATATACTTCATTTTCTAGATCTAAACCTGTTCTGTGGGGGAAACCTTTCTTGTCTGGAAAACATGTACTGTTAAGAAAAGACATATCTGTTGAGGATGACGTTAACGTGGACCATGCTCCACACGAACCATTGTGTGAGAATGGATAAGGAAAGAGTGGCAGAACTCCTTTCGGTGTCTGGAAAGGGGGGAGTCGACCACACACCCAACAATTAGTGGCATTGCTGGTCTGGTGTGAGTAATGTAACATACGGATAAATGTGTTGTTACGCATAGCGAGGCGGTAAGAATATTCGTGAGGAGGCAGATCACTAAACGTGTGCTCTACTGTAGCATTAGCAGACATATTTACATGAGGAACTGGAAAATACAGATAGAACGCATAGCTGGTGCAGGAAATCATTATGCTGATGAATAATATGAAACTCAGAAAAACGATACATCTGATTGAACTTTGACTGACTCTCTCACTATGGGGGTCTATTTTATACATGTCAGAAACAGTCTAACCGTTTCACCTAGGGGAGGACTTATACAATCAAACTGACTGACTTATTTTACTAGACCTGAGCTTTAACTTATACTCCTGCTGCGGAGTTTTCTCTACCAAGGGAGGGGTTGTAATAATGTCTTGTGCGGGACAGTCCTTTAAAACAATGTCTTGACAGTCTTTCGAATCTTGGGAATCCTTGGAAATGTTTTTAGAAGCTGGTTTCAGTCCTTTAAAAAGTTTAACATGGGACAGGTGGATCCATCCTTTTCTGCCTTCCAACTTGACGGCTGTACGGGTGGTGAGGAGGACCTGACGTGGCTCCTTCCAACGTGGTTCCAGCGGACTTGATCTGTCAAAATTTCTGATCATCACCAAGGAGCCTGGAACGATCTCGTGCGGTGCCACCTCGGTATTGTCTGGAAATGCGGCAGCAACCTGTGAACGACATGAGTTGAGGGCAGACATCAAGGAAGCTAGGTAATCTGTCAGCATATTACATGAAACATCGGTAATACTTCGGGGTCTAGGAGTACCCCACATGTTAGGGGGGCGGCCGAATACGACCTCATACGGGGATAGACCTGATCTGGAATGTGCGACCATGCGCATATAAAACAGGGCGACTGGCAGAGCTACTAGCCAGTCCACACCTTTTTCTTTACAGACTTTAGCAATGCGGATTTTCAGGGTCTGATTATGTCTCTCTACGAGACCGGCTGCTTCAGGATGGCGTACACAATGGAACTTCCACTGGTACCCTAACAACAGGGAAACGTGCTTCATTAACTCTGAGGAGAATGGCTGACCGTTATCAGAATATACGACTCTAGGGAGTCCATATCTAGGGAAGAATTCACGAACCAACTGCTTGGCAGTGGTCGCGGCTGTGTAATCTGGGACTGGATATGCTTCTGTCCACCTGGACAAAGCGCATACAACTACAAGGACATACTTGAAACCTCGACATCGCTCCATCTGAATATAATCCATCTGGAGGACCTCAAAAGGGTGGTCAGGGGGCTGGAAACCACCTTGTTCCACCGGGACACTTTTACCTGGATTAAACTGACAACATATCATACAGGTACGGACTTTCTGCTTGGCTGCAGCTCGTAAATGCTTGTTGAACCAAATGTTCTGAATACTGTCTAACATAGCTTTTTCTCCTAAATGGGCTGGACTATGTGCGGTATTGATAATGACTTGAACCATAGAATCGGGGGGAAACCATGTGGCTCTACCCTTCGTTAACCATCCTTGATCTGTCTGGACCCCTCCTTGTTCGGACCATTTCTTGATTTCATCGGGAGTAGCATGTAACTGGATATCTATGACATCTTGCGTAGGGTCCTTAACTGTCATGCAGGTAGTCAGATCTGGAGTATATGTCATGTTAACTGGAATGTCTGGAGTCTGTGCTGTAAGCTTGGCTGTGCGATCTGCTAGATCATTACCTTGGGAAATAATGTCAGTGACTTTCGTATGTGCTTTGCATTTCATGATAGCAATAGATGTCGGTAAATGTATGGCATCTAACAGGGCTTGAATAAGGAGACCATGCTGAATCTTGGTTCCATGAGAAGTCATGAAACCTCTCTCCTGCCAGAGCACTCCGAAGTCGTGTACAACTCCGAATGCATAACGTGAATCTGTGTAAACATTAACTTTCAGGTTCTTGGCATGTATACAGGCTTGTGTCAGAGCGACTAGCTCTGCTGCTTGAGCGGACAAGGTATCAATACGGTGTGTTTCAATAACTTCGGTGTCAGTAGTTACTGCATACGCGGCGACTAGTTCTCCTGTACTAGTTCTCATACATGAACCATCCACATAAAGTGTCAAGTCGGGATCTGGTAACGGAATGTCTGTCAGGTCTTGTCTTGGCTTTGTCGTAATGTTGACTACTTCCACACAGTCATGTGGGTCAGGATTTGAACTAACTGATGGTAACAGTGTAGCAGGATTCAGGACGTTGCAGCGTCTAATTTCTATGTGTGGCTGGAACAGTGTCAATTCATAACCTGTTAAACGTGCAATTGTCAAGTGCTGAGTTTGTGTTCGATTTAAAAGAACTTCTACTGAATGTGGAACTTGTACTGTCAGGGAATGCCCTAAAACTATGGAATCACTTTGTCTGATAGCTAGTGCTGTGGCTGCAACTGACTTGAGGCACGCAGGCAACGCCTGGGCGACTGGATCTAATGTGCTCGAAAAATAAGCACAGGGCTTGTATTGTCCTGCTTGATCTTGTGTGAGAACAGATAATGCTGTACCTTCGCGTTCAGTAACGAAAAGTGTAAAAGGCTTACTGTAGTTCGGTGTAGCTAGAACTGGAGCTTGACATAGGGCTTTCTTTAACTCGTTGAAACTAAGTGTATGTTCAGATGTCCAAGGGAGGACAGTCGATACGGCTGCCTCCTGTGTCGTTAACTGTATCAGTGGCTTGGCTAGAAATGCATACTGGGGAATCCATTGTCTACAATAAGAAGTGAGGCCGATAAAGGCACGTACCTCCTTCTGGGTTCTGGGCTGGGGAAGACTCGCTATTAACTGGATACGGTCTGGTGTCAACTGCCTACCCCTCTTGGACAGTAAGTGTCCTAAGTATACCACTTGCTGGACACAGAATTGAAGCTTCGAAGGTGACACCTTGTGCCCCATCTCGGCTAGAAAATACAGGACTGTAAGGGATGCTCGCTCGCAGGCACGTTCAGAACGGGCTGTGATCAGTAGATCATCGACATACTGGAGCAGGGCAGTGTCAGTTGGCATGTGAATGTTGTCTAGTTGTCTCTTGAGTGCTTGACTGTAAATACTAGGACTTTCTGTGAAACCTTGAGGAGCGCGTGTAAACATATAGCTCCTTCCATTTAAACAAAATCCGAAAAGAAACTGGCTGTCTGGATGAATCGGAACACTAAAAAATGCATTCTTGAGGTCTATGACAGTGAAAAACATGGCTTCGGAATCAATGGCTGTTAACAGGGAAGAGATGTCTGGGACAACTGGATACTGAGGAATAATACATTTATTAAGCTCTCGTAAATCAATCACTAATCGATATACTGGGGGTGCATTTGGATCAGTACGTTTCATGACTGGAATGATCGGAGAATTACATACATTGGAGTCAGTTTCTACAACTACTCCTTGAGCCATGAGCTCGTCAATAATTTTGGATAAGGCTGCTACAGCCTCAGGTGGCAATCTGTACTGTCTGATTCGGGGTAACACTACACCTGGCTTGAGAGTCACACGATGGGGTGTGATTTGCATGTAACCTACATCAGTTGGACCTTGCGCCCATAGATGCTGTGGAACTTTAGACAATCTTGAATCAAAATCTCGTAATACATAGTGACCCTTGAAGTCACGTAGGAACAGACGTATTCCCTCTGGGGAGCAGCAAATAACTGCACCTAATTCTTTCAGTGTCTTAATGCCTAATAGATTTTCTGGACATGACTTAGTAAGTAACAGATCAGTAGTACGGGACAATGGACCTACTTCTAGAGTAACTGGCTTAGATATCTCATTAACTATTGGCTTTCCTGAAAATCCAAGGGAAACATTTCTCGAGCCTGAGAGCGGAGCCCCTGGAACTTCGGCATGACTAATTGTGGTCCTACTTGCCCCTGTATCGATCAAAAACTTTCTGTCTTTCCCTAATACTTGACTGTGAACATAGGGACCTTCTTGATCTACAGGTATCTCGATGAGAGGCAAGCCTACCTCCCTCTCTAGGCTGTTTCATGAATATGACTGGTACTCTGGATACTCAGACTGCGCATACTGGTACATCTGCGATGTAACGTGCTGTGTTGCAGCAATAGGCTGCGGTACTGTAACTGTCTGTTGTGCATTCTGTGACTGAGGAATCTGTGAAACTTGTTCTTGTCTAGGCGGACGTGGTCTTTCTTTAGTCTTACCAGTAGCTATGTTATGTTTCAGAACTGCACACTCGTTTATAAAATGACCTGGCTGTTTACAATAATTGCAGTTCCCTTTAACGGGAGCTGCAGGATGACTGGCTTGATTCGGACCCCTCTTCTGACTGTCTTGAGGAACAGATTGTGCAACTAGCACTTTCATTTTCGTGTCTTTCATACGTTTTCTTTCGTGTTCTTGCTCTTCTCTGATTCTATTCTGGTGGTACTGGAGCATCTGGAGCATCTGGGACGGGGTATTTGCTTGCCAGGTGCTTTCGACTTTCAAAACTCGATTTTTAATTTGTGGGCTTGAATTCTCGACTAATTTGGTAACGAAAAGATGAGGGTATGACGCACTACTTGTCTTGAGACCACTATTAATACTGAAACATTTCTCGAATCTAGAATAAAAATCACTAATATCTTCATCTTGTTTCTGTTTACAGGCTGAGATTGCATCCCAGTCTTCCTTCCTCGTTGTCAATAATCTGGGTAAAACTTGAATCAATAATTCTGGTAATTCTTTACATTTATCTCCAAGACCGGTACCTGGTACTCGTGCCTTGTCTTCAGCTTCTAGAGCTGTCCAATCGATCTTTTTCTCTCCCACCTCCCATTCTTTTTCTTTTAACTTTTCATATACCCCTGCGGGTAACAGGACCTTTAACATTTTAATGATATCTGGGTAAGTGTATTCCCCCATACGGAGCATGTCTTTTAATTCTCTATGGAACCCTGCTGGATCTTTGTCATGACAGGGAATTAATTTCTTCATTTCAAGAAGTTCCATCTTTGATATTGGAGTGTATACAAACACTCGTTGCATTACGCCACCCGCCCCTTGGACTGGGTGGACTTCTCGTAACGGATTCTGTCTGTCTATGTAGAATGGTTTACTTTCTGGGGGTGAGACATGAACAAAATGCGGGTTCAGGAACGTTCTATATTTGTGGCGCTGTTCTAGAATGACACTAATTAAATCGGTACCTAGACCTCTCCATCTATACTGGAGTAACTCGTTCAGGACATCGTGTAACGGGCCTGGGTCAGAATGTTGACCCTCATACAGAGTAATAAGGTGTTGGATCATATACATACCCACCAGTCGTTGCTCGGCTGGGGGCAGTTTCAGAAACATTTGTACCACTATTTCGTCTGGAAAAGTGGTAGAATCAGTAATCCATCGGACTGCTGATCGGGCTAGTTCTTGTTCATGCATAGTACTTAATTCACTGTAACCGACTCGTGATTTCAGAATGTGATCGGTAGCTTGAAATACTTGTTCTAGGGAACCTTGTTCTGGTGCTGGATGATGAAAAATAGACTTGTGTTCTAGGCGTAAATGGCGATCTGGAAATCTAGATTTTCCTACATACGCTATTCTGGCGGGATTCTCGTCTTCCTCTTCAGGATCAGAGATACTTTCTTTCTCGCTTACTTGTGCTGCTTTACGCTGTTCGTGTAACCTTATTATTTCTTTACGAATTTTCTTGTACATACTCTCCATGGCACCGACGGTCTTGTGCTTACCCTCGGCTATATTATCACTCCACCTTGTCAGGATTCTCATTTCGGCGGGATCTTTAGACGGATAATCTTGTTCTCTTATTAGACAATTGATCAGGAACTTTAATATCATGAGCTGAATCTCGGCTTTCCTTTGAGACATAATCTCGCCAATACTTTCTGGATCATCCCCTGTACGGATGAAACGATATATTCTGTCTAGATCTTCTTTCATATTCGGTAAGGTGACTAGATACTCGGTCACTCTCCTTACACGTACGGAATATAAAACCATATTATACTCGCCTGGGACTGGATCATAGACACATTCGCCAAGGGCTTGTCTGATTTCTGTGACAGACTTATTACTTTTAGGAGTACGCTGTGATGCTTGGGCATGTAATTCGAGTGCTGATAAACGCTTGTGTGGCGGCGGGGTTTGAGGAAGACCTCCTCCCGCGGCCCCTAAACTGGAATCGTCGACTGACATTCCTCGTCCTGGCAGGGTCGGTAATTGTAACGTGGGCTGGACTTGTATAGCGGACTGGGCCGGGGGAGCTGTTAAGGGCACCCCGGTGTCTAGAGGGGTAGGAAGAGGGGTAGGAAGTGCCTGATTTACAGGGACTGGCGGAGCGCGAACAGGATTTGCATATTCGGGGACTGTGTCGTCCAAATAGGACGAAATAAAAATATCAGCTGCGGTCTGTTTGTGACGTAGCTTGGTCGGAACTAATGGCGGCGGGAAATTACTGGATGCCTCTGGGGTCGCTTTTGGCAAACCTTCGGCAAGGAGAGGATACATACCCTTAATTAGGGCATGCCTCTGTCTGTCTGACTGTTCGGCTTTGACTTGTTCACCTATCTCGATTAATTCTCTTTCTTGGGCTCGTTCCTGGGATTCTCTACTTAACTCTGACTTTCTGACTTCCTTTTCCGTTCTTCTGTGCGCTTCTTTCCGCCATAACTCGATGGCATCTTTCTGTGACTGTCTGGCTTTCTTTTTCCATAATGCTTCTTCTACTCGCATGATACATTCGGCATCCCATGTACCCGATACGGGCCATCTATACTTTTCTTCTAACTGTCTGGTATACTCTACCCATAAATCTAGATACATTATGGCGCTTATGCCATGTTTCTGATACATAAAATGACCTGGACTGTCCCTAGGCGGGACAGGAACTGCTTCCTCTAACAGACCCTTTCTAGTTTTTAACTGACGTAATCTTGAAAAGAGCGGCATTGTAAACTTAAATCGGAACACAATACAATACACGAAGAACAATAACAATTGGGAAAACAATTCAGGCATACCACGATATTAGAAATACATTGAACAACATCATAACATAACAGTTCGGACAGAATACTACCTGAAAATACTGAAAACAGAAACAGAACAGATTTTCTCGAGAACGGAACAGACTAGAGTTACTGGATGCACTGCTGTAACAGTACGGAACATACCGGTCCCACAAAGGGACGCATCAAGACCCGTATCCACCTAGGTGAACACTTCGTTTGTGAGTCTGGGCACCACCAACCCACGGACCAGGAGTCAATTTAGATTGGTCCTGTCTAGATACTACCCCAGCAATGGTACTCACCGGGCAGCACGGAACGGAAAGCCTCGGACGGGACTGGACTGCTACGACGACGAACTTCGGACTTCGGACTTCAGTTACGGGTGGCCCTCCGGATACCTCGGACCTTGGACTCTCGGCTTGGGCTCTGGTCGGGACTCGCCGCGTTCCTCCACCGTCTCGTTCGGATGCTGGACCGCCTCCTCCGTCTCCTCCGTGAGCCTGAGGGATACTTGAAGCAGAAATATCTGCACGTGGCCGGTATGGTTCCGTCACGGCTGCAGAGGGTCAGGGGGTCGGCGTGGCTTCACCGACGCGTGGGGAAAGGGCAAGTCCCTATTCGGGCGCCATTATGTGGTATATAAATAAATAATACCGGATCTATTTTTGGATGAATGAATGAATAACAGATAGCTCAATAAAATAAGAGTCAAGATTCGAGGTAGTAGGAGTTTCTGCAGGTTTATTACAGCATAAGGACAGGATCAGGACAACCTGCATAGGAACAGAGGTAACAGGGCCCAGCAGGACAACTGGGGCCCAGCAGCTGCCGGGGCTTGGTCTGGGATGAGCGCGCTAACTTTTAATAACAATACATTGACTTATATACATAGCGCAACACATAGCATTACATTGCAGTAGGCGTAACAGTGGGTGGAGCAGAAGGCGTGACGCGTAGCAGTCGCGAAAGATAACAGTAAAAAGGGTGTAACTGGGAGTATACATAGACATGTGATGCAAACGTAACAGAATATGTCATGAATGGGCGGAAACATAGGAGGGGGCTACCTAAGGAGCCGGGACCTCTAACCTAATGGTGCGCGAAAACGGGCAATGACGTGTTACTAGGAGAAGCTGGGGGCTACGAACTCTGTGCTAGGAGCAGAGACTAGAGTCTGGAGGGTCGGAGCGACATGCACCTAAACCTTATCTAGTATCTGATGTTTAGGGAACATGTTGATATAAACTAGAAGTCATGAGGGGAAAGCTAACTTGACTCTAAGACTGGACCATGCATTATTCTACATGTAGTGCGTGATGAAGAATATTAAATGACCATTAAATACAGTATTTCTCTAACGTGGAGACGAGAAGGCTAGACAATGACGGAAACTATTGATGCAGTTCAGTAGCTTAGGAATGCAGAGAAGAAGGACTGAACTGATAGCTGGAACTATAACATACTCTTGGCAGACTCAGAGGCAGAGCCGGGCTGCACCGGGCATTGCGAGGCAGGAAGTAAGTGAAGGGTCGAGGATACAGGTGGGGGCTGTATCGCTCCTCAGCGAGGCTTTCAGGAGACAGGAGCTGAATCTGTGGTCCGGGCCCTGTTGAGGCCTGGAAACGGGGACTTTATAATGGAATAACGTGCACACTGAGAAACGTGGCAACATAACTTTACATAGGCCTGATATTCGTATTATTCACGAGGACTGGAAAATGACATATCAGAGGTGGACACAACTGTAATTGCGTCATTAATCGGACATGGGGAATAACATATGCATATTGGTCATGCACACATAACATATGATGGATGAGGCGTAGGGACACAGAACATGGCAAAATTTACTTTTCCACAGTACGCTAGGCACTCTACTTTAGCATAAGGCCCAACCCTAACTAGGGAGAACAGGCCGTTAGCAGTCACCTAACCCCTAGGCCCGTATTACCTTGAACCTAATGGGGGCCAGTCTCTGGGCCTAAGATCCTCAACCTAGGGCAAACCCTCTTCGGGGCCTACATATATAGGTGGGACACTTCAGGGAAAATTAGGCAACAGGCAAAAAGGTGCACTTCAATGAACCCCTCGCTGGGCTAGGCATGTCCAACCTTTTCCTGGGGACCACAACAACATTCTACCTCTTTCCCTGTGACTTTTAGGGTGAATAGGGGCTTCCGTAGGCAGTTCAGGTATCCCGGGGCTCTGAAGTAGTCACCAGTAGGCTTTCCTTGGTTTCTGGGCACTTGGGCCCCACATAGTCAACAGAGGCAGGGAAGGGGAGGACACCGACCCTGTGTCCCGTTGCCCTCTCCACCCCCCACACTGTACATTATTGCCCACACTCACCGGGCTGTCCAGGGCCTCCTTTGCGGTGGGGGCAGGCACCGGCAATGTGCCTCGACGCCCCTGCTGCAACGTACTCTCAATTGCAGGGCTTCCCTGACCAACCGGGAGCCCTGCGGGTCCTGCAGCACCTTCCTGCGACTTCCGATTCTCCCAGGCCCCTCTTATCCTGTGGGGACCTGGACTGCAAGGCGTAGGGGCAGGCACCGGCAATGTGCCTCGAGGCCCCCCCTGGCGTAGTACACGCAGAGGGGAACTTTACTCCCCTCTGGAGGTGGGGCAGGCACCGACAGTGTGCCCTGGCCCCGCCTGACTCACCGGCTCCTCGCGTGGGGACACAGACCGGCGGGGTGGCCTCCCGCTCCGGTTGCTCCTCTCGGGGCCCCCTCCTTGGCATGGGGGCCCCGCAACGAAGCTTCACCCGGGTCCCCCTCCTACCTCACGGGGACCCGGGGCTTAGACTCCGCTTCTTCCTGTCTTCCCGGCCGCCGGGCAGGCGACCAATCCCTGCGCGGCGTTGGCGGGGGCGGGCCAATGACGCGGCCGGACGCCCCCGTCACATGGGCAGGTCGAGGCTGGCTTCTCGGGCCCAGCGCGGCCCTTTCTCTACTCCGGCGGCCCTCTCCTCACATCGGGGGCCGCCGCAACGTTACACACCCCAGCAAGGGGGGGTCTCCTCACGGCGGCGGCGGATTCCGGCGCTGCCACGCAGCGCGTGGCAAGGACAAGGGGTAGGCTCCCTTCTTAAATCAATTATTTATAAAGCCGACAGCGCGCTGACACGAGGGTAGGCTCTTCCAGCATGATTCTCCTCAGGAGAATGGCGCTATTCACAGCGCACTGCTCCTGGTCACAGTCTCCTCAGGAGCAGCGTTTTCCACCACGCAGAGCGCGCGCCACAACGAGGGGTAAGCTCCCTCAGCGCTAATCAGTCAGCAACTTCCTCAGGCCACACAGCAGGCACAGCGCTATCACTGAAAGGGGGCGCTTTTCTCGGAGGACAGCTCCTCCCTCAGCCCACACCGTCCTCGGGGCCAACAGCACTTCGGGGGCCACACCAATCTCAGGGCACAGTCCCTTGAGGCACAATCCTCCTCAGGCGGCTTCCAAGGGGGGCCACAGCTCCTCCAGAGGGGGTAGACAGTCCCACTGCAGTTCCTCAGGGGCAAACTCCTCACCTCCTGGGGGGAATCCAATTAGCTCCTTCCCTTCCCAGTGCTCTTTCAGCGCGGCGCTTGCATGGTTTCAGATCCCAACTGTGACAGGGACCTAGTCAGGGGCCCTCCCTTGTCAGGGGCCCATGGGGAGAGCAGAGGGGGGGGGTTCTAGGGGTGCAGGGCCCAGCTCACAGGCCCATGTGGCGGTAGCACCTCACAGCAGGTCCCCTCGCTGCTTTGTCCCAGCGCTGACTGACTCTCTGGTGACACTTCACCCTCTTTATACCTCCCTCCCAGGCAGTGCCAGGACCTTCTAGAATGTTGGCACATCTAGCCTAAACTGGTTCTAGGGGAGGGGGTGAGCACCCTGGGTGCCAGGCTTTCCCTCCAAAAGCTAGGGGTAGCTGGGTAATATTATCTAGACCGCTGACCTATGTCAGTCCAGTGGCAAAACCCATGGCCATGGCATCCATTTTAAAAGCAATACATTTCAGTCAGGTGCAGTTTTAAAATGGGGGTGCAGTTTTAAAATGGGGGATTTTACAAGTGCTCACATTATGTCAGGTAATTACATTTTTCAAAAGGGGTCTCACACCACTCATGGCCTATACAGGTTTAATCCCATGGGGGAGACAATCTAGATGAGGGGGTCAAAAGCGAAACATTTTGGGGGGAAAAGGCCAAGTCCAACACCCTCTTAATGGTGTGAGGGTCAAAAATATAAAAATCGTAAAACATTTGTTTCAGGCCATTCCTCACATGTCCTCTGAAAAGACACCTCTCTCAACTACCGAAAAGCTTAAAAATAAAAAAGAAAAGCAGCTTAATTCAAAGCGCAGAGTACAATAGTATACAGCAACACTGAATACACCGGGTGCTTCACGGAACACGACCCCAGCAGCCTTGAGCCACTGGACTTTTTATTTTCGGCAAAATCCTTCAGCGTGACTGGGAATGTGTGACCCCCTTTCTATCACTCCATGACCCCCCTGGGGGGTCGCGCCCCACAGTTTGAAGACTCCTGATCTAGGAAGATGCTTCACGTTGTAAAGCCCTGCTCAAAATTATACCTGCGTCAGGTAAAATGTATGCAGGGGGGGCATGCGGACGCAAGGAAGCCTCGTAACAGTGATGCAGTGAAATCTACAAGAATTTACTGCGCCACTTCTATGACGCCACTGCGTCAAAATCATACGCCTGCTTGAAGCAGGCGTAAGGAGTGACGCAGCACAATAGGAATAGGCATTCCTGAGCATTGCAGGAGTTGCGTACTGCTTGCGACACAACTCCAGCAATGCGTCACCTTTACGCCAAAAGATGAGTGACTCATCTGTCAATCCTGTCAATCCTTGCGCCATGGTGCGCCGCATTGTAAATGCAACAAATCCATGGTGGCGCAAGGGTTTTTTTGAGTGACGCAAGTAAACTGATGCATCGTGCTAAAACACAGAGATGTGTTAGGCTCGTATTATCAAGCAGGGCGTTAAAAATTATCGCCGTTTTAGCAGCAGAAAACTGCTGCTAAAGCGGTGATAATGGGCTTGATAATATGGCCTTGTGGATTCCAATAGAAACCCATTTTCTGGTGTGAACATGGGCTTCTATTGGAATTCTCCAGGGCATATTATCAAACTCATTATCGCTGCTTTAGCTGCAGTTTTATGCCGCTTAAACGGCGATAATTGTAATGTCCTGCTTGATAATATGCCCCTACATTTCTTGTAAATCTGCCCCTCCGTTCTTAAATTGGGAACAGAAACAATTCGAAGGAAAATGACAGCAGAAGGGAAGGGGCTGTAAGCAGGGGGCAAAACTGTTGGACAGAGGCGTGAAAACTACAGTAAATAAATTATCATGAAATGAAACGGAAAAGGCAAAGTTATGGAAGTAAAGAAATGTGCAAAAGGTGCTGAAAATTGAAAAAATGCAAAATGGGAAATCGAAGTGACAAATCAATGAAGTGGAACAAAATGCAACCAGAGATTAAATTAAAAAAAAAATTAAACAGGACCATGGATGCCTTCTAATCTAAGCAGGAAACTGACAATAAGCCAACAAATTGTTCTGCCAGGTTTACCAGAGCCTTCAGTTTTACATCAAACCGTGGACTAATTACACCACACTTGTTTAGTCTGCGTGTAGGCAGCTTTAGACTAGCAAGTGGACAACATGTAATATCTCGATATTTCACACTAAGGGGCAGATTGATGATGAATGGCGCACCTTGGGGCAAAAACGGCACAGATGCGTGACGCATCTGTGCCGTAAAGGTGGCGCATTGCTGAAGTTGCGTCGCAAGCGCGAGGCAGCTCCAGCAAGGCTCGGGGGTGCCCCATCTTCACAATGCTGCGTCAAGACCTACGCCCGCTTCAAGCAGGCGCAGGGTTTTGACGCAGCATTGTCCTGAAAGTGACTGAGTGAAATCTCACACTTTTAGGAGGCGTTCCTGCGCAGGAACGCCCCCCCCTGCGCAGGAACGCCTCCTAATGGCGCAGGGCTTTAAAACGTGACGCATCTCCTAGATGCGTCACGTTGTAAATAGGGCGCATTGTTTGCGCCGCCGTTGCGTCAAATAAAGTGACGCACCGGCGGCGCAAGGCCTTCATAAATCTGCCCCTAAATATGGTCATTACATAGATATAATTTACTGGATAAACATAAAATGAATGACCAATAATTAATGACGTGTTTCTTACTCTGCTGGCGGTTCGATGCTTATATGTTACGCTTTTCTAGGACGGGAACTATATATATATATAGAGAGAGAGAGAGTTGCAAGAACAAAGCACTACAGAGACCAACAGGCAGTGCGCCTGCCACGCCCAAGGAGGCGGGCCTTCAGTAAAGACACCAGGTGCTTTTAAAAGTTGGGTGTTTGCAGTTTGAGACTCAGCCTGTGAAAAAGTGCTCAGAGGGAGCACGAAACGCGTCGGCCTTTCATTATCATGGTGAGGAGCCTTGACAACCTTGCTGTAGCCTGTGCTATTAAAGTTTTTACCTACCTGTGTGAGGATTCCTTGAGGGGACAACTCTCGTTGAATTTGATATATATCTTGTGGAGGGGTGATGAGCAGCAGGCTAATTTGTTTGTAAAAGATATCAATTCGAACTCCTCAAATCTATATTTCACATCCCATATGAGCAAAACCAAAATTGAGTTTTTGGATGTAGAAATATATATTGATAATCAAACCATCAAAACGACTCTACACAGAAAGTCCACCCCTGGCAATGCTGCGCTACATGCGTCTAGTATGCACCCGAGACATCTTATATCAAGCATTCCTTACGGTGAAATTTTAAGATTAAAAAGAATCTGTAATACATCTAATGACTTTGACCGATGTGTAGAAGAAATGATAATACGTTTTAAGGCACGAGGTTATACTGACTCTATCCTGCAACAAGCTATTCAAAAAGCCAAACAAAGACCAAGGGAAAGTTTTTTCAAAAACAATCCTGTAATTAATGTAAATACTCAATCTAACAACACGACCCCAGTAGCAACACCACAAATAGATAATACCACCACATGTCCATGACTTATCACTACTTTCAGTAGAGAGGATAGAAAAATAAGGGCCATAATTAACAAAAATTGGCCAATTGTGTTGACAGATTCAGTTCTTAATGGTAAACTTCCCAATACCCCGAACATCACTTTTAGACGAGCTAGGAATATGAGGTCTACCTTGGATAAGGCAGCACCGGAAACTAAACAAAAAATATCCTGGCTACAAACTAATCGGAGTTTCAGGAAATGCACGACTTGCCGTGCATGCAAGTTTGGGATTAACAAGGCTGCTTATTCCTCTCCATTTTGTGCAGATGAAATACCAATCCGTGGCAATTTTGATTGCAAAACATAATTTGCGGTATATGTTCTCACGTGCACCTGTGGCTTAAATTATGTAGGAAGTACAAAGCTACAGGTGCATGTGAGAATATTGCAACACCTAAGGGCAATACTCCATAATGATCAAGCCTACCCGGTAGCCCGCCACTTCAAAGACGTTCATAATCAGGATTTAAATTGTCTAAAATATTATGTGGTGGGTTCAATTCCAAAAATGAAAAGAGGAGGCAATAGGGAGCGCTTGCTAAGACAACTCGAAACCAGGATGATTTTAGAGTTGGACAGTATGGACAGTATGTGGCCCAATGGATTGAATAATATTGAGGAATTGCATAGCTTTTTATAATTATATTTGCCATTTTTTAATTCAGTGTTGCACTTCGGTCCTGTTTACAATATTTATGAATTGGTCTATAACTTTGGAAAATTTTGATACATGTGAAAGGGCTTGCGTCAGTCTTACGCCTGCTGTGAGGCAGGCGCAAGATTTTGACGCAACAGCATCCTAAAAGTGACGCAGTGAAATCTCATAGATTTCACTGCGTCACTATTACGAGGCTTTTTGCGGGTGAACGCCCCCTCTGCATACATTATACCTGATGCAGGTATAATGTAGCGCAGGGGTTTACAAAGTGACGCATCTGCTTAGATGCGTCACTTTGTAAATAGTGCGCATCAGGAGGCATGTTTTACGCCGCCGATGCGTCACAAAAAGTGACGCATCGGAAGCGCAAAACTCACACACATAAATGAGGCCCCATAGGATTTTAACATATGTTGCAGGGCTCTGCAACAAATTAATGTTATATATATTGATGCATTTCTTATATATCAATCAGATATCTTGCACTTTAAGCCTTCTTTGCACTTTAAAACTTGCACTACTTCTCCGCACTTTTACAAATCTTCTGCTTTACACTATTTATATTTAAATTTTATCATGGTCATGTGACGTGTTATCTTTTGAGTGTAGGACTTAATTGTTTACTTCCAAATATTAGCATAGTAGCGAATAGTGTGTGTGAATTTTCCATTCTTATCACAGTGTTATTATGTTGATCATTATAACAATCATATGTGCATATATTTGAAAAGTTCATTTTTGTTTGTGTATATACAAGGATTTATCCAGTAATATTGTATACAAATAATGAATACACTTATCAATGTGTTTTTTTAATACGAACTACACTATGCATTCATGCAGGCATGAATTTATAACAACCGATTAATGTAAAGCAAAAAATATACATATACATATATGTGTTTTTGTTAAGTATATCGTTTATGTTCATGACCATGTGACACATGAGGTCACTGTTTGGGGCGTGTATCTGCACAAACACACATTTAAAGCAATGAAAATTTTTAAAAGGATTGACAGCGTGATCAAGGGCTCGTGTAGCCTGAAACGCGTAGCTGTTTCCCTGTGCTAAATAAATCTTTTGCACCTGATCCTGTGGTCCGTCTCCTCTCTCTCTGGTGTTGCTGTATTGCTTGCCGGAGGTGCTGCGGAGCTATTCTGTGAATATATATATATATATATATATATATATATATATATATATATATAATGTGTAAGTTGGATTTACCAATGGTTATTTTGAAAGTCCCTACTCGAGTTCAATTGAGACTTATGACTGCAATGCCACTGACGGCCAACAGAGGTCCTCAGAGGGGTTACATCGTCACGTTAGCGCTGTGGGTCCGCCTGAACCAATGAGAATAAGACTTTGTTGAACTATTGGTCCTTCTGTTAGTACCAGAAGCCACTGCGAGTAGAGCCCAGGGGATCATAGGAAATGTAAGCACATATCAATTTCAAAATAACGTACCATAATTGCTACCACGAATAAACATTCATAGCCTACCTCCCAAGGGCCCGATTTACAGAACTAATTTAAGACAAAATCCTTAACGTACTACCGTTTTGGTATTCACAGAAGGCACTTACTCATTTTGGTATTCACAGAAGGCCCTAAGGGCCTGATTCACAGAATGAATTTAAGACTCAATCGTAAACTTACTACTATTTTTGTATTCACAGAATGCACTTACTACTTTTGGCATTCACAGAATGAACTTACTACTCTTGGTATTCACAGAAGTTAGGATTTTGTTTTAAGTTTGTCTTAAGACAAACTTAAGACAAACTTAAGACAGACTTAAGACAGACTTAAGACAAAATCCTAACTTAAGTCTGTCTTTTTTTTTTTTTTTTTTTTTTTTTTTTTTTTTTGATAATCGAATAAAAGTTTATGAATTGAGTCTTAAATTCATTCTGTGAATCGAGCCCTTACTCATTTCGGTATTCACAGAAGTTAGGAGTCCTCACTTTAGGACTCCTAAATGCCTTCTGTGAATACAGAAAGTCTTAAAATTAGAATTTTTCTCATTTTAGGAGTAGTAAAGTTAGGACTCCTAACTTTAGGACTTCTAAATACCTTTTGTGAATACCGAAAGTCTTAAAATTAGAATTTTTCTCCGTTTAGTAGTAGTAAAGTTGAGAAAAATCCTAATTTTAAGACTTTCGGTATTCACAGTAGGCATTTAGGAGTCCTAAAGTTAGGAGTCCTAACTTTACTACTACTAAACTGAGAAAAATCCTAATTTTAAGACTTTCGTTATTCACAGAAGGCATTTAGGAGTCCTAAAGTTAGGAGTCCTAACTTTACTACTACTAAATTGAGAAAAATCCTAATTTTAAGACTTTCCGTATTCACAGAAGGGATTTAGGAGTCCTAAAGTTAGGAGTCCTAACTTTACTACTACTAAACTGTGAAAAATCCTAATTTTAAGATTTTCGTTTTCACAGAAGGCATTTAGGAGTCCTAAAGTTAGGAGTCCTAACTTTACTACTACTAAATTGAGAAAAATCCTAACTTTAAGACTTTCGGTATTCACAGAAAGCATTTAGAAGTCCTAAAGTTAGGACTCCTAACTTCTGTGAATACCGAAATGAGTTTCCCCCACATGCATCAACCTATTTAGGAAGTGCAAACGGTGCGAATCGGTAAATTCGGCCGTTTGCACTTCCTAAATACATTTTTGGAATGCATCAAACTCTATTTCAATATTCGCATTTTTTTGCATTTCTTAAAAATGCAAATGCATTTAAGGAATCGCATTTGTGCGATTCCTTAAATGCAATGCATCAATTTTAAAAAAAATGCGAATTTTGAAATTGAAAGTGCATATTAACACGAGGTTGACCCTCGTGTTAATTTGCGAAAATCTTTCAAAATGCAAAAAAATTCATTTTTTACACTGTCATGTTACAGACACACATGTCCTTAGGACATGTGTGTTTGAAACATGCACTTTCAAATACATTTCAGGGGTGCAGCGGGGGTCCTTTGGACCCCCCTGCACCCTTGGAATGCATCAACAAATTGCGAATTCGTAAATGCCTTCCCATTGATTCCTATGGGCCTTTCAGCCCATAGGAATGGATGGGATTTGCGAAAAAGCAGTTAGGAATTCGGTATTTATTTGCAATTCGGTAAAAATTGCGATTTTTACCGAATCACAAATAAATACCGAAAAAATTGATGCATAGCATTTTGCAATTCTTAATTTGCGATTCGGTAATTCTCGCAAATTAAGAAATGCAAAATGTAAGAATGATGCATGTGCCCTTAAGTGCCTTCTGTGAATACCAAAACGGTAGTAAGTTTAGGATTTTGTCTTAAGTTAGTTCTGTGAATCGGGCCCCAAGAGTTTAAGACTTGAGACAGCAGAAATATCTACTATTATAATTATTTATTATTTGTGTACTGAATCATCAGACCTTGATTACTTAAATGAGATCTTTCAAAAATGTTCTCGAATACCTTCTTCAGCGCCACACGCAGTGCAGCTGAAATTCAGTATAGCAATAGAAATTGGGGGGGCGTGGCTTGGAAGGCAATGGAGAAGGTTGCCTACGTCCAGAGCTCCGCCATTCCATGGGGGCGAACCAACAAAAAAAAACCCTCCTAATGCCAAACTAAAGCGAAAAAGAAACATTCCCAAAGACGTCGGAAGGGGCCGGCTAAGAGAGGGGCTGCGATCGGAGAACTGAGGTGTCAGAACACGAGAGTAAAACCCAGAAGAAGTGTAAGAAGTGCAGGAACGCAAGGGGATCTAAAGATGGCGTACGGACCCTGAGAGAGCCAGTATCAGAGAGCGGCCATGCAGCGACGGGGTACACCCAGCGCAGAGGGACCGGGATTCGAGGTAGCAGGTCTGTGCAAAAGGAACGAATGCTGCGGTGCCCACTGTCCCCCTCCCGAGATGTAAGCGGAGGAAAATCGGCAACCGTAGACCTAACATAGAAAGCGAAACCGCAACCACAAGTGGGGGGCCGCCATCTTGAATGAACGGAGCAGTGCGAGTAACGGCAACAGGGGGCACCGCGGAACAGCGCACGACCAGAGAACAGCAGAGATAACATGGTGACAGGCGCTGCGGGGGAGACGGGGCGTGCACTGCTGCAGCGAACGCTGAGGCCATCCAGATGGGGCACACGCGGTGTCAGAAACTAGCATAGTGCGCCTACAATACCTGAAAGAAACTACATTTCCCATGAGGCATGAAACGTGATTCTGCCTTAAAAATGCTGAGTAACGCGCATCTTGTTGTGCGTAATTTGTTTGGTTCCAGAGGGCGCTTCGGAGTTGGGAGTGCCGAGATTGCCGCGGCGTGTCTGGGCTCAGATACGTCGTACCAAAGAGAAGTTCCCTGAACTGGGTCTTGAGAGTCCTCTTGTATTCCAGTAAGTTCCTGTTTTCTAGTATCCCGGATACATTTTGACTCTAGGGTTCCGTTTGACATTTCCGTTGTTCTCACGACTGGGGATGTTTACCAAGTAGCGGAGTGCAGTGGCGACCGCTACGCATTACCGTTACCTGAGGTACGATTCGGATTATATTCTGAGCTTTTTTCTTTTGGCCTGTTTTGGATTATAAGTGCCAAATCGGAGAACGGTGGTATCTGCCACGTTTTATCGTATTTGGAGGACTATTGTGGATTACCTCAAAAGAACCCATTGAAGCTATTAATGGTTTCTTTCTTGGCATAGGTGAAATAACCTAGTCGCCTAACTTTCACTATTATTTAAGACTCAAAGAAGGAGGGGAAGTTATTCAAGAAGGATTCAGCTAGCAGTTTATTTTTTAAAAAACAGTGAGGCTGTTTAGTTACGAAACCAGAGGTATTTAGGATGAACAGAAACATCTTGATATGACCAAACATTTCTCCTGGTACAGAGTGTATATAGTGACCTGTTGTCTATTCTTATATAGGTACCTGATACCCGTGGGGATTACGGAGTAGATGGGTGTACAGCTTAGTGGCACATGTTTTCAGGTACATCTCAGTTACTAGCGAGACCTAAATGAGAGTAGGATGATGTTGTTGTATACATGCTAACCAGTGTCTTGTCGTTTCAGGTCCTTTGTCCCTGCTGTCCTCTTCATTCCCTTTTTTCCCTCGCCTCATCATATAAATACTCTGTTTATTTGTACATCAGAGTGTTTGTGAGATTTGGAGGTGGACCCAATTTTGCTACATCCTGATCGTGCGGAGGACTCCTTGACAGAATTACGCACCCACAAATATTTTACCTCTGCTTGATCGGGTTGTGGTAGATATGGCGTCCATGGAGGACGTGTTACACACCCTAGTTTTGGTACAACAAGAATTGGCCTCTTCAAAAGCCGAGACGGCAGCCTTGAAAGAGAAGGTAGACCAATTGTCAAAAAATCCTTTTTCGCAAGCCTCCCAGATACAAGTTACAGTATCCCCGCCTATTCCCCTGGCGAACCCAGAAAGATATGCAGGGGATCCCCGCAAAATACAGGTCTTCCTGACACAGGTGAGGCTACATTTTTCTTGTAAGCCAGCGTCCTTTCCCAATAACCATTCTAGAGTGGTCTTTGTCATCTCTTACTTGGCAGGTGATGCAGCTAATTGAGCAGTTCCCTTAGTAAAAAATAACGATGCTGTGTTGTCTGATTAGAATGCTTTTCGGGCTGAGTTTGAAAGAGTGTTTGATCGCAGGGCCACTACTTTTAGTGCAGACAAGGAATTGCTCAACCTCAGACAAGGGAAAGGGGAATTGATCACATATTTAACCACCTTTAATCGCTTGGTGGCTGAAGACGAGTGGCCCGGGGAGAAACGCATGTCTTTATTTTATCAAGGTTTGCGGGAGGAGTTAAAAGATGTGATTGCTCAGATAGATCCTCAGCCTGCCTCCTGTGTGGACATGATTAATCTGTCTTTGCGTTTGGATAGTCGCATATCAGAGAGAGGGGGAGAGAAGGAAATGGGATAGAGGCTTTTACAGGCAGGACAGAACCCCTCATAAGACTTTAAGTCCTCCTAAGGCTGGTGTGGAACCCATGGAAATAGGGGCTATAAGAGCACCACTATCTAAAGAAGAATGTGAGAGCAGGAGAACACAAGGCTTATGCATGTATTGTGGACGTAAGGGTCATTATGTGAAGGAATGCCCCTCTAAACCTAAGACGTCCAATGTCTGGGCTAGGAATAAGAAGGTGGCGGTCTCAGTGGTGACCAAAGAGACAGAGAGTACTGAGGAACATAAGAATGAGGGAAATGTTCACGAGGTATGGAGTCTTCCTTCATTATCCACCCCCGTCACAGGAGACACGGAAGGACACATTGTGCTCCATATGAGCCTTGAAAGCTATAACCAAGTTGATCAGGAATTGGTCATGGTGGACTCTGGTGCGACTGGCAATTTTATTGACAACGGCCTTGTGAACATCTTAGGATTGACTAGAGTACTTAGAGATAACCCTGAGGAAGTACTAGCAGGAGATGGCAAACCTCTTAAGTCAGGGCTTATCATAGAATGCACAGAGGTTCTTTCATTGTCCATTGACATTCAGGGAGGACATCATTCTGAGGAGATATCTTTAAATATCATGGAAGCTCCTCAGTATGAGGTAATTTTGGGCATGCCATGGTTATGTCTCCATAATCCTACCATTAACTGACAGGACCGTTCTATTCTGTTTTTGTCAGAGAGTTGTAAAGACCATCTAGTGAATAGTTCACCCTCACAGGTGGTGGCTTTAACTTCTCCTTTCCTGGTGGCGACAGCAGTCGAGAAGGAGACGGTTTTGCCGGTGGAATACCATGTTTACAGGGAGGTGTTCAGCGAAAGGATGGCAGAGCAGTTGCCTCCCCACAGGGAGTACGACTGCCGCATTCATTTGGTGAAAGGGGCCACGATACCATCATGCAGGGTATATGCGTTATCTGTGCCAGAAACCAAGCATTTGCGGGAGTATATAGATCATTACGTGGCATTCGTTTTTATCAGGCCTTCCCGTTCTCCTGACGCTTCTCCTTTGTCTTTCATTGCAAAGGCCAATGGGGATCTCAGGGCTTGTGTGGACTATCAGAGTTTAAATAAGAACACTATCCGCAACCGCTATCCACTGCCTCTTATTCCTTTATTGCTGGACCAAGTGAGAGAAGCACAAGTGTACACCAGATTGGATCTCAGAGGTGCTTACCATTTAGTAAGAATACGCCAAGGGGATGAGCGGAAAACTGCTTTTAAAACTCGTTTTGGTCTTTATGAGTATCTGGTCATGCCATTCGGCCTGTGCAATGCCCCTTTTAAACGATGTTTTAAAAGACTATATAGACCGTTTTGTTGTGGTCTATATAGGTGATATCTTGGTCTATTCAGACAATCGAGATCACCATCATGAGCAAGTTTGCCAAGTGTTGGAGTGTTTGCTTGAGCATAGTTTGTTTGTGAAGCTGAGTAAATGCGAATTTGGGGTGACCACAGTGGAGTTCCTAGGAGTGATGTTGAGTCCGGATGGTCTCCAAATGGCTGAGAGAAAAGTGAAGGCGGTGCAGGAATGGCCCACTCCCAGAAATATGAGAGAAGTGCAGAGCTTTCTTGGCTTTGCCAATTATTACCACAGGTTTATCCTTCATTTCTCTCAAGTCGCAAACCCCATCACTAGGTTGTTGAGAAAAGGTGCCCCTTTTGTGTGGTCCAAAGAAGCAGGGGAAACTTTTGTGTATCTAAAAGAGGCATTCACCACAGCTCCGATATTAGCTCATTTTAACTTAGAACACCCTTTTGTGGTAGAGGCTGATGCCTCCAATGAGGCTATTGGGGCAATACTATCACAGAGAGACAAAGATTCAGGACAGCTCCATCCAGTGGCTGACCTATCCAAGAAACTGAATCCAGCAGAAGTCAATTACACAATTGCTGAGAAACAGCTTTTGGCTATAAAAAAGGCGTTCCAGGAATGGAGGCATTACCTGTGAGCTTGTCATGTAATAACAGTATATACAGACCACCACAATTTGCAGTATATGAAATCTGCCAAGCATCTTACCCAAAGGCAAATGCAGTGGATGCTTTTCTTTGCCGAGTTCAACTTTGTGGTTACTTTTAGACCAGGAGCCGAGAACCGTAAAGCTGATGCTTTGTACAGACAGGAATTGCCATCTGCACCTAGACCAGAAGACACACAGGCCATCATAAATCCATCCAGGGTAGTTTGTGTAATACACGCGGAATCCTTCTTGGATGAAGTGCGGAATCATCAGGTCAGAGGTGGTTGGGAAGCCTGGGCAAGGCAAGGAGATGACCGAGTAGTAAAGGAGGGGCTACCGTTTGTTCAATCTAAGCTGTATTTACCCACGGTTGGAATACAAAAGAAGGCTTTTGAATGGTGTCACAGGAGTCCCATGGCTGGCCATCCAGGTATTGCCAAAACTGTACAATCCCTTCAGAGACATTTCTGGTGGAAAACATTGTCAAATGATGTTTCTGTATGGGTCTCACATTGCGAGAAATGTGCCAGAGCAAAAGGGGAAAACCGTCAGAAAAAAGGGAAACTCATGCCATTGCCAACTCCACTACGACCCTGGCAGAACATAAGTTTGGATTTTGTGACAGGGCTCCCTATTGATCATGGTTTCTCAGCAATCTTGGTGGTGGTGGATGGTCTCATAAAAATGGGGCATTTTGTTCCCTGTCACACACTACCCACAGCTGGGCAAACGGCTCAGTTACTTGCAAGTAACATCATCCGATTACATGGGATCCCAGAAATTATTGTGTCAGACAGGGGTCCACAATTCAAAGCTCACTTTTGGAAGAAGTGGTGTAAGGCCTTGCATATCGAATCCGCTCTGTCCACTGGCTTTCATCCACAGACAGACGGCCAGATGGAGCGCCTAATTCAGACCTTGAACAAATACCTCAGATGTTATGCCAAGGAAGCTCAGGAATCCTGGGTGGATTTATTGTGGTTGGCAGAGTTGGCCTATAACAATACTTGGCACTGTTCCACTGGTGTTTCTCCTTTCAAAGCTACTTATGGGTATGAGGCAAATACCTTGCCTGTTGGTATTCCTGAGGTTGTTATGGATTATCCTTCTGTTAAGACTCAGGTGTTACGTATACAGAAGATACATCGTGGAGTGAGAACACATTTGGTAAAGGCTAAACAAGTATACAAGCACTGGGAGGACCGTCATCGAATCGATGGGCCTCAATATAAGGTGGGGGATCGAGTATGGCTGTCAAATAAGAATATCAGGTTCAGGCTGCGCAGCGTGTTCCATCCCAGGTATATTGGCCCTTACCACATAGTGAAGCAAATTAATCCTGTTGCTTACAAGCTTAAGCTGCTGGGTTCTCTGCGGATACACCCTGTGTTTCATTGTCATCTGTTGAAACCTGCATTTTACGGCCGCAGGAGGCTGCCTCCGCCGGTGCTGCGGGATGGGGTGCTGGAATATGAGGTGCACAGCATTCATGATTCCAAGTTTCGTGGGAGAATGCTGTGGTATTTGGTATCCTGGGAATGGTTTTCTGCGGAGAATGACTCTTGGGAGCCTTGGCGTAACGTGCATGCTCCTCATGCAGTGTCCTCTTTACATTGTAGGTTCCCTGCCAAGCCTGGTCCTAGGTGGCGCTTGGCGGGAGGGCCTACTGTCAGGAACTAGCATAGTGCGCCTACAATACACAAAAGAAACTTCATTTCCCATGAGGCACGAAACGTGATTCTGCCTTAAAAGCACTGAGTAAGGCGCATCACGTTGTGCGTAATTTGTTTGGTTCCAGAGGGCACTTCCGGGTTGGGAGTGCCGAGATTGCCGCGTCGTGTCTGGGCTCAGATACATTGTACCAAAGAGAAGTTCCCTGAACTGGGTATTGAGAGTCCTCTTGTATTCCAGTAAGTTCCTGTTTTCTAGTATCCCGGATACATTTTGACTCTAGGGTTCCTTTTGACATTTCCGTTGTTCTCACGACTGGGGATGATTACCAAGTAGCGGAGTGCAGTGGAGTCCGCTACGCATTACCGTTACCTGAAGGTACGATTCGGATTATATACTGAGCATTTTTCTTTTGGCCTGTTTTGGATTATAATGCCAAAGCGGAGAACGGTGGTATCTGCCACGTTTTACCATATTTGGAAGACTATTGTGGATTACCTCAAAATAACCCATTGTAGCTATAAATGGTTTCTTTCTTGGCATAGGTGAAGTAACCTAGTCGCCTGACTTTCATTATTATTTAAGACTCAAAGAAGGAGGGGAAGTTCTTCAAGAAGGATTCAGCTAGCAGTTTAATTTTTAAAAAACAGTGAGGCTGTTTAGTTACGGAACCAGAGGTATTTAGGATGAACAGAAACATCTTGATATAACCAAACATTTCTCCTGGTACAGTGTATATAGGGTGAACAACCTTTACAACGAAACTTTTACAACGCACTACCATTACAACGCGGTCATTACAACGCAAACTATTACAACGCATTGCTCTGGGGGGTGCTCTAGGATAGGGAATAGGTTAATTTAGTATCCAATAACCTTCCCTAGTGTCCACGGGGACTGGAGTTGGAATAGTAAATAAAACTATTCACCATCCAGCACCCCAAAGCGCTATGCGTTGTAAGGGACTGCGATGTAAAAACCGCGTTGCAAAGGCAGGCGTTGTAATAGCCTGCGTTGTAAAGTCATACATCCATATATAGTGACCCGTTGTCTATTTATATATAGGTACCTGATACCCATGTGGATTACGGAGTACATGGATGTACAGCTTAGTGGCGCAAGTTTTCAGGTACATCTCAGTTACTAGCGAGACCTAAATGAGAGTAGGATGATGTTGTTGTATACATGCTAACTAGTGTCTTGTTGTTTCAGGTCCTTTGTACCTTCTGTCCCCTTCCTTCCCTTTTTTCCCTCGCCTAATCATATGAATACTCTGTTTATTTGTACATCAGAGTGTTTGTGAGATTTGGAGGTGGACCCATTTTTGCTACATCCTGATCGTGCGGAGGGCTCCTTGACACGCGGAGGGAAAGCTAACACGACAAAAGTAACGAAACTGAAAGCACAAGCGGGGGCGGCCATCTTGAGCTCTAGACAGAGAGAATCGAGCTGCAACAACAAGACTAAGGGCACGGCTCCGGAAACTAAAGCACCGAGGCAAAGGGCACAGCGGTGATAAGACTGGCAAAAACATAGCTACCGCGAGCGACAGGCGTATAATAAGCGGAATGTGAGGGGCTTGCAACGAAAGACTTCGAGGTGGATGCGCATCGCAACCAGCCACCCCCAGCTACTATAAAGCCACAGAAGCGAGCAGGGTCACGAACAACAGAACGCGAACCAATACCAACCCCAAAGTTAACTGCAAGCGGCACAAAAGGGAGGAGAACCGTTAGTGGCAGTGATGGAGGACCACCTCAGGTGACGAGCACACGTCTGGCCCTGCAAAAGAGAGCGATAAGGGAGTTTGTGAAGCCAAAAGAAGAAAAAAAAAGCACGGAGGTGTGCGAGGAGTAAGTGATGGCCCAGAAACAAAGGACAGGTCATATCAAACCGGCAGAAAGAGAGACACTGCCTGGGGGCAGTGGTGTGACTACCCATCGAACTGTAGTGGCGAATAGTGACCGAAACACACAATAAGTGAGAACAGAGAGACGCCCGACCGATGCCCATTGGCGACATAAAGCAGAAGAGGGAAGGAGAAGGATAACCTTAAGGTCACAGCGACCCCAACTAATCGACGTTCTTCCCGGAGCCCAGAACGCTAGCAGGAGATTCGAGCTCCTCCAACAACGTGGTTGGAGACAATGGCTGGCAACGAGGGGAAGATTGGGCAACACCCTAAGAAAACCAAGCCTGGGACCAACAAGGTTCAAAATCACAGACAAAGAGAGGTCACATTTCTTCGAGAGCCCCGGAGATCTAGCCAGATACTTAAACGGACCAACACAACAGGTAAATGGAAACAGCGAACTCACAGTCAATCAAAAGAAGGGCCTCACGGGAGCTTCAAGTGGAGTAAAAATCAACACCATCTCCGAGGCAACATAGGACGCCAGACCAAAACTAGTCTCTACCTCAAGCAGACCAAACTACCTCAACCTAACGGAAGATGCATACAGAAGAATAAAAAGACGAACCTAATAAAAAGACCGAATCTACCTCAGGAGACAATGCACCCAGCGCAGGGGCGGACACTCCATATACTAAGGAAGGGAGCACAAGAGGGCCCCAAGAGCGATTCAGGCACGCATGGACAAAGCACCGAACCCAGATGTCAGACAGACCAGAGTCTTTAACGAGAAGGATATCATGAACAAAAGGACGGTGAGATGATCCCACACGGCTTAGTGCGATATGATACAGGACCAAATGACTCTGACCGTATATCATTTCTAAAGTATGCCAGAATGCGTAAGGGGCATAACAAACCAGTCATCCATATATGTAACGCTAAACGCTAAGACGAGTCAAAAGTCCCAGGGAAGGGGGCGGGGCGGGGGGATTTTGCCATTGCACACCTACAGCATGAGAGTTTAATGCAGGGGGGGGAAGGGAGGAGGGATCGGGGGAGGTGAGTGTACTGTCAATTTTGTATGTCCAGATCACATTAATGTATTAGTCTTGTCTTTGTTTAGTTCAGTCATTGCAATAGGATTAGATAAGTCAACTACTCTGTCACACCCCACCATAGTTCAGGTGGCAACGAGGGTCCACTATCACGCTAACCCACAGACCGAAGCCAATGTAACATAAGAGAGGAATGCGAGGCCAACACACCGTAACCCATGACACAGCGCAATAACATGACCAAGAAGCTGAATAACAGCCCTTCCCTAGCAGCAGACTTGAAGGTAGTTTCCCTAAACGTTAAGGGCCCGAATCACCACGTCAACAGAAGAAAGATACTAGATTACCTAGTGATGGAGCGAGGGTGAAAACAAAAATTTTTGTATACCCATGAAGTTATAACCCAATAAAAATAACGTGAACTAACTGACTGAATGCATGAAGCTAATCAACCTAGAATAAAATTGCACCAACACAAGTACACATGGGAATTAATCTGCTTATGTTGCAATCATAATTAACTAATTTTTTTAATACTTTCACGTCTCTGAATAATCAAGCAGCTATTAAACTAATTGAGTGCGGCTTTTATGTGCTTTTGTCTATGTCTTCGTGGCAAATTCGTGGATCTATGTAAGTATAAACGCATAAATGTGCTTAAATTGCTAGGTAACAACTAATGGGGACACATTAGTAAAGGGGAGGTAAACAGAATGGGCTTTAATTCTAAAAATAACAGTTCTTTGTGTTTGTTTCTATAATAGTTCCCGAGTGGGCCTCTGAGGCCTAGTAAAAGATGGCCGCAGCCTAAGGCCTGGTAGCTGCGATGAAATGCGCATGTGCCAGTTTCCAAAGCGGCCGCAGAAGAAATGAATGGCCTGTGGGTGCACTGCCTAGTTCAAGGACGAAAAGTAGCACAAGATGTTGAGTGACTGCCAAAGTAAATGTGGATCCGGTTGGGATCGTGCGAACATTCCTCAGAATTACAAATTAAAGGACATGGATAAGCTAAATGTTTTAAAGACAATGAGAGACTATAACTCCGATGATGCTGCGGAAATAAAGTTCTGAATGAAATATTTTTTTGCTTCCACCCCTTGCAGGAGCCAATCAAATGGCGAAGGCACCTTAGAATGATATAAAATGTATAAGTTTATTTAGTGAAAAAGGGTATAAAAGAGTAGGGTTCGATGACAGCAAAAATCCTCTTTTCCGATTTCATCCTGGTATCCTGAAATGCTGTCGGACTGCTGATTGAACTTTGGACACATAAGAGACTTTGGGGCATATTACCAAGCAATAGCGATAATTATCGCTATTGCTTGGTTAGAGACAAAATGTTACCGCTGAGCTGCGGTGATTTTTATCGCAGATAAACCTTGGTATTACCAAGGTTTATCGCAAATGCGATAAAAAACGGCCGCAATGCATGAATCTCGCTGAAAAGTCAGCGATATTCTTGCATTACCGAGCTAATGCTCTGAGCCATGTTATCCACCTCCCATTGGATAACATGGCTGAGAACTGCTCAGGGCAGGTGTTAGCTTTTGGAGATATTCGCGCTTAGCGCGAATATCTCCAAAAGTTGGTAATAGGAGATAGCGATGTTAGCGACTTTGCATGTCATTAGTGATAAATATCACTGACATGCAAAGTGGGGCCCAAGATGCGGTAAAATTTTGTCTCTAACCAAGCAATAGCGATAATTATCGCTATTGCTTGGTTTAGTCTGATCGAGTGTGGAGTCTTTAGGTCAGGAGATTAGTTAGGTAATTAGGAGAATGTGTTTTGGGAACTTATTGTGTCTTTTCTAATAATTCTGGGGCATATTATCAAGCAAGGGTGTTACATTATCGCCGCTTTTATCGGCAGGAAACTGCCGATAAAGCGGCGATAATGGGCTTGATAATATGCTCTATGAATTCCAATCGAAGCCCATGTTAGATGTGAAGACTTTTAACATGGGCTTCGATTGGAATTCATAAAGCATATTATCAAGACCATTATCGCCGCTTTATCGGCAGCTTCCTGCCGATAAAAGCGGCGATAATGTAATGCCCTTACTTGATAATATGCCCCTCTGTCCTTTGAACTTAAAATAATGTCATAATTTTCTGAACTTTTGACTAAAAGAAATAAATATTTTTGAATTATTAAAATGAATAAAATTTTGCTTATTAAATGGGCAAATAAAATAAAGTCATGACAAAGATTTTCTGCTAAATAAAAATCAGAATAACATGAGGAATTAAGCTGGTCTTATTCGTCCTTAGACTAATTTTTACTAGTAAAAGATCCATTATGTTAAATGATGGTGTGTCTGAATAAATTGTTTAAAAGAATAACCCATGGTAAACGAATTTAAACTGCAGGTGTAAATAAAATAAATAGTTAGTTTTATTTAGACACTCCGCTATGATCCAGCTGCTCTCCAGTGAACCTCATCCATCTATGAAGTAAAGAGAAAGTGTATGAATGATTTCAGTGTTATGGGCCCAATTGGTGAATAATTGAGTAGGTTGTGACTCCAGAGAAAGACGATGAGGGTGTCAGAAAGTATTTCCGGAGAGGCGCTGCATCACTAGCGAAAACAAAAGGGGATCTCATATTACTACAGGAAACTAAACTCTCCACTGATGACTCGTCCTAACTTAGAGCAAGATGGATAGGAGAGGTAGCATGCTCCCCAGCAAAAGGCAAGAAACGAAGAGTTATCACACTGGTAAATAGAAACTCGAAGCTAACTATTATAAGCCAGCAACATGACGAGGAAGGGAGACTACTAATAACACATCTGAAGAGGGGAGATGAGAGGATAATGGTAGTTAACATATACGCCAGATTTACAAGCCCCTTGCGCCTCTTTTACGTCGCCGTTGAAGCACTTTTGTGACACAGCGGCGGCGCAAAAGAGGCGCCATGCTGCAGGGTATTTACAACGTGACGCATCTGGGAACATGTCGACCTGACCACTCAAGAGGGTTGAACGGGTTTCCCACACATAGCCTGGTTGATTCGCCATACCCCTCTCACTTTTAAACAAAGTAGTTAGCTACAAGAATAAAAATGCCCAGAGTAGACTACACTAACTTTTTTTAACCACACCCCACGCTCACTACTTGTTCACTTGGGCCCCTTACACTCACTCACACATCGGCCAGGAATAAATTGAAGCGCGTATTGTTGCGTACCTCATATATTTACACCTTACATTTTAAATAAGCATTACTTTTTAGCACTAGATAAACAGATCTCTACTCGATAGAGATCTTTCAAAAATTCTTCGCAGAATCTGTTATCAGCGCCACACAAAGTGCAACTAAACCCAGAACATCTACGTCTAACTTTTCAAGAAAAAATCTACTGACTGACGCGATTCTACACATATACTATATATTTTTACCATTATACAATTAGGGCGGTATCACCCTAAGTCCTTCAATATAACTCAAAGAACCACCTCTTATAGTATTAAACGGTGTTAAAGTCAATGTCCAATAAATATTGATAATGGTCTTTGGCTGCGGTGACTGTTCTATACTTACACAGATGCATTATGGGTATGCCTGATTTGCCATCTCGCCTTTATGGCCTCATTCGAGATTTCCTTCAGACTAAAGACTGCAATTCTCCTGACTGCCGACAGAGGGCCACGCTCGGGTTTACATTGTCACCCCTGCTCCCAGGCTAACTTCGAACTTTGCCTTATTAGACAGCTGTGAAGTCGCCTCTGGATCCCCGCCCACTCTAGGGGAGGCTGAACCTCCAGCCCGGAGAGTCAGCTGCTAAGATCCCCCACCATCCATGCAGTGTGCCAGGAAAGGGGGAAGGCTGCATTCATGGTCAAAATGGGGGTTGCCCTCCCACCTTTTTGTGAGTAAAAAGAGGAGGATAAGAAATAACACTGGGCAGCTGAAAATAAAATTTATCATTGAAAACTGTTTTCTTTTTTGGGGTATATTCTCAAGGACTTATCAGCGAGTTATCGGCACTTTAACGCCGCCAAGGTGGTGATAAATATATCGCACCATTCACAAGCTGGTGCTACCAACCGATATCACCAGTTCTCCTGCGACATAAGACAGCGACAAATAACAACAATGATATGCAGAGTAGGCGTTCCCGTGTAAAAAGCCGCGACTTCACCACTTTGCAACATTCACCACGACCAGCCAGATTGGCGATAAGATGCCAAAACAGGCGATAAGGTGCGTTTCCAGCAGGGATTTTACAGTTGCTCTGACCTGGTATTTAGTCGGACGACAACCTGCACCAGAAATTAGAGCCTAGCCCACAGCCACACCAGAAGAACAACCGATACCATGGAGCCACTGATCATGCAGCTCGGACACCCAAGAGGTCCACAACACACCCCCGCAACGCAGCCCGACACCACCCCCCATCCCGTGCCCTACCCCGGTCACCCCCCCTGACAAAGACAACTCACATCAACCTTATGGAATCATCAACCAAACAATTGGCATGATGTCGAACATTGACCAAAAAGAACATTGCTGTGTGGACAGACAAAGGAGAAGCATATTGAGTGAAGGCAGGGGGCCTGAGCAGAAGTGGCTTCACTACTTTTCAGGTGTGTTTCACGAGCGTTAACTAATCCGAGCAATTTTTTATCTAAGTAAAGTAAAGAAAACATTGCTCTGTCAGAGACCACCCCCCCTTCCTTTTATAAAACTGCGCTGAAGCAGTGTTTTGTGAAAAGGCAATATGCAAATGAGGGCCACTTTTTTTTTGTGTGCCCGGGCCGATTTTGGATCCCAATCCAACCAGTAGCGTCTCTTGGAGGGAGTGCTGATTGGCAGTGGCGACATGCGGGGGAGGCGCAAGGTGGTGGGTAGTAAACTTTGGAATTCGGCTGGACGGAGGTAAGTAAACAAATAAATTAATAAAACAAATTTTGTTGTGCGTGCTGAATCGCATTTGGCTATGCAGTGCCCGATGTGGCACGACGTGGCCTGGGTGATGCAGAGGCCTAGCGCTGCCCTCAATAAGGGACACCACAAACTGGTACTGGATCTGTGGCGGAAGATCCCAAGCGGTCTTACATCCTTTATTTAACACCTCAGGGCGCGCCCACACTGAGGAGTGCATGCACTGCTACTATGTTGGGGAGAGCCAGGGTGGCTCTCTAAAGGCGTGTCTGGAGCAGTGCCAATACAGACAAGCATTTGCAATGCGAAAGGTCTTGCATTAAAGAAAGTTTTACCTATTGGCGTTGCAAATAATAATGCAACGTCAATAGCTCAAACTTTCAGTAATGGGAGACTTAATGCATTGCAAATGCTTGTTCTTACTTTCTTTTCCAGGCACACAGGGCCCAATTCACAGAATGAACCTAAGACTCAATCCTAAACTTACTATTATTTTGGTATTCACAGAATGCACTTACTACTTTTGGCATTCACAGAATGAACTTACTACTTTTAGTATTCACAGAAGTTAGGATTTTGTCTTAAGTTTGTCTTAAGACAGACTTAAGACAGACTTAAGTTAGGATGTTGTCTTAAGTCTGTCTTAAGCAAAATTACATATCCATTATCTTGATCCAACACAGAATATGGCCCCGAAAAATCTATACCAACTTTCTCCCACGCCTTATTGGGAAATTCAGTTGGGTGCAAGGGAACTTTCAACGTACGCCAATGCTTGTCTGACAAAAGACATTCAGGACAAGAATTTATTTATATATTTATTTATAATTGCATTTGTTGAGCGCACAGCTACCCGGAGGTTTCCCGGCACTAGAGCAAACTGAACGGAGAAAGGAAGGGAGAATCATAAAATCAAATTAGTTGTTAAAAAGCCAAGTTTTTATTCCCTTACGGAATTTCAGAAAACACAATTCAGTGCGCAAAGATTGAGGAAGAGAATTCCATAAAGATGGGGCTAACAGGGAAAACGAACGTCCTCCCATCTTGGCTCTGTTGATGCGCGGAATCTTAAATTTATTCTGCGTCGAAGACCTAAGTGTGCGGGGGGGGATGTATTGCTGCACCAGAGCAGAGAGATAGCAAGGAGCTCTACCAGTCATAATTTTGTGCATATAACAGAGTGCTTTGAAGTTAACTCTGCTTTCAATCCGCAACCAGTGCAGATTCCGCATATGGTGAGCGACCGAGGATCGGGCAGGAAGGTGACAGATCAAGCGGACAGCCATATTCTGTACCACCTGGTACTTCCTGATTACCTCTTTGGCAGCACCTAGGAGCAGGATGTTCCCATAGTCCAGGCGTGAGATGACAAGAGCCTGGACTACGGTCCTCAAGGTGTCCGCAGGTAACATCCAGGTGATCTTTCTCAGCCACCTGATGATGGTAGTACAGGTGGCTGAGACTTTCACAGCGTGTTGTTTGAAAGTGAGTTGGTTGTCGAAGGTTACACCAAGATTGCGGGCAGACACAGATTGAACGGGAAGTGGACCCATCTCTGGAGGCCAATGGTGTGGGCCCCAGAGAGAAGTGTCTGGGCCAAACAGGAGCAGCTCTGTTTTATCCCCGTTCAATTTTAGTTTGTGCTTCAACATCCAGTCCGATATGTGTTTCAATCCAACTTGCAGAGAGGAAGAGGGGAGATTTTTATTGGCGGAGAGAGAGTAGATGACTTGAGTGTCATCAGCGTAGGAATAAATTGTGAGGCCAGCTTGTTCCGCCAGGAAAGCAAGCGGCCTCACGTACAGGTTGAAAAAGAGGGGACTAAGAATAGACCCCTGAGGGACACCGTGAGGGGAAGGGAGAGTAGATGAGACAGATGTGGAGGAAAAAACTTGAAAAGTGCGCTCCAAAAGAAAATTGGCAATCCAGGCCAGGGCGGTACCACCGACACCAACTGCCTCCAGGGTGGATAATAAGATGGAATGGGAGACGGTGTCAAAAGCGGCACTCAAGTCAAGCAGAATGAGTGCCACCGTCTCACCATTATCCACTTGGCGTCTGATGGTTTCTGACACACCAAGGAGAGTTGTTTCCGTGGAAAAACCAGCCCTGAACCCGGATTGAGAACCATGAAGAAAATTGGTGGATTCAACAAAGGAAGACAACAAAGAATTAACATGCTTCTCCAAAATCTTGGAAAAGCAAGGAAGCAAAGAAATAGGGCGAAAATTGGAAGGATTATTGGGGTCTGCGTTAGCCTTTTTTAGTAATGGTACCACCATTGCGTGCTTCCATTCATTTGGGACAATTGCTTCTGTGAGGGAAGCGTTCAGGACGTCCAAAATAATGTGGAGTGGGGCTGGGTCAAGGGAGTTCAGAACTTGAGGGGGCAAAGGGTCAAGGGGGGAACCAGATTTGATGTCCTGAAGATACTTTTTTAGAAGCACGGGGGAAATAAGATCCCAAGCGTGAAGTGGGGTGGTAGTAAGCAACGAGCAAGGGGTAATAGCCGAAGGGAAGTTGCACGGGGTAAGAGCAGCGTGAGTTGAGTTGAAATTCGCATAGATTTTATCAATTTTTACACAAAAGAAGTCGGCTAGAGCGTTACACTGGGCCGTGTCTAGGCAGGGATCCTTGGGAACAGAGGACGCACCTGAGAGCTCCTTGACTATTTTAAACAAGGCCTTAGGTCTATTATGAGCTGTGAGTATGGTACTGTTGGCAAAGTTAGCTCTAGCGGTATCACATGCCGCATGATAGATTTTAAGAGCTGACCTATAATTTGCTTTATGCTCAGGGTTATAATTTGACCGCCAAATTCGTTCCAATTTTTTGCAGTTAGATTTTTCAGAACGGAGGGAATCATTAAACCAGGGTGCCGGGGTGTAATGAATTTGAGATTTGTTTTTTTGTGTAGGGAGACATGAGTCTAAAGCAGTAGTTAGCCATGATGTAACCACCGGTAACTCTTTGATAGTCAAGTTGGAAACCGAGGGTTTGGAACTGACAAGAAGAGAGTTTAATTTGTTTAGATCTAAGCGCTTCCAGTTCCTGCTAGCTTTGTGAGGGGGGTCAGGCCTAAACGGAACAGCTTCACACGTTTTGATCGAGAAATTAACAATAAAATGATCAGACCAGAGGACAGGGATAGAATCAATTAGTCTTCTAACCTGTTCTTCTAAAGAGGGCCACCAGTAATGAAGTTTAATTCTCATGACAGTTTTGGTAACTCCTAAATGTCCCTGATGAGCCTTGTTAATGATCGCGCTACGTAAATCGAAAGGAGGAATACATTTGTCCCCTCTGCGAACAATTCCATTCTCAACAGAAAGCAAATACTTGAGCAAATTTACATAACTCACCCTCTAAAGTCCTAGGCTCAGGCCAGCAACGAGTTGAAAAAGCAATGACCTTATTCATAACAGAATCCCTCTCACTAGCAGATTTCCACTCTGATTCAGACACAACTGAACTCACTTCACACACTGCGTCAATCACAGCAACACATTCAATATCCTCTGTAGAGATATCTTCCTCATCATCTTTTACCATAGATAGCTTAGAAAGGCAGTCGGCGCGGAACTTTTTCCCGCCCTGGATATGTTTGACTTCGAAATGAAATTCTTGTAATTTGGAAACAAGCCTCATTAACCTAGCTGACATACAAGAAGAGCCTACCTTATTAAAAATGTAAATCAAGGGCTTGTGGTCAGTAACTAGTTCAAATCTCCGACCCCAAATATATGTTCTGAACTTCTGTACAGCCCAAGTGCAAGCTAATGCTTCTCGCTCAATAGTACTATACTTTGTTTCAAATTACTTAAGGGACCTTGAAGCGAAAGCAACAGTTTGTTCGCGGCCCTCCACCCTTTGAGTAAGCACTGCCCCAAGTCCAGACATACTGGCATCAACCGTTATGATTGAAATACAATCATCTCTAAAGGCATGAAGAGCCTTGGCGGACACAATCATCTTCTTTACCTTGCCAAAGACTTTATCTATTTCTGAAGACCAAACAAAACTACAACCCTTTTTCAATAGCATACGTAGAGGTTCGACTAGCTGGGAATAAGAAGGAACAAACCTAGTGTAGTATTCCGCCAAACCAAGGAAAGAGCGGAGAGAATCTTTATCAGTAGGGTGCTTAGCATCTACAATGGCCCTGATTACCGAAAACTTCAGTTTAATTCCTTCGTGAGAAAGGGTGTGACCCAAGTATTCTAACTCTCTAACCGCAAACTTGCTCTTATCACTGCGGGCTTGAACTCATCAATAATCTTTTTTAAAGCAAGAGAATCCGAGTCACAATCAATATTAGATACAGGTAGTTCTCTAATCTTGATTGGATTATCATTGCCGGGAACTAGATACAAGCCCATGCGAGCGAGATCCTTCCACCCAACTATATTTTTCCCTTTCTCAGCAACATAAATCTTCGTAGTGGTTTCTCTACCCAAACATTGAACGGGACCTGTAAAATACCCTATCATGTTAATATCCTTTTCACCAAAGGCTTTTGGGTTAATATCAGATTGCAATAAATCAACCTTCCTCTTCCACAAATCATAAAAGGTTGAATCCCTCAAAATTGTGAATGGTGATCCTGAATCGGCCATAACCCGTAAAGGAACATTATCAATTATTGCTGAACATAATGGGCCTTTGATATCATCAACTTCACCATCACCGTCTAAAGTAACAACTATGTTGCTGATAGAGTTACTGCAATACTCCACTTCTGAATCAATATAATTCACATTAGGTGTTTTTTTCACATTTCTACAAACCCCTTAGGAAATGTCCCACTTTTTTACAAATAACACAACGTTTGTTGATAGCAGGACAACCTTGGAAATTCCCAATATGGGTTTTAGATCCGCACCTATAACAAAATGTATTTTGTTTCTTTTGAGTAAACCTTACATTTTTGTTTTCAATACTCACTGAACCGATAGGGTTGTCTTGGTAACAGTCTGTAGAATTAATCAAATTAATTCCCCTCTTCACAGAATCAGACATGACCTTGCTGGTGAGTGTAGAACGTTCAATACTCAAGGCAAGATCAATTACTTCATTTAATGAAGGATTCTTGCATCCCAAAATACGTTCTTTGATCTTTCTAGAAGAACAATTAAAAACAAACTGGTCCTAATATAGTTATCAGACAATGAACCAAAATCACATGTTGTAGCTCAAACTCTAAGAGCAGAAATATACTCCTCAATTTTCTCCTCCTCTTTCTGCTTTCTAGCGTAAAAATTATGACGCTCTAACATAATGTTTGGATCTTCTGAGAACTGTTTCTTTAAACGAGCAACTGCTTTCTGATAAACATTCCAACGTTGATCCCCAGACTGAGAAGTAGGAGGAGGAATGGAAGTAACACTTTTTAAAATCCTTTGAGCAGCTTTACCAAGACATCCAAATAAAATTGCAAACTTAAGTTCAGGAGAGAAAGCAGCAGCGTCAATGGCCACAAGATGGTTTTCAAAAAGTGCAAACCACTCCTTCGAGATTATCTCAGGACTACCCGGTTTACTTAAAAATAGTGGTGGTTGTGTAATTTGTCGTAATTGCAAATTAGCCATAATCCAACAAATCAAACTAAATCACAATGTTCAACTATAAAGAAAACCACCTCAATACTGATGTGTATTCTAATGACAGAAAATAATACTGATAACGCAGTACAAGGAACTATAGGGTCAGACTGTCAGACTGTCTAACCAAATTATTGATAGTTACAAACATTGAGGTATCGATATATTAGAAATCCAAATAACATGTACTTGAAAAGATAGATACCTGAAGCCAACTTGCTGTACCTTGTTGTATGCTGCAATACCTTAAAAGTAAACAGATAGGAGTGTGTAAAGTATTAAAATAGACATTAAATTAAAGTGTTGATGTAAATATGCGCAGCAAAATGTCAACAGTAAACAAATGAAAGTGTGCGCGCCGCTGTAGAGATGCGCAGGAAAATGCCAACAGCGTCAATCAAAGCGTGTGCGTCGTTGTAGCAACGCGCTGAGAAATGTTGACAGAAATTAAATAGCGTGCGCGTCGCTGTAACAACGCGCTGGTGAGGTTCAATTTATGAAAAAATCTTCCTCGGCAAAGGTCAGAGCGGAGCACATCAAAGTAGTTGAAGCGTGTGCATCCCTGAGGTAACGCCGAGAATAGGTCCCAAACACAGATTGAGTTGGTTGGCTGAATCAAATACTCGGAACCAATGGTGAAATGACAATCCAACATCCAATCATAGACAGGTTGGCTGATCAAATACCCGGAACCAATGACGAAATGACAATCCAACATCCAATCACAGGCAGGTTGAGTCACAAGCAAATTTCAATGACCAATAGTCTAGAAGACTCCAACGACCAATCGGAAAATGAAAACCAAATATCTTGATAAAAAGGCTTCAGCCCGGACCAATCGCGCTTCATCAATCATTTAAACATACCTTTGACAATCCTACCGGAATACTCTTTGAGAAGAAAATAAATGGAAAGAGACCGGAGGCAGGAACGTCTTCACGAAGTATTAAAATGATGAAATTCACGAAGCCTCTTGCGTGGGTGTGGGTGGAGACTCCCGATCGTCGCCAAATGTTACAAAGAAGGAGATTCCACAAAAGTAGAAGTATTTCCAGAAAGGTAAGTTTATTTCAGTATACAGCTCCACCCAGTTCGCGATGCGTCCAGTCAGGAGACAGCCCAGCGGTGACTGAAGGAACGTTGAAGGCCCTCCACTGAGTGGACACACAGCACAAGAACAATACATTCAAGAAACAACATGTACGTGCGCAGCACGAGAACATCACATTCAAAAGGAAACACCATGTGCGTGCATCGCGCGGAGCCCCACGTGATGCACACACGATGCACAATGACAACTCACTGCCACAATACTGCAACTACATCAAAGAAACCAAGCTTGTTACATCCACCTGTTACTACTTGGAAGCCCCAGCCCCACCAGTGACCATTTGACACCGGTCAGCCTCAACTCGGGCATGCCAGTTTTCACTTCTCTCATGCTTGGTGAGTCCTGTATTTTTTGCGCTATCTGCTATCTCTACAGCCTGCTTAGAGTATTTTCCTCCATTACATACTTACATCTTTTCAGCTTTAACCTATGCCAGATTCTACTTTACTTCAACTGGTATTCTTCAGTCATTTACAGAAACCTGTCATCTTTCATGGCTGTGTTTGTATTATGAACGAGCATTTTGTGAGCAGCAGCGTTTAATTTAACTGGGCTGGCACCATTTATTCATTTCAAAATTCAACGTTGGATACCCATACTGGCATCTTGAGGTGTGCAAGATTTTATCTCACTCAAGCTTGGTGAGTTTGTCATTTTCGTTTTTCTGGCTTTCCTGCGTTGCATTTATGTGAGGCTATCATACTCCGACAGAGCACCTTAAGTGCTGAGCGGGTGTGCAGCCTGCGATGATGCCCCGTCCTAGCGGTCCAGACTGGTGATGATTTATATGAGACAATGCTATAAATTTCCCTTGCAGACCATCATATTTTTATCATTAGACATAGTTCCTATACATTTCATTAAACATCAAGGATGCAACAGTGACAACTCAAATCATCTTATTATTATTTTATTTTATCAAAATATTTCATATTCGTTTTTCATCTCATTTTTTATATTTTTATGTTTTAGCAAAAAACTTCATTTTTATAGACTGTTGTTTAGCATATTTTCTTATAAAAAACACAGTATTATATTATTCTGGGTTTGTAAATTCACAAGTACATTTCTTTCATCACAGTGATTATTCACAATCCAAAAAAGAAGAGAACAAGTTCTAAGACAATTGTCTTTAAGCAAATTCCCCTGGTTAGGAATAAATACATACATTCATACTACAATCACACCAGTTCATACAATCTCACCCCAACTACACTCATACAATATCTGTACACAGTTGAGTTATTACTGGCAAGAAAATGTTCCTGCCAGCATCGGAGTCTCAATGTGGAACACGAGACTGAGCACTAGGTCGACATGCGTTTCGGTGGGTTAAAGATGTACAGACCACCTTCCTCAGGACCTTTCCAGATATCTAGCAATCAATTTCCAGGGGACATAATGCTGCAAAGCTAATATGTGTGCGGCTTAATACTGTAAATTCAGATAATAAGGATCCACTTAACATGAGTCTCAGCAGACCTCCAAGAATAGTTTTATCAAGATCCCAAAACCTTGTTTGTATATTTGGGCATTGTTAGACCTGTCAGCCCTAGGGTGGTCTTCCCCTGTGTTTTTTTTGCCCTTGCCTCATTTTTCCAAATATATTTTTGTTGGCCCTTAGGTCTTCGGGCACCTTTTTCATGGCTAATCCATGTTAGGGTGCAGGTGCTCTCTACTTCAAACATGGCTGCCACTGGCCCCTGCTACTGCAGCGTGGTCTTTTTAGTGTAGCACCCTAGTTGCCAGGAGCAGGCTGGATCCCCATACAATGTTGCAATGCCAGCCACCCATCCCCTGTCCATAGGTAGAGTGGGGAAGCTCCTGGAACCTTCCAGAAAAAAGGCGGAGCTGATTTTTGCCGCCTTAGAGAGTGGTCACCTGACCTGGACATACTTAAGCAAGGGAGGGAACTTTTTCTAGTCAGTTGGGGCATCACTGACCTGGGGAACCCACGCAGGAGTTTTAGACGGGAGGGCCTAGTTAGGAACCTATGCTACTGGGAGTGACAGGATTTAGGTGTTGCCTCTTAAGCTGGGTGAGGTGTCCTAGACTAGCCCCCTGATCTGGCCCAGCGTAGGGAACCCCAGGGTCCATCTGCAGTGACTGAGGAAAATTCCTCAAGCCTCTAACTCACCCCCCCCCTCTTCAACTTCAAGAAACCAGCATCCAAGGGTGCAGAACCATCCAAGCGCCAAGAAGTTTACTTTCCTTTGACCAGAGACTGCTGGGGGATCGACCAGGTACTGGACTGTGCTGCCCTGTGCACCCCCTGCCTGCAGTGGGCCCACCTTGCCCCACTTGTCTCCCCTTGACTGAACTACTCTGCTCCCATCCTGCCTGCAGACTAACTTGAAGAGCGCAGTACTCTGTTCCCCTGCACAGCGCTGTGTCAGAGACTGCTGTCCCTGCTGAACTATGGGAGAAACGCTATATTGTGCTCCCCCCTGACCAGCGCTGTACATCATCCTGCCTGCCCCGAGCTAACTGTGCTCCCGTGGTTCAAGCGCTGTGATCCTGAGGCGCTTTTCTCCTCAGAACTCATCCTGTCTGCAGTTGCCCCCAAGCGCTCTCCTGAGCCGATTGATTTAATCCCTCCGTGTAGCGCTGCGGCGCCTGGTTATTACCTCCACGAGGCGCTATTGATATTCCCCCTACTCATTGCCGCAGTCCGGAGCTGTGTGACGCCGTCGGAGGCACCTGAGGAGGCCTGACGTTCATCGCGGCGTTCGCGCCGCCCACACGACACCTCTGAGGCGCGGCTGTCCTGCTGTCGCGTGGTGACCTGCGCCAGCTTCAATTGCCCCCTCGGCGGCCCCCGTATGTGAGGAGAGGGCCGCCGCGTCCCGCACATCAGGCCGCGGTAGGCCCGAAGCCAAGCTGTCCCTTCCCACGTGACCGGAGAGCTCCTCCGCCCCGTCCCCGGGCGCCGCGCTGCCATTGGTCCAGGCAGGCGCGCCCTCGAGGCGGGCTACGCGGTTGGCTGGAGCCACCCCAGCCCCGATCTGGATTGGCCCCGACCGGAGCTCTGCCTGTGGGCCCTGAGGCGGCCTGTAACCATCGCGAAGGGGGCCGTGGAGCCTCAGTGCCCCCTCCTTTCAGCTCTGCACGTCGGTCTCGCCCCGGCCCCGGCGCTGGTGCCCAGAAGCCCCACCTGCACCACGCCGGGTCGAGGGAGGCCCTGGGAGGGTCGAGCACCCCTCCCCCTCTGCCATCGACTACACAAGGGCCCCGAAGGGCCGAAATACATAAGGTAATCCCCCGGGGAGGAGGGCGGTGGGCTGGGTAAGGCCCGAGGTCGCCCCTCCCCCGGGGTGAACTGAGACTGGGCCCCGTTGGCCCCCCTTTAATGTGCCTCAAGAATTGGGAGGCTGGGGACAGACACTTACCCCACGGCATAGAACTGCCTTATTGCCAGTTTCCGGCCTGTAGTGCTCATGTTTACGCTCATATTTACAAGCCTGCTAATGGAATGGTGATCTTTTTTCACGGTACTGAATTTCTTGCAGGGGCGGGCATCTACAGTTCCTGATGGGGCCGGATTGTGGTACTTATTGACTCATTCTAATGTTACTTTGATGATCTAATTTTGGTCGCAAGACTGTTGATATTTACAAGGGGAAATGCTTATGATTTCTTCCTACAGGTTAGCCCATGGTTTATAAAACTACCTTCTAGCCTGCTGAATAGTTTAACGTGACAGGCTGCATATTTGGAGTTTTCTGCTGTACTGGAAGTACTCAATTAAATGTTTTACCCTCTTTATAGGAAATGCATTTTGAAAGGCGTTCATGAAATGTTTTAAGGTGGTATTTTAAAGTAATGCTGATGATTTGCTAATGCATTATTTGCTTGATCTAAAGCCTACATAAAAGATCTTGATTTTCAAACACAACTAATGGTGTGGTCTCCATTATTGCGCCCACTTCGTGTCTCATTGGATGCGTGTGTTGAGTAGCTACTTTACACATAAGCCCCTGGCCGCCTTCCTGCTCGAGCCAAGCTACCCCCCGGAGAACTGGCGGTCCCAGTTCTTACAGGCATCGTTTACACTAATTTTTTAAGTCACAAATATGGGCTATTTTTTGCTTTCTCTCTTTGAATCTAAAACGTTTTATGTTGATACCTTCTGATTCCTTTAGGTGTACCGGTGTGTCGGCCGCCCCATGACACCACACAAAAAAACGTACCACAATTACGTATGTCCGTAAACGGTTTAAATAGTCAGGCAGTCAGTTTAAATAGTCTTAATTCCCGCGCTCGAGCTCATCACTGCCGTATCTCGCGATCATTGAAACGCCATGATTTATGTGAGGCCTGCTGGACCTCAGTGTAGGCCTGAGCCAGCAGCTGGCCTAGCGGCACGTGGCGTTGCCTTGAGGGTCACAAAGTTAGTGGCACCTAAAGGGCTGAGCGGGTGTGCAGTCTGTGATGATGCCATGGGCACTGATATGCTCACTACCATAGCGAAATCAAGACCCAGAATCAAGTGTGTGACCTGGTGGCCTGCGGCGCGGGGCTGCATGATGTGGAGGGTGCCATGTTCGCGGGCACCGGGCTTGGAGCTTGCACTGACAGTTGTTGAGCCCTCTTAGAGACACGCCGGTGGCAGAAGGTGAGCAGTGAGGCCTGGGTGCGCAGGGGCGGGCAGTCACCGCTGGGCGGCGAGAGGGGCTGGGGTGCAGCAGCCTGTGTGTGCAGGGGCGAGCAGTCACCGCTGGGCGGCTGGAGGGGCTGGGGTGCAGCAGCCTGTGTGCGCAGGGGTGGGAAATTGATGATGGCATGTGCAATTGTATGGACTCTGCCATTCATAAATCTGGACTCTGTTTCAGATAAGGGACCTGGTGGACCGCAGTGTATACTGGAACGTGGTTGGAGACACACAGGTAGCAGCAGGTGAGCAGTGAGACCTGGGTCCGCAGTGTCAGCACTCTCTCTCCCTTTCTTCTTTTCACTGTCTCTCTCTCTCCCTCTCTTTCTCTCTATCTCTCTCCCTCTCTTTCCCTCTTTTCTCTCTCTCTCCCTCTTTTTCTCTCTGTCTCTCCCTCTTTCTTTCTCTCTCCCCCTCTCTTTCCCTCTTTTCTCTCTCTCTCCCTCTTTTTCTCTCTGTCTCTCCCTCTTTCTTTCTCTCTCTCCCTCTCTTTCCCTCTTTCTCTCTCTCTCTCTCTTTCGCTCACTCTCTCTGTTCTTTGATGAGCGCAGGACACACATTCTTATCTAGAATTTTGTCTTGCAGGCGGTGACCTACAAATTGTCCTGAGAAGACCCACCATAACTCTTTATAATAGTTGTTTTGAGTTTTTTTTAATGAAATGTATTGTCTCGTGATTCAAATATGAATGAGTGATTCTCCTTTTCTGAACACACATGCATGCTGATTGTTGTAAATGTGCAACGTCAGGCAAATTGTTTTGTGCATGAATTTGTGGAGTTGATGTAACATATCTCTGTCCATGGGGCGGGTGGGGGTGCTGGGGAGGAGGGGGGTCCATGGGGGTGGTGGCAGTGGGTGTTGTGGCCCTCTTGGGGCTCCAGGCTACATGTTCAGTATCTCCATGGCATCTGTTGTTCTTCATGTGTGTCTCTGGGCTGGGCTCCCTTTTCTGGTGCAGGTTGTCGTGCGACTTTACACCAGGTCAGAGCAGGTGTTAAATCCCTGCTGCTAACGCTCCTTATCACCTGTTTTGGGATATTATCACCAAGCTGGTCGGTCGTTGGGAATGTTGCGGAGTGGTGTAGCCGCGGCTTTTTGCACGGGAACGCGCTCACTGCATCACTTACCGATAGTTGCTTGGGTCAGCTGTGGCAATGTTTTTTGAGGTTGCTATCGTAGGTAAACTGGTGATTTCAGCTGTTAGCACCAGCTTGTGAATGGGGCGATAACATTATTGCCACTTTGGCTGCGATAAGTGCCGATAACTCGGCGATAAATCCTTGAGAATACGCCCCAAAGAATCAAACACTTTTCCAGGGTAAATTTTATTTTCAGCTGCCCAGTGTTATTTTTCATCCTCCTCTTTTTACTCACAAAAAGGTGGGAAGGCAACGCCCATTTTGACCATTAATGCAGCCTGCCCCCTTTCCTGGCACCCTGTGCATGGATGGGGGGAGGGGATCTTAGCAGCTGGCTCGCTGGGCTGGAGGTTCGGCCTCCCCTAGAGTGGGCGGGGCTCCAGAGGAGACGTCACCGGTGTCTAATAAGGCAAAGTTCAAAGATAGCCTTGGATCAGGGTTGACAATGTAAACCCGAGCTCGGCCCTCTGTCGGCAGTCAGTAGAATTGCAGTCTTTAATCTGATGAGGCCCTGGTATAGGAGAGATTGCAAATCTGGTATACCCATAATGCATCTGTGTAAACCTAGTGCTGTCGAGCAGCGAAAGACCATTATCGATAATTATTGGACATTGATTCTAAAACTATTTTGTAACATAGGAACTGATTCTTTTGGTTATACTGAAGGACTATAGGGTGATACCGCCCTAAAAGTGTGATGTATAAAAATATATTGTATCCGTGTTATGTGCGACATTTCCTTATCAATCAATCAATCAATAACAATTTTTGGAAGATCTCTACGCCGTTGAGATCTGATTGTGTGGTTCAAATAATAGTTTGATATCCACGTGTGTGAGTCGTGATGTAAAGTGGATTAGTAAGCTTCAACAACCGTAATTGTTCACGTGTTACTTGTTCCCGAACTCTGCTTTCCTTTAACGCCACTAAATGTGCTTTCGTTTCTGGTGGTTCCCCGGGCTCTACCCTCAAATATTTCATCAGTCTTAAACTGATTGTTGCAGGCGGAGCCGCAGCATTAACGTGACGATTTAACCCCCCTGAGAACCTCTGTTGGCCGTCAGTGGCATTGCAGTCTTTCGTCTCCATTGATCTCGAGTAGAGGACTTTGAAAACAAGCACTGGTAAATCCAGCTTACTCATAATGCATTGCAAGCACTGATCCGCCATTGGGCATTCATTTTATGTGTATCCTGTAAATGATCTCTATTTAATGACCATATTTAGTGTGAAAAATCAATATTACACGTTGTTCACCTGTTAGTTCAATGCTGCCTACAATCAATCAATCAATCAATCAATAGAATTTGTATAGCGCGCTACTCACCCGTTAGGGTCTCAAGGTGCTGGGGGGCTACTGCTCGAACAGCCAAGTCTTGAGTTGTTTCCTGAAGGAGAGATGATCCAGGGTCAGCCGTAGGTGAGTGGGGAGGGAGTTCCATGTCTTGGCTGCCAGGTAGGAGAAGGATCTTCCTCCGACGGTGGATTTGCGGATTCGTGGGACGTGGGCGAGGGCGAGGCTGGCGGAGCGGAGCTGGCGGGTGGGTGTGTAGAATGTGAGTCGGCTGTTGAGGTACTTCGGGCCCGTGTCGTCGAGAGCCTTGTGTGCGTGGGTGAGGAGTCTGAACGTGATCCTCTTGTTGACGGGGAGCCAGTGCAGGCCCCTCAGGTGGGCCGAGATGTGGCTGCGGCGAGGGACATCCAGGATGAGTCGTGCCTCACAGACAAAACATGTGTGGTGTAATTAGTCTACAGTTTGATGTGAACCTGAAGGATCTGGTAAACCTGGCAGAACAATCTGTTGACATCCTGTCACTTTTGGTAGGTGCAAAATTGAACTAACGTTTCTGAGTAGGAGGCATCCATGGTCCTCTTTTACATATTTTTTTAATTTAATCGCTGGCTGCATTTTGTTTCACTTCATTGTTTCGTCACTTCATCTCCCATTCTGCATTTTCTGTTTTCAGCACCTTTTGCACATTTATTTACTTTCATAGGGGCATATTTACAAGGGCTCTATCTAACGAAGCCAAACAAGAATTTACAATGCAACGATCTCGCCCTTGCAAAAGTTAGAGCTATTGGCATTGTAAATGAACATTTTTTTGTTTATGTGTTGGTTTTGAAAAGAAATAAATAAATGGCATTGTCATTTGCAATGTCAATAGCTCAAACTCGCGTAAATAACCAAGAGGCAAAATAAAAATACATATGTTCCCTAGTAATTGACGTATAACATGCGATAATATAACATTATGAGACATAACAAAGAGTCCAGTTCTATTAAAAAGCCTCAGAAAGCACTATAACAAATTACATACCATCATAGCGCATAACATCACAGCAGCATACAAAATAGTATAGCATAGCATAACAGGGTGACATTATAACAGCACAACTGAACACATGTTATAAGACGGCAAAAACAAAATCATTGCATTCTAAACCAAAGCATAACAGGTTGATATTATAACTGGACAACTGAGAACATGTTATAAGACGGCAAAAAAATATATTTGAATTCTAAAGCAAAGCATAACAAGGATTAACAAGCAATGACTAGGAAGGGGAGGAGTGGTGGACACGAGGGAGGATGAGTGAAGTAGCAGCGAGAGACAGCATGGGTGCGTACTATGCGTTCCGGTCTTGCCGCTAAAACTGATGTGTCAATTACAAAGCACCCCTAGAGCTCTCTTGAACCAAATAAACTTCTCATTTCCAGGATCCCTTCAACCGCCAAGCGTGTCAGCACTATAACAATCCGAACACTACTTCCTAGGGTGTATCCCACCCGAACAAGCTCCTGGAACATTAGGCTGTGCCACTTTCAAATCATCCAAGGACCCTGTACCTGTTACAGAACATTACGATGTGCTTACCCGCCCTCCATCCATGACCCATACACCCTGCGGGCTGTGACATGACATCCCTGCACCCCATCGAGATATCCTGCAGGCAGGCACCCTCCCTGGACCGCACGGGCTGTGATGACACCTCCTTGCACCCCCCACCCCCATGCTGGCTGTAGATTGGCCCTCTGCGCAGGGCATGCACAGTGCAGTTAGGCACAAGGACCAGGACACCATGATGTCTTATCTTAGGTGAACAACCTTTACAACGCAACTTTTACAACGCACTACCATTACAACAAAACTTTTACAACGCTACAACCTTTACAACGCATGATTTTACAACGCAAGATTTTACAAGGCAAGTACCTTTACAACGCCAATACCAATGATTTTACAACGCAATTATTATGTTTTATATAGTATGTTTTATATTTAATTTTATTTAATTTTTTGTGATTTACTATTTTTATTGTAGTTTAAAAAAAATTAATTTAGTGAAGTTGTTTAATAAATTTATATTATTAAAAAATGTTAAAAAAAAAACTTTAAAAAAAACAAATGCCCTGCTCCTATTCAGGCAGGAACGCTGTATGGCCCAGATTCCCTTCTGCGCACTCCTTCTCCGGGGCTCCCTATTCGAGCGTTCGCGGTCCCTCGAGTCCCTCAGCCACGGACCTTGGGACCCTCTCTTTCCATTTCGGATTGCCCCTTGAGTGTTCCCCGTAAAGCCTTCCACTACGGGCGACTCCTCGGCGCAACTCCGACTATGCCATCAACCTGCACGGTCCAAAAAGTGCCAAAGCATGGCACCCCAAAGATGGGCTTGGGAGGAGCAGGAGCCACTGAAAGAGTCTGGCTAAGCAATTCGGCATTTGCCCCGCTCGCCGGGCAGCCGCGGTACCCGCGCTATACATCTAAAATTTTACCAGTAAAGCGTGGGTGCCGTGATTATACTAAAATGAAAGAAATAGATGTTTTTTCCTATTTCTTTCATTTTAGTATAATCGCATTGGACAGCACAGAGACCGGTGTTTTAAAAAAAAAATGTTAAACTCTTGATATTGACAAAACAACAAAAGAAATACAAACAAAAAACGAAAAAAAACATCAGGTGATGCAGTACATTTTCCCTCACATGGGTCCTTATGCACAAAAACAGAATCCCATTTTCAATGTTTCACACTTGGATCATAGGGATTCCTGCGCCTCCAGTTCCGGAGGAGGCATCGGTGGTTCACAAATTTCTCCTCGGTGATCATTCCACGCCCCCCCGAACTTCCCCCATTTCTCCGGGCAACCCCTGGCTACATATACTGATTTCTCCCTAAACATACACCAGTCCAGGTCTTCAGCCCACTTAGAGACTCGGGCGGCTGACTTGCACCCCAAAGCTGAGCAATATTTTGTTTAGCCACCATATACGCCAGCGTCACCCATTGCTTCCGATATACATTCAAATCTGTAGGTTCCCATACATTCAACAGATACCTTCGAGCCTCTGGTCGTATCTCCCCACCTAACACCTCTTTTAGTTCATCATGTATCTGCGTCCAAAATGTCTGTATCACCACACAGTGCCGAAGAATATGTGTAAAGGTGCCAGGTTCTCCACACTCTCTTCTATACACTCCACTCCCCCCTTGCCCCATTCACACCAGCTGATGCCCAGTTATATATGACCTATGCAGTATCTACGGTTGCACCAGCCGGAGCCTCATCTGAATTCCCACTACTTTCGGGGAGGAAACTGCCTCCACCCAATCCTCGTCGTCGAATTCCAGACCATCTGCGCACCATTGTGTTCTAATTCGCACCAACAGGCTCTCCATATTATTTACCAGCTTCCTATATATCAGAGAAATAGTTTTCTCGGGAATGTGCCCATCTAGCACACGGCCTTCAAGAGGCGACGCCTCCGGGAGCACCGTGCCTCTAGGTATGTGAGTGAGGAGAGCGTGTCTCACCTGCCGATATCGGAAGTGTTCGTTATAATGCAAACTATACTGCTCTTACAGAGACCGGTGTTAAACATAATCAAACCTTTGTTCCTGGAAACACAAACCTGGGTGCAGTGTGACGAAAACATTGTTATTTGTGTAGAAACCACAATCTACAGCCAGGCATCCATAACCCACATCATGTGACATTGTACAGCCACAAAATACAGTAAAGCACATGACTTCACATCAATATACCCTATCAGACACCCGGAAACACGTCTGCAGAAATACAGAGCCCACGATGTATATGTCAGACACCCGGCCTCAGAATACATACATGACACCTGGAAAACACATCCTGTTCCCGTTTTGGCGAGCCCAGTGGTACGTCACAGATAACAAACCTCGGTCTGTCAGACACCCACAATGATAACATTATGTCAGGCAAACACACCCACGCCTATCAAATGCAAACCCACTAACGCAGTGTGCTACCAGGCACCCAACTGTAACATTGAGGTAGACCCCTGTAGACATGACAGTGTGGCAGACTCCTGCAGCCACAACAGTGTGGTAGACACCCAATCACAACATTCTGGCAAACACCGCAATCACAACTGTGTGGCAGACTCCCAATTCCAATATTCTGGCAGACACCGCAATCACAACAGTGTGTCAGACACCGCAATCAAAATAATCTGGCAGACACCGGCAGTCACAACAGTGTGGCAGAAACCTGCAGTCATAACAGTGTGGCAGACACCTGCAGCCACAACAGTGTGGCAGACACCGCATTCACAATATTCTGGCAGACAGTTGCAGCCACAACAGTGTGGCAGACACCGCTATCACAAAATTCAGGCAGACACCTGTAGCCACAACAGTGTGGCAGACACCTGCAGCCACAACAGTGTGGCAGACACCGCAATTACAACATTCAGGCAGACACCTGTAGCCACAACAGTGTGGCAGACACCCGCAGCCACAACAGTGTGGCAGACACCGCAATTACAACATTCAGGCAGGCACCTGTAGCCACAACAGTGTGGCAGACATCCTCTGCCACAACAGTGTGGCAGACATCGCCATCACAACATTGTGTCAGAAACCAGCAAACACAACTTTTGTCAGACACGCGCAAACACACAGTTATGTCAAACACCCACAATTATAAAATTCTGGCTGACACCCGTAATCACAGTATTCAACACCCTCAATCTGTCAGACACCTAAACCCAGAGCATGCAGGCGGACAAGACCACAGAGCCCTGTCACACGGTGCTATTGAGGGCGGGGTCCCATAGTCAGGGCTATGAAATACAGAGCCTTTTATGTCTAGAAAGGCGCTACAACCTCGTGCAAAGCGCTGCTGTCAGCTGGGGGCACATGGAGCTCACGTCATAGTTTATGTTACATTGCAAACTTGTTTTAAAGTTGCAAAGGTTCAATGTCGAACCCCCTTATGGGGAATTTGGGGGCACAAGACACATTTTTAAGTGCTATTACTGGCTCAGCAACAGTGAGTAGTGAATAGCTGAATAGCACGTGAACGGGAAAGTGTGAGAACCACGTGCAAGAGGAAAGGCGTGAACGCATGTCTAATGTATCCAAATATAAATATCCCCTCCTATCCCAGCACTCAGGGCGATCAGCTATTCATTATTTTAATGAACTCGATGACAAAAAAACACTTACAAAACTACGCGTTTCGACCAGAGTATGTATTTATATATCTGTTTATGAGCAAGCCTGTGTTGTGTTGCTCACATTGGGCCCGATTCACAGAACTAACTTAAGAGAAAATCCTAAACTTACTACTTTTGGTATTCACAGAAGTTAGGATTTTGTCTTAAGTTTGTTTTAATTATTGTCTTAAGACAGACTTAAGACAGACTTAAGACAGAATCCTGACTTAAGTCTGTCTTAAGTCTGTCTTAAGACAAAATCCTAACTTCTGTGAATACCAAAAGTAGTAAGTTTAGGATTTTGTCTTAAGTTAGTTCTGTGAATCGGGCCCATTGTCTCTTTAATTGCTCGTGTATTAGAATGTAGGAATGTTAGGTCATGTATGATTCTAGCTGAAGCTGTCAGTTATTGAGCTGCCTGAGGACTGGATACATTGTTTCCCTGGTGCCCACCTGTTGTTATATTATATATCTTATTCTGTACAAATAAAGTATTTTAACTATATTTATCGTGTGACTACTACACTACAAATTGGCGACGAGGGAAACTGGCACTATTTCAGAAGACTTGTGCTCTCTGTGATTTACAGTAGTGCTTTGGACGCACAACATTGACTGTCTGATTCCTTTGAAGGAACCTTCGTGAGTGGATCTGTTATAATTTCTGTTGAAGGAGAAAGACTTTTGGCGGCATTCCTAGCATTTATCGGGGTGAGTTTTACCTTGTGAGATTGCAAGGTGACCGTTTGAGCGTGCGCCTCCGGCTGCATTATTCGAGCAGCGGCGACATTCTTGTTTCCTGAGCGCGGAGCGGGTGATGCAGTGATTATCCTTGTGCGTCACCAGGCATGCGCAGAAGTATACGCTCTAGGAGAAGCGGAGTGACGTCAACACGTGGGGTCACGCTACGTGGCCTTGCGTGACGGCCATTGTGAGTGCATCATTCACCGATCTTCACAGAGAGATCGGTTATACAGAAACTTAGTGAAGATTTTGTCGGGTTTAATGCAGAAACAGTTTAATATCGTTATTTACAAGTATTGACATTAAACAACAACAGGTGAGGAAGTCGGGAGAAAGATATTTTTTTTTTTTAGGAAATCCTCTTATTTTACACTAGTTATGTTAGATTGTGCATGGAATAAGGAGATTGTACAGTAAGCACTGCAGGCATTAATAAAGACATGGCACAATAACATTTCTCAATAAGCTCTCCTGAGCCATTCTGGGTTAAGGGTGCACAACCAACTATTAAATGGATTGAGTGAAAAGAATATTTTATAAATTACCTAGAGGCGGTGGATGAGACGAAAAAGATGAAGTCTGAGCAGGAAAAGCTAATTTTGCTACACTCTTTAGGACCCATTGGTTTAAAAACTTATTCAAGGATGAGTAAATCCACAAATCCAGATTTGGATGATTTTGACAATGCAATTAAAGACATGGACAAATATTTTGCGCCTAAGGTATGCATTGGTGTCATAAGGCATACATTCTTTCAAAGGAAACAGACAAAGGAGGAAACTGTAGATGAGTGATCAATTGGTCATGCATAATAATAATTCTGCTCTACAAGATCGTCTCTGGGTTAATGGAGATGCACCATTAGATGATGTGGAAAGCCATTATGAGAAAGTCAGAGATGTCTGGTGGGTGTGCTATGGTGGTCAAAGAGACTGATAAGGATGAAACTAAAACGTCTGGAGCTATTTGCAAAATTCAAGGTCCTGTGAGGAGTTATCGTCAACAGCAGCAAGGAGGATGGATAAATCAACCGATGAAGTTTCAGAATAGAAATGTGGAAGAAAGAAGATGTTATAGATGTGATAGCAAGGAACATTTAGCTTTCAGTAAATTGTGTCCTGCACTGAAGAAGAAATGTGGCATATGTGGATTCATAGGTCATTTTAGTAAAATGTGCCGTAGGCGTAGTAATGTAAAGTACATTTACGATGAGGAAATTGATGATGTGGAAGAGGATGTCGTGGATGATGAGTGTGTAAAGAATGTCAGAGGGAATTATGTTATTAATATTTCAGAAAATTCCTATTTGTGAAATATCCTTGGGTGGTGTAATGGTGAGTGTGTATGCGGATTCTGGATGCCCTTTCACAATTGTGAATGAGGAGGTTTGGAAGCAAAAATTTGTTAATAAAATCGAGGAACACTTGAAAAAATTTGTTAATAAAATCGAGGAACACTTGAATACATCACATATCTGCCCTGTTAGTTATACGGGAGAAAAAATTGACATGCTGGGTTTCAGGTGGCTTACCTTTTTATTCAAAGGAAGGTCCACTAGAGGGAAGTTGTATGTAGCAAAGGTGGGACCATGTGTTTTGGGATGGTTTGATCAGAAGAATTTAAACATTATTTTGGATCCCAATAGTAACAAAAAGTCCTGATTATGGATGAAGCTAGTAAACTGGGGGAGTTGCTATCTGTAAGCTATCCGAAAGTCTTTGGTAAAGAATTGGGTGCACTACGGGGGTTTGAGCACAACATTATTTTAAAGGCAGATGCTCAACCCAAAGTACACAAAGTAAGACCAATTCCCATATTAATCAGAGAGGAAGTTCGGAGGGCGGAGAGGCAGTGGAGGAAGAACTACTGCCCGTTATTAAAAACCCACTTTCTGACACTGTTGGCTGATTACAAATCAGCAATTCTAGCTGCTAAGACCGACTACTTCTCTACGAGAATAATGTCGGCCGCCAACAAACCCAGGGCTATTTTTGACATCGTAAACGACCTGGCGTTCTCAGATCGAGCCTCGCCCCAAATCCCTCCTTCCCAGCTTCTCTGCGACCAATTAAACAACTACTTCGTGGATAAGATCACCAATATCAAGGCCAATATCCCTCTACCCTCGCCTACCTTCGTCGATCCCTCCCCCCCCCCAGTTCAAAATCATCTCACTGTCATCCCTCCCTTCACTCAGGAATCCTTTCTGTCGATCCTTCCCAAAGTTAAATCTGGGTCACCGGCGGATGTCTGCCCTGCTCGCATCCTACAGCAAATCTATTCTAGCTGCCCTGATCCCCCGATTGCCTTCCTCAACAGCGCCTTGGCACAGGGTGTGGTGCCCCCGGTACTAAAAGCAGCCACCATAGTACCCCTGCTGAAGAAACCCGGCTCGGACCCTTCTATCTCGTCCAACTTTCGCCCCATCTCCCTGCTGCCCTTTCTGGGCAAGGTGATGGAACGCCATGTTACCGCGGCTCTGAGCACCCACATTGAGGCGAATGGGGGGCTGGCTTCTCGTCAGGCAGGATTCCGCCCCAGGCACTCAACAGAATCGGTCGTAGTCGCCGTCCTAGACAACCTCAGAAAGGGCATGGATGACAACAACCACCAGGCACTGGTCCTCCTCGATCTTTCCGCCGCCTTTGACACGGTGGACCATACCATCCTACTCACCCGTGTCAAGGCGGCTGGCATCGGGGGATCAGCCCTTGTCTGGCTCTCCTCCTTTCTGAGGGACCGCACCCAGGCGGTCCGTCTAGGCGACTTCACCTCCACTCCCCTCCCTGTCACTTGTGGTGTTCCCCAGGGTTCCTCTCTCTCCCCTCTTCTCTTTAACCTTTATATCTTTCCTCTCATCTTTGCTCTCCAGCAGTTGGAGGTCACCGTCCTTAACTACGCGGATGACCTCCAGCTCATCTTTGATCTGTCCCCCTCTTCTCTCTCGGTCTCCAATTTCCAGTCTACTATGACATTCATCAGGGACTGGATGAATCACAACCACCTTAAACTGAACCCTGATAAAACTGAGCTGGTTCTCACTGGTGGTTCGTCCAGTCCCTGGAACTCTCTTTTCTGGCCCCCCTCTCTTGGCCCTGCACCCTCCCCCTCCACCACTGTCAAAACACTGGGTGTAAAAATGAACAATCAGCTCACTCTTCACTCTCACATCAGCTCCGTGGTCTCCTCCTGTTTCCTCACTCTTCGAACTATCCGCTCTGTCTCCCGCTTCTTCACCCCTCAGGCCCTCAAGACCATCATGGCCGCCCTGGTAATCTCGCGTTTGGACTACGCCAACGCTCTTTTCCATGGCATCCCTGCCTATAGTTTGCGTAGACTCCAAGCCATCCAGAACCAGGCGGCCAGACTGATATTTGGCCTCCCACGTTATCACCACTCCACCCCCCTCCTAAAGAAACTCCACTGGCTCCCCGTGAAACAACGTTCCCTCTTCAAAATCGGGTGCATGGTTTTCCAGGCCCGTCAGGGCACTGCCCCTGCTTTCATCACTTCACTTATCAAACCCTACGTCCCCGCAAGAAATCTCCGGTCCTCCTCCAAGTCCCTTCTCCTGATCCCCCGTTTCTCGCGCAAAAAATGGGGTGGATCCAATTTCTCTACTCTGGCCCCTTCCTTTTGGAACTCTCTCCCTGATAACCTCCGCTCCGCAACTCAGTACCTTTCTTTCCGTGGAGATTTGAAAACTTTCCTATTTAGCCAGGCTTTTCCCGCCTAAATTTTCTCCCCGGTCTTCCTTCCCCTCAGCCACTGAACCTTCAGCGCCAAGAAACCGCAAGGTGTATGCTGCGCTTTACAAGCATTTTAAATTAAATAAATTAGAAATTAGAAGTTAAGAAAGAGATTCAAGGGCTGTTATCTAAGGTGGTAATTGAAGAAGTCGAGACATCTGAATGGATTTCTCCGATAGTTGTTGCCCGGAAACCCACTGGAAAAATTTGTTTATGTATTGATTTGCGCCACCTGAACAATAACATCATAATTGATAAGTTTCCCCTGCCAAGAATTAACTAAATGTTGTCTTCATTGAGAGGTGCAACGTGGTTTTCTACGATTGACCTCTCTGCGCATATCATCAGGTGGAGTTAGATCCGGAGTCTAGGAAACTGACGGCGTTTATAACACCCTTTGGCTGGTACCAGGGCCGGCGGTGGGTGACCGGCCAGGCCCGGCGGTGGGTGACTGGCCAGGCCCGGCAGTGGGTGATCGGCCAGGGCCATCCATGCCAGGGTGACCTCAATGCACAGGGCGCTCACCCACCACCAGCACCAGGCGGTGGGTGACCGGCCAGGGCTGGCAGTCTGCTGTGGGTGCTGCAATGTGACTGTAAGGGGGGTTACCAACTGCCATTTCCACTTGCATAATCAAATTTATGTGTTAGACTGCCCTGCCCCCGTGGAATGCGTGCTCCGCCATTGCGATGCCAGTGAGTGAGGAATTTCAAAAGATGCACCGTTGCGGTAGCGTGCACATTCGTTTGGCAGGGTGTGACCGTGATGGTCCTTGACCATGCAGCATATGTTATGCACAATTGCAGTATCAAGGTTTATCGTCTGTTTTGTGGGCATGTGTAAACACACTACATGTCTCCGCACACATGTAATGATAATAGTTGTACATGTGTGTCAGGACATGTCCGGAATGCATCAAGAATCATTATGTGAAGTTAATGGCCCGTGTCCACGTGTGTCATACATGTCCATTTGTTGCATGTGTGGTCATACTATTGACCTTGCCAGTGGTTAACAAAGGCCAATGATGTGCACCCAAGTTGCGTCAGATGTGCCGGGCGATGTGTTGGGTCTTGGTTTTGCCGACACACGTTTCTATTTGTACACATCTACACAGTACATCACGGCTGTGTACCCACATTCAGGAGCTGTTGTGAGTGTGTTGTTTGTGTGTGCAAGTAGCAATGATGGGGGTATACATGCATTCTGTGTATGCGTATGTGTGTCGGCTCTTGTGTGCCCATGCATGTCATGTGAGGATTGTAGGAAGGTGGATATCTGACTATGGTTACCCCCAACTTTTTGCCTGGTGTTTTGCTGGTTTTTGACTTAGTTGGCCTGGGATCCTGCTATTCAGGACCCCAGGCTTCCTGCTCTCTCTGTTAAAATGGACTCCATGTACCCTAGGTACATATCTAATTGGATACTGAGTCACCTTATCAGTCCCTGTACAGTATACCTTAGGTACCCAGGGCATAGGTGTACCCAGGGCCTACCAGGGGCTGCAGCATGTATTGTGCCACCCCTGGCTGGCCATCCAAATCTGACACAACTGGCTGCAATACAGCTGGGGCAAGGTGGTGTAATCACCCTTTGCTATAGATATAGTATACCTATATCTAACCCTAAAATGGACACATATATTCCTATTCGTCACTCCTATGGCAGGCCTTATCAATCCTGAAGGCAGAGTGCTTGGAATTATGTGAGATGGTGCTCTGGCATGAGCTGAGCCCGTCTGCAGCTTGCGGAACCAAGTCCTAATAGCTGTTCCATGATAACGCTATACCATATACTCTTAAGTGCATTATCAACCTCGCGGTTAGATGCTAATTCTGGTATAACGTTATCAAAACATGTCGAGTAAGGTGTCATACGAATTGGAATACTACCCCCTCGCCAATTCTGGCGACAGGGGTAGCATTCCACCCTTCTAGAGGGGCACGACATGTATGTAACTGTGAACCCCGGTTAAAGTTAACTCGAGCCTTAGCATCACAAAATGGATGCTGCCACCACAGACACAAGTCTGACCTCCTGCTGCTGGGAGTCCTTCCAGCGAGGGAGGCTTGGACAAAGGGTTTCCTGCCTTGGGAGGTGCTAGCACCACCCCAGACAGGATTTTGTGTATTGGGTAGGACAGGCCTGAAAGGAATGAGACATGCCTGGGGCACACAAGGTGTCCTGTGCGTACACCGGTTCAAACCAGTTGCTGGGGCATCCCTGCCCCAGCTCTGGCGCAAAACCGGACAAAGGATAGGGGGTGTAGCCACCCCCCTTCCTGGTCCCACCCAGGGGAGGGACCTAGTCAGTAGTGCAGCCCCCTTTAGGAGAATAAAGGTAGGAGATGGTCCCATTCCAAATTAGATTATCCTGAACAATTCTACAAGAAGAAACTCTGGACTTCGACGTTCTGCTCCACAGAAGACTGAAGAATCTCCCTTGTGGACAAGGAGTGTCCACCCTGCAACTGCAGGCACCATCAAGCGTCCAGCGTCTTCACTTTGTCGTCTTCCCTCGAGGATCCTGACTTCAGAGCCCGACGAGACCCAGATTCCCAGACCTCTCCGACCTCAACTCACATCTGCAGCAAAGCTGAGACCCGTGGGTGCGACGAGACACGCGGGACCGGCCATCTTGAACGAACCTGCACTTCGCTTCCAGCACGACTCCCGAGGTAAACTCGACCAAGTGCTTTGGGGATTGAGAAGCCCCAGCCCGAGCAGCCCCTGCATTGAAGATCAGCCCTCCAGCCTCCACGAGATCTGCGTGGGGCCCTTCTGCTTGTTTGCTGCTCGACGCGTTGTCTGGTCACTTGCCGGCTGGCTAGTGGCCTCCTAGACAACGAACCTTTGAATCTTTGCTGCTGGTCTGGTTGCTCCAGACTGGCCCTTGCTCCCTTCCAAAAGAGGGGCAGCCCGGACTCACCTAGTCCGCACCAGACGTCTTTTCCACTCACCGCGTGGGTTGCCTTTGCCAAGGCCTGTTGACTCCAATCCCGAATCCGACACCGCCGACAGCGAGAGCCTGCATGGGACAGCTCGTGCCTCCATCCTGGTTGTCGAAGACACCTCCTGGTCCACGTGGCTGCAGAGTCAAGCATCTACTCTTCACCTGATCGCGACGACAGCACCTGGTTCCTTCCTGGTTCCACACCGGTCACTGGCTAGTGACTTTGAACACTGTCCCCTCTGCTTTCAGGTCCTCTTCTTCACCGTTCCACCCTTGGATCTCACCGGACATCTTCCTCCTGGTCGCCTGCAGCATCTTTTCTTCCAGGCTCCATAGACTTCAACGTGAGAACCCGACACACTTTGACACCTATGCACCCGCAGCCCGTGGGTGAGGTAACGAGAGCATTTCGGTGCTCAAGGGTAGTTTAACTGTCCTAGTGTCCAGTTCCACAGTCGTTCTAGTCCTAACTAGTCTGGATTGTCCGTATTCACCTTTTACTTGAACTGTACTGTCCATAGATGTTGTTACGCATCTCGCGTGTGAGTTCACACTCTGCACACGCGTTCCGTGGGCTCCTATTACTGACCTAGTGTTAGTGTAGCGTGGTCCCAACGATCCTACAGCCTCTGGACAGCTCCATTCCTTTTATCGACTTTCACATTCCACTTACTTAGTATGTGGTTTGTCGTGCCTCTAGGGCACCATTGTAATTTTGTGCAACTTGTCGTATTTTTCGTAAGAGATTGTCATGTGCTTAGCCCTCTGACCTCATAAAGAGTTCAGAGGTGTTGTTCTTAATAAATATACTGTTTATTTTCATAACAACCTGTGTGGTGTCCTTTCATCTGGTATTCAAGGGGTTATATTGTGGTAAAACAGCTGGCTTCACATGCCAAAAGAGTTTAGCCTAAGACTGCTTTGTCCATGCTACCATTAGGATAGCTGGTCTATAAGGTTGACTTACAACCAATCACCATAAGGGTTGTTTGGACTGATACAAGGTGATCACTAGAACTAGTGAGCATCATATATCAGGCCAACTTCTCACATTGCTGTGCAGCGGTTGGGGTTTGAGCTTGCTGTTGTTTTTACCAAATATAATCTTGAAATATCATTTGAAAGATCACATAAGGTACTCTAGGTACATATAACAAGCTTAGAAATACTCTGAGTTCTACTGAACCAGCTGTTGTAGTAGGAAGGGCCTAGCACACCCTGACTACAACTCTTAGCAAGGGATCAGTAGGAAAACCCATAGTGTAGGTAGGTGCATCACTTACACCTTACTAGAAAGCATGTCTACCCATGGAGAGACTTCAGAGACTCCCCTAGTGGTTAGTGACCCTCCACAGGTCCTTTCCAGATATGCAGCTCTCAGTTTCCAGGAGATGAGACAGTTGTGTACCTCCAGGAAACTGAAACAGGGTTCTAACCCTACCACTCCTTTTCTGTTAGGTCTCTTAGAGACATATGATGCCAGAAGGGCTGCTGATACAGACCCCTCTAATCCAGATAAGAGCATGCCAGCCTTGGAAGGTACTCGTGGTGATCCAGACCTCCCTGAAACAGAGAATGTAGATGAGGAGGAGGAAGAAGAGGAACCATCTGGGGATGAGGCAGACAAAAGTTCTGTGATTGTCAGCAGACTCACAAGGGCCAACTTAGACCTACATAGGGAAGGGACTGGGGACCCCCAGTGCTGAACCTAAGCAGGCCTAACTATGGAGTTAGAAGAGATACATCTCATTCTAGGGACTCCAATAGATCGGTGCACTCTTGTGCCTCTCATGCATCTGCTCAGAGGAGGATGACTTCCCCTCAGAGGAGAGAGCATGAGGCAAAGATGAAGGAGGCTAATCTGAGGATCCAAAGGGAAGAACTTGCCCTGGCCAAAGAGAAGCTTGCCTTTGCTAGAGAGCAACAGTTGAGTGGGGTAGTCCCCACTGGTGGCAGCAATATCCCTAGGGATAGAGAAAGAGGTTTTGATACTAGAAACCTGAGTAAAATAGTTCCCTCCTATAAGACAGGAGATGATATCCACAAGTGGATAACTGCTTTGGAGAGAGCCTACAAAGTACAGCAGGTACCCCAGAGTCAGTGGGCAGCTATATTGTGGCTCTCCTTTGAAGGTAAAGGTAGAGATAAGCTCCTCACTGTTAGAGATGAGGATGCTAATGATTACCAAGTCTTGAAAACTGCTCTGATTGATGGGTTTGGCTTAACCACTGAATAGTACAGGTTAATGTTCAGAGACACCCAGAAAACTCAGGCTCAAGATTGGACTGACTTTGTTGATTGTGCCACTAAGGCTTTGGAAGGCTGGTTACTGGGAAGTAAGGTTACTGATTACACAGGATTGTATAATCTAATTATGAGAGAGCAAGTCTTAAATAATTGTCAGAACCAGTTATTACACCAGCACCTGGTAGACTCTGATCTGACCTCTCCACAAGAATTGGGTAAGAGGGTAGACAAATGGGTCAGAACCAGGATTAGGCCTAAGAACCAAGGTGGTGACCAAAAGAAGGAATCAACCAATCCTCAAGAGAAGGGTGGGAATAAATCTACAGATCAAACCACATCAGGGCCCCAAAAATCCTCTGAAGGGGGTGGGCCCCAGAATCCTTCCAATACCCAGAAGAAACCTTATTGTCATACCTGCAAACAGGTAGGCCATTGGAAAACTGACAGCAGTTGCCCAAGGGCCAACAACAATAAGGAGAACATACCCCCAAGTAACACTTCCAAGCCTCCTGTTACTACTAGTAGTAATCCCCCAGGTGGTGGGAGTGCCCCAAGAATTTGGGTGGATTTACTTTGGGAGTTCCTGGGGACTCTGGCCTAACCAGGTCCCCTAACTCAGATACTCTTGTCTGTGAGACTGGCATGGGGTTTGCCAACTTCACTGATTGTCCCAACACTTTGGACAAATACAGACAGGAGCCCCTCATTAATGGACTGAAAGTTGAGGCCTATAGAGACACGGGGCTAGCATCACCATGGTGACTGAGAGCCTAGTCCCCTCAAGGCAACTTATACCTGGTGCCACATACCAGGTGACAAACATTGATGGAGTGCAGAAAAATCATCCCATGGCAGTGGTAAATCTCAGCTGGGGAGGTGTCACTGGCCCCAAGAGAGTGGCAGTGTCATCAAACTTGCCTGTAGATTGCCTACTGGGGAATTATTTAGAGATCTCAGCCTGGGCTGAGGTAGAACAAGAGACCCATTCTAAAATGGTGAATCTTCCTGAACAGGTTAGGAGGGCTGTGCCAGTCTCAGCCCAATCTCAAGTAGATTCCTTCCCTGAAAAGGTTAGCAGGGCTGTGATGGTAACAGCCCATACTTAAACTAAGTCCCTTCCTGAAAAGGTTGGTGGGGTTGTGATGGCCACAGCCCAAATTCAGACTGATAATAGTGTTGTGAAGCCTGAGACTATGGATCACTCCACTCAAACAGAGAGCATTGAGGAGGAAGAGAAATCTCCCTCCCACCAGACTTTAGGAAAGGATCAGCCTCCTCAGGTAACTGATCTTGCCCCTTGTGAAGAAACTGCCCCAGAGGTAGCCAGGCCTAGCCTGGCAGAACCCCTGATGTCAGTGGACCCTTCCAAGGTGGGACCCAGTCTGGAGCAGGTAACCTGCCCCTCTCTACCCTGCCTCAGTCAGCCCAGGGCTGTAGAGGTCAAGGAGGCCAGTGGTGGACCCCAAAGGGCCCCCTGTCCAAAAGAACCCCCAATAAGCAGATTAAGGGCACTGAAGCTAGTAGTCCTAGCCAAGTGAAAATAAAACAAACTCCTGAGGGACCCCCCTTAAAATTAGTTAGGGACCTCCCACAGATGGACTCTGTTGGGCACAGCCAAACTTGGGACCTAAGGGCCCCAGACCTGACCTGTCCCTCCAGTAAACCAAATAGATGGACCCAGCCTCCAGCTTTAGGTAGCCAGAGGTTGACCCTGAGAGCATACAGCAACTCAGTCCTGGAAAGAAAGGCATATATGGTGGATAGTGATTGGAGGAAGTTGAGCCCAACATTAGTGGAGCCTCACTTCAGTACTCCATCCCAGCACCAGCCTTTTACTTTGCCAAAACACACCACAGGTAGAGATTCCCTATGGTGGAGACCCTCAGATACCCTTAGGGTGAGGGATTGCTTAGTGGACCATGAGATAGGGGGTAACTATGCCAGTGCATGCACCTCCTCATATGGCCACTCAGGCAATGTAGGCTTACCTGGTCAAGGATAGCCTTATCTCCTTTCGTTTGGGGGGTTATGTAGGAAGGTGGATGATTGAAAGCTTTTATTCGATATGCAATATATCTTGAAAGCATACATACACGTGAAACATATTTTTAAAACAGTGATATGTACGTCAACATTTAAATACTAAGACAGATAAAATGGGAATGACCCAAGATAAATTAGCTAAAAATGAATTAAATTGAAACGGACAATCTCTTGCAGCGAATCAACCATGAATGTTTTAAAAATTTAGAGACACCACAAACTATCAGAGGGGCGGTATCAGTCATTAAGATGCGTAGTGCAACCAAATGTCTACGTGTTCCCAGGCGTTTAAAAAGAGGTTTAAGCCAATGCCTCCTCGGTTTGATGTAGTCCTGGCACTCAAAAAATATATGTGCTACCGTTTCTAGGCTAGATGGACAACAAGCACAGAAGGGCGATCGATGTGCACCATTCCATTTTGATACAAAGGCCCGATCGGAAGGGTGCCTACCCTCAGTTTAAAATACATGGTCCTATCAACTGGCAAGGTGATTAAGTCCAGAAAGGGTTCAAAAACAGCCACATCCTTTAATTCCAAAAATGATGCAGTCAGATTACAATGGTGTTGGTTCCTGATGAGTTTACCAGAGACCCAGTTCCAGTAAAGTTTTTTGAGGTCAGCCTTTGGTGGAGCAGATTTTGAAGTCCAACAGTCCCCCAGGCCCAACTCCCCCAAAAGATTTTTAGTATCCCTCAGCCACTTGATCTTGGCCCAGCCTCCCATGTTCATTACCTCTGCCAGGCCGTCGGCATAGGACTTTAGCTCCGGGACCCTCCATATACGGGACCAAAGAAGCAGTGGTCGGAGGCGAGCCTGGTCTTTGATACTCTTGCAGCCAACGTCCAAAAGCACCGGGACTGTCGGGGTACTCGAGGGGAGGACTAGGAGATCCTTCAAAAGTTTATTCTCAGCCTTGGTAAGAGACTCCATGTTGCAGTGACCCCACAACTCTGCCCCATACAGTGCTGATGTTACGCCTCTTGCCTTGTAGATCTCAATTGCAGGACTCACCACTTGCCCCGGTGATGCTCGAAATTCCCTAAGCAGAGCACCTCCTACCTTTTTATGGTTAAGTACCATCTTATCAATGTGGGCGGACCAGTTCATATTGTCAGTTATGCGGAGCCCTAGGTAGTCAAATTCGGAGACTTTCTCCAAGGGGACAGTGTTCAAGACAGGCGGACTTCCTAATTTCCTTGGGGGGTGCACAATCAGATATTTAGTTTTGGCCACGTTAATGACCAGACCTCTGGATACACAAAAGTCCTGGAAGCGGGTCAATAACTTCTGTAAGCCCTGGGGGTTTTTCGAAATAAGCAAGGTGTCATCTGCGAAAAGCAGAGTAGGGATCCTTACTCCCCCCAGAGAGGGTGCGTCCGCTGGTTCTTGCTGGAGATGCTCAACCACACCATTAACGTACAACGAAAAGAGTGTGGGAGCTAGCACGCAACCCTGTCTGACTCCCCTGCAGACCGGTATCCAGTCCGTCGTTTCCCCATTTTTCCCCCATCGGACCTGGGCATAATTGCTGGTGTGGAGTTTAATGAGTAGGGATAGAATGTAGGGGGGCACCCCCAATCCCTGAAGCACCCTCCAAAGTTCCTCCCTAGGAACCAGGTCAAAGGCAGTCTTCAGGTCAATGAAGGCCAATAAAGACTGCCCTTGCCTAGCTCCACGATGTTCCAATTTAAGAGTGCTAATCTGAAAACCTGCTCAATGGTCCCCGTTCCTGAACGGAACCCAGCCTGGAAGTCAGATAACACTCTATTTTCTTCCACCCAGTTAAGAATCCTTCCCAAAATTACCTTTCCTGCCACCTTTTGCGTGGAATCAATCAGGCTTATTGGCCTATAGTTCCCTGGGCTGTTTCTACAACCTTTTTTATAGATAGGGACAACCACCGCCCCTTTCCATGATTCCGGTACAGGGCCACCCTTTAAGATATCATTCAGCAGGGCAGCGATTACTATGCCCCAGTCAGATGGATATGCACGCAGGAGATCACCCGGGAGCCCATCCGGTCCCGCTGCCTTCCGTGGTGCCACCCACTTTATAACCTCCTCTACCTCCCTACCTGTAAACAGATCAAAAGTAACGTTCCCTAGCGAGACGGGGGCCGGGTCTGGGTCATTTAGGGGGCCTTCTACAGGAGCATATAGGGACCCAAAGTGTTTCAACCAGCTCTGGGGTGGGATATTACATGTCCTCAAGGTGTCGTCGGGTCTGTTGCGGGCACCCACCAAATTCCAAAACCCTCTTGCGTCCTTGCTTTTACTGGCGGCCAATAGATCCGCCCAAAATTTTTCCTCCCAGTCCTTCTTCGCAATTTGGAGGGACCTGGAGTAAGCCATTCTAGCCTCTCTAATCTTAGTTTGAGATTTAGATTTGACTGCTTCTACCAGTCTAGTCTTAGTCTCTCTACATGTGTGGGTGTACCATCCCTTGGTTCTTACCTGTCTTTCTTTGGTCCCTCGTCTACTTAGGGGAGCAGTGAACAAGTTGATTAGGGCCTCGGTGAGCTCATTAAAGACCCCACACGCCATCCCCATCCCTCCCGTAGAGGTCCCCAAATTACATTGTGCTTGGGCTAACAGGTGCGTTTAACTGCAACCTTCTCCTCCGAGAGGATCAGTTTAGTCCACTTTATTTTCCTCCCACACAATGCTACTTGCGACTCGCCCAATTCCACTATAGAGGAGGGGACCAGGCTTCCCCTATCGACTAACCACCAGAAGTCTAGGGTGAGGGAAAGTAAGTTGTGATCGCTCTCTAATGAGGGGACCACAGCCATGTCCTTCACCGAGTTCCACAAACACACATCAAGCAAGATGTAGTCGATTCTTGATGTGTGATTGGGCCTATTGTAGGTATGCCCCCCCCCCCCTTGTCCGACTCTGTCCTCCCATTAAGAGCCCTCAAGTTAAACTCCAAGCTAAGAGTGGCCACCTCAGTCCACCTCTTGATGGGGGCTATTTCTAGAGCGGGAATTCCCCTCCTAGCATCCTCCTCATCCTGGTCCAGGGAAACATCCGAGCCTAAGGGCTCAAATGTGCAATTAATATCACCGGCAACCATGGTGCAAGCCTTATATGGAGTTGATCTCAAAAGTCCCTCCAGAAGAGCAATTGTGGGGGACTGCCTTCCCCCTTGGTGCCTCGTGCATAAATATTAAAGATGTTTAAAATGGCACGACCCCTGGAGTCCTTCAAAATAATATTAAGGAGGTCCGGACAACCAGTCTGGTGCTCCATTATCCTACAATTCAATGAGGCAGCAACCCAGATAAGGAGACCACCAGAGGGGCGTCCCCTCCCTGATTCTGAGCAAACTGTGGGGATAGAGAAGGCAGAGTAACCCGCCCTGTAAATGGGATCCGTGCTCCATGTCTCCTGAAAAATGCATATGGAGTGCTTGTCCACCAATGCATTCCAGTCGGGCAATGTCAGCTTCCTTGAAATTCCAGCTACGTTCCAGCTGAGGACCTTAAAGACTGAGTCCGTCACAGCTGGGACGCACCCGGATACCGGGTCGCGACATGGGGACACCTCCTGTAAATCCATCTGTATTCCCATTATGTCGGGTATCTCTATCATTCCCGGTACATCTAATAATGTGGTATAGATTTCAGATGGGGGCGGCGATAAGGGCTGCATCATGAGAGGGGGCGAAGAGTGTCTCGACTTCCCTACCAGCGTCCCACCCCCACCCTCGAGTCAGTGACCCCAGGAGCCCCTGATCATCTCCGGCCGTCCGGCTTGGGGAAAGAAGAGGGGCACCACAGGATGTCGCGGGCCTCCCCTAGGACCTACACAAGTTTCCCCATTAACAGGCCTGGAAGGATTACCAGCAGGCCTAGGGTAGAAGTAAGTCAGATCCACTGCTCTGACTCCAGGGCCATCCACCTCTAGTTTTTGGCCACAGATTATCTCTGCCACTCTGTTATCCTGAAAATTAATAATGATACAATCACCCGCCAAACGCTTTTTGCCCTGTCCCACCCAACCAACCCTTCGAACACCAAGAATTAATCCATACATACCTATTGGGAGTGGTTTATTTGCTTTTAACCAATGGAGACACTTATTTTTTAGAGCCTGGTGATCCTCAGGCTGATTAGCCTTCAATTGTGGAACATTAACAAGGACTACTACATAGGGATGGCAGTCAGGGGGGAGGTTAACCGGGGGTATCCGAGTGGTAACCTTTGGGGGAACTATTGCGGCAGCATCAGGTGCCGAGTTGGCACTAGGAACCTTGGCTAATGGTGCTGTCCCAACCCCCATGATGTTAGCACTCGGCTGAGCAGTTTGACTACTCTTGACCAACCCCACGGCTGCCGATGTTTTTGCTTGCGGTGTTTTATTGGGCTGGTTTTTGGGGGCCATAGAGGACTTTGGTCTTGTGTTAGAAGTACAGGGGGCAGAGCCTGGCTTAGGAGGGGGAGGGACCGGGGGGACTAAGGGAAAATCCCTGCCAGATGTTGCCTCGGGGAGAAGGGTTGAGCTCGAAACAACCTGCACTGGGATAGGATTTGGAGGCAATCCTTTTCCCGTATTCCTACCCCCTGGATCCTCACTTGCTCTAGACTGGTGTTTAATAAGAGTCTTAAGTGAGAAAAAATTATCCAGGGTGGATTGTTCGAATTTGTCTACTCTCGCCCCCAAACCCTTAAGTTGATCAATCAACGGGACAATTAATGTTTTAATCAGGTCCATAATAGGTTTTAGAGAATCAAATTCAAGGGGGACGGCTATGCTATCATGGGATTTAGGAAGTTCTCTGGGCGTGTCAGAAGATGTTCCCGCCCCAGAGACTCCCCTACCCTCCCGTTGTGAATTGTAGCTAAGGCATTTTCTATTTTTGACCCAAATCCCTTTTGCCCCAGCTTTCTTGGGCGCTTATAAAGTGTGGTATGACAACCTTTGCGGGAGCTTCTAACCCTTTTCCTTTTCGCCTGTTTGGAGGTGCCTTGGGACTGGCTGGGCGGTAACAGCTCCGTAACGAAAGCCTGATGTAGCAATGGGGAGGTCTGCCCACTAGCGGAACCCGGTGGGGTTTGAGAAATTGTAACCTCCCCCAACTCGGTGGCAGCCACCACAGGCAATAAGTAGGCAAGGTTCTCTAATCTATCTATGCTTGCTCCTATAGCCGACAAACGTGGCTGTACAGTGGCGTCTGTGGGGTCAGCTAATGGGGCCCTTCCCGATGTTGTACATGTGTGTCAGGACATGTCCCGAATGCATCAAGAATCATTATGTCAAGTTAATGGCCCGTGTCCACGTGTGTCATACATGCCCATTTGTTGCATGTGTGGTCATACTATTGACCTTGCCAGTGGTTAACAAAGGCCAATGATGTGCACCCAAGTTGCGTCAGATGTGCCGGGCGATGTGTTGCGTCTTGGTTTTGCCGACACACGTTTCTATTTGTACACATCTACACAGTACATCACGGCTGTGTACCCACATTCAGGAGCTGTTGTGAGTGTGTTGTTTGTGTGTGCAAGTAGCAATGATGGGGGCATACATGCATTCTGTGTATGCGTATGTGTGTCGGCTGTTGTGTGCCCATGCATATCATGTGAGGATTGTAGGAAGGTGGATATCTGACTATGGTTACCCCCAACTTTTTGCCTGGTGTTTTGCTGGTTTTTGACTTAGTTGGCCTGGGATCCTGCTATTCAGCTGCTCTCTCTGTTAAAATGGACTCCATGTACCCTAGGTACATATCTAATTGGATACTGAGTCACCTTATCAGTCCCTGTACAGTATACCTTAGGTATCCAGGGAATAGGTGTACCCAGTGCCTACCAGGGGCTGCAGCATGTATTGTGCCACCCCTGGCTGGCCATCCAAATCTGACACAACTGGCTGCAAGACAGCTGGGGCAAGGTGGTGTAATCACCCTTTGCTATAGATATAGTATACCTATATCTAACCCTAAAATGGACACATATATTCCTCCTATGGCAGGCCTTATCAATCCTGAAGGCAGAGTGCTTGGAATTATGTGAGATGGTGCTCTGGCATGAGCTGAGCCCGTCTGCAGCTTGCGGAACCAAGTCCTAAGAGCTGTTCCATGATAACGCTATACCATATACTCTTAAGTGCATTATCAACCTCGCGGTTAGATGCTAACTCTGGTATAACGTTATCAAAACATGTCGAGTAAGGTGTCATACGAATTGGAATACTACCCCCTCGCCAATTCTGGCGACAGGGGTAGCATTCCACCCTTCTAGAGGGGCACGACATGTATGTAACTGTGAACCCCGGTTAAAGTTAACTCGAGCCTTAGCATCACAAAATGGATGCTGCCACCACAGACACAAGTCTGACCTCCTGCTGCTGGGAGTCCTTCCAGTGAGGGAGGCTTGGAAAAAGGGTTTCCTGCCTTGGGAGGTGCTAGCACCACCCCAGACAGGATTTTGTGTATTGGGTAGGACAGGCCTGAAAGGAATGAGACATGTCTGGGGCACACAAGGTGTCCTGTGCATACACCGGTTCAAACCAGTTTCTGGGGCATCGCTGCCTCAGCTCTGGCGCAAAACCGGACAAAGGATAGGGGGTGTAGCCACCCCCCTCCCTGGTCCCACCCAGGGGAGGGACCTAGTTAGTAGTGCAGCCCCCTTTAGGAGAATAAAGGTAGGAGATGGTCTCATTCCAAATTAGATTATCCTGAACAATTCTACAAGAAGGAACTCTGGACTTCGACGTTCTGCTCCACAGAAGACTGAAGAATCTCCCTTGTGGACAAGGAGTGTCCACCCTGCAACTGCAGGCACCATCAAGCGTCCAGCGGCTTCACTTTGTCATCTTCCCTCGAGGATCCAGACTTCAGAGCCCGACGAGACCCAGATTCCCAGACCTCTCCGACCTCAACTCACATCTGCAGCAAAGCTGAGACCCGTGGGTGCGACGAGACACGCGGGACCGGCCATCTTGAACGAACCTGCACTTCGCTTCCAGCACAACTCCCGAAGTAAACTCGACCAAGTGCTTTGGGGATTGAGAAGCCCCAGCCCCGAGCAGCCCCTGCACCGAATATCAGCCCTCCAGCCTCCACGAAATCTGCGTGGGGCCCTTCTGCTTGTTTGCTGCTCGACACATTGTCTGGTTGTGGTAAATAAATAAATAATACCTCTATTTTTGAATGGATAAATGAATAACAGATAGCTCAATAAAATAAGAGTCAAGATTCGAGGTAGTAGGAGTTTGCAGGTTTAATACAGCATAAAGGACAGGAACAGGACAACCTGCACGGGAACAGGATGGCAGCGCTGCCGGGGGCAGGATCAGAATCGGCACGCTCTGGGGAAAGGACTGGCGTAACATTTAATAACAATACACAAGCATATATAGTAAAACAATTGCATTACAGTACATATGATAGGCGGAGCAGTGGGTGTGGTCAATAGCAGTCGCGAAAGATAAGGGTGAAAATGGGTGTAACAGGGGCATATACATAGACATGTGATGCAAACGTAACAGAATATGTCATAAATGGGGTGGAAACATGGAGGGGGCTACCTAAGGAGCCGGGACCTCTAACCTAATGGTGCGCGCAAACTGACAATGACGTGTTACTAGGAGAAGCTGGGGGCTACGAACTCTGTGCTAGGAGTAGAGACCGAAGTCTGGAGAGTCAGGGCGACATGTACCTAAACAGTATCTAGTATCTAATGTTTAGAGAACAGGTTGATAGAATCCAAAAGTTATCGGGGTAAAGGCTAACGGACTCTAAGACTGGAGCATGCATTATTCTACATGTAGTGCGTGATGAAGAATATTAAATGACCATTAAATGCAGTATTTCTCTTACATGGAGACGTAAAGGCTAGACAATGACGGAAACTATTGATGCAATTCAGTAGCTTAGGAATGCAGAGAAGGAGGGCTGGACTGATAACTAGAATCATAACATACTCTTGGCAGACTCAGAGGCAGAGCCAGGCTGAGCCGGGCACTGTGAGGCAGGAAGTAAGTGAAGCGTCGAGGATACAGGTGGGGGCTGTATCGCTCCTCAGCGAGGCTCAGGAGACAGGAGCTGAATCTGGTGTCCGGGCCCTTTTGAGGCCTAGAAACGGGGACTTTACAATGAAATAACGTGCACACTGAGAAACGTGGCAACGTAACTTTACATAGGCCTGATACTCGTAGCTTTCACGAGAACTGGAAACTGGCATACTAGTGATGGACACAACTGTAATTGCGTCTTCAATCAAACATGGGGGATACATATGCATATTTAATCATGCACACATAACATAAGATGGAGGACTCGTAGGGACACAGAACATGGCAAAATTTACTTTTCCACATTCCCTCCTTGTCACTACGTTTCCATCAGGAAACATCAATATTCATGATACCATCTATCATTTCATACAGTATCATTTGCTCGTCTCGAATTTTCTTGGAACGGGATTTAGGACGGGACTTGGGACTAGGAATACAAGATGTAGCACAAATGCCGCAAATCGCAGGGCCACATTGTAAACAGAGGCAGCAACTGAATATGATCGCTACTGCAATACCCAGAAATGACAATACTTTCCATCCCCAGGCGGAAATTATATTCCAAAACCAACCGGACCATGTCCAGGTGCCTGGATCTTGGTGTAACATATGGGCAATTTTATGGAGTCTAGTAATAGCTGAATAAACAGACGGTGCGTTATTAGGAATGAAAATGCAGCAACTAGATCCGATGACTCTACAGGCCCCGCCCCTATCGGCCAGTATGACGTCAAGGACGAGACGATTCTGGAGCACAACAATTCTCATAAAGGATTGTTCTTCGGTTAAGTTACCTAGAGCAGAAGTAGTCTCAATCACTACTGCTTCAAGTGTTCTGGTTAATCTACGTATCAGTTTACTATTCACGACAGTACCTAAGTAGGGGAAGACACCTTTATTGATATCTATGTATTGTTCTAGAGCAGTTTCAGTATAATCGACAATCGGGAAATTTCTCTTGTGTCTAGTATGTACTAGGTGGGAATTCCTATGATAATCAGGTGGGGCTAGGAAAACTGGTGGCAGTAGGAAGGCAATGTAACATGTACCCTCCCAATCGAGGGGCAGACGAACATATGCGGTCTGACCACAAACAAAATAAGAATGACGTGAAGCTTTGAAAATAGATTTCCTACTGTCACTATATTTGACAATAGTAGTACAATCACTATGGCCTACATGTACGGAACCATTATTTCGGACACATAATTCACCTTTGACTGGTAGTACTGAAATAGCAGGTAAGTCTGAAGTAGAATCAGACTGAACATTCAGGACCATGAAATTCGAAGAATAATTACCTAAATTGTAAACTTCATTCTCTAGATCTAACCCTGTTCTGTGGGGAAGACCTTGCTTGTCTGGGAAACATGTACTGTTAAGTAAAGACATATCTGTTGAGGATGACGTTAACGTGGACCACGCTCCACACGAACCATTATGTGAAAATGGATAAGGAAAGAGTGGCAGAACTCCCTTCGGTGTCTGGAAAGGGGGGAGTCGACCACACACCCAACAATTTGTGGCATTGCTGGTCTGGTGTGAATAATGTAACATGCGGATAAAAGAGTTATTACGCATAGCGAGGCGGTAAGAGAGTTCATGAGGAGGCAGATCACTAAACGTGTGCTCTATTGTAACATTAGCAGACTTATTTACATGAGAAACTGAAAAACACAAATAAAATGCATAACTGGTGCAGGAAATCATAATGCTGAAATATAGCAGAAAACATAAAATAATAGTGCAACTTCTAGAGTTCTCACTAACTCTCTCTCTGTGGGGGTCTATTATATACATGTCAGAAACCGGTCTAACCGTTTCACCTAGGGGAGGACTTAGACAATCAAACTGGCTGACTTATTTTACTAGACCTTAACTTAAGCTTATACTCCTGTTGCGGAGTTGTCTCTAACAGGGAGGGTGCAGTATCATTGTCTTTTGCGGGACAGTCCTTAAGAATAGTACTTTGGCAGTCCTTTAAATCCTCGGAAATGTTCTTTGAAACTGGTTTCAATCCATAAAATTTCTTGATATGCGATAGATGCACCCAGCCTTTGCGTCCCTCCAACTTCACGGCTGTACGGGTGGCCAGGAGGACCTGTCGGGGCTCCTTCCAGCGAGGCTCCAGCGGACTTGAACGATCAAAATTTCGCACTAGGACCATGGATCCGGGAACGATTTCATGCGGTGCCACCTCGGTATTGTCTGGAAATGCGGCAGCAACCTGTGAACGACAAGAGTTGAGGGCAGACATCAAGGAAGCTAGGTAATCTGTCAGCATATTACTTGAAACATCGGTAATACTTCGAGGTCTAGGTGTACCCCACATGTTAGGGGGGCGGCCGAATACGATCTCATAAGGGGACAGACCTGATCTGGAATGTGCGACCATGCGCATGTAGAACAGGGCAACTGGCAGAGCTATTAGCCAGTCCACACCTTTCTCTTGACAAACTTTTGCGATTCGGATTTTCAGGGTCTGATTATGTCTCTCTACGAGACCGGCTGCTTCTGGATGGCGTACACAATGGAACTTCCACTGGTACCCTAACAAAAGGGACACGTGTTTCATTAGCTCGGATGAGAATGGCTGGCCGTTGTCAGAATATACGACTCTAGGGAGTCCATAACGGGGGAAGAACTCACGAACCAACTGCTTGGCAGTAGTCGTGGCTGTGTAATCTGGGACTGGATATGCTTCCGTCCACCTGGACAAAGCGCATACAACTACGAGGACATACTTGAAACCTCGACATCGCTCCATCTGAATATAATCCATCTGGAGGACTTCAAAAGGGTGGTCAGGGGGCTGGAATCCACCTTGTTCCACCGGGACACTTTTACCTGGATTAAACTGGCAACATATCATACAGGTACGGACTTTCTGCTTGGCTGCAGCTCGTAAATGCTTGTTGAACCAAATGTTCTGGATACTATCTAACATAGCTTTTTCTCCTAAATGTGCTGGACTATGTGCGCTATTGATAATGACTTGAACCATGGAATCGGGGAGAAACCATGTGGCTTTACCCTTCGTTACCCATCCCTGATCTGTCTGGACCCCTCCTTGTTCGGACCATTTCTTGATTTCATCGGGAGTAGCATGTAACTGGATATCTATGACATCTTGAGTGGGGTCCTTAACTGTCATACAGGTAGTCAGATCTGGAGTGTATGTCGGTGTCTTATTAACTGGAATGTCTGGTGTCTGTGCTGTAAGCTTGGCTGTGCGATCTGCTAGATCATTACCTTGAGAAATAGTGTCAGTAACTTTCGTATGTGCTTTGCATTTCATGATAGCAATGGATGTCGGTAAGTGTATGGCATCTAACAGAGCTTGAATAAGGAGACCATGCTGAATCTTGGTTCCATGAGAAGTCATGAAACCTCTCTCCTGCCAGAGCACTCCGAAGTCGTGTACGACTCCAAATGCGTAACGTGAATCTGTGTAAACATTAACTTTCAGGTTTTTGGCGTGTATGCAGGCTTGTGTCAGAGCAACTAGCTCTGCTGCTTGAGCAGACAGGGTGTCAATACGGTGTGTTTCAATAACTTCAGTGTCAGAAGTCACTGCATACGCGGCTACTAATTCTCCTGTACCTGTTCTCATACATGAACCATCCACATAAAGTGTCAGGTCGGGATCTGGTAATGGAATATCTGTCAGATCTTGTCTTGGCTTAGTCATAATATTAACTACTTCCACACAGTCATGTGTGGCAGGATTTGAAGTAACTGACGGTAACAGTGTGGCAGGATTTAGAACGTTGCAGCGTCTGATTTCTATGTGTGGCTGGAACAGTGTCAATTCATAACCTGTTAAACGTGCAATTGTCAAGTGCTGAGTCTGTGTTCGGTTTAAAAGAACTTCCACGGAGTGTGGGACTTGTACTGTCAAGGAATGTCCTAATACTATGGAATCACTTTGTCTGATAGCTAGTGCTGTGGCTGCAACTGACTTGAGGCACGCAGGCAGAGCCTGGGCTACAGGATCTAATGTGCTCGAAAAATAAGCACAGGGCTTGTATTGTCCTGCTTGATCTTGTGTGAGAACAGATAATGCTGTACCTTCGCGCTCAGTGACGAAAAGTGTAAAAGGCTTACTGTAGTTCGGTGTTGCTAGAACTGGAGCTTGGCATAGAGCTTTCTTTAACTCATTAAAACTAAGTGTATGTTCAGATGTCCAAGGGAGGACAGTCGATACGGCTGCCTCCTGTGTCGTTAACTGTATCAGTGGTTTAGCTAGAAATGCATACTGAGGAATCCATTGTCTGCAGTAAGAAGTGAGGCCAATAAAAGCACGTACCTCCTTCTGGGTCTTGGGCTGAGGAAGACTCGCTATTAACTGAATACGGTCGGGTGTCAACTGCCTACCCCTCTTGGACAGTAAGTGGCCTAAATAGATCACTTGCTGGACACAGAATTGAAGCTTAGAAGGGGACACCTTGTGCCCCATCTCGGCAAGGAAATACAAGACTGTAAGGGATGCTCGCTCGCAAGCACGTTCAGAACGGGCTGTGATCAGTAGATCATCGACATACTGGAGCAGGGCAGTGTCAGTTGGCATGTGAATATTGTCTAGTTGTCTCTTAAGTGCTTGACTGTAAATACTAGGACTTTCTGTGAAACCTTGAGGAGCGCGTGTGAACATATAGCTCCTTCCATTTAAACAAAATCCGAAAAGAAACTGGCTGTCTGGATGAATGGGGACACTGAAGAACGCGTTCTTGAGGTCTATGACTGAAAAAAATGAGGCTTCAGAATCAATGGCTGTCAATAGGGAAGAGATATCTGGGACAACTGGGTACTGGGGAATAATACATTTGTTAAGCTCTCGAAGGTCAATCACTAATCGATATACTGGAGGTGCATTTGGATCAGTACGTTTCATGACTGGAATGATCGGAGAATTACATACATTGGAGTCAGTTTCTACAACTACTCCTTGAGCGATGAGCTCGTCAATAATTTTGGATAAGGCTGCTACAGCCTCAGGTGGCAATCTGTACTGCCTGATTCGTGGTAACACTACACCTGGCTTGAGAGTCACACGATGGGGTGTGATTTGCATATAACCAACATCAGTTGGACCTTGTGCCCATAGATGCTGCGGAACATTAGACAATCTTGGATCAAAATCTCGTAATACATAGTGACCCTTGAAGTCACGTAGGAACAATCGTATTCCCTCGGGGGAGCAGCATATGACTGCACCTAATTCTTTCAGTGTCTTAATGCCTAACAGATTTTCTGGACATGACTTCGTAAGTAACAGATCAGTAGTGCGGGACAATGGACCTACTTCTAGAGTAACTGGCTGAGATATCTCATTTACAATAGGCTTTCCTGAAAATCCAAGGGAAACATTTCTTGAGCCTGAGAGCGGAGCCCCTGGAACTTCGGCGTGACTGATGGTGGTCCTACTCGCCCCTGTATCAATCAAAAACTTTCTGTCTTTCCCTAATACTTGACTATGAACATAGGGACCTTCTTGATCTACAGGTATCTCGATGAGAGGCAAGCCTACCTCCCTCTCTAGGCTGTTTCATGAATATGGCTGATACTCTGGATACTCAGACTGCGCATACTGGTACATCTGCTGTGTAACATGCTGTGTTGCAGCAATAGGCTGCGGTACTGGAACTGTCTGTTGTGCATTCTGTGGCTGAGAAGTCTGTGAAACTTGTTCTTGTCTAGGCGGACGTGGTCTTTCTTTAGTCTTACCGGTAGCTATATTGTGTTTCAGAACTGCACACTCGTTTATGAAATGACCTGGTTGTTTACAATAATTGCATGTCCCTTTAACGGGAGCTGTAGGATGACTGGCTTGATTCGGACCCCTCTTCTGACTGTCTTGTGGAATAGATTGTGCAACTAGCACTTTCATTTTCGTGTCTTTCTTACGTTTCCTTTCATGATCTTGCTCTTCTCTGATTCTATTCTGGTGGTATTGGAGCATCTGTAACATCTGGGACGGGGTATTAGCTTGCCAGGTACTTTCGACTTTCAAAACTCGATTCTTAACTTGTGGACTTGAATTCTCGACTAATTTAGTAACAAAAAGATGAGGGTATGACTCGCTACTTGTCTTGAGGCCACTGTTTATACTAAAACATTTCTCAAATCTAGAATAAAAATCACTAGTGTCTTCGTCTTGTTTCTGTTTACAGGCTGAGATTGCATCCCAGTCTTCCTTTTTAGTGGCTAATAATCTTGGCAAAACTTGTATCAATAATTCTGGTAATTCTTTACATTTCTCTCCTAGACCGGTACCTGGTACTCGTATCTTATCTTCAGCTTCTAGAACTGCCCAATCGATCTTTTTCTCTCCCACCTCCCATTCTTTTTCCTTGAGTTTCTCATATACCCCTGCGGGCAACAGGACTTTTAACATTTTAATAATATCTGGATACGTGTATTCTCCCATACGGAGCATGTCTTTTAATTCTCGGTGGAACCCTGCTGGATCTTTATCATGACAGGGAATTAACTTTTTCATCTCTAACAGTTCCATCTTTGTAATCGGAGTGTAAACAAACACTCGTTGCATTTCACCATCTGTTGTCCTAACTGGGTGTACTTCTCGTAACGGATTCTGTCTGTCTATGTAAAACGGTTTACTTTCTGGAGGTGAGACATGAACAAAATGCGGGTTCAAAAACATACTATATTTGTGGCGCTGTTCTAGAATGACACTAATTAAATCGGTACCTAAGCCTTTCCATCTATACTGGAGTAACTCGTTCAGGACATCGTGTAACGGACCTGGATCAGAATGTTGACCCTCATACAATGTAATGAGGTGCTGGATCATATACATACCCACCAGTCGCTGCTCGGCTGGGGGCAATTTCAGGAACATTTGTGCCACTATTTCGTCTGGAAAAGTGGTAGAATCAGTAATCCATCGGACTGCTGATCGGGCTAGTTCTTGTTCATGCATAGTACTTAATTCACTGTAACCGATTCGTGATTTCAGAATGTGATCGGTAGCTTGAAATACTTGTTCCAGAGAACCTTGTTCTGGTGCTGGATGATGTAAAACTGACTTGTGTTCTAGGCGCAAATGGCGATCTGGAAATCTAGATTTTCCTACATACGCTATTCTAGTGGGATTCTCGTCCTCTACCTCTTCAGTAGAAGAGTCATTCTCTTTCTCGCTTACTTGTGCTGCTTTACGTTGTTCGTGTAACTTTAGTATTTCCTTACGAATTTTCTTGTACATACTCTCTATACTACTGATAGTCTTGTGTTTACCCTCGGCTATATTATCACTCCACCTTGTCAGGATTTTCATTTCGGCCGGATCTTTAGTCGGGTAATCTTGTTCTCTTATTAGACAATTAATCAGAAACTTTAATATCATGAGCTGGATCTCAGCTTTCCTTTGAGACATGGCTTCGCCAATACTTTCTGGATCATCCCCTGTACGGATGAAACGATACATTCTGTCTAGATCTCCTTTCATATCTGGTAGGGTGTCTAAATACCCGGTCACCCGTCTTACACGGATGGAATATATTACTGTACTATCATCACCTGCAACTGGATCATAGCGGCATTCAGTGAGAGCTCGTCGGATTTCTGCAACGGACTTAAATTTGGGCGTACGCTGTAACGCACATTCATGTAACTCGGCCAACGTTCTTCGTTGGTGCGGTGGCGGGGTACCAGGAGGACCTCCTCCTGCGGCCCCTAAACCGGAATCGTCGACTGATACTCTTCGTACCAGCGCGGCGGGAAATTGTAATGTAGGCTGGACCGGGGGTACCGTAGCAGGTACTGCAAGAGGTGCCCCGGTGTCTGGGGGAGCAGGAATTGCCTGATTTACAGGGACTGGCGGAACAGGATTTGCATATTCCGGGACTGTGTCGTCCAAATAGGACGAGATGAAAATATCAGCTGCGGTCGGTTTGTGACGTAGCTTGGTCGGAACCAATGGTGGCGGAAAATTACTGGATGCCTCCGGGGTTGCTTTTGGCAAGCCCTCGGCAAGAAGAGGATACATACCCTTGATGAGGGCATGCCTCTGTCTGTCTGACTGTTCTGTTTTAACTCGTTCACCTATCTCGATTAGTTCCCTTTCTTGGGCTTGTTCTAAGGATTCTCTACTTAGTTCTGACTTTCTGATTTCTTTTTCGGTTCTTTTATGAGATTCTTTGCGCCATAACTCGATGGCATCTTTCTGTGACTGTCTGGCTTTCTTTTTCCATAATGCTTCTTCTACTCTCATGATGCACTCGGCATCCCATGTACCTGATACGGGCCATCTATACTTTTCCTCTAACTCTTTGGTATACTCTACCCATAAATCTAGATATAATATGGCACTTATGCCATGCTTCTGATACATAAAATGACCTGGACTGTCCCTAGGCGGGACAGGAACTGCTGCTTCTAGCAGACCTTTTCTAGTTTTTAACTGACGTAATTTCGAGAATAAGGGCATGACTGAACTGTAATCTAGACACAATACAATACACAATGAACACGATAATTACTCCACATTCATACCACGACATTAAAATACATGAAGAATATTTAAAATAACAGTTCGAACAGAATACTACCTGGAATACTGAAAACACTAGAACAGGAACTAGATGCACTGCTAAAACAGTACGAAACTTACCGGTCTCATAAAGAGACACGTCAGGACCCGCATCCACCGAAGTGGACACTTCGTTTTGGGTCTGTGTACCACCAACCCACGGACCAGAGTCAATTAGATTGACCCTGTCTAGATACTACCCCAGCAATGGTACTCACCGGGCAGCAAGAACGGAAGGCCTCGGACTGGACTGGACTGCTTCGACGCCGGACGGACGGACTTCGGACTTCTGTTACGGGTGGGCCTCCGGATACCTCGGACCTTGGACTCTCGGCTTGGGCTCTGGTCGGGACTCGCCGCGTTCCTCCACCGCCTCGTCTGGATGCTGGACCGCCACCTCCGTCTCCTCCGTGGGCCTGAGGGATACTTGAAGCAGAAATATCTGCACGTGCACGGTATGGTTCCGTCACGGCTGCAGAGGGTCAGGGGGCCGGCGTGGCTTCACCGGTGCGTGGGGAAAGGTCAAGTCCCTATTCGGGCGCCATTATGTGGTAAATAAATAAATAATACCTCTATTTTTGAATGGATAAATGAATAACAGATAGCTCAATAAAATAAGAGTCAAGATTCGAGGTAGTAGGAGTTTGCAGGTTTAATACAGCATAAAGGACAGGAACAGGACAACCTGCACGGGAACAGGATGGCAGCGCTGCCGGGGGCAGGATCAGAATCGGCACGCTCTGGGGAAAGGACTGGCGTAACATTTAATAACAATACACAAGCATATATAGTAAAACAATTGCATTACAGTACATATGATAGGCGGAGCAGTGGGTGTGGTCAATAGCAGTCGCGAAAGATAAGGGTGAAAATGGGTGTAACAGGGGCGTATACATAGACATGTGATGCAAACGTAACAGAATATGTCATAAATGGGGTGGAAACATGGAGGGGGCTACCTAAGGAGCCGGGACCTCTAACCTAATGGTGCGCGCAAACTGACAATGACGTGTTACTAGGAGAAGCTGGGGGCTACGAACTCTGTGCTAGGAGTAGAGACCGAAGTCTGGAGAGTCAGGGCGACATGTACCTAAACAGTATCTAGTATCTAATGTTTAGAGAACAGGTTGATAGAATCCAAAAGTTATCGGGGTAAAGGCTAACGGACTCTAAGACTGGAGCATGCATTATTCTACATGTAGTGCGTGATGAAGAATATTAAATGACCATTAAATGCAGTATTTCTCTTACATGGAGACGTAAAGGCTAGACAATGACGGAAACTATTGATGCAATTCAGTAGCTTAGGAATGCAGAGAAGGAGGGCTGGACTGATAACTAGAATCATAACATACTCTTGGCAGACTCAGAGGCAGAGCCAGGCTGAGCCGGGCACTGTGAGGCAGGAAGTAAGTGAAGGGTCGAGGATACAGGTGGGGGCTGTATCGCTCCTCAGCGAGGCTCAGGAGACAGGAGCTGAATCTGGTGTCCGGGCCCTTTTGAGGCCTAGAAACGGGGACTTTACAATGAAATAACGTGCACACTGAGAAACGTGGCAACGTAACTTTACATAGGCCTGATACTCGTAGCTTTCACAAGAACTGGAAACTGGCATACTAGTGATGGACACAACTGTAATTGCGTCTTCAATCAAACATGGGGGATACATATGCATATTTAATCATGCACACATAACATAAGATGGAGGACTCGTAGGGACACAGAACATGGCAAAATTTACTTTTCCACATGGTCACTTGCCGGCTGGCTAGTGGCCTCCTAGACAATGAACCTTTGAATCTTTGCTGCTGGTCTGGTTGCTCTAGACTGGCCCTTGCTCCCTTCCAAAAGAGGGGCACCCCGGACTCACCTAGTCCGCACCAGACGTCTTTTCCACTCACCGCGTGGGTTGCCTTTGCCAAGGCCTGTTGACTCCAATCCCGGATCCGACACCGCCGACAGCGAGAGCCTGCAAGGGACAGCTCGTGCCTCCATCCTGGTCGTCGAAGACACCTCCTGGTCCACGTGGCTGCAGAGTCAAGCGTCCACTCTTCACCTGATCGCGACGACAGCACCTGGTTCCTTCTGATGAAAAAGGGTTCAGGCAGATCAGGTCATTTTACCCCTTTTCTAAGTTTGCCCGGCGTTAGCCGCTTCTCACCCAACTCACGATTACCACATAAAGAGGCAGGCGCTGGAGACTGGAAGGTGGGAAACAGGAGTTTATTTCCGACGGAACAGAACACGTCAAATCAGACAACAGGGTATCTTCTCGAGGTGCTCTCCCAACATCTCTGAGGCCTGCGCTCTTATACACTGGTTTATTACTTTATTACATGCAACACATTCTTGGTAATGCTTCGAAGTACGGAAAAGGCGTCTTTGGAATCCCCGGTTCAGGCCCGTTCCCACACATATCTACAGTAGGAGTCCCCACCCCAATCTCAGCATGATGGCTATCGCGCAGCTGGACATTCTGCTGGGAACAGGAACGCGGGCGATCGATCGGACCTAGGGGTGTGAGGGCATTGATTAACCCCCCGCTCCTTTGATGTGAGGCGAGGTCCTACTGTAGGGGCAATAAACCGCATCTGTTGGGCTAAGTGATGGCCTGGGGTCGGGCCGGACAATCGGGCAAGGAGGAAGAAGTTATCAAAGGGCCCGTTTTATGGATGAGAGGAAAGAGTGTGGGGGTTTCGGCACGGGATGTGATGCCAGCCGTGATGTTCATGGTCGTTTCTACTGCCTGGGTCAGGTGGCGGATGGCGCAGCTGTTTGCCATTGGGCCCCACAGAGGAACAAGTCCCTTCACTGCATCCAGGAACTGTGCTCCAGTGGAGTCGGCTTGTTCAATGTCTCTTGCGCGCTTCTGCCGGTGATGGTTGGCTGGGGCCACGTACGTTGGAGGGAGAATGAAGGCGACGTAGCAGGTACCCCCCCAACTTTTTGGAAGCCAAGTGTAAGCTTTGGTGCCACAAACAAAGTACATATTTGGAGAAGCAACAAAGGAGGGGGGATCGATGGAGTCCAATGTTCTGGTGATGTGGCAGGAACTGTGACCCACCGGCTGTGTTCCCAAGCCTTCGAGGCACACGAGGCCCGTGACATTGATAACAGACAGAGCCACCGTCAGAGTGGCAGCAGTTCGTTTCCGTAAGTAGGAGAAGGTGGGTCTGGCTGGATTATGGAACACCTGCATTTCGACTCGCTCCTTGGCAGGGATGTCCATCTGGAAGGAGGAGCCAGAGGTCAAAGGACAAAAGGGAGCAGAAGTCCTTCCGGTTTTGTTCAGCCAGAACCCGTGGTAGAAGTGTGACACTGTTTGACCAGAAGTGGCGTTGTCCTTGTAGCTCTCTTGCAAGAGGGTCAACCAGGCAAGGCAAGAACCGTGAACTGAGAAAGGGGAAGGGATGAAAGGGATGAAGTGTCCAGTGGCATGCGGGAGCAACCCGCAGATCCAGCAGTTTGTGGCGTTGGCGACAAGGTTGTGTTGGTGCAACAGTTGCACGAAGGAATTGTTCCAGAACTCCTTACGCCTTTCTCGGAGCTGAGGCGAAAGGGAGATCAGGTGATGTTCTTTCATAGTGGTTGGCTGTGCAGTGGTCAGCAATATCTGATGAGCGGGTGCGCTCTCTTCCATGATCCAGAAGGAAGTCATGAGGAGGAGGCAAAAGAGGAGGACAATGAAAAGAGCAATTGTCTTCGATTTGCGTATACTGTCAGTCTTTGGGTTTCGATAACGGGTATTTCCTGTTGCTTCCGTCGTCTTCTTATCTGGCGCTTCCATCATCTTCTTATCTGGCGCTTCCATCATCTTCAAGGTGCTCGGTAGTGGGCAGAACCGCTGACTTCGTTTAGCCTCTCTTCGGGTAACCCTTGGTTGTGTTTAGGCTACCGTTCTGAGATTCAACTTAGTCTGTGATCTACTTAGCCGAAGCTCCCTCCTTTCGACGCAGGAAATACCCTTCCCTGGATGGCACAGTGGGATCAGGGAATTTTGCAAGTTCGAGTGCCTCGGTATCAGGATAACAGTTCAATGATGGCCGGTCTTTGTTCAGCAGTTCTTCTTGGGTGCTGACGTTTTCTGTCATGGTCAGGGTCGAGGAGACCTTCTTACAGTGGTGTGCATGCAGCCAGTGTCGCTTCCCCTCCACTCAAAGAGCCGTTCGGGTGGTGATCAGTACTTGCCAGGGCCCCGTCCACCGGGGTTCCAGACTCTTCGTCCGTTGGAAATTCCGGATCAGCACATAATATCCCGGTTGGATATCGTGACCCGGACCCCTGGAAGCATCGGGGATGGCCTGCTGCACCTGCTGATGAATGACAGACAACGTTTTAGTCAATTTGCACAAGTAATCGGACAGTAGGACGTCTGGGACGTCGTGAATGGAAGTCGGTTTAGGGGCAGTCCAGAGATTCATGGGTCGCCCAAAATACAACTTCGTAGGGGGTCAAATGGTGCTTAGTGGGAGTGGAGCGCATCGATAGCAATGCCAGTGGGAGGGCATCTGGCCATTTAAGTCCTGTGGTGGCCACTATCTTCGACAGTTTTAGTTTCAGTGTGGCGTTGTGTCGCTCAACTAAGCCAGCAGATTGGGGGTGAAAGATGGCGTGAAACCTCTGTTTTACCCCCAGCCCTTTCAAGATTAGTTGGATAACTTCAGCTATGAAGTGGGGGCCATTGTCGCTCCATAGAATTCGACAAAGGCCGTAGCGAGGGAAAAACTCTTTCAGTAGTACTTTGGCAGTGGTCATGGCAGTGTTATCACAGGTTGGATAGGCTTCTACCCATTTGCTGAAGGCACACACAATGACTAATGCATACTTCAGGTTTTGGCATCTTTCTAGTTGGATGTAGTCCATCTGGAGGATCTCAAAGGGATGGTCGGGGACCCCAAACCCTCCCCGGGGTACCACAGTTCCTTTCCCAGGGTTGTGTTGCAAACAGATAAGGCATTGCTGGACCAGGCGTCTGGCTGAGTCGGGGATTTTGTCGTTGTGCCAGACCTTGGAGATTTGTTCGATCATGGGGGCAGATCCTATGTGCGCAGGGGAGTGAGCCATAGTCAGTATGGGGATCAGGTATGAGTTGGGTAGCAACCATTTGTTAGTGTCCTTTGTCCGCCAGCAGCCTTCATCGTCTTTCAATCCCACCCGTGCCCATTCAGTCAATTCGTGTGGTGAGCTGGCCATCTGGATGTCCCTAATCGTTTCCCTAGCGTCAGTCCATTTTTCTGCTGTTGACCTGGTCACATACATGTGTGTCGTTGTCCTATTCTCAGCTGTGGTTCGGGCAGTGATGTCGGCCAGCGCGTTTCCATGTCCGACTAAGTCTGTTACCTTCTTGTGTGCCTGACATTTGATTACCGCTAATCGTTTGGGGAGGAGAACTGCTTCAATCAGGGCGGAGACTAAATCTCCGTGGAGGATGGGCGTGCCGTGGGACGTCAAGAATCCCCTTTCCCTCCATAGGAGTCCAAAATGGTGAACCACTCCGAAGGCGTACTGGCTGTCCGTGTAAATGTTTGCAGTAGTCCCTGTCGCTATAATACATGCTCGTGTGAGGGCAATCAGTTCTGCTGCCTGTGCGGATCGCTGTGCGATGCGGGCAGTTTCAACTATGGTTTGGGCTGTGGTAACTGCATAGGCAGCTGAGGTGGTGCCGTCGGGGAGTTTTATGCAAGAACCGTCTACCCATAGCTCTCCGTCAGGGTCTGTGAAAGCGGTGTCCCGGAGGTCAACTCTACTCCTAGTCTGTTCGTCTGTGAGGGTCACACAGTCATGTATAGGGGGGACATTTGGGTCGTTTTTGGGTAGAGGCAACAAGGTGGCTGGGTTCAGTGTGGTGCATCTTTTCAGCGTAATGTGGGGTGCAAGCAGGGTTAGTTCGTATCCGGTCAGTCGTGCGCTAGTCAGGTGTTGCGTCTTAGTCTGGTTTAGGAGGGTGTCAACAGCATGGGGTACTAATACCGTGAGGGAATTCGAGAGTACGATCCCCTCACTTTGTCGGATAGAGACAGCAGCGGCAGCTACGGCTCGAAGGCAGGCAGGCAAGGCTCTTGCTACGGGGTCAAGGGTGGCAGAGAAATAGGCACATGGTCGTTGCTTGGGGCCAATGGTTTGAGTCAGGACAGATAAAGCGCACCCCTCCCTTTCGTGAGTGTAGAGAGAGAAGGGCTTTGTGTAATCGGGGGTTCCTAGGACCGGTGCAGAACAAAGGGCGTCTCGAAGTTCTTTGAAGGACGATTGGCATTCGGGGGTCCAAGGGAGTGGGAAGGGGACATCTTTGACTAGTAGGGAAAGTAGTCGCTTTACAATAAGGCTGAAATTTGGCAACCACTGCCGGCAGAAGGAGGTGAGGCCTACCAGGGAGCAGACTTGTTTCTGGGTCTTTGGGACAGGGGTGTCTAGAATGGCCTGAATTCGATCGGGTGTAAGTTTTCTCCCGTCTTTGGACAAGAGGTGGCCTAGGTAGGTGACCTGGGGTTGGCAGAATTGCAACTTCTTCTTTGAGACCTTGTGGCCATTTTCCGCAAGGAAGTGCAGGAGTTGGATGGTGGCTGTGACCGCAAGTGGAGTGGTGTCGGCTGCCAAAAGGATGTCGTCGACGTACTGTACCAACACCATTCCCTCCGGTAGCTGAACGGCGTCCAGCTGCCTCTTGAGGGCCTGGCTGTAGATGCTGGGGCTTTCTGTGTAACCTTGGGGAGCTCTACAAAATCTATATGAGTGGGATTTTAATGTGAAGCCGAAAAGGTAGCGGCTGTCCGGGTGGATGGGGATGGAGAAGAAAGCGTTTTTGAGGTCTATTACAGTGAAGGTGGGGGCTGTGGAAGGAATCAGGGTCCGAATGGTGGCGATATCTGAGACTACGGGGTACTGAGGTACAACTACCTTGTTGACCTCTCGAAGGTCGATGATGAAGCGGTACGCTTTCTCATCTCCCTCGCCCTGCTTCTTCACAATGGGTAGGATAGGGCTGTTGCAAATATTGCTGACTACTTCCTCTACCACTCCTGCCTCTATCAGGGACTGGATTATCATTACCAATGCCTTCTCACCTTCGGGCGATATCCGATACTGGCGGAGCTTTGGGAGTACCACATCTTGGCGGACAGTTATGCGCACGGGGTCGATCATCATTCGTCCTACATCGGCGTCAGTTTTAGCCCATAGATACAGAGGTAGAGAGTCAAGTAAGGATGCGTCAGTGTCAGAGATGGAGAGCATGTGTCGTGCATGATGAGGTCTGAGCAGAGTCGGGTTATCGTACAGAATGAATCGAACCCCGTCCTGTGAGCACCTGATAGTAGCTCGGAAATGCTTCAGTAAGTCAAGTCCCATAATGGCATCGGGGGTGTTGGAGGAAAGCAGAAACGTCGTGTCAGTGGGGTTACTGTCCAAGTCGAAGGAAACTGGTGCGGATAAAGGGTTAGTGGAGGGCGTTCCATCAAAGCCTATTGATGTTATGTGTGAGCCAGACAAGGGTGCCCTTGGAATCAGTCGTTTAGATAACGCACTACGTGTTGCGCCAGTGTCTACCAGAAATGGAGACTTCGTACCTAGGACCTTAGCGGTGACGTAAGGACCTTGCTGGTCAACATAGAGCTCGACTGGATCCCTTCCTTGCCCTTGGCAGTCCTATGCAAAGTCGTGAGCGTTGTCGCAGTCAGACTGTTGGCACTTATTCTGTCGGGGGCGGTCAAATGTGTTCGGTCTGCCAGGTCTGTCATTGTTGGTGTTGTGGGTGTGCCCTCGTCCCTGCCCTCTAGTCTTGGGGCCATTTGCCATGTTCCTTGTCTCTTTATTTTTAATCATTTCCAGGAGGACCGGACATTGAGACTTCCAATGGCCAAATCCTTTGCAAAACGCACACTGGTTCTCATCGAGGTCTGTTCGTGGAGCGCCGGGTGTGGGTGTGCGGTCTCTAGGGGGTGAGTTTCTAGGGGCATTCGGCTGGTAGTTTCCTCTATACCGTTCCCTTCCTGTCGTCACCCCTTGCAATTGAGCAATCATCACTCGTTCTTTCAAGTCCTTTTTCTTTTTCTCAGTCGCCCTCTCGTTCTCGTTCTTTTGGTGTTCGTAATACTGAGCCATCTGAAGGATAGCTGCAGGTTTGGAGGCCCCCCAACTACTCTCGTTCGTCTGGAACTTTTGGGAGACCTCTTGCGATAGACCTTTTACGTAGTTTTGCACGAATAGGTGTTGTCCGGTTGCAGTGGTCATGTCTTGGCCACTGTAGTCGGAGAACACCGTCTCAAATCGGGAGAAGTATTCTGGTACGTCTTCCTGGGGTTTCTGACGGCAAGCCGTGACTACCGACCAGTCTACCTTCTTCTCTGGGATCAATGTCTTTAGCTTCTGAACTATTTTGTCCGGGAGTTCCAGTATGTCCTTTACAGGTTTCTTCCCGGGCTCCCGTTGCCTATCTAGTTCACTGAGTTGATTCCAGGTATGTCCGAACAGATCTGTGTGGTTGGCTTTTCGGATTTGCTTCCACACATCAGCCGGCAGACATAGCCCGAAAAACAAGTCAATGTCCGCTAGAGTCATTATGGTTGAGCCCAAGGCTGTACCTAGTTCGGTATAAAATGCTGTCTGGTTCTTTCTTAAATCGGGCAGGGTTTGCCTAAAAGTTAAAATATCTTGCCGATCCCATGGTTGATAAACCCAGTTGTACACAACCCTCCCCTTTGCATCTACATGGTTGATATCGTTGTTCGTTCCCTGACCTCGTGGGGGAACCCAGTAGGGGGCGGCTTCTCTGATAGGCATCATAGTGTTGCCTACTTCTGATGAGGACCCAGTCGTTTCGGGAACTGTAATCTTAACTTCCGGTTTTTGTTCCGTAAGGTGGCGGAAAACCTCAAGCGTTTGCATGAAAAGGTCCGCCGCGTCACGCTCGGCCTCGTCTCCAATATCGACTTTTCTATATAACGCTGTCAGTTTAGCAGGACCCCGATTCTGATACCTATCCTCATATGCGTTCAGAGTGTGGTAACTAAACCGTAAAATGAAATGCCGTCTGTGGCTACCGGCATGTCAATTGTGCATATCCATCGTGTATTCTTCGCTCTCCTTCCGGTCTACCAGTGCCTTTACTATCTTGTCAATTCCCTCCCGTTCATCTTTGCTCAATCTATTCGGTCTAGCCGGTGGCTGCTTGTTAGTCTCGGGTTCATCTGATGTTGTTACTAATGCGGCCGGAGCGGAGGCCGTGAGGGCTGGGGCACTAGCTCCAAGGTTGTTCTCTTTTGCACTCGGAGTTGGCAAATGCTGTACTAGGGGTTGGGAGGGGGCATATGGGGGGGGCATATAGATGATCGGAGGACCTAGCAGCAACTCATCGTTCGCCCGTTGTTTGGAGGGCAGCTCAGGGTAGAGCGTAGAGGGAGTTCTAACAGGGCACTGGCCTGTCGACTCAGATTCCTGCTTTTGTCTGGCTTCCTCTCTTTCTTTTATCTCTTCTTCTAGTTTCTTAGCGGCCAGGTGGGCTGCCTTTCGTAACTCTTTTCCTATTCTTGCTTCTTCTCTTTTCTTCCGTTGCTCTGCTTCTTTGCGCCACATGCCGAAACTATCAAGCATAGTGGGCGTGGTTTTATTGTTACAAAGGGCTGTTTCCAGCACGCTTATTTTTGCGTCATCGAAGGATCCTATCCGTGGCCACTGACTTTCCTGATCCTTTTTAGTATATTTATTCCATAACTTACTATAAGCTACGGCGACTAGTCCATATTTTAAAAACATATCCTTATTAGGGGTGCCCTCCAGAGGAGCCGGATGATCCACCTCTAATAAGCGGGCCGGGCTGAACCAACTACTGACCAATGGGGAGAAGATAGGCATGACGGGTTACAACGGGGACAAAAGTCTGCACTACCTATCCTACCTATCCTTCACTACTTTGTGAAGACTGGACAGAATATTTCTATTCTGCAGTATTCGCAAATAGGGAATACCCAAAGAGAGAACCAATATCGAACAATTAATGTCCGTTCAATCAAACAATCAGTGGCGAGAAAGAAATAGGCACGACGGGTTACAATGGGGGCAAAAGCCTGCGTTACCTATTCTTCACTATCTGCAAAGGAGGACAGAATACTTTTATCCTTCCCCGTTTGTAGACAGAGAATTCTCGAAAAAACAATCCTCGAACAAACAATGTTCAGGCAAACAATCAATCAGTGGGGGAGAAAGATAGGCATGACGGATTACAACAGGGGCAAAGGCCTGCGTTACCTACCCTTCACTACCTGCAAAGGAAGAGAGAATACTTTTATTCCTCTCAGTTTGCAGACAGAGAATCTCCAAGAGAACCAACAATTCAGAGAGTAATACTAGTATTTTCCAATCAAACAATCAAATATTTCCAGTTTGTCGTGTTACACGACCTTACCCGGACCGTATGGACAGTTTCTCGTCTTCCTCTTCCAGCGCCCGATCGTCCTCTATTCTCCGTAATTGCTGTGGCACTCCTGATGGTTCCCAGTCAGGACCGTAGACTCGAGAGAGGTCTGCTCGGAACCAGTGAAGTTCGGATGATCGGCTGCCAGACGAGGGTCTATCGGGCAGGTGCACTTCCCGATCGTTGCAGTCGTTCACTCCGTCGTCGGGACCTCTCCCACTGGATCCACGTGTCGCTGATGGGCCCCACTGTGGGCGCCAATTGATGAAAAAGGGTTCAGGCAGATCAGGTCGTTTTACCCCTTTTCTAAGTTTGCCCGGCGTTAGCCGCTTCTCACCCAACTCACGATTACCAAATAAAGAGGCAGGCACTGGAGACTGGAAGGCGGGAACCAGGAGTTTATTTCCGACGGAACAGAACACGTCAAATCAGACAACAGGGTATCTTCTGGAGGTGCTCTCCCAACATCTCTGAGGCCTGGCCTCTTATACACTGGTTTATTACTTTATTGCATGCAACACATTCTTGGTAATGCTTTGAAGTACGGAAAAGGCGTCTTTGGAATCCCCGGTTCAGGCCCGTTCCCACACATATCTACAGTAGGAGTCCCCACCCCAATCTCAGCATGATGGCTATCGCGCAGCTGGACATTCCGCTGGGAACAGGAACGCGGGCGATCGATCGGACCTAGGGGAGTGAGGGCATTGATTAACCCCCCGCTCCTTTGATGTGAGGCGAGGTCCTACTGTAGGGGCAATAAACGGCATCTGTTGGGCTAAGTGATGGCCTGGGGTCGGGCCGGACAATCGGGCAAGGAGGAAGAAGTTATCAAAGGGCCCGTTTTATGGATGAGATGAAAGAGTGTGGGGGTTTTGGCACGGGATGTGGCTCGGAGGCAGGGTCGCGCTGGAGGTGCGTTATGGCCCAGGCAGGGGAGATCGGGGGCTGTCCGAGCGCGGGGGATGCTTAAGAGGCGAGAGGGTAAAAGGGGGGGGCGCGCTGGCTATCGATAGTGGGCAGGGAGATCAGGGCATTCAAAATAGCTGCTGCTTACGCGCACGTATGGATCTGAAAGGAGACAAGATGGCGCCGATAATGTTTACGCCATGATCTAGATTTTAACACTTCCTGGTTCAACACCGGTCACTGGCTAGTGACTTTGAACACTGTCCCCTCTGCTTTCAGGTCCTCTTCTTCACCGATCCACCCTTGGATTGCACTGGACATCTTCCTCCTGGTCGCCTGCAGCATCTTTTCTGCCAGGCTCCATAGACTTCAACGCGAGAACCCAACACACTTTGACACCTATGCACCCGCAGCCCGTGGGTGAGGTAACGAGAGCATTTCGGTGCTCAAGGGTAGTTTAACTGTCCTAGTGTCCAGTTCCACAGTTGTTTTAGTCCTAACTAGTCAGGATTGTCCGTATTCACCTTTTACTTGAACTGTACTGTCCATAGACTTTGTTACGCATCTCGCGTGTAAGTTCACACTCTGCACACACGTTCCGTGGGCCTCCTATTACTTACCTAGTGTTAGTGTAGCGTGGTCCCAACGATCCTACAGCCTCTGGCCAGCTCCATTCCTTTTATCGACTTTCACATTCCACTTACTTAGTATGTGGTTGGTCGTGCCTCTAGGGCACCTTTGTAATTTTGTGCAACTTGTCGTATTTTTCGTAAGAGATTGTCATGTGCTTAGCCCTCTGACCTCATAAAGAGTTCAGAGGTGTTGTTATTAATAAATATACTGTTTATTTTCATAACAACCTGTGTGGTGTCTTTTCATCTGGTATTCAAGGCGTTATATTGTGGTAAAACAGCTGGCTTCACATGCCAAAAGAGTTAAACCTAAGACTGCTTTGTCCATGCTACCATTAGTTGGTTGTTTGGACTGATACAAGGTGATCACTAGAACTAGTGAGCATCATATATCAGGCCAACTTCTCACAAGGATGCCCAGCATTTTAGGTGGGGTCATGGGTGCATGAAGACAAAGAGGGTGTGTTCCATGTTCGTGTTGGGTGTGCACGTCCATGTGTGTATGTGGGGACGCTTGTCCACACTTGTGTCCTCTGTCAAGTGATGTTGGCTGTTCTCTCAACATGTGTGCATGTTACATTGGACATGTTTGCACACAGGATGTTGTTTGTGGGTGAACATTGTGTGTGTAGTTAGCTGAAGTGCCTTATATTTCGGTCAGTTCACACATACAATCAGTGTCTGCAACATGCATTATTTGTATTTTGTTGGTCAAGATTTGATATTGTGGCAGAGTTATGCGGTGTTGGTCAATTGACATCTTCTCCCATCTACTCCCACACAGGAGGGCTCCAAATGTGCATCGACCCTACACTGTGCTGGAGGACATGGTTAACGAGGAGGTGATCCGCAAATTCCGGCTTGACTGACGTAGATTGCAGGAGCTTGTAGCCCAATTGGCACCTCATCTGCAGCCATGCAGAACATATCCAGGAGCTATTACACCCACAGCAAAGGTGATGGTGGCACTTCACTTCTTCGCAACAGGCACTTTCCAGTACACAGTTGGTCATGCCGGGGGATGTCTCAAATTCAATCCATGTTCAGCATGGTACTGCGGGATGTGCTGGATGCCATGATGCATTACAAGGATGATTACATCCATTTCCCACGGCCGGCAGAGTTGGCAGCAGTCAAAGGGGACTTCTATGCCCTGGGCAAGATCCCACACATAGTGGGTTCCATTGATGGCACACATATTGGTCTCATTCCACCCCAGGCACGTGAACCCGTATATCGCAAAGCACTACCATTCGATCAACATGCAAGTGGTGTGCCTGGCTGACAATATCATCTCCCATGTGTGTGCCAGATTTCCCGGGTCCGCACATGACTCCCACATCCTGCGGAGCAGCATTGTCCCCCAACTGATGACCAATCTGCATCAAGAACGTGCGTGGTTTGTAGGTGAGTGTGCTGTGATGACTATTGTGTTGTATGTGTGCCATGCTGTTCCCAACAATCCTGGTAATGATGTATGTGTCTGTCATCCCTCCACCTAGGCGACTCTGCGTACCCAAACCGGCCGTGGCTGCTAAGCCCCCTACGGAATCCAACTACCCCAGGTGAAATGCAATATAATGAGGTCCATGGGAAGACACGTCGGGTTGTGGAACGTACTTTCGGACTGCTGAAGTCTAGGTTTCGCTGCCTAGATAAAACCGGAGGGGCCCTGCCATACTCACCCAGCAAAGTATGCAGAATAGTGATTGCCTGCTGCATGCTCCACAACCTGGCCTTACACAACAATATTGAACTGATCATGGACCCTGCAGACCAACAGGTTGCTCCGCCTCCCATACCACCCATGTCCAGTGATGAGGATTGTGGGGAGGAAGAAGGTGTGGTCCAGAGGCGTGAGCTCATTGCTCGCTACTTTCCTTGAATGTGAGTAACTGCCTCTTGTGCTGCCGTTCAATGCGTGACGTATGTCTGCTGTAGATGGTTGGATGTGGTGTGTGAATTCTGCCTGTTATGTTATGTTTGCACATGGGTGTGGGTCACGGTGTACGAGCAATGCTCCCTGATGTGTGTCCTGTGATCCGCTGACTTTGTGATGATTGTGGTTTGTGGGATGGTGCAGTACGGTCTTTTGTGATGGTTGTGATTCAGTTTACTGACCTGTGCTTGTTGGTCTCTGTTTGTCCCTAGGTCACTCACACCGAGCCAGGATTCAAAACAACATTGATCCCTGCACCTGCTGATAACAACAACTGAGACATACCTGTATATAAACATAGAGATCACACAGCATTGAGCATTACAGTGATTTTTATTTACAGGGTGTGGAAAAGTGTTTGTGCATATTTACAAAAAGGAGGTGATGGGGAAGAGTGAGTTGAAGGTCATGTCAGATGAAGACACCGATGGGGACACCACATTGTGTGATGTACACCTATCCAACAGACGTATGACAATGCTTGGCAATGTGGGACAAGATAGTTCTCTGCGTCAATGCCAGGCTCAAGGAAGGGTGAAGTCATTTTCGCCCCCTCTTCGGGCGGGTGGATGGGGCATTGCCACTGCTCTGTGCTGGGTCCAGCCTCGGACGTCCCCTCCGTCTTGGAGCCGGAGCAGACCCAGCTGTGGGGCACGTTGCTGTGGGTCCACCTCCCTGTCAGTGGCCTCAGGTGATGGTGGGGGCGGTGTTGGTGACGTGTCCCGCTGGGCACTTGGGGGAGGGGGAGGTGGTGTGGCGCGGGATAACCACTCCCTCCAAAGTGCCGTTTGCTGCCCCATGAGGTCCAATATTTGGCCCATACGTGTGTCCATGGACCTCAACAGCTGGCAGGTCTGTTGAGAATATTGATGTGCCCGATCAGCCTGTGCCTGCGACCGCTGGTAGGATGTCTTGCCCCCGACCTCCCCTTACACCTACACCCCTGTTGGTGAGCTGTGGTCTCACCTGTGTCCTCCCACATCCACTCTCCCTGCTTGCCTGAGACGTTGATGGGCCATCATTGTCCGATAGGTCAGGCAGGGTGCCACTGGCAGGAGTGGTGGTGGTGGTGGTGGTGGTGGTGCTGGTGGTGGTAGCTGTACAGCTCACAGTGGCAGTTGTTTGTGTAGTACCACTGGCCAAGGTGGTGGAGGCAGGGATGTCCTGGGAGCCTGCTGGCCCTGGAAGTGTGCTTGGCACAGCATCGTGCTCTGCACCCGAGGTGTCCTGGGAATCCTCTCCAGAGAGACCTGGCTGTGAGGGGGGCGACTGGTGCTGGCAGTTGGTGTTTTGGCGTGTCAAGTCGTGATCATCACCTGAGGGATAAGAATGTAAGAATCAATGCTGTGGACATGACAGGTTTCTTGTAGTTTAATTTCAAATCTCTATGGTATCAGGACATGGTTGTTGGTGTCATCATATTGATGTTGCACACATGAGTGGACATTTTGCTGGTGTGGAGGTGGGGAGACAATACTTGGCTATGTGTGGTCCTGTCCTGCTATTGGATGGTGCCCCTGTGCAGATGGCTACCACCCTGTAAGTTTGAAGGGGGAGATGCACTGATCACCAAATGGTGGGCGGGCCACATCTTGCTCTGGGACGGGACATGTGGGCCTGTTGGGCGTTGTAGTGCAGGACCCCCCCACACACCCCCACCCTCCCAGGAGACATGTGGGCCTGTTGGGAGTTGTAGTGCTGGACTCTCACCACCCCCACGCCCACCAGCAATGATAATATCATCTGGAAAACCCAAAAAGTCTACATGGTTCATCGAAGGGAAAAGACTGGAATCTGTCACCGCCTATAAGTATCTGGGGGTGTGGATTGACCACAAAGGGAGACCCTCAGTGCATACTACCGAAATGCAGGCCGTTGCCCGTAGTCTGGAATGGGCCTTTATAAGAACAAAAAGTGCTCTTCACTCCCAAAATCTAGTACCATTAATAAAACTGATTGCCACAAAACTACTCCCCACTATCTCATTTGGTGCAATAATATTCAAGGACAAACCGCTATATGTATCAACAAACCATTTTGCATTTCCTAAATAGCGAATTTTAAGGAATCGCTATTTAGGAAATGCAAAACGGTATGTATGTACGAAATCGCTTTCCAATAGCGATTCCTTAGCATTCCTAATTTGAGATTTGCAAATTGTTAATCGCAAATTACCCCTTCATTTCCATGGGCCAGGAGGCCCATAGGAATGAAAGTGCAATTTGCAATTAGCAATTTGCTGATCGCAAATTAGGGATTTTTCCAAGGGTGCAGGGGTGTCTCAAGAACACCCTGCTGCACCCCTGAAAAAGACATTTGGGGGCATATGGCGCACATACATGCCCTAAGGGCATGTATGGGCGTCATATGGCACCTTTGGTTTTTTTCAAAAAAGCTTTTTGATAAGAATTTGCAAATTACCACCAACTAGAAGTTGGTGGTAATTTGGTAATCCTAATGGCATTTTTTGCATATTATTTGTTTGATACATTGCATTTAAGGAATCGCAAAATTTGCAATTCCTTAAGTGCAATTGCAAAATAAGGATTAGTAAATTTTGCTATTCTTTATTTTGCATCAAACTTGTTTGATACATACCATTTGTCTAATTAGCATTCGCAAAGGCCGAAATTCGCAGAATTTCGGCCTTTGCGAATGCTAAATAGCTTGATACATATAGCGGTATATGAATAATTGGTTGGACGGAGCACAATCTTCCTGCTACCGTAGGGTTTTCCGGTTGCCAAATTCTACTGCCCACGCCCAAATCCGGAAAGAATTTTCATTGTTTTCCCAGAGGTGGATAATGAGTGCACGCTACATTAACTATTGTTTAAAAACAAAGCATGCTATCCCTCACTCTCTAAAGAGCTGTCTATGGTTAGTCTTTAGCAACCACAAAACATCGTGGAATAAATATCTGACGTCATGTCTAGAATCCCTCCAAGCAAAGGACATATGGTCATCCCCGTTGCCCATTGCAGCGAAAACAAAACTAACCAAACAAGCAAAAAGTATTTCAAGCGCCCTCGATGAGCAACGGGTCGCCCAGCTCTTTCATGGCCCCTGGGTCTCTAAATTATACACCCCGAAAATTCTCCCGTCGTATCTGGCAGCTTCTACGAAAGTGCATATAAAACTTCAATTGATGCGATTTCGTTTTGGTTTAATTCCGCTGATGGCATACAAGTTTGGCCAGGGGTACAGGAAAGGGGCATCATCTCAATGCCGCTTTTGCAAACAGGAAGAGGAAAACCTTATCTACATACTGTGCATTTGCCAAAAAACTTCGAGCCCAAAGAAACTTCTGGTTGCGTCCCCTTTGGCTTCTTCTCAACATTAGGACCTGCCAGGAAGCACTAGATGCCTGCATGAGAGGAGACTCTCCGCAGTTGGCGGCTCGTTTTGTTAAGTTTATTTTAGAAATGAATTCCCCAAAACTTGCTTTAGACCCAGCATGAGTTCCTTTCCTGGTGACATTACTGCACGTTTTTCTTTTTTTTTAATTTACAATTTTTCTGTTTTAATTGTTTTGTGCACCCTTTTACTCTTAATGTGTAACATCTATTTCAGTGCATGTACATTGCAATGATTTTAATTAATTGTGCAATAAAAACGTTTACTTTACTTACTTACCCCCACCCGACCCCCACTCCCCAAGTAGACATGTGGGCCTGTTGGGAGTGGTAGTGCAGGACCCCCCCCCCACACACACACACCCACCCTCCCAGGAGACATGTGGGCCTGTTGGGAGTTGTTCTGCTGGACTCTCACCACCCCCACCCCCCCCCAGTAGACATGTGGGCCTGTGGGGAGCTGTAGTGAAGGACCCCCCCACACACCCCCTCCCTCTCAGGGGACATGTGGGCCTGTTGGGAGTTGTAGTGCAGGACCCCCTCACATACCCCCACCCTCCCAGGAGACATGTGGGCCTGTTGGGAGTTGTAGTGCAGGAACCCCCCCCCCCCACACACACACACACACCTCCAACCTTCCAGGAGACATGTGGGCCTGTTGGGAGTTGTAGTGCAGAACCCCCACCACACACCCCCACCCTCCCAGGTGACATGTGGGCCTGTTGGGAGTTGTAGTGCAGGACCTCCCTCCACACACCCCACCCTCCCAGGAGACATGTGGGCCTGTTGGGAGTTGTAGTGCAGGACCCCCCACACACCCCCACCCTCCCAGGAGACATGTGGGCCTGTTGGGAGTTGTAGTGCTGGACTCTCACCACCCCCACCCCCACCCTACCAGTAGACATGTGGGCCTGTTGGGAGTTGTAGTGCAGGACTGCCCCCATACACACCCCCACCCTCCCAGGGAACATGTGGGCCTGTTGGGAGTTGTAGTGCAGGACCCCCCCACACACCCCCACCCTCCCAGGAGACATGTGGGCCTGTTGGGAGTTGTAGTGCAGGACCCCCCCCCACACACACACACACCCTCCCAGGAGACCTGTGGGCCTGTTGGGAGTTGTAGTGCAGGCCCCCCCCCCTACACACACACCCACCCTCCCAGGAGATGTGTGGGCCTGTTCGGAGTTATAGTGCAGGACCCCCCATACACGCCCACCCTCCCAGGAGACATGTGGGCCTGTTGGGAGTTGGAGTGCAGGACCCCCCACACACCCCCGCCCTCCCAGGAGACATGTGGGCCTGTTGGGAGTTGTAGTGCAGGACCCCCCCCCCCACACACACACACACCCACCCTCCCAGGAGACATGTGGGCCTGTTGGGAGTTGTTCTGCTGGACTCTCACCACCCCCACCCCCACCCCCCCAGTATACATGTGGGCCTGTGGGGAGCTGTAGTGAAGGACCCCCAGACACACCCCCTCCCTCTCAGGGGACATGTGGGACTGTTGGGAGTTGTAGTGCAGGACCACCTCACATACCCCCACCCTCCCAAGAGACATGTGGGCCTGTTGGGAGTTGTAGTGCTGGACTCTCACCACCCCCACCCCCCCAGTAGACATGTGGTCCTGTTGGGAGTTGTAGTGCAGGACCCCCCCACACACCCCCACCCTCCCAGGGGACATGTGGGCCTGTTGGGAGTTGCAGTGTTCACTGCTTGACCACATGCGAGCATAGGAAGGTAGGAGGCAAAATTTGTGGTTGATCGTGGTGGGTGCATTTGAGCCCTGGCCTTCACATTTGGGTGACTGTGTGATTCACATGCATGGTTTGGAGCCTGGGAGATGTGTATTAGCAACTGTGCAAGGAAGAACATGACAGTGTGATAGTGGTAATTGGTATGTACTTACCAGCCTCAAGTCCCTCTTCTATTCCTTCCAGGCTATCAGGGTGCAGTATGCCAAGCACCTTCTCCTCCCATTCGGTAAATGGTATGGGATCCGGGGGAGTGCCGCCGCCAGTGTGGTGTGCCCGCAGGTGGTTCTTGGCCCGGATGCCCTTCACCCTTGTCTTGAGGTCGTGCCACCGCCTCTGGATGTCGTGTTTGGTGCGTGGCAAGGTCCCTGAGGCATTGACTCTGGTCACTATCCTGTCCCACATGGTGGTTTTAGTTGCAAGGTGGTCTGCTGGACTAGGGTACCAAACAAATGTGGTTCCACACGGATGATTCTATCCACATGACATTCAATTCACTCCCTGTGAACTTGGGGTTTTTCTTGGGTGTCATGATGTATGATATGCAAGGTGTTGGTGGTGTAGGGTGTGCAGGTGTGTGGTATGTAGGGATGGTGCTGTGAGGGTTGGTGTGGTGAGTGTGTTGGTGTGCAGGTTGTATGTGTGTTTGTGTGTCTCTGTTGTTTCTGATGTTGTGCCTCTTTGATCCAGCTGTGCTGCAAAGGATTGTGGTAATGGGAGGGATTCCTTTTATACTCTGTGTGGTGGTTGTGTCCCAATGATTTATGGCGGTCAGGTGTTTTGTGGGTGTGTTGACTTGGGTGCTCTTGTTTGTGCTGGGGGGGTGTCATAGCGTGTAGTCCGCCATTTTTGCTTCAGTTTGACTGCAGGGGTGATGTTCATTAGGTCCTTCCGCAGCCAAGCTCTGTTTGTCGATGCTTATTTTCCGCGGCGGTCGTGGAAGTTGGTGAGTTCCGTTGGGATGGCGGGGTTATCCTAATTGTGCGTCCGGAACCTCCGAAGTGTGGCGGCGGTTGAGCCTGTTTCTGCGGCATTTGCGTCCGCGGTGGACGGTGTTTCAGTGGTTCCGTCTGCTTGCGCCGGTCTTTGGTGTGATCCATCCGCCGCGGTCGGGGAGTGTTGCCATAAATATCCTAATCGCACCGTTTATCCGCGGAGCGGTCGGGAGTATTTTTTCCGCGACCATGGCGGACGGAACCCGTTTACGTCCGCCATCCTAATAGGCCTCATAATTTGTTCTGGGATGATGCAGGCTCTGAATAAAGCTTCTAACCCCTGCACCTCCCAGTCTTTTGTGCCCCAGACAGTTTTCGTCTCGATGGTGTCTCTCCAAAAATGATAACCTAATGTGGACAGTTGAGCATAAAAGTTCGCAGAATAAATTTGTTTAGTATTGGTCAACATACTTTTCAATCCTGTCTTATTTACATTTTTAAAGTAAAAAATTTCTGGATTTGTGATGTTAAAACCTGATAAGTATGGACATTTTCCAAGAAATGTTTTAGAGCTGCCCTTTGGCGGCGTTGTGCAATGTTCCCATTGATTATAAGTAAATACATTTCTAGGGTTTGCAGATTTATGCAAATGATGATGACCATAATGATTAAAACAATACATTTGTTCATAATCTGATGAACCTTCTAAAAATTTGTGCTAAGGCTAAGGCCCTTTCTTATGCTACTGCAGTTTGAACCGCTGTCAGAATTTTTTCTGTTGAAGTGAATTTCATTTCAGCTTGTGTGTACAAGTGTAATTTGTAAGCTATTGGTACCTTTTCACCTTCATTAAAGGTTAGGTAGGTGAATCCGCATCTTCCTGGGAAGATTCTGATCACAGGTTTGCGTACGTTTTCGCTTGTCTGTAGCTGTGTTTTGGCTAACATGTCTGTTAGTAATGAACGCAAAATTTCTGTGTGTTTTTGAGTCCAATTAGTTGATTTGAAATCCGGTTTGATTAGTTCGTAGAGAGGTCTAACCCTTTTTGCGTAATTTAGAACATAAGTTCTTCCGAAATTCAGGAAACCTAGTATTGACTGTACGTTTTTCACCGTTTTTGGAGGTTGGAGCAGCGCATACTTGAAAGTTCATATCCCAGAAATAGGACATTGAGGTGGGCAATTTGTGATTTCTTAAAGTTGAATTTGTACCCTTCAGAGGCGAACCCAAGTATAATGGTGTTCACTCTTTCCAAGTGCCTGTCCAAATCATCGTCTGTAAGATAGATGTCATCGACATAAGATAATGCCTCATCATCATACGTTTGTAGTAACTCTGTTACTCTGGCTGAAAATAACCCTGGACTATTCTTGAAACCCTGGGGGAGACGACAGAACTTTCGATGTGTCCCCATTGTTCTAAAGGCGGTCAAATACCTGCTTTCAGTTACAATGTTTTGACAGAAGAAACCATTGAAAATATCTAATGTCGTTTTGTATTTTTTGCGCATGATGTTATTCATCAGTGCTGCACTGTGTGAATTTTGTACTGCAAAAGTTTTGCAACAGATGTTTAAATGTCTATAGTCCAAAACTAGATGATATGTATTGTCTGGTTTGGAGACAGGAAACAAAGGATTGTTCATGGACGAGGTGCATGTTTCAATCACCCCTTTGTATTCAACTTGATCTAAGATCTCCCTGACCTGTTTCTTAGATTCTTGCTTAACTTGATACTGCCTTTGTGCAGTTGGTTGATTTTTTAACTGTATTTTATAATGAGGAGAATCCTCATCCCATCCCACATGATTTTAAGATAATGCTGGAGCCTGGGCCACTGCCCATTTTCTGGCATAAGTGTATTTTTTATGAATTAAAACATGATTTGAGAAGGCTGGCATAATGATCTCTTCGCCATGTGTTGTGTCAAAGAACAGGAGTAAAAACCCATCAACCTTGTTGGGATTGGGGTAGAGAATTATATACAATAGACAGTATCCCAACTGGTATTATTTGTGGACAATTATGAAGGATATCTATACAGCATTATCCAAGGAACGAGAACAAGGAGACTCAATTTGATTTTCATATGTGCTCAAGACATCATTTTTATCAGCATTTTCAAGAATATAGGGCAGGTGTAATTACAGTTAGAATCAGCACTGCAATTAATAAATAACAGGTGACAGCCCAAAGTTGTACAAGGTGCACGAGTGCAAAGGTGAGTGGCACTACGGCGACACAAGTGACAGTGAGAGCAGCGTGGACGGCGCAAGTGTGTTTTGAACAATTATATACAGTGAGTAAAAACAGAGTGGTTTTCAAACAGTTCAGTTTTTTTTCCCCATTTTTTCGAGAACCACTGTGTGAAGGGCGCCTAGTATCTTGCTGGGAAGTCAACGGCGTTTTGATCCATGAAAATAAGGATCATCATCAGGACTAAGGGGCTGGATGCAGTGCTGTAAGGGAAGGAGATGGAGAATGAGAGGCGGGAAAGGGGGAGGACTGTAGGGCTTAAGGGGTGGGGGGGAGGAATGATGCTCACCGTCTAGCAACTGATTCCAAGTAAGGAGTTCCGGGGTGGGGGATCTGTGGGGAAGTCTCGTGGGACGTCCCGGTGCCGGGTGACGGTAGTGTCCGGATTACCCCCTTAGGTAACACAATTGCCAGGGATCTGAGAACAAAAGACGGAAAGACAATTATGGGTGTGGAGCTCGAGGGTCGGGTGTCCCTGGAGTCCATGGTAAGAAACAGGAGGAAACTTACCAGGGGTTAGCAGTCAAGACGTGAATTATCCGGAACCGGGTGGTCCGTTAAGGGCGAGAGCTGATCTCGGAGGGGTAAGGCGAGTCAATCTGTGGAGAAATGAGAGGGGTCAAGGGTTGGAGCCGATCTGGAAGGAATCGGATCAGCATAGGAGGTAGATAACAACGAGGAGCATTACCTGGCCTCGAGGTATGGGCAAGCGAGTGAAGCGCTGTCCAGGGGTTGCTATGGCAATCTGGTTCCCGGGACCGAGCTTAATAGAGATAGGCCGAATAGGCACGCCAGATGACGTGGGGCTGCCTAAGGATGGTAGGGCCGCAGGGATAGGGCGGCAAGGGTAGGGGTGGGGAAAGGGGCGGAACTCCTATCACAGGAGTGACACAGGAAAGGAGGTAGGCTAGATCGGAGGCAGGCCAGAGGTGTGGACCGGTGTGGATGACCCAGCGAAGAGTCAGCTGGGTCAGCGAGGGGTCATGACGGGTAAAGGCAGATGTGAAGCATGTGACCCATGGGTGTCTGTACAATAATGTCAATAGGAGGAGAAAACAGTTGGAACAGCAATTAAAGGAACAATTGAAAAGCAAAGTACACGCTTTGTATTTACATTAGTCCAATATAGAGCATACATCATCGCTAAACAGAGGTGCAATGGATTGGCAATGAGCAATGTCTAACTAGAGAGTGACAAGGCTGAAGGGAATTGGCAGTCCACTTTTGCAGAGAAGGCAGGGGGTGAGCGCAGGCAGACAGGGGATCAGATGGTGATAGTACTATTCCACTCATGAATGGTATTTAATCCGTTGTTGACGGAGTCACAGAGGGTCATCCTCCTGCATTCACTTTTGTTCAAGAGGGATCGGATGTCGCCCTCTCTTGTGGGTAGTGTCAGTTGTTCAATAACTTGCCATTTTAAGTCTGTGTCCTTATGATTTTTCTCAAGGTAGTGGTTTACCAGGGGCGTCGTGGTCACTTTGCAGTTAATGTGGCTTTTGTGTTGCACGATCCTGTTCTTGATGGTTTGTGTGGTTTGACTGTGGTAAATAAATAATTAATTACCGGTACTATTTTTCAATACAATCAATAAAACAGGTAGCTCAATAAATAAGAGTCAGGATGCGAGGTATCTTGAGTCGACAGGCTTTAATCAAGCATAAAGGACAGGAACAGGACAGCCTGTACGGGAACGGAATAAAGGCAGCTGCCGGGGGCAGGATCTGGGAATAAGGCTTAACATTTAACATGGGTGCACAGTATATATACTTAAACAAATACATTACATTCAATACAGTAGGCGTAGCAGTAGGCGTGACTCGTAGCAGTCGCGAAAGATAAGGGCAAAATGATGTAACAAGAAGGCGTGTACAGGGCGTATACATAGACATGTGATGTAAACGTAACAGAAGTGTCATAAACGGGGCGGAAACATGGAGGGGGCTACCTGAGCAGCTGGGACCTCTAACCTAGTGGTGCGCGCAAACGGGCAATGACGTGTTACCAGGGAGAACTGGGGGCTATGACTTCTGCGCTAGAAGAGGAGACTAAAGTCTGGAGTGTCAGAGCGACATGTACCCAAGGCATATCTGGTATCTGGTGTTTGGAGTACATATTGATAGAATCCAAAAGTTATCAGGGCAAAGGCTAATAGACACTAAGACTGGTGCATGCATAATTCTACATGTATTGGGTGTGCGAGGAATATTCTATGAATATTAATACAGTATTTCTCTTACATGGAGACATAAAGGCTAGACCATGACGGAAACTATTGATGCGATTCAGTAGCTTAGGAATGCAGAGAAGGAGGGCTGAACTGATAACTGGAAGCATAACATACTCTTGGCAGACTGGGAGGCAGAGCCAGGCCGGGCCGGGCACTGCGAGGCATGAAGTAAGCGAAGGGTCAGGGATACAGGTGGGGGCTGTATCGCTCCTCGGAGAGGGTTCAGGAGACAGGAGCTGAATCTGAGTCCGGGCCCTTTTGAGGCCTAGAAACGGGGACAATTCAATGAATTAACGTGCACACTGTGAAATGTGGCAACGTAGGTTTACATAGGCCTAATATTCGTTGGCTTCACGAGGACTGGTAGCTGGCATACTAGAGATGGACACAACTGTAATTGCGTCTTTAATCGATCAGAGGGGAATACATGCATATCGATCATGCACATATAACATAAGATGGGGAACACGTAGGCACATATAACATGGCAAAATTTACTTTTCCACATTCCCTCCTTGTGCCCTACGTTTCCATCAGGAAACATCAATATTCATGATACCATCTATTATTTCATATAGCATCATCTGTTCGTCTCGATTTGTCTTGGAACGAGATTTAGGACTAGGAATACAAGAGGTAGCACACATGCCGCAAATCGCAGGGCCACATTGTATACAGAGGCAGCAACTGAATATGATCATTACTGCAATACCTAGGAATGACAATACTTTCCATCCCCAGGCAGATATGATGCTCCAGAGCCAACCGGACCATGTCCAGGTGCCTGGATTCTGGTGTAACTGATGGGCAATTTTATGAAGTCTGGTTATAGCTGAATAAACAGACGGCGCATTATTAGGAATGAAAATGCAGCAACTAGATCCGATGACTCTACATGCTCCTCCTCTATCGGCCAGTATGACGTCAAGAACGAGACGATTTTGGAGCACGACAAATCTCATAGCAGATTGCTCTTCAGTTAAGTTACCTAGAGCAGAAGTAGTCTCATTCACTACTGCTTCAAGGGTTCTGGTTAACCTACGTATTAGCTTACTATTCTGGATAGGTCCTATAAAGAAGAAGAAACCTTTATTGAAGTCTTGATACTGTTCTAGAGTAGTTTCAGTTTGATCGACAATTGGGGACTCGATCTCCCTTCTATGTCTGACGTGTACTAGATGTGTGTTTCTGTGATAATCAGATGGGGCTAGAAAAACTGGTGGCAGTAGGAAGGCAATGTAACATGTTCCATCCCAATCGAGGGGCAGACGAACATATGCGGTCTGACCACAAACAAAATAAGAATGACGTGAGGCTTTGAAAATAGATTTCCCACTGTCACTATACTTGACAATAGTAGTACAATCACTATGTCCTACATGTGCGGAACCATTCTTTCTGACACATAATTCGCCTTTGACTGGTAGTACTGAAATAGCAGGCAAATCTGGAGTAGTATCAGACTGAACATTCAGGACCATGAAATTCGAAGAATAATTACCTAAATCATATACTTCATTTTCTAGATCTAACCCTGTTCTATGGGAGAGACCTTGCTTGTCTGGAAAACATGTTCTATTCAGAAGGGACATATCATTGGAGGATGACGTTAAAGTGGACCATGCTCCACACAAACCATTATGTGAAAACGGATAAGGAAAGAGTGGCAGAACTCCTTCGGTGTCTGGAAAGGGGGGAGTCGACCACACACCCAACAATTAGTGGCATTGCTGGTCTGGTGTGAATAGTGTAACATTCTGATGAATGTGTTATTTCGCATAGCAAGACGATAGGATAGCTCGTGAGGAGGCAGATCACTAAATGTGTGCTCTACTGTAGCATTAGAAAACATATTTACATGTGAAATTGGAACACATAAATGTAAAGCATAACTTGTGCAGGTAACCATTAGACTCAAAAATAATAAGAAACTTAGAACAATAATACATCTTATAGAGTTTTGACTAACTCTCTCACTGTGGGGGTCTATCTCATACATGTCAGGAACCTGTCTAACCGTTTCACCCGAGAGGGACTTAGACAATTAAACTGGCTGACTTATTTTACTAGACCGGAGTTTCTGTTTATACTCCTGTTGCGGAGTTTTCTCTATCAGGGGAACTTTGAGTTCAGAGTCTGTTTTTAGGCAGTCTTTAGGAATAAGGCAGTCCTTAGCAAAAGTCTTTTCTCGTAATCCATGGAACTTCTTTATGTGGCTCAGGTGGACCCAGCCTTTCCTCCCCTCGAGTTTTACGGCGGTCCTTGTTGTAAGCAAAACCATCCGGGGCTCCTTCCAGCGGGGCTCCAGCGGACTTGAACGATCAAAATTCCTCACCAACACCAGGTCGCCTGGAATGACTTCATGCGGTTTCACCTCGGTGTTGTCTGGAAATGCGGCGGCAACCTGTGAACGACAAGAGTGTAGGGCAGACATCAAGGAAGCTAGGTAATCTGTCAGCATATTACTGGAAACATCTGTAATACTGCGGGGTCTAGGTGTACCCCACATGTTTGGGGGGCGGCCGAATACGACCTCATACGGGGACAGACCTGATCTGGAATGTGCAACCATCCTCATATAAAATAAAGCAACTGGCAGGGCAACTAGCCAGTCTACACCTTTTTCTCTAGATACTTTTGCAATGCGAATTTTCAAAGTCTGATTATGTCTCTCTACGAGACCGACTGCTTCAGGATGGCGCACACAATGGAACTTCCACTGGTACCCTAACAGAAGGGAAACATGTTTCATTAGCTCAGATGAGAATGGCTGGCCGTTATCTGAATACACGACCCTAGGGAGTCCATAGCGGGGAAAGAATTCACGAACCAACTGCCTGGCAGTGGTCGCGGCTGTGTAATCTGGAACTGGGTATGCTTCTGTCCACCTGGACAAAGCGCATACAACTACGAGGACATACTTGAAACCTCGACATCGCTCCATCTGAATATAATCCATCTGGAGGACTTCAAAAGGGTGGTCAGGAGGTTGGAATCCACCTTGTTCCACCGGGACACTTTTACCTGGGTTGAACTGACAACATATCATACAGATACGGACTTTCTGCTTGGCTGCAGCTCGTAAGTGCTTGTTGAACCAAAGGTTCTGAATACTGTCTAACATAGCTTTTTCTCCTAGATGTGCTGGACTATGTGCGGTATTAATAGTGACTTGAACCATAGAGTCGGGGAGAAACCATGTGGCCTTTCCCTTCGTCAACCATCCTTGATCTGTCTGGACCCCTCCTTGTTCGGACCATTTCTTGATTTCTTCGGGAGTAGCGTGTAACTGTATGTCTATGACATCTTGTGTAGGGTCCTTGACTGTCATACAAGTAGTCTGATCTGGAGTGAGTGTCTGTATCATGTTAACTGAAATGTCTGGGGTCTGAGCTGTAAGCTTGGCTGTTCGATCTGCTAGATCGTTACCTTGGGAAATGATGTCAGTAACTTTCGTATGTGCCTTGCACTTCATGATAGCAATAGCTGTCGGTAAATGTATTGCATCTAACAGAGCTTGAATGAGGAGACCATGCTGAATCTTGGTTCCATGAGAAGTCATGAAACCTCTCTCCTGCCAGAGCACTCCAAAGTCGTGTACGACTCCGAATGCGTAACGTGAATCTGTATATATGTTTACTTTCAGGTTCTTAGCACGTATGCAGGCTTGGGTCAGAGCAACTAGCTCTGCTGCTTGAGCAGACAGGGTGTCAATACGATGTGTTTCTATAACTTCGGTGTCAGTAGTCACTGCATACGCGGCTACTAGTTCTCCTGTACTAGTTCTCATACATGAACCATCCACATAAAGTGTCAGGTCGGGATTAGGTAATGCAATGTCTGTCAGGTCTTGTCTTGGCTTTGTCATAGTGTTGACAACTTCCACACAATCATGTGTGGCAGGATTTGAAGTAACTGACGGTAACAGTGTAGCAGGATTTAGAATGTTGCAGCGTCTGATTTCTATGTGTGGCTGGAACAGTGTCAGTTCATAACCTGTTAAACGTGCAATTGTCAAGTGCTGAGTCTGTGTTCGGTTTAAAAGAACTTCCACGGAATGTGGAACTTGTACTGTCAGGGAGTGTCCTAATACTATGGAATCACTTTGTCTGATAGCTAGAGCTGTGGCTGCAACTGACTTGAGGCACGCAGGCAGAGCCTGGGCTACTGGATCTAATGTGCTCGAAAAATAAGCACAGGGCTTGTACTGTCCTGCTTGATCTTGTGTGAGAACAGATAATGCAGTACCATCACGTTCTGTGACAAAAAAGTGTAAAAGGCTTACTGTAGTTCGGTGTTGCTAGAACAGGTGCTTGGCATAAGGCTTTCTTTAATTCATTGAAAACAAGTGTATGTCCCTGGGTCCAAGGGAGGACAGTCGATACGGCTGCCTCCTGTGTCATTAACTGTATCAGTGGCTTGGCTAGAAATGCATACTGAGGAATCCATTGTCTGCAATAAGAAGTGAGGCCAATAAAAGCTCGTACCTCCTTCTGTGTCTTGGGCTGTGGAAGACTCTCTATTAACTGATACGGTCTGGTGTCAACTGCCTACCCCACTTGGACAGTAAGTTTTCCTAAGTATACCACTTGCTGGACACAGAATTGTAATTTGGAAGGGGACACCTTGTGCCCCTGCTCGGCCAGAAAATACAGGACTGTTAGTGACGCTCGCTCGCAGTCACGTTCAGAACGGGCTGTGATCAGTAGATCATCGACATACTGGAGCAGGGCAGTGTCAGTTGGCATGTGAATATTGTCTAGTTGTCTCTTAAGTGCTTGACTGTAAATACTAGGACTTTCTGTAAAACCTTGAGGAGCTCGTGTGAATTTATAGCTTCTTCCATTTAAACAAAAACCGAAAAGGTACTGGCTGTCTGGATGAATGGGGACACTGAAAAATGCGTTCTTGAGATCGATAACTGTGAAGAATGTAGCTTCAGAATCAATGGCTGTCAATAGGGAAGAAATATCTGGGACTACTGGATACTGGGGTATGATACATTTATTAAGCTCTCGAAGGTCAATCACTAATCGATATACTGGAGGTGCATTTGGATCAGTACGTTTCAGGACTGGAATGATAGGAGAATTACATACATTGGAGTCAGTTTCTACAACCACTCCTTGAGCAATAAGTTCGTCAATAATTTTGGATAAGGCTGCTACAGCCTCAGGTGGCAATCTGTACTGTCTGATTCGTGGCAAAACTATACCTTGCTTGAGAGTCACACGATGGGGTGTGATATGCATACAACCTACATCAGTTGGACCTTGCGCCCATAAATGCTGTGGTACATTCAATAATCTTGGATCAAAATCACGTAATACATAATGACCTTTAAAGTCACGTAAAAACAATCGGACCCCTTCTGGGGAGCAGCAAATTACTGCACCTAATTCTTTTAATGTTTTAATGCCTAACAAATTTTCTGGACATGCTTTCGTAAGTAACAAATCAGTAGTTCGGGACAATGGACCAACTTCTAGAGTAACTGGTTTCGAAATTTCATTAACAATCGGCTTTCCTGAAAATCCAAGGGAAACATTTTGAGAGCCTGAGAGCGGAGCCCCTGGAACCTCGTCATGACTGATAGTAGTCCTACTTGCCCCTGTATCAATCAAAAACTTTCTGTCCTTCCCTAATACTTGACTGTGTACATAGGGACCCTCTTGATCTACAGGTATCTCGATGAGAGGCAAGCCTACCTCCCTCTCTAGGCTGTTTCATGAATACTGTTGATACTCTGGATACTCGGACTGGGCATATTGGTACATCTGCTGTGTAACATGCTGTGTTGCAGCGATAGGCTGCGGTGCTGAAACTGTCTGTTGTGCATTCTGTGGTGGCTGAGAAGTCTGTGAAACTTGTTCTTGTCTAGCCGGACGTGGTCTTTCTTTAGTCTTGCCAGTAGCTATGTTGTGTTTCAGAACTGCACACTCGTTTATAAAATGACCTGGCTGTTTACAGTAATTGCAAGTCCCTTTAACGGGAGCTGCAGGATGACTGGCTTGATTCGGACCCCTCTTCTGACTGTCTTGTGGAACAGATTGTTCAACTAATACTTTCATTTTCGTATCTTTCATACGTCTCCTTTCGTGTTCTTGCTCTTCCCTGATTCTGTTCTGGTGATACTGGAGCATTTGTAACATCTGTGACGGAGTATTAGCTTGCCAACTACTTTCGACTTTCAATACTCGATTTTTAACTTGTGGACTTGAATTCTCGACCAATTTGGTAACAAAGAGATGAGGGTACGATTCACTACTTGTCTTCAGACCACTGTTAATAATAAAACCTTTTTCAAATCTAGAATAAAAATCACTAGTGTCTTCATCCTGTTTCTGTTTACAAGCTGAGATTGCATCCCAATCTTCCTTTTTCGTGGCTAGTAACCTTGGCAAAACCTGTATCAATAACTCGGGCAATTCTTTAACTTTACCCCCAAGACCGGTACCTGGTACTCGTGAATTATCTTCAGCTTCTAGAGCTGTCCAATCTATCTTTTTCTCTCCCACCTCCCATTCTTTTTCCTTGAGTTTTTCATATACCCCTGCGGGCAACAGGACCTTTAACATTTTAATGATATCAGGATACGTGTATTCTCCCATACGGAGCATGTCTTTTAATTCTCGATGGAACCCTGCTGGATCTTTGTCATGACAGGGAATTAACTTTTTCATCTCTAAGAGTTCCATCTTTGTGATAGGGGTGTAAACAAATACTCGTTCTAGATCACCACCCGCTGTCCTAACTGGGTGTACTTCTCGTAACGGGTGCTGTCTATCTATGTAGAATGATTTACTTTCTGGAGGTGAGACACGAACAAAATGCGGATTCAGAAACGTTCAATATTTGTGGCGCTGTTCTAGAATGATACTAATTAAATCGGTACCTAGGCCTCTCCATCTATACTGGAGTAACTCGTTCAGAACATCATGTAACGGACCTGGATCAGAATGCTGTCCCTCATACAGTGTAATGAGGTGCTGGATCATATACATACCCACCAGTCGCTGCTCGGCTGGGGGCAGTTTCAGAAACATTTGTGCCACTATTTCGTCTGGAAAAGTGGTAGAATCAGTAGTCCATCGGACTGCTGATCGGGCTAGTTCTTGTTCATGCATGGTACTAAGTTCACTATAACCGATTCGTGATTTCAGAATGTGATCGGTAGCTTGAAATACTTGCTCAAGAGAACCTTGTTCTGGTGCTGGAGGAGGGAAAACGTTCTTGTGTTCTAGGCGTGAATGTCGGTCGGGAAGTCTAGTTCTACCTACATACGCTATTCTGGAGGGATTCTCGTCGTCTACCTCTTCAGTATCAGAGGCGTGTTCTTTCTCGGTTACTTGTGCTGCTTCTCGTTTCTCGTGTAACTTTATTATTTCCCTACGGATCTTCTTGTACATACTCTCTATACAGTTCTGTGTCTTGTGTCTTCCCTCGGCTATATGGTCACTCCACCTGGTCAGGACTTTCATTTCTTCCGGATCTTTATCCGGATAATCTTGTTCTCTTATTAAACAATTAATTAGAAACTTTAAAAGCATGAGCTGAGTCTCGACTTTTCTTTGTGCCATGGCGTCGCCAATACTTCCTGGATCTACTCCTGTACGGATGAAACGATATATTCTGTCTAGATAACCTTTCATATTCGGCAGGGTGTCCAAATATTCGGTCACCCGTCTTACACGCAATGAATACAGGACCATATCATCATCGCCTGGGACTGGATCATAACGGCATTCGGTAAGGGCTCGCTTGATATCTGCAACTGACTGAAGTTTGGGCGAACGCTGTAACGCTCGTGCATGTAGCTCGAGTAACGTTAGACGTCTGTGTTGAGGCGGGGTTCCAGGAGGACTTCCCCCCACTGCTCCTTGACTAGAATCGTCGACGGGTATTGTACGTGCTGGGAGAGTGACTGATGTAGCGGGTACATGTACTGTAGGCTGGGCCGGGGGTACCGTAACAGGTGCTGCAACGGGTGCCCCGGTGGCTGGAGGAACAGGAATTACATTATTTACGGGAGCTGGCGGAACAGGATTGGCATATTCTGGAACTGTGTCGTCCAAATAGGACGAGAGAAAAATATCAGCTGCGGTCGGTTTGTGACGTAGCTTAATCGGAACTAATGGTGGCGGAAAATTACATGGTGCTTCCGGGGTTGCTTTTGGCAAGCCCTCGGCAAGAAGAGGATACATACCCTTAATAAGGGAATTTCTCTGTCTGTCTGACTGTTCGGCTTTAACTCGTTCACCTACTTCGATTAATTCCCTTTCTTGGGCTTTTTCTGAGGATTCCCTACTTAATTCTGTTTTTCTGATTTCTTTTTCTGTTCTTCTATGAGATTCTTTGCGCCATAACTCGATGGCATCTTTCTGGGACTGTCTGGCTTTCTTTTTCCATAATACTTCTTCTACTCGCATGATGCACTCGGCATCCCACGTACCTGATACGGGCCATCTATATTTCTCGTCTAATTCCTTGGTGTAATCCACCCATAAGTCTAGATATAATATGGCACTTAAGCCATGCTTATGATACATAAAATGACCTGGACTGTCCCTAGGCGGGACAGGAACTGCTTCCTCGAGCAATCCTTTTCTGGTTTTTAACTGACGTAACTTCGAGAATAGAGGCATTCTAGGCTGGAATCTAGGCACAATACAATACACGATAAACACAATAATAACTGGAAAAACAAATCACTCATACCACGACATTGAAAACACATGAAATAATATTTAAAATAACAGTTCGGACAGAACACATGAATTTCTCGAGAACAGAACTTACTAGAATGACTAGATGCACTGCTAAAACAGCACGAAACTTACCGGTCCCATAAAGAGACACGTCAGGACCCGCGTCCACCTAGGTGAACACTTCGTGTTGGATCTGCGTACCCAAACCCACGGACCAGAGACAAATTAATTGACCCTGTCTAGATACTACCCCAGCAACGGTACTCACCGGGCAGCAAGAACGGAAGGCTTCGGACTGGACTGGACTGCTACGACGACGGACTACGAACTTCGGACTTCAGTTACAGGTGGGCCTCCGGATACCTCGGACCTTGGACTCTCGGCTTGGGCTCTGGTCGGGACTCGCCGCGTTCCTCACCGCCTCGTCTGGATGCTGGACCGCAACCTCCGTCTCCTCCGTGGGCCTGAGGGATACTTGAAGCAGAAATATCTGCACGTGCACGGTATGGTTCCGTCACGGCTGCAGAGGATCAGGGGGCCTGCGTGGCTTCTCCGGCGCGTGGGGAAAGGGCAAGTCCCTATTCGGGCGCCATTATGTGGTAAATAAATAATTAATTACCGGTACTATTTTTCAATACAATCAATAAAACAGGTAGCTCAATAAATAAGAGTCAGGATTCGAGGTATCTTGAGTCGACAGGCTTTAATCAAGCATAAAGGACAGGAACAGGACAGCCTGTACGGGAATGGAATAAAGGCAGCTGCCGGGGGCAGGATCTGGGAATAAGGCTTAACATTTAACATGGGTGCACAGTATATATATATATATATCACCAAACCATTTTGCATTTCCTAAATAGCGAATTTTAAGGAATCGCTATTTAGGAAATGCAAAACGGTATGTATGTACAAAATCGCTTTCCAATAGCGATTCCTTAGCATTCCTAATTTGAGATTAGCAAATTGTTAATCGCAAATTACCCCTTCATTTCCATGGGCCAGGAGGCCCATAGGAATGAAAGTGCAATTTGCAATTAGCAATTTGCTGATCGCAAATTAGGGATTTTTCCAAGGGTGCAGGGGTGTCTCAAGAACACCCTGCTGCACCCCTGAAAAAGACATTTGGGGGCATATGGCGCACATACATGCCCTAAGGGCATGTATGGGCGTCATATGGCACCTTTGGTTTTTTTCAAAAAAGCTTTTTGATAAGAATTCGCAAATTACCACCAACTAGAAGTTGGTGGTAATTTGCTAATCCTTAATGGCATTTTTTGCATATTATTTGTTTGATACATTGCATTTAAGGAATCGCAAAATTTGCAATTCCTTAAGTGCAATTGCAAAATAAGGATTAGTAAATTTTGCTATTCCTTATTTTGCATCAAACTTGTTTGATACATACCATTTGTCTAATTAGCATTCGCAAAGGCCGAAATTCGCAGAATTTCGGCCTTTGCGAATGCTAAATAGCTTGATACATATAGCGGTATATGAATAATTGGTTGGACGGAGCACAATCTTCCTGTTACCGTAGGGTTTTCCGGTTGCCAAATTCTACTGCCCACGCCCAAATCCGGAAAGAATTTTCATTGTTTTCCCAGAGGTGGATAATGAGTGCACGCTACATTAACTATTGTTTAAAAACAAAGCATGCTATCCCTCACTCTCTAAAGAGCTGTCTATGGTTAGTCTTTAGCAACCACAAAACATCGTGGAATAAATATCTGACGTCATGTCTAGAATCCCTCCAAGCAAAGGACATATGGTCATCCCCGTTGCCCATTGCAGCGAAAACAAAACTAACCAAACAAGCAAAAAGTCTTTCAAGCGCCCTCGACGAGCAACGGGTCGCCCAGCTCTTTCATGGCCCCTGGGTCTCTAAATTATACACCCCGAAAATTCTCCCGTCGTATCTGGCAGCTTCTACGAAAGTGCATATAAAACTTCAATTGATGCGATTTCGTTTTGGTTTAATCCCGCTGATGGCATACAAGTTTGGCCAGGGGTACAGGAAAGGGGCATCATCTCAATGCCGCTTTTGCAAACAGGAAGAGGAAAACCTTATCCACATACTGTGCATTTGCCAAAAAACTTCGAGCCCAAAGAAACTTCTGGTTGCGTCCCCTTTGGCTTCTTCTCAACATCAGGACCTGCCAGGAAGCACTAGATGCCTGCATGAGAGGAGACTCTCCGCAGTTGGCGGCTCGTTTTGTTAAGTTTATTTTAGAAATTAATTCCCCAAAACTTGCTTTAGACCCAGCATGAGTTCCTTTCCTGGTGACATTACTGCACGTTTTTCTTTTTTTTTAATTTACAATTTTTCTGTTTTAATTGTTTTGTGCACCCTTTTACTCTTAATGTGTAACATCTATTTCAGTGCATGTACATTGCAATGATTTTAATTAATTGTGCAATAAAAACTTTTACTTTACTTACTTACCCCCACCCGACCCCCACTCCCCAAGTAGACATGTGGGCCTGTTGGGAGTGGTAGTGCAGGACCCCCCCCCCCACACACGCACACCCCCACCCTCCCAGGAGACATGTGGGCCTGTTGGGAGTTGTTCTGCTGGACTCTCACCACCCCCACCCCCCCCCCCCACCCCCCCCCCAGTAGACATGTGGGCCTGTGGGGAGCTGTAGTGAAGGACCCCCCCACACACACCCTCCCTCTCAGGGGACATGTGGGCCTGTTGGGAGTTGTAGTGCAGGACCCCCTCACATACCCCCACCCTCCCAGGAGACATGTGGGCCTGTTGGGAGTTGTAGTGCAGGACCTCCCTCCACACACCCCACCCTCCCAGGAGACATGTGGGCCTGTTGGGAGTTGTAGTGCAGGACCCCCCACACACCCCCACCCTCCCAGGAGACATGTGGGCCTGTTGGGAGTTGTAGTGCTGGACTCTCACCACCCCCACCCCCACCCCCACCCTACCAGTAGACATGTGGGCCTGTTGGGAGTTGTAGTGCAGGACTGCCCCCACACACACCCCCACCCTCCCAGGGAACATGTGGGCCTGTTGGGAGTTGTAGTGCAGGACCCCCCCACACACCCCCACCCTCCCAGGAGACATGTGGGCCTGTTGGGAGTTGTAGTGCAGGACCCCCCCCCACACACACACCCACCCTCCCAGGAGACCTGTGGGCCTGTTGGGAGTTGTAGTGCAGCCCCCCCCCTTACACACACACCCACCCTCCCAGGAGATGTGTGGGCCTGTTCGGAGTTATAGTGCAGGACCCCCCATACACACCCACCCTCCCAGGAGACATGTGGGCCTGTTGGGAGTTGGAGTGCAGGACCCCCCACACACCCCCGCCCTCCCAGGAGACATGTGGGCCTGTTGGGAGTTGTAGTGCAGGACCCCCCCCCCACACACACACCCACCCTCCCAGGAGACATGTGGGCCTGTTGGGAGTTGTTCTGCTGGACTCTCACCACCCCCACCCCCACCCCCCCCCCAGTAGACATGTGGGCCTGTGGGGAGCTGTAGTGAAGGACCCCCAGACACACCCCCTCCCTCTCAGGGGACATGTGGGACTGTTGGGAGTTGTAGTGCAGGACCCCCTCACATACCCCCACCCTCCCAAGAGACATGTGGGCCTGTTGGGAGTTGTAGTGCTGGACTCTCACCACCCCCACCCCCCCAGTAGACATGTGGGCCTGTTGGGAGTTGTAGTGCAGGACCCCCCCACACACACCCACCCTCCCAGGGGACATGTGGGCCTGTTGGGAGTTGCAGTGTTCACTGCTTGACCACATGCGAGCATAGGAAGGTAGGAGGCAACATTTGTGGTTGATCGTGGTGGGTGCATTTGAGCCCTGGCCTTCACATTTGGGTGACTGTGTGATTCACATGCATGGTTTGGAGCCTGGGAGATGTGTATTAGCAATTGTGCAAGGAAGAACATGACAGTGTGATAGTGGTAATTGGTATGTACTTACCAGCCTCAAGTCCCTCTTCTATTCCTTCCAGGCTATCAGGGTGCAGTATGCCAAGCACCTTCTCCTCCCATTCGGTAAATGGTATGGGATCCGGGGGAGTGCCGCCGCCAGTATGGTGTGCCCGCAGGTGGTTCTTGGTTCTTGGCCCGGATGCCCTTCACCCTTGTCTTGAGGTCGTGCCACCGCCTCTGGATGTCGTGTTTGGTGCGTGGCAAGGTCCCTGAGGCATTGACTCTGGTCACTATCCTGTCCCACATGGTGGTTTTAGTTGCAAGGTGGTCTGCTGGACTAGGGTACCAAACAAATGTGGTTCCACACGGATGATTCCATCCACATGACATTCAATTCACTCCCTGTGAACTTGGGGTTTTTCTTGGGTGTCATGATGTATGATATGCAAGGTGTTGGTGGTGTGGGTGTGCAGGTGTGTGGTATGTAGGGATGGTGCTGTGAGGGTTCGGCCAATCTGGGAATAAGGCTTAACATTTAACGTGGGTGCACAGTATATATACTTAAACAAATACATTACAGATGACGTGGGGCTGCCTAAGGATGGTAGGGCCGCAGGGATAGGGCGGCAAGGGTAGGGGTGGGGAAAGGGGCGGAACTCCTATCACAGGAGTGACACAGGAAAGGAGGTAGGCTAGATCGGAGGCAGGCCAGAGGTGTGGACCGGTGTGGATGACCCAGCGAAGAGTCAGCTGGGTCAGCGAGGGGTCATGACGGGTAAAGGCAGATGTGAAGCATGTGACCCATGGGTGTCTGTACAATAATGTCAATAGGAGGAGAAAACAGTTGGAACAGCAATTAAAGGAACAATTGAAAAGCAAAGTACACGCTTTGTATTTACATTAGTCCAATATAGAGCATACATCATCGCTAAACAGAGGTGCAATGGATTGGCAATGAGCAATGTCTAACTAGAGAGTGACAAGGCTGAAGGGAATTGGCAGTCCACTTTTGCAGAGAAGGCAGGGGGTGAGCGCAGGCAGACAGGGGATCAGATGGTGATAGTACTATTCCACTCATGAATGGTATTTAATCCGTTGTTGACGGAGTCACAGAGGGTCATCCTCCTGCATTCACTTTTGTTCAAGAGGGATCGGATGTCGGCCTCTCTTGTGGGTAGTGTCAGTTGTTCAATAACTTGCCATTTTAAGTCTGTGTCCTTATGATTTTTCTCAAGGTAGTGGTTTACCAGGGGCGTCGTGGTCACTTTGCAGTTAATGTGGCTTTTGTGTTGCACGATCCTGTTCTTGATGGTTTGTGTGGTTTGACTGTGGTAAATAAATAATTAATTACCGGTACTATTTTTCAATACAATCAATAAAACAGGTAGCTCAATAAATAAGAGTCAGGATGCGAGGTATCTTGAGTCGACAGGCTTTAATCAAGCATAAAGGACAGGAACAGGACAGCCTGTACGGGAACGGAATAAAGGCAGCTGCCGGGGGCAGGATCTGGGAATAAGGCTTAACATTTAACATGGGTGCACAGTATATATACTTAAACAAATACATTACATTCAATACAGTAGGCGTAGCAGTAGGCGTGACTCGTAGCAGTCGCGAAAGATAAGGGCAAAATGATGTAACAAGAAGGCGTGTACAGGGCGTATACATAGACATGTGATGTAAACGTAACAGAAGTGTCATAAACGGGGCGGAAACATGGAGGGGGCTACCTGAGCAGCTGGGACCTCTAACCTAGTGGTGCGCGCAAACGGGCAATGACGTGTTACCAGGGAGAACTGGGGGCTATGACTTCTGCGCTAGAAGAGGAGACTAAAGTCTGGAGTGTCAGAGCGACATGTACCCAAGGCATATCTGGTATCTGGTGTTTGGAGTACATATTGATAGAATCCAAAAGTTATCAGGGCAAAGGCTAATAGACACTAAGACTGGTGCATGCATAATTCTACATGTATTGGGTGTGCGAGGAATATTCTATGAATATTAATACAGTATTTCTCTTACATGGAGACATAAAGGCTAGACCATGACGGAAACTATTGATGCGATTCAGTAGCTTAGGAATGCAGAGAAGGAGGGCTGAACTGATAACTGGAAGCATAACATACTCTTGGCAGACTGGGAGGCAGAGCCAGGCTGGGCCGGGCACTGCGAGGCATGAAGTAAGCGAAGGGTCAGGGATACAGGTGGGGGCTGTATCGCTCCTCGGAGAGGGTTCAGGAGACAGGAGCTGAATCTGAGTCCGGGCCCTTTTGAGGCCTAGAAACGGGGACAATTCAATGAATTAACGTGCACACTGTGAAATGTGGCAACGTAGGTTTACATAGGCCTAATATTCGTTGGCTTCACGAGGACTGGTAGCTGGCATACTAGAGATGGACACAACTGTAATTGCGTCTTTAATCGATCAGAGGGGAATACATGCATATCGATCATGCACATATAACATAAGATGGGGAACACGTAGGCACATATAACATGGCAAAATTTACTTTTCCACATTCCCTCTTTGTGCCCTACGTTTCCATCAGGAAACATCAATATTCATGATACCATCTATTATTTCATATAGCATCATCTGTTCGTCTCGATTTGTCTTGGAACGGGATTTAGGACTAGGAATACAAGAGGTAGCACACATGCCGCAAATCGCAGGGCCACATTGTATACAGAGGCAGCAACTGAATATGATCATTACTGCAATACCTAGGAATGACAATACTTTCCATCCCCAGGCAGATATGATACTCCAGAGCCAACCGGACCATGTCCAGGTGCCTGGATTCTGGTGTAACTGATGGGCAATTTTATGAAGTCTGGTTATAGCTGAATAAACAGACGGCGCGTTATTAGGAATGAAAATGCAGCAACTAGATCCGATGACTCTACATGCTCCTCCTCTATCGGCCAGTATGACGTCAAGAACGAGAAGATTTTGGAGCACGACAAATCTCATAGCAGATTGCTCTTCAGTTAAGTTACCTAGAGCAGAAGTAGTCTCATTCACTACTGCTTCAAGGGTTCTGGTTAACCTACGTATTAGCTTACTATTCTGGATAGGTCCTATAAAGAAGAAGAAACCTTTATTGAAGTCTTGATACTGTTCTAGAGTAGTTTCAGTTTGATCGACAATTGGGGACTCGATCTCCCTTCTATGTCTGACGTGTACTAGATGTGTGTTTCTGTGATAATCAGATGGGGCTAGAAAAACTGGTGGCAGTAGGAAGGCAATGTAACATGTTCCATCCCAATCGAGGGGCAGACGAACATATGCGGTCTGACCACAAACAAAATAAGAATGACGTGAGGCTTTGAAAATAGATTTCCCACTGTCACTATACTTGACAATAGTAGTACAATCACTATGTCCCACATGTGCGGAACCATTCTTTCTGACACATAATTCGCCTTTGACTGGTAGTACTGAAATAGCAGGCAAATCTGGAGTAGTATCAGACTGAACATTCAGGACCATGAAATTCGAAGAATAATTACCTAAATCATATACTTCATTTTCTAGATCTAACCCTGTTCTATGGGAGAGACCTTGCTTGTCTGGAAAACATGTTCTATTCAGAAGGGACATATCATTGGAGGATGACGTTAAAGTGGACCATGCTCCACACGAACCATTATGTGAAAACGGATAAGGAAAGAGTGGCAGAACTCCCTTCGGTGTCTGGAAAGGGGGGAGTCGACCACACACCCAACAATTAGTGGCATTGCTGGTCTGGTGTGAATAGTGTAACATTCTGATGAATGTGTTATTTCGCATAGCAAGACGATAGGATAGCTCGTGAGGAGGCAGATCACTAAATGTGTGCTCTACTGTAGCATTAGAAAACATATTTACATGTGAAATTGGAAAACATAAATGTAAAGCATAACTTGTGCAGGTAACCATTAGACTCAAAAATAATAAGAAACTTAGAACAATAATACATCTTATAGAGTTTTGACTAACTCTCTCACTGTGGGGGTCTATCTCATACATGTCAGGAACCTGTCTAACCGTTTCACCCGAGAGGGACTTAGACAATTAAACTGGCTGACTTATTTTACTAGACCGGAGTTTCTGTTTATACTCCTGTTGCGGAGTTTTCTCTATCAGGGGAACTTTGAGTTCAGAGTCTGTTTTTAGGCAGTCTTTAGGAATAAGGCAGTCCTTAGCAAAAGTCTTTTCTCGTAATCCATGGAACTTCTTTATGTGGCTCAGGTGGACCCAGCCTTTCCTCCCCTCGAGTTTTACGGCGGTCCTTGTTGTAAGCAAAACCATCCGGGGCTCCTTCCAGCGGGGCTCCAGCGGACTTGAACGATCAAAATTCCTCACCAACACCAGGTCGCCTGGAATGACTTCATGCGGTTTCACCTCGGTGTTGTCTGGAAATGCGGCGGCAACCTGTGAACGACAAGAGTGTAGGGCAGACATCAAGGAAGCTAGGTAATCTGTCAGCATATTACTGGAAACATCTGTAATACTGCGGGGTCTAGGTGTACCCCACATGTTTGGGGGGCGGCCGAATACGACCTCATACGGGGACAGACCTGATCTGGAATGTGCAACCATCCTCATATAAAATAAAGCAACTGGCAGGGCAACTAGCCAGTCTACACCTTTTTCTCTAGATACTTTTGCAATGCGAATTTTCAAAGTCTGATTATGTCTCTCTACGAGACCGGCTGCTTCAGGATGGCGCACACAATGGAACTTCCACTGGTACCCTAACAGAAGGGAAACATGTTTCATTAGCTCAGATGAGAATGGCTGGCCGTTATCTGAATACACGACCCTAGGGAGTCCATAGCGGGGAAAGAATTCACGAACCAACTGCCTGGCAGTGGTCGCGGCTGTGTAATCTGGAACTGGGTATGCTTCTGTCCACCTGGACAAAGCGCATACAACTACGAGGACATACTTGAAACCTCGACATCGCTCCATCTGAATATAATCCATCTGGAGGACTTCAAAAGGGTGGTCAGGAGGTTGGAATCCACCTTGTTACACCTGGACACTTTTACCTGGGTTGAACTGACAACTTACTATACAGATACGGACTTTCTGCTTGGCTGCAGCTCGTAAGTGCTTGTTGAACTAAAGGTTCTGAATACTGTCTAACATAGCTTTTTCTCCTAGATGTGCTGGACTATGTGCGGTATTAATAATGACTTGAACCATAGAGTCGGGGAGAAACCATGTGGCCTTTCCCTTCGTCAACCATCCTTGATCTGTCTGGACCCCTCCTTGTTCGGACCATTTCTTGATTTCTTCGGGAGTAGCGTGTAACTGTATGTCTATGACATCTTGTGTAGGGTCCTTGACTGTCATACAAGTAGTCTGATCTGGAGTGAGTGTCTGTATCATGTTAACTGAAATGTCTGGGGTCTGAGCTGTAAGCTTGGCTGTTCGATCTGCTAGATCGTTACCTTGGGAAATGATGTCAGTAACTTTCGTATGTGCCTTGCACTTCATGATAGCAATAGCTGTCGGTAAATGTATTGCATCTAACAGAGCTTGAATGAGGAGACCATGCTGAATCTTGGTTCCATGAGAAGTCATGAAACCTCTCTCCTGCCAGAGCACTCCAAAGTCGTGTACGACTCCGAATGCGTAACGTGAATCTGTATATATGTTTACTTTCAGGTTCTTAGCACGTATGCAGGCTTGGGTCAGAGCAACTAGCTCTGCTGCTTGAGCAGACAGGGTGTCAATACGATGTGTTTCTATAACTTCGGTGTCAGTAGTCACTGCATACGCGGCTACTAGTTCTCTTGTACTAGTTCTCATACATGAACCATCCACATAAAGTGTCAGGTCGGGATTAGGTAATGCAATGTCTGTCAGGTCTTGTCTTGGCTTTGTCATAGTGTTGACAACTTCCACACAATCATGTGTGGCAGGATTTGAAGTAACTGACGGTAACAGTGTAGCAGGATTTAGAATGTTGCAGCGTCTGATTTCTATGTGTGGCTGGAACAGTGTCAGTTCATAACCTGTTAAACGTGCAATTGTCAAGTGCTGAGTCTGTGTTCGGTTTAAAAGAACTTCCACGGAATGTGGAACTTGTACTGTCAGGGAGTGTCCTAATACTATGGAATCACTTTGTCTGATAGCTAGAGCTGTGGCTGCAACTGACTTGAGGCACGCAGGCAGAGCCTGGGCTACTGGATCTAATGTGCTCGAAAAATAAGCACAGGGCTTGTACTGTCCTGCTTGATCTTGTGTGAGAACAGATAATGCAGTACCATCACGTTCTGTGACAAAAAGTGTAAAAGGCTTACTGTAGTTCGGTGTTGCTAGAACAGGTGCTTGGCATAAGGCTTTCTTTAATTCATTGAAAACAAGTGTATGTTCCTGGGTCCAAGGGAGGACAGTCGATACGGCTGCCTCCTGTGTCGTTAACTGTATCAGTGGCTTGGCTAGAAATGCATACTGAGGAATCCATTGTCTGCAATAAGAAGTGAGGCCAATAAAAGCTCGTACCTCCTTCTGTGTCTTGGGCTGTGGAAGACTCTCTATTAACTGGATACGGTCTGGTGTCAACTGCCTACCCCACTTGGACAGTAAGTGTCCTAAGTATACCACTTGCTGGACACAGAATTGTAATTTGGAAGGGGACACCTTGTGCCCCTGCTCGGCCAGAAAATACAGGACTGTTAGTGACGCTCGCTCGCAGTCACGTTCAGAACGGGCTGTGATCAGTAGATCATCGACATACTGGAGCAGGGCAGTGTCAGTTGGCATGTGAATATTGTCTAGTTGTCTCTTAAGTGCTTGACTGTAAATACTAGGACTTTCTGTAAAACCTTGAGGAGCTCGTGTGAATTTATAGCTTCTTCTATTTAAACAAAAACCGAAAAGGTACTGGCTGTCTGGATGAATGGGGACACTGAAAAATGCGTTCTTGAGATCGATAACTGTGAAGAATGTAGCTTCAGAATCAATGGCTGTCAATAGGGAAGAAATATCTGGGACTACTGGATACTGGGGTATGATACATTTATTAAGCTCTCGAAGGTCAATCACTAATCGATATACTGGAGGTGCATTTGGATCAGTACGTTTCAGGACTGGAATGATAGGAGAATTACATACATTGGAGTCAGTTTCTACAACCACTCCTTGAGCAATAAGTTCGTCAATAATTTTGGATAAGGCTGCTACAGCCTCAGGTGGCAATCTGTACTGTCTGATTCGTGGCAAAACTATACCTTGCTTGAGAGTCACACGATGGGGTGTGATATGCATACAACCTACATCAGTTGGACCTTGCGCCCATAAATGCTGTGGTACATTCAATAATCTTGGATCAAAATCACGTAATACATAATTACCTTTAAAGTCACGTAAAAACAATCGGACCCCTTCTGGGGAGCAGCAAATTACTGCACCTAATTCTTTTAATGTTTTAATGCCTAACAAATTTTCTGGACATGCTTTCGTAAGTAACAAATCAGTAGTTCGGGACAATGGACCAACTTCTAGAGTAACTGGTTTCGAAATTTCATTAACAATCGGCTTTCCTGAAAATCCAAGGGAAACATTTTTAGAGCCTGAGAGCGGAGCCCCTGGAACCTCGTCATGACTGATAGTAGTCCTACTTGCCCCTGTATCAATCAAAAACTTTCTGTCCTTCCCTAATACTTGACTGTGTACATAGGGACCCTCTTGATCTACAGGTATCTCGATGAGAGGCAAGCCTACCTCCCTCTCTAGGCTGTTTCATGAATACTGTTGATACTCTGGATACTCGGACTGGGCATATTGGTACATCTGCTGTGTAACATGCTGTGTTGCAGCGATAGGCTGCGGTGCTGAAACTGTCTGTTGTGCATTCTGTGGTGGCTGAGAAGTCTGTGAAACTTGTTCTTGTCTAGCCGGACGTGGTCTTTCTTTAGTCTTGCCAGTAGCTATGTTGTGTTTCAGAACTGCACACTCGTTTATAAAATGACCTGGCTGTTTACAGTAATTGCAAGTCCCTTTAACGGGAGCTGCAGGATGACTGGCTTGATTCGGACCCCTCTTCTGACTGTCTTGTGGAACAGATTGTGCAACTAATACTTTCATTTTCGTATCTTTCATACGTCTCCTTTCGTGTTCTTGCTCTTCCCTGATTCTGTTCTGGTGATACTGGAGCATTTGTAACATCTGTGACGGATTATTAGCTTGCCAACTACTTTCGACTTTCAATACTCGATTTTTAACTTGTGGACTTGAATTCTCGACCAATTTGGTAACAAAGAGATGAGGGTACGATTCACTACTTGTCTTCAGACCACTGTTAATAATAAAACATTTTTCAAATCTAGAATAAAAATCACTAGTGTCTTCATCCTGTTTCTGTTTACAAGCTGAGATTGCATCCCAATCTTCCTTTTTCGTGGCTAGTAACCTTGGCAAAACCTGTATCAATAACTCGGGCAATTCTTTAACTTTACCCCCAAGACCGGTACCTGGTACTCGTGAATTATCTTCAGCTTCTAGAGCTGTCCAATCTATCTTTTTCTCTCCCACCTCCCATTCTTTTTCCTTGAGTTTTTCATATACCCCTGCGGGCAACAGGACCTTTAACATTTTAATGATATCAGGATACGTGTATTCTCCCATACGGAGCATGTCTTTTAATTCTCGATGGAACCCTGCTGGATCTTTGTCATGACAGGGAATTAACTTTTTCATCTCTAAGAGTTCCATCTTTGTGATAGGGGTGTAAACAAATACTCGTTCTAGATCACCACCCGCTGTCCTAACTGGGTGTACTTCTCGTAACGGGTGCTGTCTATCTATGTAGAATGATTTACTTTCTGGAGGTGAGACACGAACAAAATGCGGATTCAGAAACGTTCGATATTTGTGGCGCTGTTCTAGAATGATACTAATTAAATCGGTACCTAGGCCTCTCCATCTATACTGGAGTAACTCGTTCAGAACATCATGTAACGGACCTGGATCAGAATGCTGTCCCTCATACAGTGTAATGAGGTGCTGGATCATATACATACCCACCAGTCGCTGCTCGGCTGGGGGCAGTTTCAGAAACATTTGTGCCACTATTTCGTCTGGAAAAGTGGTAGAATCAGTAGTCCATCGGACTGCTGATCGGGCTAGTTCTTGTTCATGCATGGTACTAAGTTCACTATAACCGATTCGTGATTTCAGAATGTGATCGGTAGCTTGAAATACTTGCTCAAGAGAACCTTGTTCTGGTGCTGGAGGAGGGAAAACGTTCTTGTGTTCTAGGCGTGAATGTCGGTCGGGAAGTCTAGTTCTACCTACATACGCTATTCTGGAGGGATTCTCGTTGTCTACCTCTTCAGTATCAGAGGCGTCTTCTTTCTCGGTTACTTGTGCTGCTTCTCGTTTCTCGTGTAACTTTATTATTTCCCTACGGATCTTCTTGTACATACTCTCTATACAGTTATGTGTCTTGTGTCTTCCCTCGGCTATATGGTCACTCCACCTGGTCAGGACTTTCATTTCTTCCGGATCTTTATCCGGATAATCTTGTTCTCTTATTAAACAATTAATTAGAAACTTTAAAAGCATGAGCTGAGTCTCGACTTTTCTTTGAGCCATGGCGTCGCCAATACTTCCTGGATCTACTCCTGTACGGATGAAACGATATATTCTGTCTAGATAACCTTTCATATTCGGCAGGGTGTCCAAATATTCGGTCACCCGTCTTACACGCAATGAATACAGGACCATATCATCATCGCCTGGGACTGGATCATAACAGCATTCGGTAAGGGCTCGCTTGATATCTGCAACTGACTGAAGTTTGGGCGAACGCTGTAACGCTCGTGCATGTAGCTCGAGTAACGTTAGACGTCTGTGTTGAGGCGGGGTTCCAGGAGGACTTCCCCCCACTGCTCCTTGACTAGAATCGTCGACGGGTATTGTACGTGCAGGGAGAGTGACTGATGTAGCGGGTACATGTACTGTAGGCTGGGCCGGGGGTACCGTAACAGGTGCTGCAACGGGTGCCCCGGTGGCTGGAGGAACAGGAATTACATTATTTACGGGAGCTGGCGGAACAGGATTGGCATATTCTGGAACTGTGTCGTCCAAATAGGACGAGAGAAAAATATCAGCTGCGGTCGGTTTGTGACGTAGCTTAATCGGAACTAATGGTGGCGGAAAATTACATGGTGCTTCCGGGGTTGCTTTTGGCAAGCCCTCGGCAAGAAGAGGATACATACCCTTAATAAGGGCATTTCTCTGTCTGTCTGACTGTTCGGCTTTAACTCGTTCACCTACTTCGATTAATTCCTTTTCTTGGGCTTTTTCTGAGGATTCCCTACTTAATTCTGTTTTTCTGATTTCTTTTTCTGTTCTTCTATGAGATTCTTTGCGCCATAACTCGATGGCATCTTTCTGGGACTGTCTGGCTTTCTTTTTCCATAATACTTCTTCTACTCGCATGATGCACTCGGCATCCCACGTACCTGATACGGGCCATCTATATTTCTCGTCTAATTCCTTGGTGTAATCCACCCATAAGTCTAGATATAATATGGCACTTAAGCCATGCTTATGATACATAAAATGACCTGGACTGTCCCTAGGCGGGACAGGAACTGCTTCCTCGAGCAATCCTTTTCTGGTTTTTAACTGACGTAACTTCGAGAATAGAGGCATTCTAGGCTGGAATCTAGGCACAATACAATACACGATAAACACAATAATAACTGGAAAAACAAATCACTCATACCACGACATTGAAAACACATGAAATAATATTTAAAATAACAGTTCGGACAGAACACATGAATTTCTCGAGAACAGAACTTACTAGAATGACTAGATGCACTGCTAAAACAGCACGAAACTTACCGGTCCCATAAAGAGACACGTCAGGACCCGCGTCCACCTAGGTGAACACTTCGTGTTGGATCTGCGTACCCAAACCCACGGACCAGAGACAAATTAATTGACCCTGTCTAGATACTACCCCAGCAACGGTACTCACCGGGCAGCAAGAACGGAAGGCCTCGGACTGGACTGGACTGCTACGACGACGGACTACGAACTTCGGACTTCAGTTACAGGTGGGCCTCCGGATACCTCGGACCTTGGACTCTCGGCTTGGGCTCTGGTCGGGACTCGCCGCGTTCCTCACCGCCTCGTCTGGATGCTGGACCGCAACCTCCGTCTCCTCCGTGGGCCTGAGGGATACTTGAAGCAGAAATATCTGCACGTGCACGGTATGGTTCCGTCACGGCTGCAGAGGATCAGGGGGCCTGCGTGGCTTCTCCGGCGCGTGGGGAAAGGGCAAGTCCCTATTCGGGCGCCATTATGTGGTAAATAAATAATTAATTACCGGTACTATTTTTCAATACAATCAATAAAACAGGTAGCTCAATAAATAAGAGTCAGGATTCGAGGTATCTTGAGTCGACAGGCTTTAATCAAGCATAAAGGACAGGAACAGGACAGCCTGTACGGGAATGGAATAAAGGCAGCTGCCGGGGGCAGGATCTGGGAATAAGGCTTAACATTTAACATGGGTGCACAGTATATATACTTAAACAAATACATTACATTCAATACAGTAGGCGTAGCAGTAGGCGTGACTCGTAGCAGTCGCGAAAGATAAGGGCAAAATGATGTAACAAGAAGGCGTGTACAGGGCGTATACATAGACATGTGATGTAAACGTAACAGAAGTGTCATAAACGGGGCGGAAACATGGAGGGGGCTACCTGAGCAGCTGGGACCTCTAACCTAGTGGTGCGCGCAAACGGGCAATGACGTGTTACCAGGGAGAACTGGGGGCTATGACTTCTGCGCTAGAAGAGGAGACTAAAGTCTGGAGTGTCAGAGCGACATGTACCCAAGGCATATCTGGTATCTGGTGTTTGGAGTACATATTGATAGAATCCAAAAGTTATCAGGGCAAAGGCTTATAGACACTAAGACTGGTGCATGCATAATTCTACATGTATTGGGTGTGCGAGGAATATTCTATGAATATTAATACAGTATTTCTATTACATGGAGACATAAAGGCTAGACCATGACGGAAACTATAGATGCGATTCAGTAGCTTAGGAATGCAGAGAAGGAGGGCTGAACTGATAACTGGAAGCATAACATACTCTTGGAAGACTGGGAGGCAGAGCCAGGCCGGGCCGGGCACTGCGAGGCATGAAGTAAGCGAAGGGTCAGGGATACAGGTGGGGGCTGTATCGCTCCTCGGAGAGGGTTCAGGAGACAGGAGCTGAATCTGAGTCCGGGCCCTTTTGAGGCCTAGAAACGGGGACAATTCAATGAATTAACGTGCACACTGTGAAATGTGGCAACGTAGGTTTACATAGGCCTAATATTCGTTGGCTTCACGAGGACTGGTAGCTGGCATACTAGAGATGGACACAACTGTAATTGCGTCTTTAATCGATCAGAGGGGAATACATGCATATCGATCATGCACATATAACATAAGATGGGGAACACGTAGGCACATATAACATGGCAAAATTTACTTTTCCACATGACCAATGTAGAAAAGTCCGCATGGGCATTCAATGGCATATATTACATTCGTGGATCTGCAGTTGGTGTGGCTTTTTAGGGTATGAGTTCTGTCCTTGTATTTGAACACTTTGGTGTTGGTTGTAAGTTCACATACTGAGCAGCTCTGGCATTTAAAGTGGCCAAGGACTGGCGGCAAACCCCATGCTGCAGTGATGCTCTGGTGATCTGGTGTTTTTTCTGGCCAAGTGATTGCACGTACCAAGTGGGATGACAAATTGTTTCCTCTTTGATAGGAGAAGAGAGGTTCGTCTTTGAACGGTTCGAAGGGACGGAGGATAGACCAGTTCTTTTTGATTATTTTGGCCACTTTATTGCTGCTGGGACTAAATTTGGAAACAAACGGGATTCTTGTTAAGGGTTGTTTGTTCTGGCTGGAGAGGAGATGTTCCCGGTGGCAATACCACGCTCTTTTTCGGGCTCTTGAGACCAGTCGTTTTGGGTATCCTCTGGCGATGAGTTTTTTTGGTCAGAACATCGGCCTCCCTGAAGTAATCGCAGCGCCATTTGCAGTTGCGCCTGATTCGAAGAAATTGTCCAAATGGCAGTCCATCTCTGAGTCCTCTCGGGTGGTAGCTGGCATATTGGAGCAATGTGTTTCTTTCCGTAAGTTTTCGGAATAAGCGGGTTCCCAGTTTGCCATCCTCCACATGAATGGTGACGTCTAGGAAGGGTAAGTCATTCTGTTTGCATTTGCCTGTAAAGCGGAGATTTTCCTGCGAGTGATTCAACCAGTCAATAAAGGACATGAGGGCCTCCTTGGTACCCTTCCAAAGTAGCAGGATATCTTCGATATATCGATGCCATAAGTTGATGTTGTCGTGGAATGGATTGGTCGGTTGAAGGATGAGGGTTTTTTCCAGGTGATGGACATATAGTATTGCAAAGTTGGGGGCAAAGCAAGCGCCCATTGATACTCCCTTGATCTGTAAATAAAAGGTGTCTTTGTAAAGGAAGTAGTTATTTTGGAGCACAATGCGTAAAAGATCCATGATAAAATGAGGTGGTATTTTGGTGGGTTGAGGTCTGGAGTGGAGAAGGTTTTCGATCACTTGTAAACCTTCATGGTGGGGAATGTTCGTGTATAACGACTCGATGTCCAGTCCTGCCATGAGATTTTGTTCTTCATTGTACTAGATGGTGTTTATAAGGTCTGTGGTGTCTCTAATGAATGTATCCGTGAGGGGGACACATTCTTTGAGAAGGGCATCGATGTATTTCCCTACTGGTTCTATAATAGATCCACAACCAGAGACGATGAGTCTACCGGGTGGGTTATTTTGGTCCTTGTGGATCTTCGGCAAAACGTATATAACAGGAGTGCGTGGGTGGGGTTTGTTTAGGAAAAGGCATTCCTTGTGGGTGATTATATCCATCAATTTGGCTTGTTCGGTTACATCCATGATCTTCTTCCTGATTTCTTGCAGTGGGTCTTTGGTAAGTGGGCGGTAATGTTCGGCATTGCTGAGCTGGCGTTTAATTTCACAGTCGTATTTGTCAGCTTGTATAATGACAATTCCTCCGCCTTTGTCCGCAGGCTTTATAATAATGTCTGTGTTATTTTTCAAGGCCTCGAGTGCCTGTTTTTCAGCGAGGGGAATGTTGTAAGGGACAAATTTTGGTTGCGACTGTAGTTCAGTGATGTCACGGAGTACTAACCGTTCAAAAGCTAGGAGTTTTATAACACACCCTACATCCCTCCCAGAACCAAAAACTGGGGCAGATCCCGGAACAACCAACGTATCACCTTCTCGGACTCATCAAACACCTCTGCCGAAGAATCAGACCCTGGAGAAAGCTCCAGCGCCAGTGGACCCTCCAACAGACCACCACCCCTACTCCCCCAAGGTTTTTTAGACCGGGGCCGCGGACGCGGCCAACCTCCTCCACGACAAACAAGAGCTCGCCAATATCAACCGCAGCTACCGGGAGAGAGACAAACATGCAACCGATACTACCAATGGGGTCCTCCCCAATAACGACCCCTCTGACCGAATCTAATTCTCCTACCACCATCAACAATGAAGTCATACCAATCTTTAACCTCTCCAGTTATGCCCTGACCAATGAGGAAACATGTATTCTATCTCGAGGCCTGAGTTTTGTCCCGACTGAAAGAACTAATTACCTGGAATTGCAATCGAGCATCCTCAGATTCTTCCGAAGAATACGCCTTAGATAGTTCTTCATTAATGAACCCGAACCGAATGTACCTATGCCACAACGGTTCCACCCACCGTCATCTTTCAACCCTCCATCACCCACCATGCCACCTGAAATCCTAGCTTTTGAACGGTTAGTAGCCGTGACATCGCTGAACTACAGTCGCAACCACAATTTGTCCCTTACAACATTACCCTCGCTGAAAAACAGGCACTCGAGGCCTTGAAAAATAACACAGACATTATTATAAAGCCTGCGGACAAAGGCGGAGGAATTGTCATTATACAAGCTGACAAATACGACTGTGAAATTAAAAGCCAACTCAGTTATGCCGAACATTACCGCCCACTTACCAAATACCCACTGCAAGAAATCAGGAAGAAGATCATGGATGTAACTGAACAAGCCAAATTGATGGATATAATCACCCACAAGGAATGCCTTTTCCTAAACAACCCCAACCCACGCGCTCCTGTTATATACGTTTTGCCGAAGATCCACAAGGACCAAAATAACCCACCCGGTAGACCCATCGTATCCGGTTGTGGATCTATTCTAGAACCAGTAGGGAAATACATCAATGACATTCTCAAAGAATTTGTCCCCCTCACGGATACATTCATTAGAGACACCATAGACCTTATAAACACCATCGAGGACCTTGACTACGACGAAGAACAAAATCTCATGGCAGGTCTGGACATCGAGTCGTTATACACGAACATTCCCTACCATGAAGGTTTACAAGTGATCGAAAACCTTCTCCACTCCAGACCTCAACCCACCAAAATACCAACTCATTTTATCATGGATCTTTTACGCATTGCGCTCCAAAATAACTACTTCCTTTACAAAGACACCTTTTATTTACAGATCAAGGGAGTATCAATTCTTTATTTCGATCTTTGCGATCATAAAAGATATGCAGGCAAACAACATTACACCATTAAAAACTGTATATAAAGATAGATTCATCAGTTTAAAGTCCATAAAATCAATTTCTAAGTTTAAAAAGCGCATCTTTAAGATAAAATCATTTTCTAGGTTTTACAGTTGGATTTTTAGAGTATGTTAGGGACAAATTAGTCGTGGCACAGCGGAATCACTTATAATTCTAGCGCGAGCTCTCCACATTGCTGTCAGGAACTTCGCCATTACAAACACTGTAGGAGATGCAAGGTCAGTTTTGAGGACTCTATAGGCTGGGGCATAAGTTCGAAAGCCCAAGTTCCTTAGGTACGGTATGAGCCAGTAGCTCCTAATTTTGCGGTAAGCTTTACAGAATAAAACCACGTGTACATCATTTTCTAGTTTATAGTTACACGCGGGACAGTTGGGTGAGGCCTGGTTACCATCCCAGTTTTTAGTGAGGGACCTCAAGGGAAGAGAACCATATCTCCATTGTAGGAACATTTTCCTGACATGTACAGGGGACATTGCATCGAGGACATATTCAAAGCTATAAATGTCTTTTGTTTTGATGAATATGTCAGTTAGAGAGCCCTCCCGGATTGAGGTGATGGAACTCTGCAGCATAAAACCATAAAAAAGTTTAGAAAGTGCTTTCCTGGGAAGCCTTAGAGATGTTAATTCTGGATTATTCCATAGCTCTGGGACTCCTAGGGTCATACATATGTCTCTTATATACTTGAGCCATTGAATTTTGGATACTGGTATCGTTCTGAGAAGCTCCTGCAATTCGCTTCTATAATGGCTCAAATCTTGACTACTCCAGAGGCGCCTCCAATAAGTCAACGGTTTGAGGCTCACTTCTTCACTAATTGGACACAATGCCAAGTCCATTCTTAACGGAAGTAGTGGAGTGCTTGAGGGAAGAGCCGTCAAGTGTCTAATGAAGTTATTCTCGGCTACTTGTATGGAGTGAAGCGGTGTGTGTCCCCATAATTCAGCCCCATAGATAATGCCACCTCGTGCTTGGGCCTTATAAATTTGTATTGCTGGTGCCAGTGGACGAAAGGGGGATTTTTTTTGCGATTCTTGTGATTGCACCCGCCCTCTGGATTAGTTTAGTGGTTGCTTTTGTTTTGCGTGGCAGCCAGGTTAAATTGTGATTGAGTGTTATGCCCAAATACTCAATCACATTAACTCTCTCCAGAGGTGTTGGCCCCAGACGTGGATTTGGGCAATTTTTATGCTTGCGGCTCAGAATCATGAATTTGGTCTTCGTTGGGTTTATTTCTAATCCCCTTTTGTTACAGAAGTCCAAGAATCCATCCAGGATCCTTTGCAGCCCCATTGGTGTCTTTGACAGCAGCAGGGTGTCATCCGCGAACATAATCGCCGGCACCCTACTGCTGTTCAATTGTGGCGCATCGATATTGGCGATTCTACACAGGTGCTCTATCACCCTGTTTGTAAATAGGCAAAACAGGGTCGGCGCCAACACGCATCCCTGCCTTACCCCACGTTGGACAGGGAACCTATCTGTAAGCCTACCTCCCTTTCCATATCTTACTTGGGCGTAATTATCTGTGTGGAGCCTAATGAGAATCTGGAGGATGTCTCCAGGGACACCCATGTCCTCCAATACCGCCCACAACCTGGCCCGAGGGACCAGGTCGAAGGCGGCACGGAGGTCCACAAAAACTGCATAAAGTGACCCCCCTTCTACATACGCAGTTTTCCAGAATAGGATATTTAGTCTCAGTATTTGGTCCACTGTTGAGACACCCTTCCTGAAGCCCGCTTGAAGGGGACTCAAGATCTCTGTCTCTTCCATCCAACATTGGAGTCTATCCAGGATCAGCCTTCCAAACAGCTTTTGACTGACATCAATGAGGCTAATCGGGCGATAATTAGCGGGGAGCAGAGGCGAGCCCTTTTTGTATATGGGTAGCACCTCTGCTCCCAGCCAAGTATCTGGTAGCCTCATTCCCCCCAGGACTGCATTAAATAAAACCATCAGATATGGAGCCCAGATCACAGGTTCCTGCCTAAAAAGGTCGCCTGGGATCCCATCTAATCCCGGGGCTTTTCCAGATGGCAGGCCCGATATGGCCACCTCAACATCTTTCAGGGTAAAGGGGGCTGATTTGTGTGTGGTGATAGTACTAGGTGCAGATGGCTCTAGCTCCTCTGCCTCGGGGGCGTATAGCCCCTGGAAGTGATCTTGCCAAACATTGGCTGCAATGTTTGGTTCCATTGCAGATGGAAGGTCTGCGCAGCTATGGTTGATGATTCTCCAGAATCTACGAGAGTCCCTATCGACTAGGGACTCTGCCAGATTCTCCCAGTGTTGTATATCCCACTCCAATCTTGCGTTATTTAGAAGTGTCTTATAGGCACGCCTTTTGGAACGAATCTCCACCATACTACCTCCCTCTTTTATGGTCATGATAAGGTCTTGTTTTGCCCGACGGCATGAACGATTATACCAGGAGTTGGTGAATTGCCCTTGTGTTTTCGGGCGGTCCTTAACAAAAAAATCTAGTTCAAGCTTCTGGGTCAAATGAGTATGAATTTGAGCTAAGTCCTCATTTCTCTCTGTAGTGGACAGTGGATCCCATAGGTCAAAAGCCTCCTCAAGAATGGGAATAATCCCAGCATAGAGAGAGGTAACCCTTTCTTCGCTGGAGGCGAGGCTATCCCATTTTATCCGCCTCCTGTTATTCTCTAAAAGGATTCCTCCTGTCTGTTTCTCCTCGCCAGTCGCTTTCTCCCAAGGGATCATGTATTCTAGCTCCAGGGTGTTATGGTCACTATCATGTCTTGGTGTTATTTTAAAATCGACCACCCTTTTCCATGTCTTTAACTGTACAAGGATGTAGTCAGTTCTAGATTCCCTCCCTTGTTTATTAAAAGTACATTGGGAAGGAATGTCAGACCGAGTGCGGACGTTGCAAGCTCTCAACCCATGTGTGAGATTAAAGGTGTTGATCTGCACAGCCAGAGTTGTCCTTGCTCTGGGAGGAGGTGCTTCCGTCCGAGGGACCTGCCAACTCGAATCCTCCTCTAAGGAGGGTCCATCGAGTAGACCAGGTAGAGGCTCAAAATGTGAGTTGAAGTCACCTCCTATTAGATAAGACAAGTTCTCGGGGATAGTTTCCAGTAGGCAAGAAAGGAGCTCTATAGTTTTGGAGGTGGACCCATTTTTAACTGGCCTTGAGTAGATATTAATAACCAACAGCTTCAAATGGCCTGGCCATTCAAGGACAACAGCCAGTATGTCTACAGAGTCTACTGGATATCTTGAGGCTCGGCATCCTATGTCCGAGGCCACCCAAATCGCTAAGCCTCCAGATGGTCTGCCTTTCCCACCCCAAACCGCAGGGATTGAGAATATATGGAAGCCCCGATAGTGGGTCTCATCCCTTGACCAAGTCTCTTGAAAAAGACAGACACTATTTGATTGTATTAATTCCGCCCATGCATCTGTGTCTATTTTGTTTGACAGGCCAGCGACATTCCACGAGAGAATATTTAAGGTTTGTGGGGCTTTTTGGATGTCCGGTTGCTTTGGCATAGGGATTGTATTTTCTGGCAAATGAGGACTTACTATTTCCCCCTCGGCTACCAGCGGGACATCTCTAATGATATCCGATTTATATAGAACGTCAAGTGGTTCAGTAATCCCAGAAGTATCCATCTCCTGGGTACAGATTGGGGGGGAACGGTTCGGACATTTGATTCCTGCCATTTGCACATACATTCGAGGTGTGGAGGCCAGCTGTCAATCAACCATTTCAAGGCAATCATAGTGGTTGTACAAAGGTAGGGGTAGTGGCTGGTAAACTCTCTGAGGCCACGGGTCATCTCTAACAAATCCACCCCCTACCGTCCTTCTCGGGAGAGTTTCCCATCCATGGGAGTCACTATATATATTTGGGCGGAATGGGGGTATTTGTGGTTGAATGAAGGGTATCCTCCTCCTTCCTTGATTGCCCTGCCAATTTCCCTTAAAATTCTGATAGTGTCCTCTACTCTGAGGCTTAGCCGTATATTCATTGGGTGGATAAAAAAACGAGAGGGGGACTGGCTGGATGTTACTACCTTCGTCTTCTAATGATGGATTACAGACAAAAGTAGCTGTTCTTGGGTCTCTAAAACTCACCAGTAGGCAATCACCGCTGATTGTTTTTGGACTCTTGCCTACCCAGGAGACCCTTCTGACCATGCGAATATCGCTGGTCATGCCTCCAGGGAGTGGTCTGTGCGTCGAAAGCCAGTTGATGACCTTATTTTTTTAGAGATTCTTCAGTTTCGTAGGAATCTGCTTTTAATTCTGGTACCCCAACTAAGATGACAGTATATGGGGCGACCTCGGGTGGTAAATTGACAGTAACCGTTCTAGGTGCCTTTGCCTTTTTGTGATCATCCATATCATGGTTAACGTTTAGGGAAGGTGTTGAGGAGTTCATTAATTGCGGGACAGGAAGCACTTTGGTCTTGTCTACTATTAATTGCTGTTTTGTTGCATGTGGTTGTTTGGCTAAACCGGAGGTCAATTTTGCAACAGTTTTGGAATTTGATGTTGTGTGTTGGTTAGTACATACATTTGGATTATTTTTACCTGTTGTGGATGCTATTACTGCTTCATTAGATGTTACAAGTTTTTGAGTGACCGGGCTACTATTATATTGTGTATCTATGTAGGATGGGGTAGGCCCTACAGCCCCAGGTTTCCAGCTGTCCATGATCTGCATAGCTGTTTTCTCTATTTTTATTATTCTCGCCTCCATTTTTATTAGGCGTGCTTCTAAAGGACCTATAATTGACTTCAAGAGGTGACCTATATCAGCTAAGGTTATATCCTCTTCTGGTGACTCTAGGTTTTGGTCTACAGTAGGTGGTATGTGGTCAGTGGGGATATTACTGTGCAGCTGCTGCGAATGGTCAATTACTATCACCGGTGAAGCTTTTTCCTGGGTGTTGTGGTTTAGGGTGGCTAGGGTAGGGGTATTCCCTGTTTGTTCTTTAGGAATTTTAGTCTTTTTTCCCCTAGTTGGATTTTTTCCCTGTATCCTTTTTTGGATGGCTCCTTCCCTTGTTCCTCGGTTGATGCTTGGCGTCCCTGACGAAATTGGGTTAATGCTTACTACACTCAATTCCTCCCTGGTTAAAGCGGGGCATGGATTTGGTGTGGCAGTAACCTCCCCCAGATTTTTGTCAGTAGGGAATTGGGCAGTTTGTATTGAGGGCAATGGGAGAAGACTCATATCCTCTAGATCATTTATTGTGTCCTCAGTAAGGTCTAAACCATCGGATTGCTGAGCCCCACCCTGAGCACCATCTTGTAGTGTGTTTCTAATGCGCCTATCTTCAGGGGTTTTTGCCATAGCTATAGCACCCATTGAGGACCGCTTAACCCACTCTATCTCTTGGGAAATACGTCTTTCCAGTAGATGGATATCGTCTATCAAAAGGGAGCCTGCTTTCAAGAAATAGTTATCAATTGTGCCCTGGGTTGGGGCGGTTGATGTATGGCCGGTAGCTGCCTGATTAACTTTACTCCTGGTCTCCATTTTGCTCATGGTTGGAGTTAGGGCTGAGTAGGAAGTGCAATTGGAGATAATGCTTTAGACTGGAGGATGGATATGTTGACAATACCTGATGTAAATGGGGTGGGCCAGTCCAGTCCTCTCCGTACTCGAACGGCCTCAAACGGCCCAGTCTTTGCCCAGTCTTCGCCCGGGCTGCGTCCCGCGCTGTGGGAATTAAAAGTTGTAATATAGGGGGCGTGATGGGCGGGGGGCGGGCCAGCAGGGAGAGCGGACCGGAAGCTAGCCGTCGGTCTTGCAGGGACTTCTGGGTATTGAAGTCCCGCACGCTCGCAGCCCCGCTGTAGCCTCACACCCGGTTCCGCCTTACCGCCACAGATAATGCTCCACGGTAAAGTTGTCCCGTCACCCACAGGTCGAGGGGTGAAGATGGTGCGCTGATGCGCTGGATAAAGTGCTGCTGTGCCTCGCTGGTTGAATCCAAGAGCCTCCGTTGACAAACGAGTAAGGGAGTATCAATGGGCGCTTGCTTTGCCCCCAACTTTGCAATACTATATGTCCATCACCTGGAAAAAACCCTCATCCTTCAACCGACCAATCCATTCCACGACAACATCAACTTATGGCGTCGATATATCGATGATATCCTGCTACTTTGGAAGGGTACCGAGGAGGCCCTCATGTCCTTTATTGACTAGTTGAATCACTCGCAGGATCATCTCCGCTTTACAGGCGAATGGAAATAGAATGACTTACCCTTCCTAGACGTCACCATTCATGCTGAGGATGGCAAGCTGGGAACCTGCTTATTCCGAAAGCCTACGGAAAGAAACACATTGCTCCAATATGCCAGCTACCACCCAAGAGGACTCAGAGATGGACTGCCATTTGGATAATTTCTTCGAATCAGGCGCAACTGCAAATGGCGCCACGATTACTTCAGGGAGGCCGATGTTCTGACCAAAAAACTCATCGCCAGAGGATACCCAAAACGACTGGTCTCAAGAGTCCGAAAAAGAGCGTGGTATTGCCACAGGGAACATCTCCTCTCCAGCCAGAACAAACAAGCCATAACAAGAATCCCGTTTGTTTCCAAATTTAGTCCCAGTAGCAACAAAGTGGCCAAAATAATAAAAAAGAACTGGTCTATCCTCTGTCCCTTCGAACCGTTCAAAGATGAACCTCTCTTCTCCTATCAAAGAGGAAACAATTTGTCATCCCACTTGGTACGTGCAATCACTTGGCCAGAAAAAACACCAGATCACCAGAGCATCACTGCAGCATGGGGCCACCAACCTCACGAAATGGATCAGCGACTGCGCAGACGACCTCGCCCCTCTGAAGACCCCACCCAGCAGACCCGGCAGCAAGAAAGCCCCATGGTTTAACGACGAACTCAAGAGCTCCAAGAAGAACTGCAGAGCACTCGAGAAAACCTGGCGCAGAAACCCAACACCAGACAACATGACTACCCTCAAGCTCGCCACCCGAAAACACCACCAACTGATCCACGCCACCAAGAAAACCGCATTCAAGGAACGACTGGACAACAACGCACACAACAGCAAGGAACTCTTCAACATCGTGAAAGAGCTCTCCAACCCCAACGCCGGAAACAACGACATCACCCCTTCGCAAGACCTCTGCAACTCCCTCGCCTCCTACTTCCACAACAAGATCGTGGACATACACAACAGCTTCAGCACTCAACCGACACACGCCACGACCGAACCACCGCCCCCCACAACCACCCTCCACGCCTGGACCCCGATCAGCACCGAAGACACGGTCCACACGATGAACTACATCCACTCCGGATCTCCGACAGACCCCAGCCCTCACCACGTCTTCAACAAGGCCGACGCTGTCATCGCACCCCACCTGCGGGACATCATCAACACCTCCTTCGACACCGCGACCTTCCCGGAGACCTGGAAGCACGCCGAACTCAGCGCTCTACTTAAGAAACCATCAGCCGACCCCACCGACATCAAGAACTACCGCCCAATCTCGCTGCTCCCGTTTCCGGCAAAAGTCATCGAGAAAACCGTCAACAAGCAACTGGCCGCCTTCCTCAAGACGAACGGTTCCCTCGACCTCTCACAGTCTGGCTTCCGGGCCAACCACAGCACCGAGACCGCCCTGATCGCAGCTACCTATGACATCCGAGCCCTGCTCGACAACGGAGAAACAGCAGCCCTCATCCTCCTGGACCTCTCCGCGGCCTTCGACACTGTCTGCCACCGTACCCTAGTACAGCGCCTCAGCAACGTCGGAATCCAGGAGAAGGCACTGGAGTGGATCATCTCCTTCCTCGTCGGAAGGACACAGAGAGTCCGCCTCCCCCCGTTCAGATCGGAGGCCACCGAAGTCATCTGCGGCGTTCCTCAAGGCTCCTCGCTCAGCCCAACACTCTTCAACATCTACATGAGCCCCCTCGCAGCCATCGCACGCCAGCACAACCTCAACATCATCTCCTACGCCGACGACACCCAGCTGATCCTCTCCCTCACCAACGACCCCGCCACCGCCAGAACCAACCTGCACGAAGGGATGACAGACGTTGCCAAATGGATGTCGAACAGCCGCCTGAAACTGAACTCGGACAAGACGGAAGTCATCATCCTGGGATCATCACCCGCCGCCTGGGACGACTCCTGGTGGCCCCCCGCCCTGGGCAGCGCACCCAAACCCACAGACCACGCACGCAACCTGGGCTTCATCCTGGACTCCTCCCTCTCCATGACCAGACAAGTCAACGCCGTCTCCTCGTCGTGCTTCAACATCCTGCGCATGCTACGTAAGATCTTCCGATGGATCCCCATCGAGACCAGGAAGACGGTCACCCAGGCCCTCGTCACCAGCCGTCTGGACTACGGCAACTCCCTCTACGCCGGAACCACCGCCAAGCTCCAGAAGAAACTCCAGCGGATCCAGAACACCTCAGCACGACTCATCCTGGACATCCCCCGCCGCAGCCACATCTCCGGACACCTGAGAGACCTACACTGGCTCCCGGTCAACAAAAGAATCACCTTCCGGCTCCTCACCCACGCACACAAAGCCCTACACAACCAAGGCCCAGGATACCTCAACAGCCGCCTCAACTTCTACGCTCCCAAACGCCAGCTTCGATCGACCAGTCACGCCCTCGCCGCCGTCCCCCGCATCCGAAGAGCCACCACAGGAGGAAGGTCCTTCTCCTACCTGGCCGCCAAGACTTGGAACTCCCTTCCGACCCACCTCCGCCTGACCCAGGACCACCTCACCTTCAGGAAGCAGCTCAAGACCTGGCTGTTCGAGCAGTAGCGGACCCCCCTCCCCCCAGCTCCTTGAGACCCTCCGGGTGAGTAGTGCGCTATATAAATGCTTTGATTGATTGATTGATTGATTGATTGGGGTTTGCCGCCAGTCCTTGGCCACTTTAAATGCCAGAGCTGCTCAGTATGTGAACTTACAACCAACACCAAAGTGTTCAAATACAATGACAGAACTCATACCCTAAAAAGCCACACCAACTGCAGATCCACGAATGTAATATATGCCATTGAATGCCCATGCAGACTTTTCTACATTGGTCAAACCACACAAACCATCAAGAACAGGATCGTGCAACACAAAAGCCGCATTAACTGCAAAGTGACCACAGCGCCCCTGGTAAACCACTACCTTGAGAAAAATCATAAGGACACAGACTTAAAATGGCAAGTTATTGAACAACTGACACTACCCACAAGAGGGGGCGACATCCGATCCCTCTTGAACAAAAGTGAATGCAGGTGGTTGACCCTCTGTGACTCCGTCAACAACGTATTAAATACCATTGATGAGTGGAACAGTACTATCACCATCTGATCCCCTGTCTGCCTGCGCTCACCCCCTGCCTTCTCTGCAAAAGTGGACTGCCAATTCCCTTCAGCCTTGTCACTCTACTCTAGTTAGACATTACTCACTCCCAATCCATTGCACCTCTGTTTAGCGAAGATGTATGCTCTATATTGGACTAATGTAAATACAAAGCGTGTACTTTGCTTTTCAATTGTTCCTTTAATTGCTGTTCCAACTGTTTTCTCCTCCTATTGACATTATTGTACAGACACCCATGGGTCACGTGCTTCACATCTGCCTTTACCCGTCATGACCCCTCTCTGACCCTGCTGACTCTTCGCCGGGTCTTCCACACCGGTCCACACCTCTGGCCCGCCTCCGATCTAGCCTACCTCCTTTCCTGTGTCACTCCCGTGATAGGAGTTCCGCCCCTTTCCCCACCCCTACCCTTGCCGCCCTATCCCTGCGGCCCTACCATCCTTAGGCAGCCCCACGTCATCTGGCGTGCCTATTCGGCCTATCTCTATTAAGCTCGGTCCCGGGAACCAGTTTGCCATCGCAACCCCCGGACAGCGCTTCACTCGCTCGCCCACACCTCGAGGCCAGGTAATGCTCCTCGTTGTTTCCTACCTCCTATGCTAATCCGATTCCTTCCAGATCGGCTCCGACTCTTGACCCCTCTCATTTCTCCACAGATTGACTCGCCTTACCCCTCCGAGATCAGCTCTCGCCCTTAACGGAACACCCAGTTCAACCTCGAGCTCCACACCCATAATTGTCTTTCCGTCTTTTGTTCTCAGATCCCTGGCAATTCGTAATTCGGACACTACCGTCACCCTGCACCGGTATGTCCCACAACACTTTCCCACAGATCCCCCACCCCGGAACTCCTTACTTGAAATCAGTTGCTAGACAGTGAGCATCATTCTTCCCCCCCTTTAAGCCCTACAGTCCTCCCCCTTTCCCGCCTATCATTCTCCATCTCTTTCCCTTACAGCACTGCATCCAGCCCCTTAGTCCTGATGATGATCCTTATTCTCATGGATCGAAACGCCGTCAAATTCCCAGCAAGATACTAGGCGCCCTTCACACAGTGGTTCTCGAAAAAAATGGAAAACAAAAACTGAACTGTTTGAAAACCACTCTGTTTTTAGTCACTGTATATAATTGTTCACAACACACTTGCGCTGTCCACGCTGCTCTCACTGTCACTTTGTCGCCGTAGTGCCACTCACCTTTGCACTTGTGCACCTTGTACAACTTTGGGCTGTCACCTGTTATTTATTAATTGCAGTGCTGATTCTAACTGTAATTACACCTGCCCTATATTCTTGAAAATCAAATTGAGTCTCCTTGTTCTCGTTCCTTGTTGGATAATGCTGTATAGATATCCTTCATAATTGTCCACAAATAATACCAGTTGGGATACTGTCTATTGTATATAATTTTCTTCGCCATGTGGGCACTCCCTGACAAATTCAGGTGGCCAGTCTTTTTCAGCTAGAAGAATGTCATAACCCTTTGAGAGCTTCTCCCAAAAGAGAGCTTTTATTTTTCTAGTTATGTCTTTCAATAGTGTATCATAATTTAGAGTCATTATTTCTTTCAAATTAGATGTTATTTTAATACCTAAGTAGTTTGCTGTATGACATACCCCCGAGACTGAGGCTGGCAATTTGTAGTTAACAATGATTTGCGTTTTATTCAAATTTAGTTTGTATCCTGAAATCAAACCGAATTCATCAGCTTCCTTAACGATACCAGCCATAGCTTCCGCTATATCAGTTGAATAAATTGCCAGATCATCTGCGTAAGCAGTAATCTTAAGAGAGTTGTTGCCATAAATAAATGGTTTAATACAATCTTGAGTTAGTATCGCATTAATGAAAGGCTCCATTGAAAGAGCAAACAAAAGGGGTGATAAGGGACACACTTGGCGTGTACCTCTTAAAACCAGAAAAGTGTTAGAAATCAAATTGGCATATCCTATTTTTGCATTGGGGGAATCGTAAGGTGCTTAAAAACAGAACGGGAGAAAGAAAACGGCTACCTACTGGTATTTTCGTGGCTCGCTGTTTTCGGCTGGCGGCTGGTGCAGACGGAGACAGAGACGAAGACCCTCCGCTTTTGCTTGTCCGGACCGCTTGTGTGCTTGTTTGCCGTTCACCACTGCGTGGCTTGGCTCGGCTCGGCTTTGCTGTGCTCGGCAGGACCGACTGCAGCGAAGGCGGTTCCCAGGTGGTTTCCAGGCGAGTTGAGGCGTGGGCGAGGAGCGAGGAGCGGAGCGGCTGAGAGCAGCTGAGAACGGCAGAGAGCAGCACGGCTCGGGTTCCCGTGTGGTCCCTGTGCAGGCTGGGGGATTGCTGTTCAACAAAGGTTTTTTTCGGCTTTTTTACACAATTCTGCTCCTGCAGTGAAAACGTTATTTCTACTACTTGGCTACTTGGCTATGAGAAATGCAATAACTACATTAGGTCTACTTAATACAAGGAGCTTCGTCTTGCGTCATTTGCAGTTGCATACTGCGACGAATTTATCAGTATAGGCTTGTGCTGATCTACTTTCCAACGCACAGGTTTAAAAACAAGCGTGAAAGACTATCTTATGGCTCTTATGGCTCCCAAAAATACGAGGCATAAGAAGGCTTTGCTGAAAGGTACCCCCTTGAAGGAAGGGTCAGAAGAGCAGAGAAGAGGGGCGGACGATGGGAAAATACAGCCTCTCAGACCTATCTCACCTGCAGTGGTTGCCCGAACACCTCGCTCCAGTCAATCTGAGGATCAAGCCGGTAAGCCACAGCTTAATCCCCCCTCTCATCACCCCTCTAATAATCAATATGCAAAGGAGAAAGTATCTTTGTCGAAATTAAAAGTTAAAATCAAAGAAGATGACCTTTTCGTTGATAAGGTTGTTCAGAAAAGTAAGAAGAACACTAATTCTACTAATAAAACTACTCTGCCAGGGGGGCTAAATAATGACGAGACAACGAGTGGGGAGATAGATTTTACTTTACCCGCGGAGAACAATCTAATTAAAGGGGTGGATGCGGAAGCAGAGGTGCGACCCATGCCGAATACTATAACTGAGCAGGCGGCTCCGAATAGAGGGGTTGAGTCAGAAGCACAAACACAAGCTCAAGCCCACGTCCATGTTCTGATGCCGCCATCAAATACAACTCTAGCAGAGATATGCTCCGATATTGATACAATGAACACTGAGACTAACTTTGAGGCTAATTTATTACAGGAAAATAACTCTAATGATGAGTACGAAGAATATGTGGAAGGAGTAGAGGAAGATTCTGAGATTGCCCGAGTGCAAACAAGAAGGGAGAAATCCTCTGCTGTCAAGAGAAGGGGGAAAGGAAAAGTCAGAGCTAAGAAGGGGAAGGGCAAAGACACAGTAACACTGCTTACAACTCTAATATCAACAGCTACAGGAGCTACAGGAGGGAACATAATAAGAGATCAAAGCCCCCTACTTAAGTGGATGCAGGTTAAGGGGGGCTCACAAAAGTTATCTATTGCTTTACCAAGAAATCACTCCCTAGAGGCAGATAAACTACAAGACTATACCTCTAAGGCCTCTCCTAGTAAAGGGGGTGTAAAAAGTTCAGATCTAACTTTTGGTCCAATATCTAACTCTGCTTCTGCTTCTGCTATTGTGGGCTCACCGGATCATACTCCTGCTAGACTCCATGTTGGAATAGACAGTTGTGCCACACGTAACCAGAGAGACATTTTCTTTATACCCACATCTACTACCCCTTGTAAACAGGCAATGGCACTGCCGGATATATCACCGACATTGGTTACACCCGCTATATCTCTCATTTTCTCTCCTATCCCAACTGAAACTCCTTCTTCCTCTCTGGACCTAATCATGAAAACACTAATGGTACATCACGAAGAGTCTCAGCAGCACTTTCGCCAATTAAAGGAAGACAACTGCAAGATACATAACTGTTTACAGGAAGTCACCAGCAAGTTAAGCGGAGTCACTAAAGATTTTGAAGAGCTACAGAAAAGGGTAGTTGATGTTGAAGAAACATTGGCCACTACTACGGCCTCAACAGAAGAACATAAAGAAGATATAGAGATATTAAAGAATAAAGTCAAGGATCTTGAGAACCGACAGCGACGCCAGAATTTGAGAATTTTCGGAATCCCCGAAGGGTCTGAAGGCTCTGACGCAAGGACCTATTTGGTCCGACTATTTCAAAATGCTTTTCCGGACCTTGGGGATTGGGACTGGGACTGCCAGCTCCAACGGGTACATAGACTACCGATCATTTCTAAAAATAGAGAGAGTAAATACCCTCGACCTATGCTCGCTTATTTTGGCAACTACCTGCTAAGGCAGGCAATCTCTATTAAAGCCAGACCGAATACACCAGTGACCTGTGATAATGTAACTTTTTTTGCCAAATCAGATGTCAGTAAGGCTACCATGGAAAAAAGATGGGGACTGCGGAAACTAATAGACTCTTTCAAGTCCAGGGGGGCCATAGTATATCTTCAAGAACCCGCCCGCCTCAAAGTTACAAATGCAGGGCATACCTATATTCTTAATAATGTTACCGAAGCAGAGCAACTTCTGGCAAAAATGGACTTTAAAACTTAGGTAGTTAACCCTACAGACATTTAGAATCTGTTTCTTATGAATAACTCCCCTTTTTTTTCTTTTAGGTTAATTATAAAAGCTTATTATTTGCGTTGGGTGGGTTCGGGATCTTATATATGAGTTTAACACAGAGGGGTAGATCTCGAAGAGACCTCTCTGGCTAACTGCCCTTACAGCGGCAGTAGAAGATAGAGGGAGGCTTCTGGGTAGGCATTTGGGGTTGGACCTTTAGAGCAGGGGGAGTAGCTCAAGGGGGAAAGGATGGGGTGGGTAGGGTAGGGGGAAATGAGGGAGAAACTGACAGCACAAGCATATGTACAGACTTATATAATGATTTAAAGAATAAACGTAATGAGAACTGTTTACAGAGTTTAAAATTGATTAAATGTATCAAATAAACTGCCTAGCATGGAACGTTTCTGGGCTTAACAATAGAATTAAAAGACAACTAGTTTTCGAAGAGCTGAAAATGTATAACCCTCATTTTGTATTTTTAAATGAGACGCATATTCGTTTTCAGGACCGTAAAATGATGGAACAAGGGGGATTCAAACTAATCATTTGTACTGCCTTGAATGTACCAATTAGAGGGGTCCCTATTCTTAAGAGGAAAACTTTTAAGGTTGAGGTACTTAGAACTGCTGTAGACAAAGCCGGTAGATGGGCATTAGCACAAATTAATTTAATGAATTCAAAATATGTACTTTGTGCCTTGTACGGATCAAACATCGATGATGCGTGTGTTTTTGACCGTCTTAACATTGAACTTTTGGATTGGGAAGGTGACATAATAATGATGGGTGACTTCAATTGTGTTATGAACTATGCCAAGGATACGACAAAGATGAATCCTTCACAACGTATGCGTAAAACTAGGGCAGCTATTTTAGAGCTATCGCGCATTCATAACTTAAAAGATGTTTGGAGGAATCTACACCCGAAACTTGCAGGATATACATATTACTCTGTTCCCCACAAAATGTGTTCCCGCATTGACATGGCATGGACGACAGATCGTGTCTTGGATAGTTGTAAAATGGAGATTTGTCCAAAAATAACTTCGGACCACAATCCCATTATATTACGGTTTCATACTTTACCTACTGATCAGGCTACAAGGTTATTTTCTTTCCCAAGATATTTGGTAACAGACACTTTATTTGTTTCTCAATTGAAGAAACATATCAAAGAATTTTTAGAATTTAATCTAGAATCTGCTCACCCCACTTATGTATGGGATGCATGCAAAGCTAGCATTAGAGGGTTTGCACAGCAGTACATTATAAGACAAAATAAAGAACGACAAAATGAAATTTTGGAAATGACTTCTAGAATACGGTCACTAGAAGAATATTTGGCTGAGGCTATGAGACAAGAAAATCTAGGGGGACGTATTTTCAAAAACAAAACTAAAACATTTTTAAGAGAGCAAATTAGTTTGAAATTACATAAATATAAACAGTCGCAATATGAAAGCGGCGACAGAGTTGTTAAGATTCTCGCTTATAAAGTCGCTGAAGATAAGGCCAATTCTCTGATTAAAACATTAAAGGGGCAGATGGGGTTAGCTATTACCAACCGGAACAGATACTACATCAATTTGTAAAATACTACAGCAACCTTTATACACCCGAATCTACCCCTACCGAAGAAAACATACAAAATTATTTAATCAAGAATTGGATATTAGATAGTGAACCAGATTTCATGGAACCACTTGAAAGACATTTTTCACTTTCCGAACTACAATTGGCTATCTCTTCTCTTCCATCAGTGAAATCCGCCGGTGACGATACACTTCCAATTGAAATTTATAAATGTTGTCGTGAGGAATTGTTACCTACACTTTGCTCAGTGATTAATCAAATTGGAGATTCAGGCAAAGCCTCAAACTCATGGGAACTGCCAAAATTATCTTTTTTTTAAAAAAAGATAAGTTACCTACAGAGTGTGGGTCTTATAGGCCCATCTCCTTGATAAACGCCAGTGCCAAGGCTTATTCCAAGTTACTAGCCATGAGATTGGCCCCGCTAATGCCTAAATTAGTAAGTCAACACCAACATGGTTTTGTAACCGGCAGAGACACAACAGCACATGTTAACACTGCTATTACTGTATTTGACGTTGCCACCATTAATTCCTCTCCACTCGGTATGGTGTTATTAGACGCTGAAAAAGCATTCGACCGAGTGGGGTGGGATTACCTCTGGGCTATACTAAGGAGGATGGGCTTTGGGAAACAGTTTTTTTATGCAGAGCAAGTTTCAATGAAACAAGATAAGGTGCACAATATTTTTGAACAAACCAAAAACTAATACATAGGATTTTCGTCCTACTCAGTTATGGTGGATATTTTATCCTTTTACCCACTGCAGATGTCTATTGGAGTATTTTACGGGAAAAAGGGGTCTGTGTGAAAAGCACGACTGAGTTACTCTAGTATTTACATTAAATTAGTGCCTTACCAAACGTTGGGCGCCATGTAGTGTAGTTCCTACATTCCCAATAGGCTCTGCGCATTGGAATAGCATATACTATAGAATTGACGTAGGACTTAAGTCGACTAGATCTCTATCGCATAAACTAAACTTAATTGTGTGGGTGCCAGCTAACTCAGAGGTCACTAGAAACTTTCTCGAATACACAAGTAGGGATTAGTTTCTGACAACCACATAAACATGACAACTTTGTTTCCCAAGAATAAGAAATATATCTCTAGAGTCGCGGAAACAATAGATGGCTATTTCACTCAGTCAATCGTGCATGCTTCGTTTCACCAGAGATGCAGAGAAATAGAGAGACGAGCGTTATCAATAAAAAGGTTATTTATTGAACAGTCTTCTTTCTCATGCAAAATAAATGAACTGCTACAATCGCAATACTTGTCATGAAGAAAAGTGCGTACAGTAAAAAGAATATTACAAAATAATACTGTAAAAGCATGATATGGTTTCTAAGCCATAAGATAAATACATAAAATAAGTAAAAGACTAAAACGTATTCCACTGGTGCTTTCTAAAATACGCCTACCCCGGTGTACCTAACCTAAGTCTAGTACGAGGTAAGAAGTAAGTGTAGTGTAGCAAAGATTGAGTATTTTCTGCCAAGAATCTATCCAAGATTTCTCTTAGAGTTCTAATCAGCTCCGTACCTTGGTTTTAGAATGAAGAGGTCTGGTATCTCTTTCTTAGGACTCGATTTCCCAACAACCCGCAAGGGTAGCTTGGAAACACTGGAGCTGGATTTCTGGGCAGGAGAAAAGGCAGCGTCTTTCTCAGTACGTCTGCTGGAGGGTCGGCTTCCTTTGGCACTTGCTGTAGTGAGCTGCGTCGGGCAAGTAGATAGTTGAACTGCTCCAAACAACCTTGTGTTTGCTAGGGCAAGTGTGGGCATATTTATACCTTGAAGGTGCCGAGTTTGACGTAAGGTTGAACACAATAACGTCTCTAAAGACTCTCAGTTCTTTGGAAACTCCATGAGTTCTTGTAGAAATCAATATTCAAGCAAGGGGTTTCCCTGACTGCTGAAGGCTAGTTTTTCCAAGAAATTGTTGTGGATTTTCGGAACTAGTGGAAGCGGCCATGCCATATTTGGACTGCATGTGTCAGGAACTGAAATATTGAAGGCGCCTATATTGCACAGTCCTGTCCTGGACTACATGTCCCAGAAGGCCTTCTGGGAGGAAGCGGCACAACTTTATAAAAATCACGTAGCAACATGATAGCATTGTACGTTATTCTGGCTTGTAACTGGATTCTGCCGACAGCCGCACTGTTGGTAATTTGGAGATCCTACGTTCGTATTCCGCTTTTGGATCCTCTGGGTTAAGACGGACCCGCGGGAGAAGCTGAAAGTTCGGCTGAGCCCCTGTGAACTTCGCGTCTCACCTTCACACCTTACCCTTGGCTCTTCCTGGTGACATGCAGAACCAGCCCACTGTTCAGGCCCAGGTGCGTTTCCTCTTGAACATCCATAAACGCATTCGAACCACTCTTGTTCGGGCCAAAGGTACATACAAACATTGGGCCGACCAGCGTCGGCATGTTGGTCCTGAGCACCAGGTGGGTGATTCAGTGTGGCTCTCTACAAAGAACATCCGATTTCGATACCGTAGTATCTTCCATCCCCGATTCATTGGGCCTTACACTGTTCTCTGGATAATCAATCCTGTGGCTTACAATTTGAAGCTTCCTGCCTCATTGAGAATACATCCAGTGTTCCATTGTAGTCTGCTGAAACCGGCTAGAAATGCCTGTCGCATGGCTCCGCCTCCTGTGCTGCGGGATGGCCAACTTGAATATGAGGTCCGACGTATTGTGGACTCCAAGATCCGGCAGGGTCGTCTGTGATATCTGGTGTCCTGGAAAGGTTATTCGGCGGAAGACGATTCTTGGGAACACTACTCGGTAATTGACGCTCCGAGGGTAGTGCGTCTGTTTCATGCCCGTCATACGGGGAAGCCTGGTGCTAGGAGGCACTTGGGAGGAGGACGCACTGTCAGGAACTGAAATATTGAAGGCGCCTACATTGCACAGTCCTGTCCTGGACTACATGTCCCAGAAGGCCTTCTGGGAGGAAGTGGCACAACTTTATAAAAATTACGTAGCAACGTGATAGCGTTGTATGTGATTCTGGCTTGTACCTTGTTAGAAGGGGCGATCTCCAGGGGCCAGGTTATGCTCACCCGGGCACCCCAAGACCCACCTCTCCCACAGAACTTGCCGAGTCTTATCGTGAGGTCCTCACCGGGGAGGACTTCAGGTCTAGGATCGTACACACTGAGCTCACACCACACTACGAACAGACACCACACCGGTGGGTTTTAGTAACAAGATCTTTATATAAGCAAATAACGAAGGAAGCACTCTTATATACACAGTGGTCGAGGGACCACAAAATCTTAGAGGATTCGGGAAGGGGGAAGCGGGACAGTCTTTTAGTCTCTGGGACAGTACGAGGCGTACCCTACGCACAGCTCTCAATCCTCGAGCCGGGGGGTACGGGATGATAGTCGCACTGGCGGCTTCGCCCACGTCGAGTCGGCTCGGTCGTGATGGTGCTCTCGATGATCCAGCCGGACCAGAGTACTCCTCGAGCCGCGACGAGGTCAGCAGGGCTCGATCTGGAGAAGGTCGTGAGGAGCCGCGACAGCGTCAGCAGGGCTCCGATGGTTCAGTTCAGCTCGAGCCGCGACAGCGTCAGCAGGGCTCCGAGGGTTACAAGAGGACGAGCCGCGACAGCGTCGGCAGGGCTCCGATGGTCAAAGTTCAGCTCGAGCCGCGACAGCGTCAGCAGGGCTCCGATGGTTCAGGATGAGTTTTCTTAGGGTCAGCCGCAATCAGATCAGCAGGGCTTCAGGTCCAAGATACAACTGCCCGCTAGATGTCGGGCGGGCCCAGTTATAGTCCTTCTGCTCTTTGATCTCCGGACACTCGCAGGCGGAGGTCCCAAGCCCTGGGGGCTGGTCGTTGGCGAGGTCCGGCGGTTGGCTCTTTGATCCTTAGAAAGATGGGTCCAGGAATTCCCAGACGCACAGCAGGTCTGGAGCCCGCCCTCGGGGAGGCCAGAGGTGCGATCAAAACGGGGCCCCAGGGGAGGCCCGAAGGTGTGACGGAAACCAGTCTCTCAGGGGAGGCCGGAGGTGCCATCGCAACTCTCTGGCTTATCTCACTCGGGGAGTGCTTTACCCCCCAGCCAGGACTGGCGCGCCTTTGGAGTCTGGGTTTCGCTGGGGCCGGGGTCACGCTAGGCCCAGGGAGACAGGGATGTCGGGAAGGGAAGATGACGTCCGGGCCTTGTGGGGCAGGCCAGGTCTAGGCGCTCGGAGTCGGGAGCGGGACGGTGGTTCAGGCTCATCAGGGGTGAGACGACCAGGCTGTTGGGTGTAGGCTATTCTTACGGGGACGCTGCGCAGGGGCTCAGGGTTCAGGCCTACGCTCACAGGGTGTGGAGGGACAGAGGCGAACCACGCCACGAGGCCGGGTCCAACACGCGTCCCCCCCAGCTGAAGGCGGGGAGAACTACCCATCCTCTTGGGGGTTCTCTTCGCTGAGGCGGAAGAACCTGGACAGGCCGTCTGCGTTGGCGTGGTCAGAGCCAGGCCGGTGCTCAACAGTGAAGTCCATCCCCTGGAGTGAGATGGACCAGCGCAGCAATTTGGGATTCTCCCCTCTCATCTGCATTACCCACCGGAGGGGTCGGTGGTCGGTCTGGACCCGGAAGTTAGTTCCGAACAGGTAGGGCCTCAGCTTCTTCAGGGCCCAAACCACCGCGAAGGCCTCCTGCTCGATGGTGCTCCACCTTTGCTCTCGAGGGAGTAGCCTCCGGCTAATGAATGCCACTGGTTGGTCCAGGCCGTTCCCGCTCACCTGGGACAGGACGGCTCCGATGCCATGCTCGGACGCGTCCGTCTGGACTACAAACTCTCGTGAGTAGTCGGGGGCTCGTAGGATGGGGGCAGTGCACAGGGCGTCTTTCAAGGTTTCGAACGCCTCTTGGCAGGGGGGTGTCCAGCTGACTTTCTTCGGCTGGTTTTTGGAGGTTAACTCCGTGAGGGGAGCCACGATGCTGCCGTAATTCTTAATGAACCGGCGGTAGTACCCCGTGAGCCCTAGGAACGCCCGTACTTCCGTCTGGGTCGTGGGGGCCTCCCAGGCCACGATGGCATCGATCTTGGGCTGGAGGGGGGCTACGAGGCCGCTTCCGACCTGGTGCCCGAGGTAGATTACGGACCCTTGTCCGATCTGGCACTTGCTTGCCTTAATGGTGAGACCCGCCCTCCTCAGGGCGGTCAGCACCGCCCAGAGGTGCTGGAGGTGCTCGGGCCAGTGGGAACTGTAAACGGCGATATCGTCCAGATACGCCGCGCTGAACTCTTCCAACCCCGCCAGTACCTGGTTAACCAGCCTCTGGAAGGTGGCGGGGGCGTTCTTCATCCCGAAGGGCATCACCCGGAAATGGTAGTGACCATCCGGGGTGGAGAAAGCGGATCTTTCCTTAGCTCCCTCGGTGAGGGCGATCTGCCAGTATCCACTGGTCAGGTCGAACGTGCTTAGGAAGCGAGCCGCCCCGAGGCGATCGATCAGCTCGTCGGCTCGGGGGATGGGGTGAGCATCGGTTCTGGTGACTGCGTTGAGCCCTCGGTAGTCAACGCAGAACCTCAGCTCGGGAGCGGCACCGGGGGCGGCTGCCTTCGGAACCAGGACCACGGGGCTAGCCCATGGGCTGTCAGAGGCTTCGACCACCCCGAGAGCCAACATCTTCGATACCTCGGCCTTGATACAGGCCCGGACTCGGTCAGGGACACGGTAGGCTCGGTGCCGTACCGGAGGGCTGTCCCCGGTGTCCACGTCGTGGACGCACCAGCTGGTGACGCCGGGGGTGAGGGAGAAGAGGTCCGAGAACTGTCCCAACAGCTGGCGACAGTCCTCGCGCTGCTCGGGGGAGAGGGATGAGGAGAAACGCACTCCCTCTACGGAGCCATCTTTCTCTTTCACAGACAGGAGATCGGGGAGAGGCTCCGTCTCTTCTTCCTCCCCATCGTCCGTGGCGAGGAGCAAGCTCAACTCGGACCGGGCGAAGTGGGGCTTGAGGCGGTTCACGTGAAGGACCCGCAAGGGGTTCCTGGGGGACTCTACGTCGATGAGGTAGGTCACCTGACTTTTGCGTTCTACCACCTTGAAGGGCCCTGTCCACTTGTCTTGCAGGGCACAGGGCTCTACGGGGGCCATCACCCAGACCCGCTGTCCGGGCTGAAACTTGACCAGAGTGGCATTCTGGTCGTACCACCGTTTCATCTCTTCTTGACTGGCCTCGAGGTTGGCCTCGGTCAGTTCTCGGAACTTCCTCGTCTGGTTCCGGAGGGCTAGGATGTATCGAAACACATCGGGAGGGGGCTCGGGGGCCGCCGTCTCCCACCCTTCCTTGACCAGGGTGAGGGGCCCCCGGACGGGGTGCCTATAGAGCAGCTCGAAGGGGCTGAACCCCAGTGACTTCTGGGGGACTTCACGGTACGCAAAGAGGAGACAGGGGAGGGGTGTAAAAAGTTCAGATCTAACTTTTGGTCCAATATCTAACTCTGCTTCTGCTTCTGCTATTGTGGGCTCACCGGATCATACTCCTGCTAGACTCCATGTTGGAATAGACAGTTGTGCCACACCTAACCAGAGAGACATTTTCTTTATACCCACATCTACTACCCCTTGTAAACAGGCAATGGCACTGCCGGATATATCACCGACATTGGTTACACCCGCTATATCTCTCATTTTCTCTCCTATCCCAACTGAAACTCCTTCTTCCTCTCTGGACCTAATCATGAAAACACTAATGGTACATCACGAAGAGTCTCAGCAGCACTTTCGCCAATTAAAGGAAGACAACTGCAAGATACATAACTGTTTACAGGAAGTCACCAGCAAGTTAAGCGGAGTCACTAAAGATATTGAAGAGCTACAGAAAAGGGTAGTTGATGTTGAAGAAACATTGGCCACTACTACGGCCTCAACAGAAGAACATAAAGAAGATATAGAGATATTAAAGAATAAAGTCAAGGATCTTGAGAACCGACAGCGACGCCAGAATTTGAGAATTTTCGGAATCCCCGAAGGGTCTGAAAGCTCTGACGCAAGGACCTATTTGGTCCGACTATTTCAAAATGCTTTTCCGGACCTTGGGGATTGGGACTGGGACTGCCAGCTCCAACGGGTACATAGACTACCGATCATTTCTAAAAATAGAGAGAGTAAATACCCTCGACCTATGCTCGCTTATTTTGGCAACTACCTGCTAAGGCAGGCAATCTCTATTAAAGCCAGACCGAATACACCAGTGACCTGTGATAATGTAACTTTTTTTGCCAAATCAGATGTCAGTAAGGCTACCATGGAAAAAAGATGGGGACTGCGGAAACTAATAGACTCTTTCAAGTCCAGGGGGGCCATAGTATATCTTCAAGAACCCGCCCGCCTCAAAGTTACAAATGCAGGGCATACCTATATTCTTAATAATGTTACCGAAGCAGAGCAACTTCTGGCAAAAATGGACTTTAAAACTTAGGTAGTTAACCCTACAGACATTTAGAATCTGTTTCTTATGAATAACTCCCCTTTTTTTTCTTTTAGGTTAATTATAAAAGCTTATTATTTGCGTTGGGTGGGTTCGGGATCTTATATATGAGTTTAACACAGAGGGGTAGATCTCGGGGAGACCTCTCTGGCTAACTGCCCTTACAGCGGCAGTAGAAGATAGAGGGAGGCTTCTGGGTAGGCATTTGGGGTTGGAACTTTAGAGCAGGGGGAGTAGCTCAAGGGGGAAAGGATGGGGTGGGTAGGGTAGGGGGAAATGAGGGAGAATCTGACAGCACAAGCATATGTACAGACTTATATAATGATTTAAAGAATAAACGTAATGAGAACTGTTTACAGAGTTTAAAATTGATTAAATGTATCAAATAAACTGCCTAGCATGGAACGTTTCTGGGCTTAACAATAGAATTAAAAGACAACTAGTTTTCGAAGAGCTGAAAATGTATAACCCTCATTTTGTATTTTTAAATGAGACGCATATTCGTTTTCAGGACCGTAAAATGATGGAACAAAGGGGATTCGAACTAATCATTTGTACTGCCTTGAATGTACCAATTAGAGGGGTCCCTATTCTTAAGAGGAAAACTTTTAAGGTTGAGGTACTTAGAACTGCTGTAGACAAAGCCGGTAGATGGGCACAAATTAATTTAATGAATTCAAAATACGTACTTTGTGCCTTGTACGGATCAAACATCGATGATGCGTGTGTTTTTGACCGTCTTAACATTGAACTTTTGGATTGGGAAGGTGACATAATAATGATGGGTGACTTCAATTGTGTTATGAACTATGCCAAGGATACGACAAAGATGAATCCTTCACAACGTATGCGTAAAACTAGGGCAGCTATTTTAGAGCTATCGCGCATTCATAACTTAAAAGATGTTTGGAGGAATCTACACCCGAAACTTGCAGGATATACATATTACTCTGTTCCCCACAAAATGTGTTCCCGCATTGACATGGCATGGACGACAGATCGTGTCTTGGATAGTTGTAAAATGGAGATTTGTCCAAAAATAACTTCGGACCACAATCCCATTATATTACGGTTTCATACTTTACCTACTGATCAGGCTACAAGGTTATTTTCTTTCCCAAGATATTTGGTAACAGACACTTTATTTGTTTCTCAATTGAAGAAACATATCAAAGAATTGTTAGAATTTAATCTAGAATCTGCTCACCCCACTTATGTATGGGATGCATGCAAAGCTAGCATTAGAGGGTTTGCACAGCAGTACATTATAAGACAAAATAAAGAACGACAAAATGAAATTTTGGAAATGACTTCTAGAATACGGTCACTTGAAGAATATTTGGCTGAGGCTATGAGACAAGAAAATCTAGGGGGACGTATTTTCAAAAACAAAACTAAAACATTTTTAAGAGAGCAAATTAGTTTGAAATTACATAAATATAAACAGTCGCAATATGAAAGCGGCGACAGAGTTGTTAAGATTCTCGCTTATAAAGTCGCTGAAGATAAGGCCAATTCTCTGATTAAAACATTAAAGGGGCAGATGGGGTTAGCTATTACCAACCGGAACAGATACTACATCAATTTGTAAAATACTACAGCAACCTTTATACACCCGAATCTACCCCTACCGAAGAAAACATACAAAATTATTTAATCAAGAATTGGATATTAGATAGTGAACCAGATTTCATGGAACCACTTGAAAGACATTTTTCACTTTCCGAACTACAATTGGCTATCTCTTCTCTTCCATCAGTGAAATCCGCCGGTGACGATACACTTCCAATTGAAATTTATAAATGTTGTTGTGAGGAATTGTTACCTACACTTTGCTCAGTGATTAATCAAATTGGAGATTCAGGCAAAGCCTCAAACTCATGGGAAACTGCCAAAATTATCTTTTTTTAAAAAAAAGATAAGTTACCTACAGAGTGTGGGTCTTATAGGCCCATCTCCTTGATAAACGCCAGTGCCAAGGCTTATTCCAAGTTACTAGCCATGAGATTGGCCCCGCTAATGCCTAAATTAGTAAGTCAACACCAACATGGTTTTGTAACCGGCAGAGACACAACAGCACATGTTAACACTGCTATTACTGTATTTGACGTTGCCACCACTAATTCCTCTCCACTCGGTATGGTGTTATTAGACGCTGAAAAAGCATTCGACCGAGTGGGGTGGGATTACCTCTGGGCTATACTAAGGAGGATGGGCTTTGGGAAACAGTTTTTTTTATGCAGAGCAAGTTTCAATGAAACAAGATAAGGTGCACAATATTTTTGAACAAACCAAAAACTAATACATAGGATTTTCGTCCTACTCAGTTATGGTGGATATTTTATCCTTTTACTCACTGCAGATGTCTATTGGAGTATTTTACGGGAAAAAGGGGTCTGTGTGAAAAGCACGACTGAGTTACTCTAGTATTTACATTAAATTAGTGCCTTACCAAACGTTGGGCGCCATGTAGTGTAGTTCCTACATTCCCAATAGGCTCTGCGCATTGGAATAGCATATACTATAGAATTGACGTAGGACTTAAGTCGACTAGATCTCTATCGCATAAACTAAACTTAATTGTGTGGGTGCCAGCTAACTCAGAGGTCACTAGAAACTTTCTCGAATACACAAGTAGGGATTTGTTTCTGACAACCACATAAACATGACAACTTTGTTTCCCAAGAATAAGAAATATATCTCTAGAGTCGCGGAAACAATAGATGGCTATTTCACTCAGTCAATCGTGCATGCTTCGTTTCACCAGAGATGCAGAGAAATAGAGAGACGAGCGTTATCAATAAAAAGGTTATTTATTGAACAGTCTTCTTTCTCATGCAAAATAAATGAACTGCTACAATCGCAATACTTGTCATGAAGAAAAGTGCGTACAGTAAAAAGAATATTACAAAATAATACTGTAAAAGCATGATATGGTTTCTAAGCCATAAGATAAATACATAAAATAAGTAAAAGACTAAAACGTACTCCACTGGTGCTTTCTAAAATACGCCTACCCCGGTGTACCTAACCTAAGTCTAGTACGAGGGAAGAAGTAAGTGTAGTGTAGCAAAGATTGAGTATTTTCTGCCAAGAATCTATCCAAGATTTCTCTTAGAGTTCTAATCAGCTCCGTACCTTGGTTTTAGAATGAAGAGGTCTGGTATCTCTTTCTTAGGACTCGATTTCCCAACAACCCGCAAGGGTAGCTTGGAAACACTGGAGCTGGATTTCTGGGCAGGAGAAAAGGCAGCGTCTTTCTCAGTACGTCTGCTGGAGGGTCGGCTTCCTTTGGCACTTGCTGTAGTGAGCTGCGTCGGGCAAGTAGATAGTTGAACTGCTCCAAACAACCTTGTGTTTGCTAGGGCAAGTGTGGGCATATTTATACCTTGAAGGTGCCGAGTTTGACGTAAGGTTGAACACAATAACGTCTCTAAAGACTCTCAGTTCTTTGGAAACTCCATGAGTTCTTGTAGAAATCAATATTCAAGCAAGGGGTTTCCCTGACTGCTGAAGGCTAGTTTTTCCAAGAAATTGTTGTGGATTTTCGGAACTAGTGGAAGCGGCCATGCCATATTTGGACTGCATGTGTCAGGAACTGAAATATTGAAGGCGCCTATATTGCACAGTCCTGTCCTGGACTACATGTCCCAGAAGGCCTTCTGGGAGGAAGCGGCACAACTTTATAAAAATCACGTAGCAACATGATAGCATTGTACGTTATTCTGGCTTGTAACTGGATTCTGCCGACAGCCGCACTGTTGGTAATTTGGAGATCCTACGTTCGTATTCCGCTTTTGGATCCTCTGGGTTAAGACGGACCCGCGGGAGAAGCTGAAAGTTCGGCTGAGCCCCTGTGAACTTCGCGTCTCACCTTCACACCTTACCCTTGGCTCTTCCTGGTGACATGCAGAACCAGCCCACTGTTCAGGCCCAGGTGCGTTTCCTCTTGAACATCCATAAACGCATTCGAACCACTCTTGTTCGGGCCAAAGGTACATACAAACATTGGGCCGACCAGCGTCGGCATGTTGGTCCTGAGTACCAGGTGGGTGATTCAGTGTGGCTCTCTACAAAGAACATCCGATTTCGATACCGTAGTATCTTCCATCCCCGATTCATTGGGCCTTACACTGTTCTCTGGATAATCAATCCTGTGGCTTACAATTTGAAGCTTCCTGCATCATTGAGAATACATCCAGTGTTCCATTGTAGTCTGCTGAAACCGGCTAGAAATGCCTGTCGCATGGCTCTGCCTCCTGTGCTGCGGGATGGCCAACTTGAATATGAGGTCCGACGTATTGTGGACTCCAAGATCCGGCAGGGTCGTCTGTGATATCTGGTGTCCTGGAAAGGTTATTCGGCGGAAGACGATTCTTGGGAACACTACTCGGTAATTGACGCTCCGAGGGTAGTGCGTCTGTTTCATGCCCGTCATACGGGGAAGCCTGGTGCTAGGAGGCACTTGGGAGGAGGACGCACTGTCAGGAACTGAAATATTGAAGGCGCCTACATTGCACAGTCCTGTCCTGGACTACATGTCCCAGAAGGCCTTCTGGGAGGAAGTGGCACAACTTTATAAAAATTACGTAGCAACGTGATAGCGTTGTATGTGATTCTGGCTTGTACCTTGTTAGAAGGGGCGATCTCCAGGGGCCAGGTTATGCTCACCCGGGCACCCCAAGACCCACCTCTCCCACAGAACTTGCCGAGTCTTATCGTGAGGTCATCACCGGGGAGGACTTCAGGTCTAGGATCGTACACACTGAGCTCACACCACACTACGAACAGACACCACACCGGTGGGTTTTAGTAACAAGATCTTTATATAAGCAAATAACGAAGGAAGCACTCTTATATACACAGTGGTCGAGGGACCACAAAATCTTAGAGGATTCGGGAAGGGGGAAGCGGGACAGTCTTTTAGTCTCTGGGACAGTACGAGGCGTACCCTACGCACAGCTCTCAATCCTCGAGCCGGGGGGTACGGGATGATAGTCGCACTGGCGGCTTCGCCCACGTCGAGTCGGCTCGGTCGTGATGGTGCTCTCGATGATCCAGCCGGACCAGAGTACTCCTCGAGCCGCGACGAGGTCAGCAGGGCTCGATCTGGAGAAGGTCGTGAGGAGCCGCGACAGCGTCAGCAGGGCTCCGATGGTTCAGTTCAGCTCGAGCCGCGACAGCGTCAGCAGGGCTCCGAGGGTTACAAGAGGACGAGCCGCGACAGCGTCGGCAGGGCTCCGATGGTCAAAGTTCAGCTCGAGCCGCGACAGCGTCAGCAGGGCTCCGATGGTTCAGGATGAGTTTTCTTAGGGTCAGCCGCAATCAGATCAGCAGGGCTTCAGGTCCAAGATACAACTGCCCGCTAGATGTCGGGCGGGCCCAGTTATAGTCCTTCTGCTCTTTGATCTCCGGACACTCGCAGGCGGAGGTCCCAAGCCCTGGGGGCTGGTCGTTGGCGAGGTCCGGCGGTTGGCTCTTTGATCCTTAGAAAGATGGGTCCAGGAATTCCCAGACGCACAGCAGGTCTGGAGCCTGCCCTCGGGGAGGCCAGAGGTGCGATCGAAACGGGGCCCCAGGGGAGGCCCGAAGGTGTGACGGAAACCAGTCTCTCAGGGGAGGCCGGAGGTGCCATCGCAACTCTCTGGCTTATCTCACTCGGGGAGTGCTTTACCCCCCAGCCAGGACTGGCGCGCCTTTGGAGTCTGGGTTTCGCTGGGGCCGGGGTCACGCTAGGCCCAGGGAGACAGGGATGTCGGGAAGGGAAGATGACGTCCGGGCCTTGTGGGGCAGGCCAGGTCTAGGCGCTCGGAGTTGGGAGCGGGACGGTGGTTCAGGCTCATCAGGGGTGAGACGACCAGGCTGTTGGGTGTAGGCTATTCTTACGGGGACGCTGCGCAGGGGCTCAGGGTTCAGGCCTACGCTCACAGGGTGTGGAGGGACAGAGGCGAACCACGCCACGAGGCCGGGTCCAACACGCGTCCCCCCCAGCTGAAGGCGGGGAGAACTACCCATCCTCTTGGGGGTTTTCTTCGCTGAGGCGGAAGAACCTGGACAGGCCGTCTGCGTTGGCGTGGTCAGAGCCAGGCCGGTGCTCAACAGTGAAGTCCATCCCTTGGAGTGAGATGGACCAGCGCAGCAATTTGGGATTCTCCCCTCTCATCTGCATTACCCACCGGAGGGGTCGGTGGTCGGTCTGGACCCGGAAGTGAGTACCGAAGAGGTAGGGCCTCAGCTTCTTCAGGGCCCAAACCACCGCGAAGGCCTCCTGCTCGATGGTGCTCCACCTTTGCTCTCGAGGGAGTAGCCTCCGGCTAATGAATGCCACTGGTTGGTCCAGGCCGTTCCCGCTCACCTGGGACAGGACGGCTCCGATGCCATGCTCGGACGCGTCCGTCTGGACTACAAACTCTCGTGAGTAGTCGGGGGCTCGTAGGATGGGGGCAGTGCACAGGGCGTCTTTCAAGGTTTCGAACGCCTCTTGGCAGGGGGGTGTCCAGCTGACTTTCTTCGGCTGGTTTTTGGAGGTTAACTCCGTGAGGGGAGCCACGATGCTGCCGTAATTCTTAATGAACCGGCGGTAGTACCCCGTGAGCCCTAGGAACGCCCGTACTTCCGTCTGGGTTGTGGGGGCCTCCCAGGCCACGATGGCATCGATCTTGGGCTGGAGGGGGGCTACGAGGCCGCTTCCGACCTGGTGCCCGAGGTAGATTACGGACCCTTGTCCGATCTGGCACTTGCTTGCCTTAATGGTGAGACCCGCCCTCCTCAGGGCGGTCAGCACCGCCCAGAGGTGCTGGAGGTGCTCGGGCCAGTGGGAACTGTAAACGGCGATATCGTCCAGATACGCCGCGCTGAACTCTTCCAACCCCGCCAGTACCTGGTTAACCAGCCTCTGGAAGGTGGCGGGGGCGTTCTTCATCCCGAAGGGCATCACCCGGAAATGGTAGTGACCATCCGGGGTGGAGAAAGCGGATCTTTCCTTAGCTCCCTCGGTGAGGGCGATCTGCCAGTATCCACTGGTCAGGTCGAACGTGCTTAGGAAGCGAGCCGCCCCGAGGCGATCGATCAGCTCGTCGGCTCGGGGGATGGGGTGAGCATCGGTTCTGGTGACTGCGTTGAGCCCTCGGTAGTCAACGCAGAACCTCAGCTCGGGAGCGGCACCGGGGGCGGCTGCCTTCGGAACCAGGACCACGGGGCTAGCCCATGGGCTGTCAGAGGCTTCGACAACCCCGAGAGCCAACATCTTCGATACCTCGGCCTTGATACAGGCCCGGACTCGGTCAGGGACACGGTAGGCTCGGTGCCGTACCGGAGGGCTGTCCCCGGTGTCCACGTCGTGGACGCACCAGCTGGTGACGCCGGGGGTGAGGGAGAAGAGGTCCGAGAACTGTCCCAACAGCTGGCGACAGTCCTCGCGCTGCTCGGGGGAGAGGGATGAGGAGAAACGCACTCCCTCTACGGAGCCATCTTTCTCTTTCACAGACAGGAGATCGGGGAGAGGCTCCGTCTCTTCTTCCTCCCCATCGTCCGTGGCGAGGAGCAAGCTCAACTCGGACCGGGCGAAGTGGGGCTTGAGGCGGTTCACGTGAAGGACCCGCAAGGGGTTCCTGGGGGACTCTACGTCGATGAGGTAGGTCACCTGACTTTTGCGTTCTACCACCTTGAAGGGCCCTGTCCACTTGTCTTGCAGGGCACAGGGCTCTACGGGGGCCATCACCCAGACCCGCTGTCCGGGCTGAAACTCGACCAGAGTGGCATTCTAGTCGTACCACTGTTTCATCTCTTCTTGACTGGCCTCGAGGTTGGCCTCGGTCAGTTCTCGGAACTTCCTCGTCTGATTCCGGAGGGCTAGGATGTATCGAAACACATCGGGAGGGGGCTCGGGGGCCGCCGTCTCCCACCCTTCCTTGACCAGGGTGAGGGGCCCCCGGACGGGGTGCCCATAGAGCAGCTCGAAGGGGCTGAACCCCAGTGACTTCTGGGGGACTTCACTGTACGCAAAGAGGAGACAGGGGAGGAGGACGTCCCACTTACGCCTCAGGGGCTCTTCGAGACCCATGATCATCCCTTTGAGGGTCCGGTTGAAGCGTTCCACCAGACCGTTCCCCTGGGGGTGATAGGGGGTGGTGAACTTGTAGGTCACCCCACATTGCTGCCAGAGGGACTTCATGTATTTTGAGATGAAGTTCGTCCCTCGGTCGCTGACGACCTCTCGGGGGAATCCTACCCTAGAGAAGATCCCCATGAGGGCCCGCCCCACCACGGGGGCGGTCACCGTTCGGAGGGGAATGGCTTCGGGGTAGCGGGTGGCATGGTCCACCAAGACAAGGATAAAACGATGTCCCAGGGAGGTCCGGGGGTCAAGGGGACCCACAATGTCGATTCCCACCCTCTCAAAGGGGGTACTGACCACGGGGAAGGGTTGGAGGGGAGCCTTGCGCCTCCCGCCGCTCTTTCCGCTGGACTGACACGTGGGGCAGGATTTACAGTGGGCCTCCACATCGGAGCGCATGCCCGGCCAGTAGAAGTGAGTGACCAGGCGATGGTACGTTTTATCCTGACCTAAGTGTCCCGCCAGGGGTACGTCATGGGCCAGGTTGAGGAGAAAACTGCGGAAGCGTAGGGGTACCACCAGCACCCGGCCCGACCCTAGCTCTGCGGACTTTTGCTCGCTATATAAGAGGCCGTTTTCCCAATATACCAAGTGGGAGCCGGACTGGTCACCGGCGGCCTGGGCGGCGGCCTGCTGCCGCGGCCCGACCAAGGACGGACAGGAGGTCTGCTCTAGGCAGAATTCTTCCCGGGACGGCCCTCCTTCCTGGCGCCACTGGGCCAGCTCGGGCAGGTCGTCCGGGCACGGGGTCGGTTCGGCGCCCGGGCCGAGTGGACCTGCTTCGGGGGGGAAGCTCTCTTCGGGGAACAGCTCAGGGGTTTCAGACGGTTCAAGGACCTCGGGGTCCTCGGGGGTCGCTGGTGCCGCCTCTACGGTCGCCCCTTCGGGGGTGGCTCTCCGGGCGGTCATCGACCGGGTGCTCACACAGGCCCATTCGGGCAGGCCCACCATCTCCAGGTGGGTCCTTTTCTCAACCCGCTGCCAGGGGGAGCTCTCTAGATCGTTGCCGAGCAGGCAGTCCACAGGCATGTCGGAGCGGACCACCACTCGTAACTCTCCAGAGACGCCTCCCCATTCGAACGGGACTTGCGCTATCCGGCAGGTGCGGACCGAGTTATCAGCTGCGATCACCCTGCAGGAGATGTGGGGAACGATCTGGGCTTCGGTGACTAGGTGTCGTTTGACGGCGGTTATACTGGCCCCAGTGTCTCGGAGCGCCCCTATGTGATGGCCATTGACAGTCACCTGCTGTCGGTACTTCTCGGTATTGACGGGTAGGGGGCTCCTGGGACCATCTCCCTATTACCCAGGGAGACTAACATCATCGCTGCGGGGTCAGTTCCCTCGAACTCCTCTACTCCCTCCTCTTCTTCTAAGGCTACTGAGGTGATGTGGCGCGCTGGGGGCCCTGCAGCGGCAGGCTTCTTGAACAACGGGCATCGGGGGTCATTGGCATAATGCCCTGGCTGCTGACAATGGAAGCAGGCTTGGCTGACGCGGGGCCCTGGTTTGGCTGGGGGAAACCCTGCGCGCGCTGCGGGAGGTGAGGAGTTGGGCTGGTTTCTAGGGGGACTGCGCGGGGCTCCTCCCTGGGACTCCCTCTGTCTATTCTGGTTCCCCCCTCCCCTCTGGCGGGAAGATCCCTGTTCATTTCGGCCAGAGTCCCCCCCGGGCCCCTGGGGGACTCTGGTGCTCACCCAGCGATCGGCTTCGATAGCCAGCTTCCGGGGGTCAGCCAGCTTGCTGTCCAGGAGGTGCTGTCGGAGCTCCACAAAGCAGTTCAGAGACAAATGTTCGTAGGCAATGAGGTCAATGAGCCCTTCGAAAGTGGATACTTTGCTGCCCCTGATCCACCCTTCTAGGGCTCGAGTGTAGAAGTTGACGTATTCCACCCATGTGGTGTCGGGGATCTTCTTGCAGTCTCTAAAGCGTTGACAGTACATTTCTGGGGTAAGCCCGTACCGGGTGAGGAGGGCGTCCTTCATATGGCTGTAGGAGGTCTGTTCGGCAGACGGTAGGTCGAGTAGGGTGTCTCTCCCCTCGCTCAGGAATCGCCCCCACAGCCCGGCCCCCCAATCTTTCTGTGGACCTCGGTGCGAGGTCATGGCGACCTCGTAGGCCTTGAACCATTGCTGGATGTCATCGTTTTTATAATATTCTTTGACCACATCCTTGGGGATGTGGACCTTTGGTTCCACCGGGGGGACGGCCTCTCGGGTCGCTGCTGTTTTGTTGTTTTCGTTCCGGGCCTTTAGTTCTATTTCCAGCACACTGCGCTCGTGCTCCAGCTGGAGCTTCTTTCCGTCATGTTCTCGCTGGAGCTTCTTCTCCTCCAGTTCTCCTTGCAGCCGCAGCTGCTCGATGGCTAGCTTCTTTTCGGCCAGCTTGAGTTCTCCTTCCATCTTCAGACGGGCTAGTTCTAGCTCGTGGTTCCGGTCGTGTTCTCGGTCGGTCATCTCTTCGAGAGACAGACCTCTCTCCGTGCTGCGAGTCCGCGTCGGGGACTCGGTTCTTTCTCGCTCTGGGGCGTCGGTTGCGATCAGGGGAGCTCCCCCCCCATCGGCTTCTGTCGGTGCGGGAGGTTGGGCTCCGGACTCCACCCAGGCGGTCAGAGCTTGTTGGAAGTCCTCTTTGGTGTTTAATCCCGTTGACGGGATATGGAGATCCTTGCAGAATTGCTTGAGCTCACGGTGCGAATAGTCCTTCAGACGCTCCATCTGGAAGGTGGTCTCGTCGTTTGTGAGGCTCATGGTTGTTCTTCATTCGGGTAGTGTGTCAGTGCTGTACGATCCCTAGACGTGGGTTCTTATCGCGACGCTGCCACCAATGTTAGAAGGGGCGATCTCCAGGGGCCAGGTTATGCTCACCCGGGCACCCCAAGACCCACCTCTCCCACAGAACTTGCCGAGTCTTATCGTGAGGTCCTCACCGGGGAGGACTTCAGGTCTAGGATCGTACACACTGAGCTCACACCACACTACGAACAGACACCACACCGGTGGGTTTTAGTAACAAGATCTTTATATAAGCAAATAACGAAGGAAGCACTCTTATATACACAGTGGTCGAGGGACCACAAAATCTTAGAGGATTCGGGAAGGGGGAAGTGGGACAGTCTTTTAGTCTCTGGGACAGTACGAGGCGTACCCTACGCACAGCTCTCAATCCTCGAGCCGGGGGGTACGGGATGATAGTCGCACTGGCGGCTTTGCCCACGTCGAGTCGGCTCGGTCGTGATGGTGCTCTCGATGATCCAGCCAGACCAATCAATCAATCAATCATGACACTTGTAGAGCGCACTACTCACCCGTAGGGTCTCAAGGCGCTGGGTTGGGGGGGGGGGTGCCGTTACTGCTCGAATAGCCAGGTCTTGAGCTTCTTCCTGAAGGAGAGGTGGTCTTGGGTCAGGCGTAGGTCGGTCGGGAGTGAGTTCCAGGTCTTGGCGGCCAGGTAGGAGAAGGATCTTCCTCCTGTTGTCGTTCTTCGGATGCGGGGGACGGCGGCGAGGGCGTGGCTGGTTGATCTGAGGAGGCGCTTGGGAGTGTAGAAGTTGATCCGGTTGTTGAGGTAGCTCGGGCCTTGGTCGTGTAGGGCTTTGTGTGCGTGGGTAAGGAGACGGAAGGTGATTCTCTTGTTGACCGGGAGCCAATGCAGATCTCTCAGGTGTCCGGAGATGTGGCTGCGTCGGGGGATGTCGAGGATGAGCCTGGCCGAGGCGTTCTGAATCCGCTGGAGTCTCTTCTGGAGTTTGGCAGTGGTTCCGGCGTAGAGGGCGTTGCCGTAGTCCAGTCGGCTGGTGACGAGGGCCTGGGTGACCGTCTTCCTTGTGCCGGTGGGGATCCACCGGAAGATCTTGCGTAGCATGCGCAGGATGTTGAAGCAAGACGAGGAGACGGCGTTTACTTGTCTGGTCATGGAGAGGGAGGAGTCCAGGATGAAGCCCAGGTTACGTGCGTGGTCCGTTGGTTTGGGTGCGGTGCCCAGGGCGGAGGGCCACCAGGAGTCGTCCCAGGCGGAGGGTGATGCGCCCAGGATGAGGACCTCCGTCTTGTCCGAGTTCAGTTTCAGGCGGCTGGTCGTCATCCATTCGGCTACCTCTCTCATCCCTTCGTGCAGGTTGGCTCTGGCGGTGGCGGGGTCGTTGGTCAGGGAGAGGATCAGCTGGGTGTCGTCGGCGTAGGAGATTATGTTGAGGTTGTGATGGCGTACGATGGCCGCGAGGGGGCTCATGTAAACGTTGAAGAGGGTGGGGCTCAGTGAGGATCCTTGAGGGACGCCGCAGATGACTTCGGTGGCCTCTGACTTGTACGGTGGTAGGCGGACTCTCTGTGTTCTTCCGTCGAGGAAGGAGATGATCCATTCCAGTGCCTTGTCCTGAATTCCGATGTTGCCGAGGCGCTGTATTAGTGTGCGGTGGCAGACCGTGTCGAAGGCCGCGGAGAGGTCTAGGAGGATGAGGGCCGCTGTTTCTCCGTTGTCCATCAGAGTTCGTATGTCATCGGTGGCAGCGATGAGGGCGGTCTCGGTGCTGGGGTTCGCCCGGAAGCCCGACTGTGAGGGGTCGAGGGATCCGTTCGTCTCGAGGAAGGCTGCCAGCTGTTTGTTGACGGTCTTCTCGATGACTTTGGCCGGGAACGGGAGGAGCGAGATGGGGCGGTAGTTCTTGAGGTCGGTGGGGTCTGCTGTGGGTTTCTTGAGAAGAGCGCTGAGTTCGGCGTGCTTCCATCTCTCAGGGAAGGTGGCGGTGTCGAAGGAAGTGTTGATGATGTCCCGCAGGTGGGGTGCGATGACAGCGTCGGCCTTGTTGAAGACGTGGTGAGGGCAGGGGTCAGTCGGAGATCCGGAGTGGATGGAGTTCATTGTGCGGATGGTGTCTTCTGTGTTGATTGGAGTCCAGGTGCGGAGGGTGGTGGTGGGTGGCGTTGTTGCGGTTGTGGCTTGCGTTGGTTGGTTGCTGAAGCTGTTGTGTATGTCCGCGATCTTGTTGTGGAAGTAGGAGGCGAGGGAGTTGCAGGGGTCTTGCGACGGGGTGATGTCATTGCTTCCGGCGCTGGGGTTGGAGAGCTCTTTCACGATGTTGAAGAGTTCCTTGCAGTTGTGTGCGTTGTTGTCCAGCCGATCCTTGTATGTATTTTTCTTGGTGGCGCGGATCAGTTGGTGGTGTTTCCGGGTGGCGAGCTTGAGGGTGGTCATGTTGTCCGTGGTAGGCTCCCTTCTCCAGGCTTTCTCGAGGGCTCGGCAGTTCTTCTTGGAGCTCTTTAGTTCGTCGGTGAACCATGGTGTTTTTCTGCTGCAGGGTCTGCTGGGTGGGGTTCTCAGTGGGGCGAGTTCGTCCGCGCAGTTGCTGATCCACTTCGTGAAGTTGTCGGGCGGCCAGGTTGGGGCTCGCTGAGCTGGCGGGAGGGTGCTGGCTCAGGGAAGCGGTGAGCTGGTCGGCTGTGATCTTGTTCCAGCTTCTACGGGCAGCCTGTTGTTGGTGGTGGTGGATCGCCGATCTGTTGAAGGTGAAGTGGACGCAGCTGTGGTCCGTCCAGTGGAGTCCTGTTGCGCGGCTGAAGGTGACGTCGTTGCTGGACGAAAAGACGGCGTCGAGCGTGTGTCTGGCGAGGTGGGTGGGGGTGGTCACCAGTTGCTTGAGTCCGAGGTTGGCGAGGTTGTCGATCAGGCTGGTGGTGTTGCGGTCGTTGTTGTTCTCCAGGTGGAAGTTGAAGTCCCCCAGGAGGATGTAGTCGGCGGAGGGGAGGGCATGCGGACTGACGAAGTCGGCGATGTCCTCGCTGAATCGTGTGCGTGGCCCCGGGGGTCGGTAGATCAGGGTGCCTCTGAGGGTGGTCTTCGGGTTGGTGTGGATCTGGAAGTGCAGGTGTTCGGCGGTGGTTAGGGTGTCGTCGGTGTTGGTCGTGATGCGGATGGTGTCTCTGTGGATGATGGCGATGCCTCCTCCCGTCTGGTTGGCGGTGCGGTCCCTCCGGATGATCTTGTAGCCCTCCGGGATGGCGATGGCGATGTCTGGGGCTGAGGAGGCGTTCATCCAGGTCTCGGTGAGGAAGGCAACGTCCGGGGCGGTGGTGTCGAGGAGGTTCCAGAGTTCTACGGCGTGTCTGTGGACGGAGCGGGTGTTTAGCAGGATGCACTTGAGGTGGCTGCTGCTGGTGTTCGGTTTGGTGAGTGCTGGTGCAGGGTGTGTCCGGATGCAGCTGAACTTGCAGGCGTGGCAGCTGAAGGGTCCGTGGGTGTGCTTCGGGGCGGCTTGATGACATCCTGGGATGCGGCCGGTGTTGAGTGCGATGAGATCGGCGGCGTTGTAGGTTCGTCGGGTCGGCTTCCGTCGGTGGGGGCCAGGGGTCCAGAGTACTCCTCGAGCCGCGACGAGGTCAGCAGGGCTCGATCTGGAGAAGGTCGTGAGGAGCCGCGACAGCGTCAGCAGGGCTCCGATGGTTCAGTTCAGCTCGAGCCGCGACAGCGTCAGCAGGGCTCCGAGGGTTACAAGAGGACGAGCCGCGACAGCGTCGGCAGGGCTCCGATGGTCAAAGTTCAGCTCGAGCCGCGACAGCGTCAGCAGGGCTCCGATGGTTCAGGATGAGTTTTCTTAGGGTCAGCCGCAATCAGATCAGCAGGGCTTCAGGTCCAAGATACAACTGCCCGCTAGATGTCGGGCGGGCCCAGTTATAGTCCTTCTGCTCTTTGATCTCCGGACACTCGCAGGCGGAGGTCCCAAGCCCTGGGGGCTGGTCGTTGGCGAGGTCCGGCGGTTGGCTCTTTGATCCTTAGAAAGATGGGTCCAGGAATTCCCAGACGCACAGCAGGTCTGGAGCCCGCCCTCGGGGAGGCCAGAGGTGCGATCGAAACGGGGCCCCAGGGGAGGCCCGAAGGTGTGACGGAAACCAGTCTCTCAGGGGAGGCCGGAGGTGCCATCGCAACTCTCTGGCTTATCTCACTCGGGGAGTGCTTTACCCCCCAGCCAGGACTGGCGCGCCTTTGGAGTCTGGGTTTCGCTGGGGCCGGGGTCACGCTAGGCCCAGGGAGACAGGGATGTCGGGAAGGGAAGATGACGTCCGGGCCTTGTGGGGCAGGCCAGGTCTAGGCGCTCGGAGTCGGGAGCGGGACGGTGGTTCAGGCTCATCAGGGGTGAGACGACCAGGCTGTTGGGTGTAGGCTATTCTTACGGGGACGCTGCGCAGGGGCTCAGGGTTCAGGCCTACGCTCACAGCGTGTGGAGGGACAGAGGCGAACCACGCCACGAGGCCGGGTCCAACACGCGTCCCCCCCAGCTGAAGGCGGGGAGAACTACCCATCCTCTTGGGGGTTCTCTTCGCTGAGGCGGAAGAACCTGGACAGGCCGTCTGCGTTGGCGTGGTCAGAGCCAGGCCGGTGCTCAACAGTGAAGTCCATCCCTTGGAGTGAGATGGACCAGCGCAGCAATTTGGGATTCTCCCCTCTCATCTGCATTACCCACCGGAGGGGTCGGTGGTCGGTCTGGACCCGGAAGTGAGTACCGAAGAGGTAGGGCCTCAGCTTCTTCAGGGCCCAAACCACTGCGAAGGCCTCCTGCTCGATGGTGCTCCACCTTTGCTCTCGAGGGAGTAGCCTCCGGCTAATGAATGCCACTGGTTGGTCCAGGCCGTTCCCGCTCACCTGGGACAGGACGTCTCCGATGCCATGCTCGGACGCGTCCGTCTGGACTACAAACTCTCGTGAGTAGTCGGGGGCTCGTAGGATGGGGGCAGTGCACAGGGCGTCTTTCAAGGTTTCGAACGCCTCTTGGCAGGGGGGTGTCCAGCTGACTTTCTTCGGCTGGTTTTTGGAGGTTAACTCCGTGAGGGGAGCCACGATGCTGCCGTAATTCTTAATGAACCGGCGGTAGTACCCCGAGAGCCCTAGGAACGCCCGTACTTCCGTCTGGGTCGTGGGGGCCTCCCAGGCCACGATGGCATCGATCTTGGGCTGGAGGGGGGCTACGAGGCCGCTTCCGACCTGGTGCCCGAGGTAGATTACGGACCCTTGTCCGATCTGGCACTTGCTTGCCTTAATGGTGAGACCCGCCCTCCTCAGGGCGGTCAGCACCGCCCAGAGGTGCTGGAGGTGCTCGGGCCAGTGGGAACTGTAAACGGCGATATCGTCCAGATACGCCGCGCTGAACTCTTCCAACCCCGCCAGTACCTGGTTAACCAGCCTCTGGAAGGTGGCGGGGGCGTTCTTCATCCCGAAGGGCATCACCCGGAAATGGTAGTGACCATCCGGGGTGGAGAAAGCGGATCTTTCCTTAGCTCCCTCGGTGAGGGCGATCTGCCAGTATCCACTGGTCAGGTCGAACGTGCTTAGGAAGCGAGCCGCCCCGAGGCGATCGATCAGCTCGTCGGCTCGGGGGATGGGGTGAGCATCGGTTCTGGTGACTGCGTTGAGCCCTCGGTAGTCAACGCAGAACCTCAGCTCGGGAGCGGCACCGGGGGCGGCTGCCTTCGGAACCAGGACCACGGGGCTAGCCCATGGGCTGTCAGAGGCTTCGACCACCCCGAGAGCCAACATCTTCGATACCTCGGCCTTGATACAGGCCCGGACTCGGTCAGGGACACGGTAGGCTCGGTGCCGTACCGGAGGGCTGTCCCCGGTGTCCACGTCGTGGACGCACCAGCTGGTGACGCCGGGGGTGAGGGAGAAGAGGTCCGAGAACTGTCCCAATAGCTGGCGACAGTCCTCGCGCTGCTCGGGGGAGAGGGATGAGGAGAAACGCACTCCCTCTACGGAGCCATCTTTCTCTTTCACAGACAGGAGATCGGGGAGAGGCTCCGTCTCTTCTTCCTCCCCATCGTCCGTGGCGAGGAGCAAGCTCAACTCGGACCGGGCGAAGTGGGGCTTGAGGCGGTTCACGTGAAGGACCCGCAAGGGGTTCCTGGGGGACTCTACGTCGATGAGGTAGGTCACCTGACTTTTGCGTTCTACCACCTTGAAGGGCCCTGTCCACTTGTCTTGCAGGGCACAGGGCTCTACGGGGGCCATCACCCAGACCCGCTGTCCGGGCTGAAACTCGACCAGAGTGGCATTCTGGTCGTACCACCGTTTCATCTCTTCTTGACTGGCCTCGAGGTTGGCCTCGGTCAGTTCTCGGAACTTCCTCGTCTGGTTCCGGAGGGCTAGGATGTATCGAAACACATCGGGAGGGGGCTCGGGGGCCGCCGTCTCCCACCCTTCCTTGACCAGGGTGAGGGGCCCCCGGACGGGGTGCCCATAGAGCAGCTCGAAGGGGCTGAACCCCAGTGACTTCTGGGGGACTTCACTGTACGCAAAGAGGAGACAGGGGAGGAGAACGTCCCACTTACGCCTCAGGGGCTCTTCGAGACCCATGATCATCCCTTTGAGGGTCCGGTTGAAGCGTTCCACCAGACCGTTCCCCTGGGGGTGATAGGGGGTGGTGAACTTGTAGGTCACCCCACATTGCTGCCAGAGGGACTTCATGTATTTTGAGATGAAGTTCGTCCCTCGGTCGCTGACGACCTCTCGGGGGAATCCTACCCTAGAGAAGATCCCCATGAGGGCCCGCCCCACCACGGGGGCGGTCACCGTTCGGAGGGGAATGGCTTCGGGGTAGCGGGTGGCATGGTCCACCAAGACAAGGATAAAACGATGTCCCAGGGAGGTCCGGGGTCAAGGGGACCCACAATGTCGATTCCCACCCTCTCAAAGGGGGTACTGACCACGGGGAAGGGTTGGAGGGGAGCCTTGCGCCTCCCGCCGCTCTTTCCGCTGGACTGACACGTGGGGCAGGATTTACAGTGGGCCTCCACATCGGAGCGCATGCCCGGCCAGTAGAAGTGAGTGACCAGGCGATGGTACGTTTTATCCTGACCTAAGTGTCCCGCCAGGGGTACGTCATGGGCCAGGTTGAGGAGAAAACTGCGGAAGCATAGGGGTACCACCAGCACCCGGCCCGACCCTAGCTCTGCGGACTTTTGCTCGCTATATAAGAGGCCGTTTTCCCAATATACCAAGTGGGAGCCGGACTGGTCACCGGCGGCCTGGGTGGCGGCCTGCTGCCGCGGCCCGACCAAGGACGGACAGGAGGTCTGCTCTAGGCAGAATTCTTCCCGGGACGGCCCTCCTTCCTGGCACCACTGGGCCAGCTCGGGCAGGTTGTCCGGGCACGGGGTCGGTTCGGCGCCCGGGCCGAGGGGACCTGCTTCGGGGGGGAAGCTCTCTTCGGGGAACAGCTCAGGGGTTTCAGACGGTTCAAGGACCTCGGGGTCCTCGGGGGTCGCTGGTGCCGCCTCTACGGTCGCCCCTTCGGGGGTGGCTCTCCGGGCGGTCATCGACCGGGTGCTCACACAGGCCCATTCGGGCAGGCCCACCATCTCCAGGTGGGTCCTTTTCTCAACCCGCTGCCAGGGGGAGCTCTCTAGATCGTTGCCGAGCAGGCAGTCCACAGGCATGTCGGAGCGGACCACCACTCGTAACTCTCCAGAGACGCCTCCCCATTCGAACGGGACTTGCGCTATCCGGCAGGTGCGGACCGAGTTATCAGCTGCGATCACCCTGCAGGAGATGTGGGGAACGATCTGGGCTTCGGTGACTAGGTGTCGTTTGACGGCGGTTATACTGGCCCCAGTGTCTCGGAGCGCCCCTATGTGATGGCCATTGACAGTCACCTGCTGTCGGTACTTCTCGGTATTGTCGGGTAGGGGGGCTCCTGGGACCATCTCCCTATTACCCAGGGAGACTAACATCATCGCTGCGGGGTCAGTTCCCTCGAACTCCTCTACTCCCTCCTCTTCTTCTAAGGCTACTCAGGTGATGTGGCGCGCTGGGGGCCCTGCAGCGGCAGGCTTCTTGAACAACGGGCATCGGGGGTCATTGGCATAATGCCCTGGCTGCTGACAATGGAAGCAGGCTTGGCTGACGCGGGGCCCTGGTTTGGCTGGGGGAAACCCTGCGCGCGCTGCGGGAGGTGAGGAGTTGGGCTGGTTTCTAGGGGGACTGCGCGGGGCTCCTCCCTGGGACTCCCTCTGTCTATTCTGGTTCCCCCCTCCCCTCTGGCGGGAAGATCCCTGTTCATTTCGGCCAGAGTCCCCCCCGGGCCCCCGGGGGACTCTGGTGCTCACCCAGCGATCGGCTTCGATAGCCAGCTTCCGGGGGTCAGCCAGCTTGCTGTCCAGGAGGTGCTGTCGGAGCTCCACAAAGCAGTTCAGAGACAAATGTTCGTAGGCAATGAGGTCAATGAGCCCTTCGAAAGTGGATACTTTGCTGCCCCTGATCCACCCTTCTAGGGCTCGAGTGTAGAAGTTGACGTATTCCACCCATGTGGTGTCGGGGATCTTCTTGCAGTCTCTAAAGCGTTGACAGTACATTTCTGGGGTAAGCCCGTACCGGGTGAGGAGGGCGTCCTTCATATGGCTGTAGGAGGTCTGTTCGGCAGACGGTAGGTCGAGTAGGGTGTCTCTCCCCTCGCTCAGGAATCGCCCCTACAGCCCGGCCCCCCAATCTTTCTGTGGACCTCGGTGCGAGGTCATGGCGACCTCGTAGGCCTTGAACCATTGCTGGATGTCATCGTTTTTATAATATTCTTTGACCACATCCTTGGGGATGTGGACCTTTGGTTCCACCGGGGGGACGGCCTCTCGGGTCGCTGCTGTTTTGTTGTTTTCGTTCCGGGCCTTTAGTTCTATTTCCAGCACACTGCGCTCGTGCTCCAGCTGGAGCTTCTTTCCGTCATGTTCTCGCTGGAGCTTCTTCTCCTCCAGTTCTCCTTGCAGCCGCAGCTGCTCGATGGCTAGCTTCTTTTCGGCCAGCTTGAGTTCTCCTTCCATCTTCAGACGGGCTAGTTCTAGCTCGTGGTTCCGGTCGTGTTCTCGGTCGGTCATCTCTTCGAGAGACAGACCTCTCTCCGTGCTGCGAGTCCGCGTCGGGGACTCGGTTCTTTCTCGCTCTGGGGCGTCGGTTGCGATCAGGGGAGCTCCCCCCCCATCGGCTTCTGTTGGTGCGGGAGGTTGGGCTCCGGACTCCACCCAGGCGGTCAGAGCTTGTTGGAAGTCCTCTTTGGTGTTTAATCCCGTTGACGGGATATGGAGATCCTTGCAGAATTGCTTGAGCTCACGGTGCGAATAGTCCTTCAGACGCTCCATCTGGAAGGTGGTCTCGTCGTTTGTGAGGCTCATGGTTGTTCTTCATTCGGGTAGTGTGTCAGTGCTGTACGATCCCTAGACGTGGGTTCTTATCGCGACGCTGCCACCAATGTTAGAAGGGGCGATCTCCAGGGGCCAGGTTATGCTCACCCGGGCACCCCAAGACCCACCTCTCCCACAGAACTTGCCGAGTCTTATCGTGAGGTCCTCACCGGGGAGGACTTCAGGTCTAGGATCGTACACACTGAGCTCACACCACACTACGAACAGACACCACACCGGTGGGTTTTAGTAACAAGATCTTTATATAAGCAAATAACGAAGGAAGCACTCTTATATACACAGTGGTCGAGGGACCACAAAATCTTAGAGGATTCGGGAAGGGGGAAGTGGGACAGTCTTTTAGTCTCTGGGACAGTACGAGGCGTACCCTACGCACAGCTCTCAATCCTCGAGCCGGGGGGTACGGGATGATAGTCGCACTGGCGGCTTCGCCCACGTTGAGTCGGCTCGGTCGTGATGGTGCTCTCGATGATCCAGCCGGACCAATCAATCAATCAATCATGACACTTGTAGAGCGCACTACTCACCCGTAGGGTCTCAAGGCGCTGGGTTGGGGGGGGGGGTGCCGTTACTGCTCGAATAGCCAGGTCTTGAGCTTCTTCCTGAAGGAGAGGTGGTCTTGGGTCAGGCGTAGGTCGGTCGGGAGTGAGTTCCAGGTCTTGGCGGCCAGGTAGGAGAAGGATCTTCCTCCTGTTGTCGTTCTTCGGATGCGGGGGACGGCGGCGAGGGCGTGGCTGGTTGATCTGAGGAGGCGCTTGGGAGTGTAGAAGTTGATCCGGTTGTTGAGGTAGCTCGGGCCTTGGTCGTGTAGGGCTTTGTGTGCGTGGGTAAGGAGACGGAAGGTGATTCTCTTGTTGACCGGGAGCCAATGCAGATCTCTCAGGTGTCCGGAGATGTGGCTGCGTCGGGGGATGTCGAGGATGAGCCTGGCCGAGGCGTTCTGAATCCGCTGGAGTCTCTTCTGGAGTTTGGCAGTGGTTCCGGCGTAGAGGGCGTTGCCGTAGTCCAGTCGGCTGGTGACGAGGGCCTGGGTGACCGTCTTCCTTGTGCCGGTGGGGATCCACCGGAAGATCTTGCGTAGCATGCGCAGGATGTTGAAGCAAGACGAGGAGACGGCGTTTACTTGTCTGGTCATGGAGAGGGAGGAGTCCAGGATGAAGCCCAGGTTACGTGCGTGGTCCGTTGGTTTGGGTGCGGTGCCCAGGGCGGAGGGCCACCAGGAGTCGTCCCAGGCGGAGGGGGATGCGCCCAGGATGAGGACCTCCGTCTTGTCCGAGTTCAGTTTCAGGCGGCTGGTCGTCATCCATTCGGCTACCTCTCTCATCCCTTCGTGCAGGTTGGCTCTGGCGGTGGCGGGGTCGTTGGTCAGGGAGAGGATCAGCTGGGTGTCGTCGGCGTAGGAGATTATGTTGAGGTTGTGATGGCGTACGATGGCCGCGAGGGGGCTCATGTAGACGTTGAAGAGGGTGGGGCTCAGTGAGGATCCTTGAGGGACGCCGCAGATGACTTCGGTGGCCTCTGACTTGTACGGTGGTAGGCGGACTCTCTGTGTTCTTCCGTCGAGGAAGGAGATGATCCATTCCAGTGCCTTGTCCTGAATTCCGATGTTGCCGAGGCGCTGTATTAGTGTGCGGTGGCAGACCGTGTCGAAGGCCGCGGAGAGGTCTAGGAGGATGAGGGCCGCTGTTTCTCCGTTGTCCATCAGAGTTCGTATGTCATCGGTGGCAGCGATGAGGGCGGTCTCGGTGCTGTGGTTCGCCCGGAAGCCCGACTGTGAGGGGTCGAGGGATCCGTTCGTCTCGAGGAAGGCTGCCAGCTGTTTGTTGACGGTCTTCTCGATGACTTTGGCCGGGAACGGGAGGAGCGAGATGGGGCGGTAGTTCTTGAGGTCGGTGGGGTCTGCTGTGGGTTTCTTGAGAATAGCGCTGAGTTCGGCGTGCTTCCAGCTCTCAGGGAAGGTGGCGGTGTCGAAGGAAGTGTTGATGATGTCCCGCAGGTGGGGTGCGATGACAGCGTCGGCCTTGTTGAAGACGTGGTGAGGGCAGGGGTCAGTCGGAGATCCGGAGTGGATGGAGTTCATTGTGCGGATGGTGTCTTCTGTGTTGATTGGAGTCCAGGTGCGGAGGGTGGTGGTGGGTGGCATTGTTGCGGTTGTGGCTTGCGTTGGTTGGTTGCTGAAGCTGTTGTGTATGTCCGCGATCTTGTTGTGGAAGTAGGAGGCGAGGGAGTTGCAGAGGTCTTGCGACGGGGTGATGTCATTGCTTCCGGCGCTGGGGTTGGAGAGCTCTTTCACGATGTTGAAGAGTTCCTTGCAGTTGTGTGCGTTGTTGTCCAGCCGATCCTTGTATGTATTTTTCTTGGTGGCGCGGATCAGTTGGTGGTGTTTCCGGGTGGCGAGCTTGAGGGTGGTCATGTTGTCCGTGGTAGGCTCCCTTCTCCAGGCTTTCTCGAGGGCTCGGCAGTTCTTCTTGGAGCTCTTTAGTTCGTCGGTGAACCATGGTGTTTTTCTGCTGCAGGGTCTGCTGGGTGGGGTTCTCAGTGGGGCGAGTTCGTCCGTGCAGTTGCTGATCCACTTCGTGAAGTTGTCGGCGGCCAGGTTGGGGTTCGCTGAGCTGGCGGGAGGGTGCTGGCTCAGGGAAGCGGTGAGCTGGTCGGCTGTGATCTTGTTCCAGCTTCTACGGGCAGCCTGTTGTTGGTGGTGGTGGATCGCCGATCTGTTGAAGGTGAAGTGGACGCAGCTGTGGTCCGTCCAGTGGAGTCCTGTTGCGCGGCTGAAGGTGACGTCGTTGCTGGACGAAAAGACGGCGTCGAGCGTGTGTCCGGCGAGGTGGGTGGGGGTGGTCACCAGTTGCTTGAGTCCGAGGTTGGCGAGGTTGTCGATCAGGCTGGTGGTGTTGCGGTCGTTGTTGTTCTCCAGGTGGAAGTTGAAGTCCCCCAGGAGGATGTAGTCGGCGGAGGGGAGGGCATGCGGACTGACGAAGTCGGCGATGTCCTCGCTGAATCGTGTGCGTGGCCCCGGGGGTCGGTAGATCAGGGTGCCTCTGAGGGTGGTCTTCGGGTTGGTGTGGATCTGGAAGTGCAGGTGTTCGGCGGTGGTTAGGGTGTCGTCGGTGTTGGTCGTGATGCGGATGGTGTCTCTGTGGATGATGGCGATGCCTCCTCCCGTCTGGTTGGCGGTGCGGTCCCTCCGGATGATCTTGTAGCCCTCCGGGATGGCGATGGCGATGTCTGGGGCTGAGGAGGCGTTCATCCAGGTCTCGGTGAGGAAGGCAACGTCCGGGGCGGTGGTGTCGAGGAGGTTCCAGAGTTCTACGGCGTGTCTGTGGACGGAGCGGGTGTTGAGCAGGATGCACTTGAGGTGGCTGCTGCTGGTGTTCGGTTTGGTGAGTGCTGGTGCAGGGTGTGTCCGGATGCAGCTGAACTTGCAGGCGTGGCAGCTGAAGGGTCCGTGGGTGTGCTTCGGGGCGGCTTGATGACATCCTGGGATGCGGCCGGTGTTGAGTGCGATGAGATCGGCGGCGTTGTAGGTTCGTCGGGTCGGCTTCCGTCGGTGGGGGCCAGGGGTCCAGAGTACTCCTCGAGCCGCGACGAGGTCAGCAGGGCTCGATCTGGAGAAGGTCGTGAGGAGCCGCGACAGCGTCAGCAGGGCTCCGATGGTTCAGTTCAGCTCGAGCCGCGACAGCGTCAGCAGGGCTCCGAGGGTTACAAGAGGACGAGCCGCGACAGCGTCGGCAGGGCTCCGATGGTCAAAGTTCAGCTCGAGCCGCGACAGCGTCAGCAGGGCTCCGATGGTTCAGGAGGAGTTTTCTTAGGTTCAGCCGCGATCAGATCAGCAGGGCTTCAGGTCCAAGATACAACTGCCCGCTAGATGTCGGGCGGGCCCAGTTATAGTCCTTCTGCTCTTTGATCTCCGGACACTCGCAGGCGGAGGTCCCAAGCCCTGGGGGCTGGTCGTTGGCGAGGTCCGGCGGTTGGCTCTTTGATCCTTAGAAAGATGGGTCCAGGAATTCCCAGACGCACAGCAGGTCTGGAGCCCGCCCTCGGGGAGGCCAGAGGTGCGATCGAAACGGGGCCCCAGGGGAGGCCCGAAGGTGTGACGGAAACCAGTCTCTCAGGGGAGGCCGGAGGTGCCATCGCAACTCTCTGGCTTATCTCACTCGGGGAGTGCTTTACCCCCCAGCCAGGACTGGCGCGCCTTTGGAGTCTGGGTTTCGCTGGGGCCGGGGTCACGCTAGGCCCAGGGAGACAGGGATGTCGGGAAGGGAAGATGGCGTCCGGGCCTTGTGGGGCAGGCCAGGTCTAGGCGCTCGGAGTCGGGAGCGGGACGGTGGTTCAGGCTCATCAGGGGTGAGACGACCAGGCTGTTGGGTGTAGGCTATTCTTACGGGGACGCTGCGCAGGGGCTCAGGGTGCAGGCCTACGCTCACAGGGTGTGGAGGGACAGAGGCGAACCACGCCACGAGGCCGGGTCCAACACACCTGGATTCTGCCGACAGCCGCACTGTTGGTAATTTGGAGATCCTACGTTTGTATCCCACTTTTGCATCCTCTGGGTTAAGACGGACCAGCGGGAGAAGTTGAAAGCTCGGCTGAGCCCCTGTGAACTTCGCGTCTCACCTTCAGTGAGGACGCGACCAGTGCTATTGTTTTCGTCCGCTTGCGGCTGCGGCGGGCGTCTCCCTGAGTTCCGCTCGGCTGAGCGTGAACTTTCCCTGCATTCGCCCGCTAGCGGCTGCGGCGGGCTGTTTCCGGATTACCGCGCGGCTGCGGAGAACTCCTTGGACTCCTTAAATTTTTGGATATTATCTCGAGAGGAGCAACGGCAGTGTCCACCCTGCAGGTACTCAACAAAGGGTATTGTTGTACTTTCAAATCAATACTTGACAACATCTATATTTTTATCTATCAGGGAGTGACATGTCCTAAAACTGTTCTTGAGTAATCTTTGTTTGAACCTGAAGTTCTGGATTCCTTTGGAGTTTTGTTTATATGGAGAAATTCCAAACCGTGTACTTTTTCATGACTAAGACTGAGACCGAAATCTGTTTCTACCAGAACCTATGGATTTGAAATCTGTTTTCTTTTTGATAACGTTTTTTGCTCTATTTTTGTTCAGGGAAACACGGGGTGTGGATGTGAGTATGATTGCGTAAAAAGCTTAATGGTGTTTAACAACACGGTTTCCTGGTGTGGTGTTGATGAATGGTTCTTGTTTCTTTCAGGTGGTGTTGTTTATCTATTCGTAAGATGAGCCTCTTGTTGGGAAAGGCCTATAAGGTATATTTGGGATTCTAGCGAGAGCATACTGAGTGTAGATGGGATTATTGTCAAGTATTAATGTTATGCTTTTTTGTTACAGGTAATCCCTTTCCACCGCAGATCCTATCCTTTCCAATCCCTCACTTGATCACCTCTATACTCTGTGTACTACATTAGTCAGAGTGTGGGGAAGTCAGGAGGTGGACCCCATTGAGCATCACCCAGATCCCGAGGAGCCTGAGAGGAGGTGACAGCATGGGCCTTGTCTAAATATATAAGGATAGGATGATTTATACCTATACATGGTCATGAATCGGTAAAATTACACTAGTGTCCTAAAATGATACATAACATCCTGAGTTGCACAATGAAACATTTCCTAGCTAACGAGAAGGAATGTTTCAATTCTATTAAAGAGAAGGAGGTGAGGATTATGCATTACTTTCTTCACTTTATTAAATCAGCAGCCTTTAAAGAACATATTAAAGAAAAAATAACACAGACTATATGTTCCATGAACCAGAGGGGGATGAGTCTCCATAGTAACTGTGATGTGTCATTTGGTGGGGCATACCATTATTGCCCGTAGCCTTGGGGGGTGTTGTTGGACCTCCCTATCTGGGCTGTGATATGTAGTCACGATCATGACGAAGGGGGGCTTTACTGTTGGTAAATAAAGAGGCTCGATAAATGACGGGCAGGTGAACAGAGTATCCTCCGTGTCCTGGCGTTACTTACTCACGTTACACCAATGGAGCTGAGAGAGCGCCATGCTGTTTACAATTTTTGTAGGGGTGCACTATAATCACGAATAGTCTGCACCCACATATTTAGAGGACCTTACTAATGTAGTTTAGGAAATGTAACATTATACCGGGGATCAGTGCAATATGTAGTAATGTGTTTTATTAATCATAGACTAATGTAGGGCCTTAACCAGAAAATAATGTGTTGTATAACATAGAAATGTAAGCATTAGTGAAATGTTGTGGTAGAAATAATGGGGAATATTATCAAGGCTGTACAAAAAATATCGCACAGCGTTGATAACGTGGAAAAATCTATCGCGGATTTCACATCGCCTGTTAGCAGCGTATTCTCAACGCTAAAGCCAACAGGCGATGTTAAATCGTCGATAGGTCGCATTAGCGCATGAAAACAAGCGCTGTTTTCAAGTGCTAATGTGTGCCTTGATAATATGGGGGGGTGGATTCAGCTTTATGATCCACCCCCTCATGTTAGCAATGCCTAACACGTACTAAAAGTAGGCATTGGAATACCTACTATAGACGCGCTTATCGGAGGTCTCCTCCTCCCAAGGCCTGCCTTGTGAATAAGGCAATCCCACCTCCAACCACATTTTACATGTGGTTGGACGTGGGAACGCCCACCCTGCATCTCATTAACGTTATTCATCGCCCCCAGCGTGGGGGCGATGAATAACGCATGAAATGCATCGCTAACCGGAGTTAGCGACGCATTGATAATAGGGCGATAATTAATTCATGCGTTAGCAACCGGAGAAGGTCGCTAACACATGAATTAAGGCCCTTGATAATATGCCCCAATGTGCTTTTTTAAAGTTATATGCGTAGTTATTAATGAGTGAATTAACGTAGGGGCATAACATGAACATGTATTGCTTATATTGAAACAATAATTAATGCTTTAGTAATGTGAAAGTGTAATGTCATGTCATGATAGAAATGCGTTTAAACGTGTAAAGGCCTGGAACATGAAGAAGCCTGCAGAGGCCTAAGTGTAATTTCTTTTGTTAGCTTTAGTTGCAAGAGAAACGCTTCTCTCCTGGGAAACGCTGTCTTCTGCAAATATTGAAATGTAACTTTGGATGTGTGCAGAACTGTTCTCACATATTCTGGTTTGCCGGTGCAAGGCCACAGAGCTTGTTAGGTGAAATAAACCATTGTTTAGGAGTTAGGATGGTAGGCGCGAGTGCAGAGGAGTACAGAAGAATGCAGGAGTGAAACATTTAGCGGAGAAGGTGCCTGGGACTCAAGGACACCTCAACAGACTTTTGATGGAGACGTTACATGCTGGAAAACTCCACGGATCAGCACCTGCCAGAGGGGCGTGCCTACTGTTTTTGTGGTTTTGTATTAGGGACAGTGCCCGAGGGTGGAGGGCAGATTGGAGCGGAGAGCAGAAGCAGTTGTTAGAGAAGGATGTAGGGAGTCTTAGAACAGACTTGGGGAACTTAGGGCAGAGTGGGGTGTAGGAAGGAGCATCTTAAAACGAGCTCTGTAGTTTAGCTTACTTATGAGGAGAAAGTAAAGGTACTTCTTAGGAGGTCTTTACTGCGGACACCTTTACTCTTGCCTGGGAGGGATGTTAAGTAGGGATGTCAAATCAAATCAAATCAAAAACAAGCTTTTATTCGATTTCAGAACCAAAATCATAAAAGCATACATTATAAAATACCATTGAACATTAAAAACTTTACAATATTCGCATTCAATAAAATTCAAAGAGCTTATTAAACAGTGCTTTTCTGTCAGAAATAACATAGTCAGATATGTAAGTTTGTTGGCTATAGGCAGCGCGATATTCCAATAGATATATAAAAACGGAATAGTTAATGTAAACATCACATTGAGTTCCGAAACCTGATTACAGGTCTTAAAAAGCTGGATACTGCATGGGTGAAGGAAACATCTTCTAGTTGTTGCAGCTTAACAAAGGCTAATCTGCATGTACGAATCCCCCAAGCCCTAAAAATCGGTTTTAAAAAGGCCTTCCTTGGAGCCTGATATAATTTACAAAACAGAACACAATGGATGTTTGATTGATGGGAAGTATCATCACATGGGCAAACTAAGTTTACCATGGACCAATTATTGCGGACAGGGAAAGTAATCAAGCGGAAAAAAGTGCCCAGCCTAAAACGGGTTAATAACATGCGCGCATAGCAACTTGGCTCAGATATAAGATACTGTTGTAGGCCTTCGTGGGGGGTAATTTGCTGGTAACAGGAGACTGTGATTTTGACTTTTTCGGAACGCCACCTATTACTGGCTAGATGGTCTAAGAACATCTTTTTTAGCGACCCTCTCGATACCACCTCCATACTCGTTGGCCTAACAAAGAATTCCGGATGCCCAATCTCGTTCAACATACTTCTCACACAGGAGAGCCATTTAATATTGGCTACTCCGTCGAGTTTGAGGCAGTCGGTGATTAGGTCTCTGTTTAACAGTGTCTCGCGGGTGGCCCAGACCTTATGCCACAGGAGTATGGGAGAGGCCATAATAATATCTGAAATGTATGGGAGACCTACTTCTATGTGTGACATATAGGTAGATGTGGATCTGGGGGCCCCCAGTAGGTGACAAATAAACTGATTCTCACACCATTGTATCGTGTGCACATTCTCAATCACCCAAAGGACTGCACCATATATGGCTGTAGAGACACATTTGGCTTTATAAATATGTATCAATTCTCTCGCTGGTATCCCCCCTAATTTGGCCGCGAAGGTGCTCAGGGCGCCTATAGTCCGCTAGAAGGCTAATTGTCTAGCGGTGACTGCTGCGTGCCAATTTCCCCTCCTATCGAAATTTATGCCAAGGTAAGAAAATCTCTCTATTGTCTCGATTCTCTTACCGTCAAGGAAAATTGGACACGGTGCCCTCTTGGTCCCTTGACCGCACGACATGGTGTATGTTTTCGCTGTATTGACTTTTAACCCTCTATCCCTCATAAAATTAGTAAATTTAACCACGGTCCTCTGCAAGCCTACCCTGGTCCGCGACATTATAGCCACATCGTAGGCGTATAATAGTATTGGCACTGGTGTCCCGCTGATGGTAGGATAATCGTGCTGTGATTCCCTAAGGTATTGTCCGATGGAATTAACATATAGGGTAAAGAGTAGGGGTGCTAAAATGCACCCCTGTTTCACCGCCCGCCTTATGGGAAATTTATCAGAACACTCACCCATTCGGCCATAACGCACCCTAGCGCCTGCGTCCCTATATAGTTCTTTAATGAAGGAGAGGATTTGACTATCTATGCCCATGTCCCTTAATGTTGACCATAGTATCTCATGATCCATGCAGTCAAAGTCGAAACTTAGGTCCGCAAAGGTAATATAGAGTTTTCCGCTCTTTGCTTGAGTATATTTGGATATAAGTAGAGCCAGGTTTAGGCCCTGTTCTATAGTACCTTTGCCTGCTCTGAAACCATATTGCAAGTTTGAGATGGCGTCGTTATCCTCTGCCCATGTGTGAATCCTGTTTAATATTATTCTGCCAGCCACCTTCATCAAGGCGTCAAGAAGCGAGATTGGCCGGTAGCAAGTGGGGTCATTTCGGTCCCCTTTTTTAAAGATCGGAACTACTATTGCTTCAGGCCAAGATGGTATGAACCCCTGGGGGTTTGCATTATTTAGTACATTTGTTAGCATGGGGGCCCAAAGGTCTATCTCAGCTTTGTAGACGTCGATCGGGACTCCATCCAGGCCCAGTGCTTTACCGGAAGGGCTATCTTTAATGGCTTTAATGACCTCCTGGTAATTAAAAGTTATACCTAATGAAAATGGGTTGGACTGGTTATTATCAGAATGGCTGACCATCTTATCACTGGAGACATTCACAATGTCAGCGGAAATGGCTTTATCATAGAGGTGTTTAAAATGGGTCACCCAAATATCCCAACTTATTGCTATGTCTATAAAATGAGTTTCTTTACACTGTAAGCACGGAGCATTAACCGCCTTCAAGAAGGCCGTGTTGTCTTTACGTAGTGAGGCATCATGCAAAGCCAACCAGGCCTCCCTCTTTAGCGTTGCTTTTTTAGCCTTAATTGCCATTCTGTAAAATTTCCTGGCTTGCCGAATTAACTCGGGGTTTCTAGGTGAGGCCTGCAGAGCCCTTTTAAGGGTTCTCAATGCTTTTGTACAGCTGTTATCAAACCAGCTGTGGGCTTTGTTTGGATCTGCTCGATATTCCCTGGTTAGTAAAGTTTTCACAGATGCTTGGATTTTCGAAAAAGAATCCATTAATTTTAAGGGTTCCTCATTATGTGTCAGACAGATGGTCATGTCTACGTATGATGTAGATACTACTTTTTTCAAAAAGCCCAGGGGCTCCACCTTGTCTCATTTACTGTGTATCCATTTTTGGTGGCAAGATTCATTACTGGTGTGTATAATGAATCCTCTGTGGACCGTGTCCGCGTTTTAATTTTTATGCTAAAACTAATAGGGTAATGGCCACAACACAGGACCTGGCCCGTTTCCCATGATGATACTAACCCTGCGTGAATTGTAGATAAAAAAGTAAAATCAATTGTAGAATTGCTCCTCCTCCCATTAAAGGTTGGCTGAAACGGAATATTCGGGCTGCATAACTCATTTACAAAGGACAAATTGAAGTGGAAAATCATATTATTAAGGATATTACCCAGTATTGAATGAATAAAATGGGTGGGGGTGTCTTCCTTATGCTCGGCTAGGCCACAAATGCCCATGGGGCCGTAAGGACAGACAGTGCAATTAAAGTCGCCCACCCAAGTCAAAATCATCTCTCCAACTGATTGACCCTTGATAATGGTTAAGCTATGCATGAGATCATTAACTATATTTTCTATCGTGTTTACTAGGGTCATAATTTGTATGTGACCCCAGCTAATTGTTAAAATCTGATAAAACTCAGTAGTTAAAAACTTAAGTACCTTAAGGCCCCCTGTGGTGGAAACGTATGTACAGAGCCCCCATTTATTTCGCCCCTGTACACTTGCTATTGCAGGTGTGTGAAAAGTTTGAAACACAATTATATGGTGTTCCTCGGTGGTCCATGTTTCTTGTAGACAAATTATACTATGTTTGGTGACTACATCTAGCCAGGGTTGGTGGGACACTTTATTTGTCAAGCCAGCTACGTTCCAAGAAAGAATACTGTGAAAGGACTTATTCCATGTAGGGCGTAAATTCTCTGTAGTGTGCCTCGGTATATCGCCCTCAGGTGAAGGAGCGTCTATATTTGCCTGAAGCTGTGGTTGGAAAGGGGAATCTATGGGCCCGATTCACAGAACTAACTTGAGACAAAATCCTAAACTTACTATCATTTTGGTATTCACAGAAGGCACTTACTCATTTTGGTATTCACAGAAGGCACTTACTCATTTCGGTATTCACAGAAGTTATGAGTCCTAACTTTAGGAATCCTAAATGCCTTCTGTGAATACCGAAAGTCTTAAAATTAGGATTTTTCTCAATTTAGTAGTAGTAAAGTTAGGACTCCTAACTTTAGGACTCCTAAATGCCTTCTGTGAATACCGAAAGTCTTAAAATTAGGATTTGTCTCAATTTAGTAGTAGTAAAGTTAGGACTCCTAACTTTAGGACTCCTAAATGCCTTCTGTGAATACCGAAAGTCTTAAAATTAGGATTTTTCTCAACTTTACTACTACTAAACTGAGAAAAATCCTAATTTGAAGACTTTCGGTATTCACAGAAGGCATTTAGGAGTCCTAAAGTTAGGAGTCCTAACTTTACTACAACTAAATTGAGAAAAATCCTAATTTTAAGACTTTTGATATTCACAGAAGGCATTTAGGAATCCTAAAGTTAGGAGTCCTAACTTTACTACTACTAAACTGAGAAAAATCCTAACTTTAAGACTTTCGGTATTCACAGAATGCATTTAGGAGTCCTAAAGTTAGGACTCCTAACTTCTGTGAATACCGAAATGAGTAAGTGTCTTCTGTGAATACCAAAATGAGTATGTGTCTTCTGTGAATACGAAAATGGTAGTAAGTTTAGGATTTTGTCTTAAGTTAGTTCTGTGAATCGGGCCCTTTATATGTATTGACCAATTGGGTCACACCCTGTTGTTGTACGGCTACGTCTACCTTCTTTGCCACGGCTCCATTTAAGTCTCCCACCGGCCCAGGGTATGGAGTCCCCAATGACGTGTTCAGATCTAAAGTCAGAGGGGTGATAGTTGCGTTTAGGTTCCCCTTCGGAATGTTCCTCATCTGTCAGTCTAATTCGTCTAAACCTGTTAGGGCATTATAACGATTTTCTAAAGGAATCAACCAATGTGGAATATGCGGGGCTTGCTGCATTCTATAACCCTGGTGAATGAGAGGCCTTTCTACGTAAGTTGATAGAGGGTTGGTAGGACCCCGTTGATTTGGAATCATAGAAAATTGAGCTTTGGCGGTGCATCTAAAGCTGTTAAGGGTGTCACGAGAGCCACAAGAAGTCAGCAAAGATCGAGGATAAAAATAACTCGAATCTCGCGACGATATGCCCCTGCCTCCACGCTCTGAGTACCAGTCAGTAATATGCGAGACTACCCTCCGGTCTCTGAAGTTGACAATAATTACACCCCCGGTTATGTCTTTGGGTCGCTGGCCCACCCAAGCTAGTCTTCTAACATGGGAAATTTCGCCATTTATATTAGGGGGCAATGGCCTGTTGTTTCTTAACCAATGAACTACCTTGTTTTTTAATTCTATGTAGCCTTCCCTCTTTCCTTCTGCAAGATCTGGGACCCCAGTCAGTACAATTACATAAGGAGCCGCCTCTGGTGGCAGATCAATATGTTGTCTGATTCTTTTTATGATCTTGTCTGGTGAAAGCGCCTTGTCAGTGTTTGCGTGATTAGAAAATATGTTGTTCGAGTGTCCGGCTGGCCTTCTGTCCTTAGTTTCCTTGACGCTAGTTTCTTTATTCTCAGCTGCTTGGATAGTCTTATTGGGGCGGGATAGAATATCTCCTGTGGTGGGGGTGTGGGTGTTGGTAGGCTTCTGGCCGCAGGTACTGGAAGTCTGTTTATGGGCTGCTAATTCCTTTAAGAGTTTGTTATTGGAAGCAATTGCTTCAACTGTGGTACACAGTTGGTCACCCAATCTTTTCACTCTCTCCATAATGGGTAAGAGTAGAGATTTGACAAGATGTTCTATGTTTTCAAGTGAACAATAAGCGGGGGCAGTTTCTATTGGTTGGGGTTAGGGTAGGTTCGTTGTTCCCTGGATATTTGGATTCTTTGGGGGCAAGTTCTGCTTCCCTAGTGTATTTTGATCAGTTGGGGGACTTTTGCAAATTCTGGGTGTTTTAGTTTGTCTGCCCCGGTGGGAATTTCCCCCCTCTTTCTCTTTAATGTAGCCCCCTGACCTGATTTTTTGTGTTGTGCATAACTCTTTTTATTCACTGGATGAGGGTTAGGCAACCATATCAGTGGGGGGTCCTCCTGTGATAGATCTGAGGAAGGGTCCAAGTTAACAACGTCATTGTGCGCCTCCCTGTTTGACTCTGATGGCGACAATCGGTCTTGAAGGAGTAATGGAATACTAATGTCTGTGTTAGGAGTGTCTTCAGTACTTTGTTTAGGTGGAGTGGTTGTAGGTTTTTTAGAACCCAGGGATAAGCGTTTATTGTTTTGAAATTCTAGGGACAAGCGGCTTTCAGCAATGGATATTTCATGCTCCAATGTCGTCACAGCCTTCGTTAAAAAAGCATCTATCGTCCCTCTAATGTTCCCTCCCACCAAGCTTTTCCTGCCCTTGCTAGTTTTTGTAGTCATTCTCCAAGGAAATATAGTTGGTGATAGGTAATGTGGCAACTGTGTCACTACAGAGACTAATAACAACAAAGTCACAGACTATGGCGCTGGCTCCACAGTACCTTATTCCAAGATCTATGACAAGTCTCAATCAATCAATCAATCAATCAGTGACACTTATAGAGCGCGCTACATACCCGTAGGGTCTCAAGGCGCTGGGGGGGGGGGGGGGGGGGGGGTGCCGCTACTGCTCGAACAGCCAGGTCTTCAGCTTCTTCCTGAAGGAGAGGTGGTCTTGGGTCAGGCGCAGGTCGGTCGGGAGGGAGTTCCAGGTCTTGGCGGCCAGGTAGGAGAAGGACCTTCCTCCTGTAGTCGCTCTTCGGATGCGGGGGACGGCGGCGAGGGCGTGGTTGGCTGATCGGAGGTGGCGTTTGGGAGCGTAGAAGTTGATCCGGCTGTTGAGGTAGCTCGGGCCTTGGTCGTGTAGGGCTTTGTGTGCGTGGGTGAGGAGGCGGAAGGTGATTCTTTTGTTGACGGGGAGCCAGTGAAGGTCTCTCAGATGTCCGGTGATGTGGCTGGTTCGTGGGATGTCGAGGATGAGTCTGGCTGAGGCGTTCTGGATCCGCTGGAGTCTCTTCTGGAGCTTGGCGGTGGTACCGGCGTAGAGGGCGTTGCCGTAGTCCAGTCGGCTGGTGACGAGGGCCTGGGTGACGGTCTTCCTGGTCTCGGTGGGGATCCACCGGAAGATCTTCCGTAGCATGCGTAGGATGTTGAAGCACGCCGAGGAGATGTTGTTGACTTGCCTGGTCATGGAGAGGGAGGAGTCCAGGATGAAGCCCAGGTTGCGTGCATGGTCTGTTGGTTTGGGTGCGGTGCCCAGGGAGGGAGGCCACCAGGAGTCGTCCCAGGTGGAGGGGGAAGAGCCCAGGATGAGGACCTCTGTCTTGTCAGAGTTCAGTTTCAGGCGGCTGGTCGTCATCCACTCGGCTACCTCTTTCATCCCTTCGTGCAGGTTGGCTCTGGCGGAGGCGGGGTCGTTGGTCAGGGAGAGGATCAGCTGGGTGTCGTCGGCGTAGGAGATTATGCTGAGGTTGTGTTTGCGTACGATGGCCGCGAGGGGGCTCATGTAGACGTTGAAGAGGGTGGGGCTCAGAGATGATCCTTGAGGGACGCCGCAGATGACTTCGGAGGCCTCTGACTTGTATGGTGGTAGGCGGACTCTCTGTGTTCTTCCGTCGAGGAAGGAGATGATCCATTCCAGCGCCTTGTCCTGGATTCCGACGTTGCTGAGGCGCTGCACTAGGGTGCGGTGGCAGACCGTGTCGAAAGCCGCGGAGAGGTCTAGGAGGATGAGGGCCGCTGTTTCTCCATTGTCCATCAGGGCTCGGATGTCATCGGTGGCGGCGATGAGGGCGGTCTCGGTGCTGTGATTGGCTCGGAAGCCGGACTGTGAGGGGTCGAGGGATCCGTTCGTCTCGAGGAAGGCGGCCATCTGCTTGTTGACGGTCTTCTCTATGACTTTGGCTGGAAACGGGAGGAGCGAGATGGGGCGGTAGTTCTTGAGTTCGGTGGGGTCTGCTGTTGGTTTCTTGAGTAGAGCGCTGAGTTCGGCGTGTTTCCAGCTCTCAGGGAAGGTGGCGGTGTCGAAGGATGTGTTGATGATGTCTCGCAGGTGGGGTGCGATGACAGCGTCGGCCTTGTTGAAGACGTGGTGAGGGCAGGGGTCGGTCGGTGATCTGGAGTGGATGGAGTTCATCGTGTGGATGGTGTCATCGGTGCTGATCGGGGTCCAGGCGTGGAGGGTGGTGGTGGGGGGTGATTGTTCGGTCATGGTGTGCGTTGGTTGGTTGTTGAAGCTGTTGTGTATGTCCGCGATCTTGTTGTGGAAGTATGAAGCGAGGGAGTTGCAGAGGTCTTGCGATGGGGTGATGTCGTTGTTTCCTGCGCTGGGGTTGGAAAGCTCTTTCACGATGTTGAAGAGTTCCTTGCAGTTGTGTGCGTTGTTGTCCAACCAGCTGCCTTCAAGTCCCGTGTGTGCGTTGTTGTCCAACCAGCTGCCTTCAAGTCCCGTGTGGCAAATCCAAGAGGGATAGCCCAGCCCAGCCTTGTCCGGGCTTGGACGGGCCCGCCCTTGTCCCGGGCTTCTCCTGGGACGCTCCCGCGCGCTCCTGCACAGCGGGCATCTGAGGCAATTAAGTAGAGTGCGTGGTATCCTGTGGGCGGGGCTGAGCGGCAAACGCTTACCAGGTGTTGCAGGTCTAGCAGGGACTCTTGGTAGACAGCCCACTTAGTGCCCTTCTCGCCCCCACAGCAGGTATAACAGCAACCGCTTCACTGACAGCACTTCCCCAGTGTCCAAGGACGAAGCCGCACCCGCGCAGTGGGTGCCGCGAGTCGTGGGCTATTTCCTCTGCAAAAAGACCTCCGACAGCAGGGCTCCTCTTCAAACAACAGCAGGGTCAGCTCCCATGGAATAGGCAGTGCTGGGGGATTAAGTGCGCGCGGTGTCCTTTGGGTGGGGCTGAGCGGCGAACGCGGACCAGGTGTTGCAGGTCTAGCAAGGACTCCTGGTAGACTGAGTACCTGCGGCGTTCAGCACAGCCCACTTAGTGCCCTCCTCGCCCCCACAGCAGGTATAACAACAACCGCTTCACTGACAGCACTTCCCCAGTGTCCAAGGATGAAGCGACACCCGCGCAGCGGGTGCGGCGAGCCGTGGGCTATTTCCTCCGCAAAAAGACCTCCGACAGCAGGGCTCCTCTTCAAACAACAGCAGGGTCAGTAGGGATGTCACTTTAGAGTAAGTGTAGGGTCAGACTAACCAAATTATTTTCCTTTCTGTAAATGCAGTCCAAATTTCAAGCAGGGACTGTCATTGCATGTCTAATACATCTTGAATTGACTTTGCTTTTTATCTTGAGTCGTCTGAGACTTCTGCGTAGGATAATGTTTGTATTAGTTCCGGTTTATTTCCTGAACCTTTTACTGAGATGCCTGTATGTTCAATTCTTTTTGGCTTTGTAATACATTTTCAAACTTCAGTCCGTAGTCAGTGGTTCTTGGAGTTCAATTTGGTTTTGGGTTGTAAACTATTTACAGTTATGAAATTGGAAATCTTGCCTCTACACTTCTCAGCAGATAAAAAGATTCAGTCGACCTGACCTGGGATTCTTAAGATTGGTAAATTACATTTTAGATGAGAATCCCAGCTTCCCCAGAGCTGTGAACGCAACAGTAACCATAGTCCAATCATACTCCAATTCGGTGCATATAACTGTATGACGTCCCTTCCTGTTCTTTTTCACTGGTGGAAGTTAACCTTGACACTTGTCCCATTCGAATTTCTGATAATTCCCTACAACAGAGAGGTGACTTGTGATATCCAATTCTTTGTAATCTTATAATAAGATTCTTTATTCACAACTATGGTATTAACACCTCAATTACTTCAGCCAGAGTTTAGCCACGGCCCTAGAGGCGGGCTTCAAACCATGGCAGCTGCGAGGTGGCACCGCTGGCGTGCCAAAGGCAAGTCCGTCTGCGCCTGTCCGCGCCTGGGCAGCACCAGGGGCCAGGAACCTCACCCATTACTCTAGGGGAGTAGTTTGTTACTCCCCCTCTTAGATTCTAACTTTCAGAGAGGCAGTAGATACAGAATGCCTTCATTCCACAGAAGTAGGTCCTGGAGCTAACATCTGCTGAAGATGCCATTTCTCTTTTAATACTGCAGCAAAGGGAGGGAAGTGCACAAGGGTCCTGGAGCCCGCAAATGATTCCTTATTTTGCCTGTTTTTAAAATGTAGGTCTCTAAGCAAACATAGTCAGGAAATGTGGGCGCTATTAGCGGATCAGGAGCCAGTAGGGCTGCTTTTAGTTGAAACCTGGCTGCATGGACAGTCAGCGTCGGACATTCTGGAGACATTACCGGAGGGATATGCCATTTTGAGAATAGATAGACCTGAGAATAAAGCTATGTGCATGTTATTTTCAGAACTGTGACTGTCCTAGTCGAGCTCAGACAGTTCTACAAATAACATGAACATTCAAAACCTCATTTAGTCAAGCTCCGCATGCTCCTTCATTTCAAACAAAGTATGTAGAACAATAAAAGTAACTTTTATTTGCAGGATGAGCAGGAGGGGTCGGTTAGATGTGCATTGTAGCCGTAGTGGCTTGCCTTGTTTGAACTCGTAGGGCCCATTACTCTGTAATCTGTGGTAGCTGCAGTGGGTAGTGCAGATCAGGCCGGCACTTCAGTTTGGGGGCTGGCAGGACAGAGAGCATGGTAGGCCCGGACAGCAGTGCAAAATGCTTGATTCAAAGGGTAGCGACTTGCTTGCTGTTCTGGGCCATTAGTAAAATCCTGCTGCTGGGTTCTTTTCTTCGATTCCAAGCACACAAGTAAAACCACACTACACTCTGCTGCGACATGGTTGCTCCTTCAGTAGGCCCCAGCCGGCAAATCACAATAACCAACAGTAGTTGCAGAGATCATTGACATGCCCAGTCTTTCATTATCTCCATACACCTACCCCACTCCTAGACATTTTTAGGTCGAGCCTGGGCAGCGCATGCGCTACCCTGCGAGGCATACTGTATTCGGTGTATAGGTATATGGGCTATCAGGGACTTTGGACATGCCCACCAGTTTTGCTTGGTTAGTTGGCATGCTTTTTAAAATTCCTCTTCTCTGGTTGTTTAATATGTTCATCTATCCCGCCTTTTGGTGCTTGGTACCCTCCCAGCAGACATCACCAATTGATTTTTTTGGTTGGCCAGCTCTGGTCATTTCTTCACTTGTGAGCTCTATGCACAAATGCAGCATCCATTCATGTCATTATCGCAGGGGGAACATTTAGGCCCTTTTCTAGGTCATGGGATCCCAAAGGTACTACTCAGCATATAGTTTGTCACTGTTTAATGTTGATCACATATTCAGACTGTTATGTTGTTACCAGTACTGTGTGTTTTCTTTTTCTCACTGCACACATTCATTATCACTTTTGTCCCTTTATTTGTTGTTGACCGAACTATTTGGAATGGTTTACTATTTTGTTTGAATGATACCTGGATAACATTGATGCTTTGACAGATAATCATTGTGTGCCTGGAAAAGAAAGTAAGAACAAGCATTTGCAATGCATTAGGTCTCGCATTACTGAAAGTTTGAGCTACTGACGTTACATTAATATTTGCAACGCCAATAGGTCAATCTTTCCTTATTGCAAGACCTTTTGCATTGCAAATGCTTGTCTGTTTTAGCACTGCTCCAGACATGCATATAGAGAGCCACCCGGGCTCTACCCAACATAGTAGCAGTGCATGCACTCCTCAGGGTGGGCGCGCCCTGAGGTGTTAAATAAAGGATGTAAGACCGCTTGGGATCTTCCGCCACAGATCCAGTACCAGTGTGTGGTGTCCCTTGTTGAGCACAGCGCTAGGCTCCTGCATGACCCAGGCTACACCATGGCACATTGCGGGTGCTGCATCGCCAAAGGCAATTCAGCACGCACAACAAAATTCGTTTTATTAATTTATTGGTTAACTTACCTCCGTTCGGTCTCATTCCAAAGTTTACTACCCCCTACCCTGCCCCGTCACCGCCAAGCAGCACTCCCTCCAGGAGCCGCTACTGGTTGGATTGGGATAAAATATCGGCCCAGGCACACTAACAAAATTGGCCCACATTTGCATATTGCCTTTTCACAAAACACTGCTTCAGCGCAGTTTTATGTAAGGAAGGGGGGCGGTCTCTGACAGAGCAATGTTTTCTTTACTTTGCTTAGATTTAAAAAATGCACGGATTAGTTCACACTGGTGAAACACACCTGAGAACAGGTGAAGCCACTTCAACTCAGGCCCCCTGTCTTCGCTCAATATGCATACATTAATGGGCCGGCCCTGCGAGAGAAAGGGAGTGACACCTCTGCCTATTATATAAAGCGATGTAATAGATGCCCATCATCCCCTAAAGGCCACTCAGGCACCCATCGGGCCGCTGCCGGCATCCGAACCACACAGACATTGCCCAAATCGGCCCCAGGCTGCCCAAAAAAGCAGCCCACAGCTGCAACTCGGATACCAGCCCCTCGACCATTGCCCGAGTGCCCGCCTTGCCAATCCGACCCTGCCTCAGAAAAACATATTCTCAAGAACGTGTGTTAACTATCGCAAAATGTGCTTAACGCAACTTCCCATATCATAGTCCATTGCAGGAAAATAACACTGTGTTAACGTGGCATTCTCAACACGGTGGCACCATGCGATAGTCTCACGATAACGCGACACATGACCAAGTTATAATTAACGCGAGGCCGAAAAAATGCGAAACACCAATGCCAAAAAAGCAGCGATGGCCCAAATCGTGATACAAAAATCAACAAAAACCACCGACAGGCCTCAATTCCCACGCCTCATGCGGGAAAACACACTATAAAAACAGTTAAAAAAATGTTTTAAAAAGAAACTGCGTAGCACCATGGATGCACCCAGACCGAGTGTAGTGGACAATGCGAACCCCAAAAGCCCCCCGGAGTCCCAGACCGGGGCATCGGGGTCAGGGAAAGGCAAGGACAAGAAGTAGAGGAAAACACGAATCAGTCTGCAGGAAAACAGGATCCTGATAACAGAGGGGGTAGAAGACAATCAACTACTGTTCGTCACCTCCACTGTGTCATTGACAATAAAAAATGGGATATGGCAGTCCATCGCGGACAAGGTGAATGCAGTCGGAGTGCTGAAGAGGTCAATGGAAGAGGTCAAGAGGTGCTGGAATGAAGTGAAGCGCAAAACCAAGCAGAAACTCGCCAAAAACCAGAAGGCAGCAATGCAGACATTAGGTGGCAGTCCAGTGCCACAGGTGGAGCGGGATGAGATGGAGGAAATGGTCTCCACAGTCATCAGTGGGGAGACGGTGGCAGGAGTTGGGGGACTGGACACTGCTCAACAAGACCTCCAACAACAGCAACAGGGTAACTAATGACCAGCGACAGGGGGGGACGGGGGAGATGGACACAATGGAACACATGACAGTGATCACCTGGACCCGATCCAGCACGGTCGCTCCCCCCACGCTCCCTGACCCCAGCTCCTGCTCACGTTCTGGCTTGCTGGTGAGACCGAGACTGCAGATTGGTAACTGCTTTAATTTATTTAATTCACCTCGCGCTGTTGTTCATGTATTTAACTTGACTCGCGCTGTGAATTAATTATTTAATTCGACTCGCGCTGTGATATAATTATTTATTTTGAGTCGCGCTGGGATTTAAATAATTATTTACACTCGCGCTGGGATTTATTTATTTAATTGTTGATCACGCTGGGAACTGATTTGTGCCCCCGGTGCCGTGGTGCATCTGCTGCCCCTGCCTTACTCTACCTTTGACCCTCCATCTTGTTGACTTGTTCCCTGGCCCGCCCCTCCTCCCTGCTACCGCCTCCCAGCTGCTGCCCCTCCCACGCTCCGCCCCCCCACCATCCATTTATGGCCAATGCCCCCACGCACAGCGTCCACGCGCTGTGGCCTCGCCGAAGGTGCGCCAAAGGTAAGCCCGTCTACGCCCGTCCGCTCCTGGACCGCGCCTAGCGCCAGAGCCCCTGGTCCTCGCAATGCCCAGCCCTCCCGCATTATTTACGATGCCTCCACCCTCCTAGCCCTTAACCCCGGCCGCTCCCCCAACTGCGTCCAAGCCGCTCCTGGACACACCCATGGACCCTTCTCATGCAACTCCTGCAAATTCGACGGCACCAAAACCAAATCCTCATCCACCGACACCAAGCAGAGACCCGACACCAACCACCTAAAATGCATCCTGCTCAACACCCGCTCAGTCCACAGACACGCCATCGAACTTTGGAATCTACTAGACACCATCTCTCCCGACGTCGCCTTCCTGACAGAAACATGGATGAACGCCTCATCAGCCCCTGACATCACCATTGCCATCCCGGAAGGATACAAGATCATCCGTAAGGATCGCATCGACCAAACAGGAGGAGGCATCGCTATCGTCCACAAGAACTCCATCCGCATCTCAACCAGCTCAGACGTCAACCTCGCTAGCGCCGAACACCTTCACTTCCAAATCCACACCGACCCCAAGACCACACTCAGAGGCACTCTCCTCTACAGGCCTCCAGGACCCCGTGCTAAATTCTGCGACGTTATCACCGACTTCATCACCCCACACGCCCTCCCCTCTGAGGAATACATCCTACTGGGAGACCTCAACTTTCACCTGGAAAAGAGCAACGACAGCAACACCACCTCCCTTCGGGACAACCTCGCGAACCTCGGACTCAAACAACTTGTCTCCACGCCCACCCACATCGCAGGTCACACACTCGACCCCATCTTCACCTCCAGCAAACATGTCTCCTTCAGTCACACCACTACCCTCCAGTGGACGGATCACAGCTGCGTACACTTTTTCTACAATAAAACCACCACTCACAACCGACCTCAACCTACTCTACGAAGAAACTGGAACAAAATCACCATCGACCAGATCTCCTCTTCGCTTCTTCAAATCCCACCTACCCACTCCTCAAACCCCGACCAAGCAGCATTTAACCTCACCCAGTGGCTATCCAACAGCGCCGACATCCTAGCACCGCCGAAAAAACGTCAAATCAAACTTGGCAGCAAAAACGCCTCCTGGTTCAATGATGATCTTAAGAAATCGAAGAAACTATGCCGCTCCCTGGAGAAGGCCTGGAAAAAAGACCCAAACACCAGCACCAGGGACGCCTTCAAAAACGCCACCCGCATACACCACCAACTGATCCGGACTGCCAAGAAAGCCGCATTCAAAGACCGACTAGACAACAACGCCCACAACAGCAAGGAACTATTCAACATCGTCAAAGAATTCACCAACCCCTCAGCCAACTCCAACGACATCACCCCCTCGCAAGCCCTCTGCGACTCCCTAGCCTCATTCTTCCACAACAAAATTGCAGACATCCACAACAGCTTCGACATCCAATCCGGAAACTATCCCACCCAATCTTCTGCCGTACCTGCACCCTCCTCGAACATCCTTAACAACTGGAACCCAATCTCCACCGAGGACACCATCCGCCTGATGAACTCCATCCACTCAGGATCCCCCACAGACCCATGTCCTCACCACATTTTCAACAAAGCAGACTCCATCATAGCACCACACCTCCGAGACGTCATCAACTGCTCCCTCAACTCCGCAACCTTCCCGGAAAGCTGGAAACATGCCGAACTCAGCGCCCTCCTGAAGAAACCCACAGCTGACCCCACCGAACTCAAAAACTACCGCCCTATCTCACTCCTTCCATTCCCGGCCAAAGTCATCGAAAAAGCGGTCAACAACCAGCTAGCCGCATTTCTCGAAACCAACAAATCCCTCGACTCCTCACAATCCGGCTTCCGAGCCAAACACAGCACGGAGACCGCTCTCATCGCAGCAACAGACGACATTCGAAATCTACTAGACAACGGAGAAACAGTCGCCCTCATCCTCCTCGACCTCTCCGCAGCCTTCGACACAGTCTGCCATAGCACTCTCCTACAGCGCCTCAATAACATCGGGATCCAAGGAAAAGCACTGGAATGGATCACCTCATTCCTCAACGGAAGAACCCAGAGAGTCCGCCTCCCACCATTCAAGTCCGAGGCCACTGAAGTCATCTGCGGCGTACCCCAAGGTTCCTCACTCAGCCCCACCCTCTTCAACGTATACATGAGCCCCCTCGCAACAATTGCTCGCCAACACAACCTCAACATCATTTCCTATGCAGACGACACCCAACTGATCCTATCACTCACCAAAGACCCCAACACCGCCAAAACCAACCTACATAAAGGCATGAAAGACGTATGAAGAGTGGATGATGCACAGCCGTCTGAAACTGAACTCAGACAAAACAGAAGTCCTTATCTTAGGCACCTCCCCCTCCGCTTGGGACGACTATTGGTGGCCAGAGGCCCTTGGAAAAGCACCCATCCCGACGGACCACGCACGAAACCTGGGCGTCATCCTAGACTCCTCTCTCTCGATGAACAGACAAGTCAACGCAGTCTCATCTTCATGCTTCAACATCCTCCGCATGCTCAAAAAAACATTTCGCTGGATCCCCACCGAAACCAGAAAGACAGTCACCCATGCACTGGTTACAAGTCGCCTGGACTACGGAAACACCCTATACGCCGGTATCACCGCAAAACTCCAGAAAAAGCTCCAACGCATCCAGAACGCATCAGCCAGACTCATACTAGACATCCCACGCAAAGACCATATCTCTAGCCACCTGAAAAACCTCCACTGGCTCCCCGTCAATAAGAGGATTACTTTCCGACTCCTAACCCACGCACACAAAGCACTCTACGAACTTGGACCCGAATGCCTCAACACACGACTTTCCTTCTACACCCCCCGTCGCCAGCTTCGATCTTCCAACCAAGCCCTTGCTACCATTCTTCGCATCAATAAATCCACCATGGGAGGCAGATCCTTCTCCTACCTCGCAGCTAAAACCTGGAACTCTCTCCCCACCCACCTACGTCTCACACAGAACCACCTAGCATTCAGAAAGCAACTTAAAACCTGGATATTCGACAAGTAACTCCCTTCCCCTCCTCAAGCGCCTTGAGACCCTCTGGGTATGTAGTGCGCTATATAAATTTCGGACTTGACTTGACTTGACTTGACATGCACAATTAAGTACAGCACACTGCACACCCACAATGACTCTGGATCATGTCCCTTATACCCTTGCCACACTGCAGCACATCTAGGAACAGCAAGTAGGCCCCCGTTGACTATGTGTCTAGAGGGGGCCGGTCCCACACATCACCAATCTCACAACCAACCCATGCACATGTGTCAAGCCCAGCAATGTGGCGTGTCTGAGAGCAACACTGACAATGCAAGTGACACTGCATGACCAATAGCATTGCTGCAGTCAATATACCATGAAATGTCAAACGCAACAACACTGAGGTGGCTGATTGTGGGCCACATCCGCAAAGGAGCATGTCACACTCCGATACATCCACTTGCACAAAGAACTCCTGACGTCAACAACGCATCTGCAGACAAACCGTGCCCCAAACCCCCAACTCCCACCAAGAGACCAATGTACCCAAGTATGCAACATGTCAGCACTCAAGAAGCACAGAAGTCAAAGCCACACCACATAAAAGGGACAAGGGGCAGCCAAATCAGAGTTGCAGGGGCGACTCTCCCAAAATGCAGCACACACCCATAACATGCCTAGTACATTAACAACAAGGTGGTACAAACTGCAACACGTCAAAAACAGGACAGGGGACACAGCTGGGGCTGCTTGTCTGCAGAAACTGGCCAATATCTCCTGGCATGGCAGAGAAATGTGATTTGAACATAGCCAAGTACAGACACACATCCATGATGTCATGCAAATGTCCACTGTCCCGCATCAAATAGGGAGCTCCTACCAAACAGTCAAAATGTAAATTGTTATTCAGTCTGTATGTAAGCATGTACAATGCGTCAACATACATGTGAACCCAATTTCAAATGGCATCTCTCCTTCACATTGCAGGGCTGACACCAACACCTCCTGCTGAGTAGACCGAAATCCTATTCTCTGATGACGAAGAGGAACACCACGCCTTCGACACCGACGCCCTCCAAGAGTTCATCGTCAGCTACGTCAAGTCACCTCCAGGGGCAGGGCAACCCAACTGCATAAATGAGACCCCACCCCCTGCACTCCCCACATAGCAGCCAGCACCCACCACCCACCACCACGTCTGTCTCCCAAGAGCCCCACAAACAACACATGGACTTCTAATGCCGTTTGTTAGGGTGCCAGGAGAAGATGGCTGAACAGATGCGGTGGGATTTGACCTCATGGCAGCCAAACTAGATGCCATACGTGGGTGTCTAAGTCCCATCAGGGACCACTCATAGTCCCTAATGGACACCCACAGTCCGCTCCATGCTCTCCAACGATCTATGCTTGACAATGCTGGGGTTCTGACTCGGAGACAAGAACAACTGTCCAGTCCGAGCGGCTCCAATAATATCACCCGGGAGTTGAGACACAAGCGGAGGCTCACGGAGAACATGGATCGGACGCAGGCGGAAAGTGCTGCTGCCACGGCTGCACACCAGCAAGAGGTAGCTGGGTTCCTCAATGCCCTGAAGCCCATCCTCATGGCATTGCTGCCACAAGGCCTGGCGCTGATGACTGCTGCTGCTACCACTCCATCCACATCACCCCCCCCTGATGTGTCAGTGCCACACAGTGCAGCAGACATTCCACCTCAGCCCCTGAGGCATCACTGCCACACATTGCTGGGGACAGGACACCTCCACCCACATGGCACATGAAACAGCAGAGGACGAAGATGTGGATGAATCTGCCTTGCTGGTAAGAAGGAAGCTGTAGCATTCATCTCCGCCATATGGCCTGTTCATGCTTGGTTCTGCACTTTGCATCATCCTACCAATACATTCAGAGACACTCACCTTGGACCTCGACATGGACTGCCATATTCAGTTCTGTTACCAATGACACAGAAATCAGACTGCGGACTGGACTCTTCCTCTTCCGATGAACTTGTCATTCCCTGAATGACTATGACTGACCCTCCACGTGCAAACATTGTGAAGTGGGGTATGCGTGGCCCTGTACTGCTCCAGCTACAACACTCCACTGAATGTGCATTAAACGTTAATTTTCACACAGATGTGTCATGTCCATGATCATTCAAGTGTTGAAGTATGGCTGGAAGTAGGGTCAGTGGGTCTCCCTTACGTCCATGTTGCTCATGTTGTGGGGCTTGAGTCACAGGGTGCTACATTGCTGATTGTGGTCCTGGTAGCTCCAACGCCACAACAGAGACACACGCATGTGTTACTTCCTTGTCTAGTCCAGGACGGAACAATGCCCAGTGCCCCATGTCAATGTTCAAACCCCTACGCTGGACAGGCATATGCCAGGACAGCCCACTCCGCTCACACTCACAGAGGGGGATGCAACGCTAAATGTCCCAGGTCCTCCCTGTCGTGATCTGGTGATCACAGGTCTAGTTGTCAGCATGGCACAGCCACTCCCTCACGGCTGGTTCACACCCACGCCACACCCATCCAGCACACGCATCACAGCACATGTGACCCTGCCAATAAAAAGGGCCGGGTGCACGCGCTGGACGCCATTTCCACTCTCTTTTGGGGTGTATGCGTGTTGGTGTTAATTATGCATGTGGGCCTAGGGCACTACCACATCACATTCCCCACTGGCGGAGGTGACATCATGGCGTAGTGGCCACATGACTCAGTAAGAAAGGGACCATGAGTTGAGGTGCACAGAGTTGGTGGCATCCAAGGCTCTTTGGCCAGATCGGGCCTACTGCCACGGGAGCATGACATTCGGGGCACTGAGATAGTGGTACCTTGAGTGCTGAGCGGGTGTGCAGCCTGCGATAATGCGCTGTGCTGGTGGTCCGGACTGGTGAGGATCTGTGTGTGCCCTACTTGACCGCAGTGTAGGCCTGAGCCTAGCGCCATGGGGCGCGGCCTCACGGTTCACAGACTTAGTAGCACCTAAAGCGCTTAGCGGTTGTGCAGCCTGAGATGATGCCGTGTGCACTGATATGTTCTCTGCCCTTGCGAGATCAAGACCCAGAGTCACGTGTGTGACCTTGTGGCCCGTGGTGCGGGTCAGCAGGCTGTGGAGGCTGCCAAGGTCATGGGCCCCGGGCTTGGAGCTTTCTCTGAAATGTGAAGGGCCCTCTTGGAGACATGCAAGTGGCGGAAGGTGAGCAGTGGGGCCTGGGTTTGCAGGGGCGGCCAGGCAAAGCTGAGCGGCGGGAGGGGCTGGGGTGCAGCAGCTTGTGTGCGCAGGGGCAGGCAAGCGATGTTGACGTGTGCAATGATGTGAGCTCTGCCATCATTGACTCTGGACTCTGTTTCAGATGAGGGGCATGGTGGACTGCAGTGTATGCCACCACGTGGTTGGAGACACACCAGTGGCAGAAGGTGAGCAGTGAGGCCTGGTTCCTCAGTGACGGCACTCTCTATCCCACTCTCCCTCTTTCTCTCTCCCTCTCTCCCTCTTTCTCTCTCCCTCTTCCTCTCGCCCTCTTTCTCTCGCCCTCGTTCTCTCGCCCTCGTTCTCTCTCCCTCTCTCCCTCTCTCTCCTTCTTTCACTCTCCCTCTTTCTCTCTCCCTCTTTCTCTCGTGCTCTCTCCCTCGCTTTCTTTCTCTCTCTCGTTTTCTCTCTCTCTCTGTGTCCTTTGATGTGCGCATGACACACTTTCTTATCTTGGTTTTTGTTTTGCAGGCTATGAGTAACAGATTGTACAGTGAAGACCCGTTATGAATGTGCCAAATATTGTTTTTGAGTCTATTTAGAATAAAACGATTTGTTTTTAATTAAAATTTGAATGTATGCTTGACTGTCCACACAGGAATGTTCTTTTTGGTAAGTGTGCGACATCATGCCAATTGTTTGGTACATGATTCCGTAAGGTTGATATGGTATGTCTTTGTCAGGGGGGTTGACCGGGATGGGCATGGGAGTGGGAGGGTGGCAGCCGGGGGGGGTGGTGTTGTGGAACTCTTGGGTATCCGAGCTGCATGATCAGTGGCTCCATGGCATCTGTTGTTCTTCTGTTGTGGCTGTGGGCTAGGCTCCCATTTCTGGTGCAGGTTGTCGTCCGACTTAACACCAGGTCAGAGCAGGTGTAAAATCCCTGCTGGAAACGCACCTTATCGCCTGTTTTGGGATCTTATCGCCGATCTGGCTGGTCATTGTGAATGTTGCAAAGTTGTGTAGTCGCTGCTTTTTACACGGGAACGCCTGCTCTGAATATCATTAGCGTTATTTGTTGCTGTCTTCCGTGGCAATATTTTTGCTGCCTGCTATCGCAGGAGAACTGGTGATATCGGTTGGCAGCACCAGCTTGTGAGTGGTGAGATATATTTATAGCCATTTTGGCGGCGATAAAGTGCCGATAACTCTGTGATAAGTCCTTGAGAATGTGCCCCAAACAATTAAACAGTTTTCAAGGGTACATTTTATTTTCTGCTGCCCAGTGTTCAAGCCTGCCAAGTATCACTCATCACGTGTGACCCTAAGGCATTTCAGTGTGGTGTTCCGCATCACCGCACTGGAATGCATTGTCACGCACTTTTAATACCACCGAAACTGGCTACATAGTGCGTGCGAGCCGGCTCTGCAGATCCCCTGCAGACTTGCCACCAGCAGCTAGCTCAGTTAACAAAGAGTTAAGGATGTTGATTCTTAGTCTACTCCTCAAGTCTGGCTGTGTGTGTGCTACAAATGTTACAATCTGACTGAGGCTTCAACCTGTCTGGATTAAATTCTTCCCTGCGCCTGTGGTGCCGTGCAGCTGTCTGTAGCACCAGAAACCCGGGGCGGGGCCTGCCCTTGGCAGTACAGTTCTGCTACTACTGGTAATCCGGACGTGACCTCACAAGAAGTAAGGTTGCCAGAACTAGAAGCGGCGTGGCTATGGACTTGTCGAGAGTAAGGCTGTCAAGTGCGCTGCTGGCTCTCAGCAGCCTGCGCATAAAATAGACCCAGCGGTGTTCGGACCGGCGCAGACTGCAGCATGGACTGCAGACTCACTCAGACTTTGGAGCATGATGGCCCAGGCTGCGCATCATGAGAGGCATCATCACCGGCATTGCAGTGATTCTGCCAGGCACTGACACTGTGCGGCTCACACCGTCGCGGCGCCGGACCCGACTGTGTGAGAAAGTCAGTCTTCCTGTCTAAGACTGTATGACAGAAGTAAGTTCAAGTAATACTAGTTTGGCCAGGCAGGCGCTGCTGCTACCCTGTACCAGAAATCTCGTCTCTCTTTTATAGCACGGGTCTTCAAGGTGGTGTCCTCAGAGAACTTGAAGGTGCTGCTTTCCTCTTTTCTTACCCACTCTTCGAAAACAATCGAAGGCATAGAAAGAATAACTGTACATATTTGAGCAATAAACAGATTTACACCAAACTTGGAATGAAAGCAGAACCTAACTCAGAAGGTGGTTATGTGTTGGTTTGGTGTAATTCAGGTCAGTAGTTTGAGATATTAGTATACAAAAGCAGTCTTAGAACAGTTAACACTGTTGTATATTGCTGTGAATTTTGTAAGACATGTGATTGGCTAGCTAAGAGCTCTGTAAATGTCTTTGCTGCCATCTCAAAACTCTCCAGTCGGTCATGACTTGATAGTATCTTGCTGTGGTAATAATGTTGAACAGCCATGAGAAGATAGGGGAAGGCTGTAATTTCTGATATTTAGAAGTTTTTATTGTCTTCATTGCATGATTTTTGCTCGCGAGAAAGTGTCGTTGAGATGTCACTCATAATTTCACTGAAATTATAAAAATATCACACATGGCAATCTGAAACCTTGGCAGCTATGAGTGTTATTTCTTATCGATACCAAAGAGGATTAGGGACGGAGCGTTTAATGCAAATCAAACACTCACCCCCAGTCAACTCATCTGGGTTTAATCCATCACCATTGTTTAGCTCACTCCACCACTCCAGTTCAGACATGGCCATATGCAAATCAGTCTGACCCTGTGCCTCATGGGAACAATCCAGCCCAAACTGCAAAGCAATGTCTTCCTTGGACCGGAAACAAGCATCCTGGGACCGGTTTCAGATTCATAATCCTCATCAGCCAGGCTATCTTGAATCTGGAGTCGAGAGAGGGGAACCAAACTCGTTCTCTCAGGGTCTTCTTTGTGGCATTCAGGCCCCTGTGGCCTTCATGTGCTAAGTTGATGATGCCTTGGCGTAGGCTGTGAGGAATCACGATCCTTCCCCCTCGCAAAAGAAGTCCATTGTCGCTGATGGATAGTTCTTCATGAACACGATGAAATGCGGTGAGATCGTGCAAGGGAGGATCTGAACCAGGTGCAGTGTTCAATGCTTGCCGCCAGGAGTTGTTGCGAACGTGGGTCATGACTGTTTGAATCAGCGGATCAGAGGCGGATGCATTCTGGATGGACTCCACGGGGACTGCAGGTGGACACGCGGCGTCAATGACGAAGTGAATGTAGTCATCCGCCAGAGAGTCAGGTTTCGTAGCAATCGGCAAAGGATGTCGAGACATATAGTCCGCAGGGTTTTCAGCTTTGCCTGGTTTGTGGACAATTGTGTACACATAGTCTTGGAGTCTCAGACCCCATCGTTCGATGCGAGGTGGCATCTTTGCGTTGGGATTGCCAAATATTGTGAGCAGGGCTTGATGATCAGTAATGATGGTAAAATGTTTTCCATATACAAAGAGGTGAAAGTGTTCGCACGCCCACACCACAGCTAGGCTTTCCTTCTCCGGCTGGGAGTACGCTCTTTCCGTGTCCGTGAGGCTACGGCTCGCGTAGGCGACTATGTGTCGCTGGTCAGAGTGTTCACGGTATTGGGCTAGAATGGCGCCCAGACCCACCGGACTGGCGTCGACAGTGATTTCAGTTCTTTTACTGGTATCAAAATATGCCAGGTTGATGGCAGACCCAACGGCTTGCTTGATTTCTGTGAAGGCTTTGGAGCACGCTCGTGACCACTCAAAGGGTTGTCCTTGACGAGTTAGTTCTCGGAGTGGGTAACTGATGGTGGCGTAGTCACGAATGTATCGTGAGCAGTAGCTGGCCATCCCCAGGAATGAGCGGAGATCGCTTACGTCCTGTGGCGTTGGAGTGTCAGCTAGTGCGGCTACCTTGTCGGGGTCAGGCGTCATGCCTTCACTGGAGAAAGTATGTCCATAAAATTTGAGAGTGTTCTTGTGGAATTCGCACTTGTTCGCGTTTAGGGTCAGGTTGGCCTGCAGCAGTGCGTGGCACACTCTGTCCAGTGCGGTATCATGTTCGATTTGATCTTTCCCGAAGACTAGCAAGTCGTCGCTGTAGTTGAAGGAATTCGGGATCCCTTGTATGACCTTCCTGATGGTTTCCTGGAAAATTTCAGCAGCAGATGAAATGCCGAAATTCAGGCGCTTGTATCGGAATAGGCCTTGGTGCGTGGTGAAAGTCGTGATGTAACGTGACTGTTCATGGAGCTCCAGTTGGTGGTAACCTTTATTCAGGTCAAGTTTGGAGAATATCGTGGCTCCGTTCAATTTTGTGATCATATCACTGATGTGTGGCCCTGGGTGGCGCTCGCGTTCGATGGCGGTGTTGGGCGCTCTCATGTCCACACATAGCCGGACTTTGTTGTCCTGTCCTTTCTTCGGGACTACCACCACCGGTGATACCCATGGGGTAGGTCCAGACGTGCGTTCTATTATGTCAGATTGTAGCAGGTCTTGTAGTTCATCATCAACGGCTTGTTGCAGGTGGAACGGCACTTTCCTGTGATGCTGGGCAACGGGTGTGATGTTTTCATTGATGTGAAGCTTTACTTTGAAATGGGTCAATTTGCCCAGTCCTTTGAACAGTTTCGGGAACTTTGCCACGATGTCAGGGGCATCTTCTATCATGTACAGCAGTTCCACCAGCTTCAGTCGTTCTGCCGTTGGCAGGCTGAGCAGACAGTCCGCGAAATCGGGCCCTTCCACGACGTGAACATATGCTGGGATTTTTCTGTTCTTGAAAGTCAGCGTGGTGTGGAATCGGCCAAGGCAAGGCAAAGGTTTTCGACACATCCACGTGAAGATGCGAACTGCCGCTGGCTCTAGTTTGGGTCGATTCTTCATTTTCTGGTACTCCAGTGCACATATATAATTCAGCGAGGCACCCGAATCCAGGACAAATTTCGCTGGATGCTCTCCTATCAGGATGTCTAGCTTCGGGTATCGTTTGAGTCTGTCCGGGTCAGCCACCATGCATATATATTTGTCACTGTCCTGCATCGTTGTCGATGAGGCAAACACCCTGCAGACATATTCATCACTGTCTTGTGACACCGTGGTGAGTGCCGATGAGCTGTTGGATGAGGAACGGTGGGTCTGACGTGATCTCGTTGAGTGATGACGAGAGCGAGGCGTGCTTGTGGATCGGCTATGTCGTTGGTGGGAGTATGTCGAGCGGGTGCTGGAGCTTGAGGAGTCTGATGAGTGACTTCCTTTTCTCGTCACGGCTCGGGCATGGTGCCGAGTGCTAGCTCGTGGAGTGGGTGACCTTCGGGTAGATTGTCTGGCTTGGCAGGCTATTTCAAAATGATTGTCCTTACCGCACCGGTGACATCGTTGACCAATAGCCGGGCACTGCCCTGAGTGGGGGTAGTCTTGGCCACATCGGTAGCAGGCTGGTGCCGGCTTAGTGTGCTTTGTTTGTCGTGAATCTCGTGAATCTCGCCTGGGTGATGATCTCCTGGGGCTACGGTGATGCTCGCTTGTTCTGTGTGCACTTGACCGTGGGCGGATACTTGTGCGCGATTGTATCCGAAAGGCTTGCTCTTTATGGTCTTTGTCTTTGTGTTCAGGCTTGTGTGTTTCCATCCTTTTTGCGTGATCTTCTGCCTGGTCGTTGATTCTTGTAAGTTCTTCGATTTGTTCTAGGGTGTAGGGTTTCTTGAGGAGGCGTCTGCGTAGTGATTCTGAACGGCATCCATCTATGATGCGGAGTCGTAGTGCGTCTTCCGTCTTGAAATTTTCGAAATCACAGTGTCGCGTCATCCTCTTGATGCGTGTGATAAAGTCGCCCATGCACTCCCCTTTTTCTTGAGATGCTAAGTTGAACACATAGCGCTCGTAATCAACATTGCGTTTGTGGAGGAATCGCCGATCGAGGGCAGTCTTCACTTCATCATACGTGGCTGTGGCGATATTGGGCATTTCTTTGATTATTTGTGCTATTTCTTGGCCAGCAAGATTCCGCAGCGCAACCAGTTTGCGCTTGGAGTCCTGTACGAGGGACCCCTCCATGTAATCTTCAAAGTCCTCACTCCAGGTTTTCCAGGCAGGCCCCATGGTGTTTCCAGGCGTCAGCACCAGTGGTTGCGGTTGCCGCATGAATGGTGCTCCTATGGACGCAACTTGAGGCACCGTCGTCAAGTTGGGTTGCGAGGGTGCGCCTCCAGTTGAGGTCGTACTTTGAGCATCAGTGTCCGACATGGTTGGCCTGTGTTCTGTTACAGTATCTTGTTACAGTATCTTGTAATTATAGTATCTTGTAATCCTTTGCTTATTTCTGCGCTTTCCGCGTTGACTTGTCATTCTTTTATGTTATTTTATCGTTGGTGGCAGTCTTTTTGAGCTGATTATCACTTTATCAGGCTTGAATGTGAAGTTCGCGCTTATTTTTACATGTGTAGGACCTCGCCTGACCCTAAGATGGCCGCCGTGATGGACGCGTGGATTTGTTAGGGGTTGGCGCCTGACTTAAAGATGGCCGCCCCGGCAGTCTCAGACACGTGCACAGGCCGCACTCTCACTTCTTTGGCAGCCGCACGCGCTGCGGGACTCACCCTCGTGGTCCTCTTGCCTTGGCGGTGGCGGAGCGTTCGCGCTCACTTTGCTGCCACTCTGCGGGGCTTTCCACGTCTTCGGCGGGGCGCGCTCACCTTGCGGCGCTCTGCGGGGCTCTTCGCGCCTTCGGCAGGGGTGGAGCACTCGCGCTCGCCTTACTGTTGCTCTGCTGGGCTCCACACTTCTTCTGCGGCTGGGCACTGTTGCGCGAGCACTTTCTGGTGTGCTCTCTTCCACTCCGCACCTGCAACGAGCCAGGACGGCGCTGAAGGCGTCTGTTTGTTTCGCGCTCGTGTCTTTGGGGTCGGCGCTTCTGGAGCTGCTGGCTTGTCGTTTGGGGCCGTTTCTTGGCTGGGCTTCGTGACGTTGTGTGGGGAATCTGCTCATCCTCGTCGCCATTGTCACGCTGCTACCCGCCCAAATCAGACACAGCACTCAGAGCTCGGCTTGGGGCAACCTTCTTTATTCCCTGCCAGGAAGCTACTGGCTTACAGGCTACTCGCTCCTCCTTTTCCTGTCTTGTCCGTTTCCTGTTCCTTGCTGCCTGACCTGTCTGGAAGGTCAGGCATAACGACATGACACAGTGGTAGAGTGAGCAAGGGACCCACGTCTGGGCATGCCCTGCGCACTTAGGGGGAACAAAGCATACCAAAGAGGATGATGGGCGGAGCATTTGAGCAAATCAAATACTGACTCCCAGTCAACTGATCTGAGTTTAATCCATCACCATTCTTTAGCTCACTCCACCAGCCCAGTTCAGACATGGCCATATGCAAATCAGTCTGCAGTTTTGGCATGGGGAGCAAAAAACTATGGGCCTCATTTATGAGAAGTGACGCATCGCTGCGCAAAAGCAGAGATACGTCACTTCTCAGTGCGCCCTCCTTGCGACATGAATGATGCGTCATATTTACTGTATGATGCATCATGTCGCAAGGAGTTACAGATACATCAGTATTTCTGACGTATCTGTATGGCGCAAAAGGGACGCATTGCTTGGGTGTGTCACAAAAGTGACGCAACTCCAGCAATGTGTCCTTTCACATGGGGCTTGCGTCAGTCTTATGCCTGCTGTGAGGCAAGCGTAAGATGTTGACGCATTTGAGTCCTAGAAGTGGCGCAGTAAAATCTGGTAGATTTCACTGCGTCTCTTCTCCAACCCTTTCTTGCGTCAATACACCCCCTTGCATACATTATACCTGGCGCAGGTATAATGTGGTGCAGGGGGTTACAAAGTGACGCATCTACTCAGATGCGTCACTTTGTAAATATGGTGCAACACGGCGCATTTTTTACGCCACAGGTGCGTCACAAACAGTGATGCACCGGCGGCGTTAAAGTGACGCACACCCTCATAAATGAGGCCCCCATGGATTTAGGCCCAGATCTCTGTACTGGGGTGAATGTATGACATTGTTCTGCATTTCGTCCATCCTTTTTTCCTATTTCATTTGTCACCCCGAGTGGGACGGATATGCTCAGACGTGAGTGCCGTGCTGTCCAGTGGAATCAAGCTATCTTGGCTGATGTGGGCTGAAAGCCTGAAACTGGTCTTTGGATGCTTCTTTCCAGTCCGGAGAGGACCTGGTCTGGCAGTTTGGGCTGGACTGTTCCCATTGGGTACAAGGTCAAGACTGATTTGCATGTGGCTGGGTCCAAACTGGAATGAAATGGTGAGTAAAAAAAGGATGGCATTAGGTCCAGATCTCTGTACTAGGGTGAATGTATGACATTGTTCTGCATTCTGTTCATCAATTTTTCTTTTTCCATTTGTTATTTTTTATCCTCTTCTTTTTAGTTACAAAAAAGGTGGGAGGGCAACGCCCATTTTGACCATTAATGCAGCCAGCCCCCTTGCCTGGCCCACTGTGCATGGATGGGGGCGGGGATCTTTGCAGCTGGCTCCCTGGGCTGGAGGTTCGGCCTCCCCTAGAGTGGGCGGGGCTCCAGAGGAGACGTCACAGCTCTCTAATAAGGCAAAGTTCGAAGTTAGCCTGGGAGCAGGGATGAAAATGTAAACCCGAGCGTGGCCCTCTGTCGGCAGTCAGTAGAATTGCAGTATATATTGCAGTATATATTCTGAAGGCAATCTCCAGTGAAGCCATAGTATTGGAGAGATGGCAAATCCGCATACCAATAATGCATCTGTGTAGGCATGGAACTGTCACCGCCGCAAAAGACCATTATCGATAATTATTGGACATTAATTTTGAAACTGTTTGTTACACAGGAGCTCGTTCTGTTCGTTATACTGATTGCTGTAGAGTGATACCGCCCTAATTGTGTGATGTAAAAAATATATAGTATTCGGTGTAAGAAACGAGCTACAGGGTAGGTTATTATAGATAAGCAAGTCAGGATGGTAGTTTCATTTTGTGTGCGATACAGTACAAACGTAATTTGCTTATGCTACCGTGTGTGGAATTTGTGACTGAAACTGTTTTATCAATTTCCTACGAAGTTCAAAGTATTGATTGAATGTTTTAACGTTTTATGTAGTTTAAAATATTGTTTTTCTATAGAGCCACCAAATGCGCGTACGTCGCCCATGATCCTCCGGGCTCTACTCGCTGTCGCTTCTGGTACTAACAGTAAGAACACTGGGGCATATTATCAACACAGGCGATAAAATTATCGCTTGCTTTATCGGCAGAAAACTGCTGCAAAAGCGGCTTTAGCGGCAGTTTTCTGCCGATAAAGCAAGCGATAATTTTATCGCCTGTGTTGATAATATGCCCCACTAGATCAACAGTCTCCCCCTCGTCGTGTGTTGTCAGCCCGGGATGAGACAGCTTCCCGGGCACACACACAGCCGCTCCGAGTACTTCGCAGGTCTTTTAGAGACCTTTTGCGATATTCATGCATTGCGGCCGATTTTTATCGCATTTGCGATAAACCTTGCTAATAGCAAGGTTTATCTGCGATAAAAATCGCCGATGTGCGGCGATAATTTTTGTCTCTAAACAAGTTAGAGACAAAAATTATCGCTAGTTGTTGGTAATATGCCCCTCAGTTTTGCTGAGGTCTGATGATTTAGTACAAAGATAATGTGCAGTCATGTATAGAAGGCGATGTTGAGGTCTGATGATTTAGTACAAAGATAATGTGCTGTCATGTATAGAAGGCGAACTGTTTTAGCAATCCCCAACAAAATTCTAAATTAAGTTTATGTGTTGATATGTTTTCTGTAAATGGGCTCACATTGTCCATGAACTCTGGGCGGAGCAGCAGCTCTAATGTTGTGTGTATATGTATATGGCGAAACATCACCCCTCATCCTCCTGGACCTGTCGCCTTCGACACGGTCTGCATTGGCATCCTAAAGACACGCCTCCAAGAAGCTGGAATCCAAGAGAAGGCCCTTGACTGGACCACGTCCTTCCTCTCCGGCAGAACCCAGAGAGTCCGCCTCCCACCCTTCCGAACCGAAGCCACCGACATCATCTGCAGCGTCCCTCAGGGCTCCTCCCTCAGCCCGACGCTGTTCAACGTCTACATGGCCCCCCCGCACAAGTGGCCTTCCATCACGACCTCAACATCATCTCATCTCCTACGCCGACGACACCCAGCTCATCCTCCCCCTCACCAAGGACCCATACACCGCCAAAACCAACCTCCACGAGGGAATGAAGGCCGTCGCCGACTGGATGAGGAGCAGCCGTCTGAAACTGAACTATGACAAGACGGAGGTCCTCATCTTCGGACCCACACCTTCAGCCTGGGACGACTCCTGGTGGCCGACCACACTGGAAACAGCACCGACACCCACCGACCATGCACGCAACCTAGGATTCATCCTCGACTCTTCCCTCTCCATGTCTAAGCAGGTCAATGCTGTCTCCTCCTGCTACAACACCCTCAGCACGCTCTGCAGGATCTACAAGTGGATACCGACCGAAACAAGAAGAACGGTGACACAGGCCCTCGTCAGCAGCAGACTGGACTACGGCAACGCACTCTATGCAGGAATCCCAGCCAAACACCTACGACGGCTACAACGCATCCAAAACGCCTCTGCCCGACTGATCGTCAACGTCCCCCGTCGCAGCCATATCATCCCCCACTTGAGAGACCTACACTGGCTCCCCGTCGACAAGAGGATCACCTTCAAGCTCCTCACCCACGCACACAAAGCACTCCACAACGCCGGACCAGCCTACCTGAACAGCAGACTCAGCTTCTATACCCCCACCCGCCAGCTCCGCTCCTCCAGCCTCGCCCTCGCCGTTGTCCCCTGCATCCAACGAACGACCTCCGGCAGCAGATCCTTCTCCTACCTCGCCGCCAAGACCTGGAACACCCTCCCTACCCACCTACGGCAGACCCATGACCTACTCACCTTCAGAAGACTCCTCAAGACCTGGCTCTTCAAGCAGTAGCGACACCCCCCTCCCCTCAGCGCCTTGAGACCCTCATGGGTAAGTAGCGCGCTTTACAAGTACTCTGATTGATTGATTGATTGTATTTCTATTTGTGCGCTGAATTTCGGTAGGGAGACAAAATATCGAAATTAAAATATCGATATACAATAATATCGATGTTTTAATATCGATGGACTGAATATCGATTTTAAGGTATGTGTGTTACTAATATCGAAATTGTGTTTAGTGTAATGTATTTTATTATGTATTTTATATGTTTGTTAAACATGTTTTTAATGTATGTTTAGAAATTAGTAATTTTGTTTACATTTTGCGTTTTAGTATCAGAGCGGGTTGTGGGTTTATAGGGGAATAGGGTGGGAAGTAATTTAATTATAATTAATTAATTATTATGTGTTTAAAAATATTTTTGATTAATAATTAATTGGTAATAATAATTAATTGGTAATTATTTATTATTAATTAGTTAATTAAATTAATTAGAGTTAATGTAGCAATATTTTTTTATTTGTTGTTATTGTTAATTAATAATTAATTAGTAATTAATTATTATTAAGTGATTAAATGAATTGTATTTATGTATTGGTATTTATTACTAATTAATTGGTAATTAATAAATTGGTAATTAGTTTTTTAAAATTTTTGTATAATAATTATAAATAATTTATTAATACATGTTGTTTATTTTTGTAAATATTGTGTTAATTAATTATTAATTGCAATTAATTATTAATTGGTAATTATTATTGTCAATTAGTTAATTTATAATTACATCAATTTCATAATATGAATTGTTATTAATTGAATGATATTTATATTAATTGTGTTTTTATGTATGTGTAGTGTGTTGTGTGTTAAAGGGGGAGTAGCGTGGGAAGTACTTTTTTGTTATTTAAGTAAATATTAATTATAAATATTTGGTATTTAGTAATATATTTTTGTAAATAAAATATTATATTTTTTTTATTTAAAAAAATCTAATTGATAAGTATGTTAATATAACGTCTACCCTATCCAACGCTTTCCCTACTGTTGCATCCTTTGGAGTGGGAATAGTCATTTTTACCCCTACGCTATCCAACGCTTTCCGTACTTTTGCACCCTCTGTAGTGGGAATAGTAATTTTTACCCCTACGCTATCCAGCGCTTTCCCTACTGTTGCACCCTCTGGAGTGGTAATAGTAATTTTTACCCCTACGCTATCCAACGCTTTCACTACTGATGTAGATTAAGTATAAACATTTATTTATATGTAGATTTTTTTATTTGTTTTAAATGTATATGTATTAGTTATTATTTTTTAAATATGTTTTAATGTTTATATCTATAATTTGTTAAATTATATGTATTTTTAAATTATTTTTACATTATTATTAATACATTTAAAAAAAACGATATTTTTTACGTCTATATTTTTGTACTACAATATTTTTTTTCCGATATTTTTGTACTTACCTTCAGGTAGATAGAACTTCGATATTTTTGATGTCGATATTTTGGCTTCGATATTTTTGTACTGTCGATATTATGTAAAAGATTCCTGAATTTCAGGTGTACTGTGTGTGGTGCTTATGAAGGTGTTCGGAAAATTCTTTTAAAGTTTACATATAGTAATAGATGTCTGAAGATTCAGTACACAAATATGTATTTTTAATATAAGATATTACTGTGTCCCAAGTCTGATAACGCTTGGGATGTAGGCTATGAATGTTTATTCGTGGTAGCAATTATCGTACACGAAACGTGAATCGAGAAACACGTTCTTCTGAAATTGATGTGCTTACATTTCCCATGATCCCCCGGGCTCTACTCGCAGTCGCTTCTGGTACCAACCGAAGGAACAATAGTTCAACAAAGTCTTATTTTCATTGGTGCAGGGGAAGCCGCATCGCTGACGTGACGATGTGACCGCTCTGAGGACCTCTGTTGGCCGTCAGTGGCATTGCAGTCTTTCGTCTCCATCGAACTCGAGTAGGAACTTTGAAAACAAGCATTGGTTAATCCAGCTAACCCATAATGCATTGCAAGCACCGAACCGCTAGCAGAGTAAGAAACGTCATTAATTATTGGGCATCCATTTTATGTTTTTCCAGTAAATTATATCTATTTAATGACCATATTTAGTGTGAAATATCAAAATATTACACGTTGTCCGCTTGCTAGGCTAATGCTGCCTACACGCAGATAAAACACGTGTGGTGTAAAACTGAAGGATCTGGTAAACCTGGTAAAACAGGGGCATATTACCAACAACTAGCGATATTTATCGCTAAATGGGCTTAGCGATATTTTTTTTATCGCCACGCATCGCCAGATTTTATCGCAGAGATAACGTGCTATTCCAACATTTATCTCTAAAGCGATAAAATATCCGGCGATAGCAGCGAAATGCGTGAATATCGCTCGGAATCCAGCGATATTCAGGCATTAACGCCAATATGGTCTTAACCTGAATATCCACCTCCCTTTCAATATACCGGTTAAGAACTGGTCGGAGCAGGCGTTCGTTTGCAGAGATGTTCGCGCTTAGCGTGATTTTTTTTATCGCTACCCCTGCGTTGATAATAGGCGATAGCGATGTTAGCGACTGCTTTCAGTCCCTAACAGGTTGGGTACGCCCACTTTGCATGTCATTAGCGATAAATATCGCTGACATGCAAAGCGGGCCCCAAACCGCTCGCTATCGCCTCAAAGCTGTCGCTAACTGATGTTAGCGACAGCTTGCTAATAGGGCAATTAAATTATCGGCGCTTTGCGGCCGAAAACAGCTGCAAAAGCGGCGATAATTTCATATCGCCCACCTTGATAATATGCCTCACAATCTGTTGACATATCGTCAGTTTCGGTACCTCTGCTTAGATTAGAAGCCATCCATGGTCGGTCCTGTTTAATTAAAAAAAAAATGTAATCTCTAGTTGCATTTTGTTCCAATTTATTGTTTTGTCAGTTCGATTTCCCATTTTGCATTTTCTCAATTATTAACACCTTTTGCACATTTCTTTACTTTCATAAATGTGCCTTTTCCGTTTCATTTCATGATAATTTATTTACTGTAGTTTTCAAGCCTAAGACCAACAGTTTTGCCCCCTGCTTACAGCTCCTTCCCTTCAGCTGTCATTTTCCTTCGAATTCCCACTTTAAGAATGGAGGGGCAGATTTACAAGAAACGTACACATCTCTGTCTTGCACGATGCATCAGTTTACTTGCATCACTCAAAAAAACCCTTGTGCCACCATGGATTCATCGCATTTACAATGCGGCGCAAGGATTGACAGATGAGTCCCGCATCTGTTGGTGTAAAGGTGACGCATTGCTGGAGTTGTGTCGCAAGCACGACGCAACTCCAGCAATGCTCAGGAATGCCTATTCCTATTGTGCTGCGTCACTCCTTACGTCTACTTCAAGCAGGCGTATGATTTTGACGCAGTGGCGTCATAGAAGTGGCGCAGTAATATCTTATAGATTTCACTGTGTCACTGTTACGAGGCTTTCTTGCGTCGGCATGCCCACCCTGCATACATTATACCTGATGCAGGTATAATGTGGCACAGGGCTTTACAACGTGGCGCATCTTCCTAAATGCGTCACTTTGTAAATGTGTCGCAAAGTGGCGCATTGTTTGCGCCGCTGCTGCATCACAAAAGTGACGCAACGGCAGCGTAAAAGTGTCGCAAGGGGCTTATAAATCTGGCCCAGAAACTTGATGTGGAAACGGTCCCTTCCCTCATCCCATTTTTGTAGTAAAATGTTATAACGGAACGCTCTCCTGTAGTATCAAGTCTGTATGCTTGTGTTTGTGGAGGGAGATAGTTGCTGTTTTGGGGTCCGGAGTATAGTGCTACTCAGCGAAAGATGATCTGATGCCTTATCAGCGGTAAAAAGCGCTATAAAAATGCAAACCCTTTCCTCTTCCATCCCTCAATTATTATTTTTCAATAAAAATAACATTCGCATGTCCACCGCTCAAATACATTTAATATTTCCCTATACTAATTCCCCACGTATCCTTTTTGGGTTCTGGAGTAGCGTGCTACTCGCCGTAAAGCGCATCAATGCCTCGTCTGGGGTAGTAAGCACTATATAAATGCAATTGCAGTGTTCTGTATTTTTCAAAGCTTCATAAGAGGTAGTAAGGACTATATAAATTCAATGTATCAATACAGCGTACTGAAAAGCAGTGTGGTGTCTTCATCAGACAGTTATGGACAGAAATGAAGTGCGCAATGAAGTGCAGCAATTTTATTCCATGGGGAAACAGCACAGAGCCCTGTCTACAAAAAAATGGGGCTGCTACTGCTCTCCTTGCGCTGGTTGTCAAACAGGCCGCCTAGAGCCACGCCTAGTGTGCGTGCATGATGTCTAGCATAGGTTTTCTCCCGAAAGTGTATCCCTTTAGTCTAAAAACTATGCTATAACATACTTTTGAACTTGTCAACATTAAATGTGTGCTGTACTGTGCAGCGCACATGAAACATTTGAGCATTTTGGGGAAATAAAAACATTTCTCCAAGTTAAAACCTGCTGCAACAAGGTTTTATTTTTTACTCAAAGCCTTATCTACAAATGCTGGTTGAAAGGGCTTTACTTCAAAATTACTAGGCATTGCACTGACTTGAGTTAATTTTGAGCAACTTTTATGTATAAAGGGCCTTATTTACAAGAAAGTGCTGCAGCACCGCAAGCCCTTTGGCTGCGCCACACTGCAGCACTTTCAAAGCACAGGACTGCGTCACATTGCAACAATATGTGAAGCATCCCTCTCCATTCCCCTATGCTGGGGCACAATTGGCTGCCATTGGCCACACAGTCACGGCTGTCCCATGGTGCAAACATGCCTGCGTCGCAGGGAGATTGTTTCTGTGCTTGAAGGAGTACTTTTCCTCCACTAAAGCAATAAAAAATAATGAAAAGAGGCTATTTCCTTTACCTGTGTGCTGCAGAATGCAGCACCCAGAGAAAGAGGAAAAAAAAATGTTACCACTTCTCCTTATTGCGCCTCGCTACGTCGGTGGCCTAGTATTCTGACGCATTTCCAGGTTTACCGATGTTTGAAATCTGGAAATGCAGCAGAATACATAGGTGTTGCGTTGGAACATTTATTAAACACAAGTAGGGCTGCTGCTCGTGAATTGATCTACATGGGCTTAGAGGTGCGTGATTGGTGGGGGCATCTTACAAAAAGTGTACAACTTGCCTCACACACCACCTGGTATCATGCTTCATCATAGGCCTTTCTCGCCTGCTTAAAACTCGGGGGCAGATTTACAAGCCCCTTGCAACACTTTTATGGCGCTGTTGCGTCACTTTTGTGATGCAGTGGCGGCATAAACCATGGACCACTTTGCAACTAATTTACAATGTGACGCATCTAGGCAGATGCGTCAAGTTGTAAAGCCCTGCGCCACATGAAACCTGCACCAGGTTTCATGTGGGCGTTCTGTCGCAGGGTGGGCGTTCTACAATATTTCACGGAGTCAGTTTTGCAACGCTGCTGCATGAAATCCTTACGCCTGCTTAAAGCAGGCATAAGAAGTGACGCACCACATTCAGTATGAGCGGCCCCTGTGCATTGCAGGAGTTGCATCGCGCTTGCGACGCGACTCCAGGAATGCGCCACCCGTACGCCACAAGATGCTTCACTCATATGCCCCTCCTTGCATCATGGTGTGCCACATTTCAAATGCAACGCATCCGTGGTGGCGCAAGGGGGATTGCGTGACGCATCTGTTCTGGCGCATCCCTGGTGATTTGCAAAGATGTGCCAGAAGTTGTATATCTGCCCCTTCGTTTGATTGAGGGTGGGCATACACCTGACAACATGGATGCACTTTTAAACTGAGTGGGGGCCCGTGGGTAGTGGAAGTGATCTAAAAACCATTACAGTTGTCTTAAAGACTAATTTTAGTAAACTGGCCGACTGTATGGTTTTAAAAGAAGTGGGCAGTGACTAGGGAAATGATTATCCCTTCACCGTGCATCCCTGCCGTCAGGTGTATGCTCACCCTCTATCAAACCAAGTTTTTAGAGGGCGAGGACGGCCTATGATGAAGCATAACACCAGGTGGTGTGTGAGGCCAGTCCTAAACTTTTTGTAAGATGCCCTCACCAGTCACGCACCTCTAAGCACCTGTAGATCACCTCAATAGGATCAGCCCCACTTGACTGGTGGTGAATGTTTTGATTGGTTCTGCATTCCATCCATCAATTGTGTTTCTTTTGCTTTCTCGCCCTAAATGCGCCGGGTATGCTCAGACGTGGGTCCCAGGCTCACTGTGCCACTGGATTCAAGCTATACTGGCTGTAGAGGAGTGAAACCCCGAAACCGGTACTAGCATGCTTGTTTCCGGTCCAGGGAGGACCTGGCTTGGCAGTTCGGGCTGGACTGTTACCATGAGGCACAGGTTCAAGACTGATTTGCATATGGCCAGGTCTAAACTGGAGTGGCATGGTGAGCAAAAGAATATGGATTTAACCCAGATCTCTTGACTGGGGGTGAATGTTTTGATTGGTTCTGCATTCCGTCCATCAATTGCGTGTCTTTTGTGTTAATATTTCATGTTGGACGCTTGGTAGCTCCTAGCACCCTGTGTCTCTAGTTCCCATCCCCGGTAACATACCAGGGCTAGTGTGTTCTAAGTTGAGTGGGAACACCCACAGCAACACCCATGTGTACTGAATGTGCCACTCATGTGGGCAAGTGTCCTCTGATGACCATCGACCACCACCATTTTAGGCTTATTTAGCGTATTTTTATATAATGTAGAACTGTGTTACACATGCCTGCCTAGTAAGAAGTAGGGCAGTAGGATTTATTATCGACTTTGACTTACTTTTATATTATTCTTGCTTTTCCACTTTATCTTGCTTTAAGGCAGTGCTTGCTATTGGCTTGAATATGATCTCATATTATCTTCCGTACTAATTCTGCTTCTTTACGCATAGAACTGTGGGCCATATTATCAAGAAAGGGCGATACATTATCGCTGATTTTATTGGCAGGAAACTGTCGATAAAGCTGAGATAATGGGGTTGATAATATACCCTTGCGAATTCCCATAGCCGCCCAGGTTCTGGTGTTAACATCAGTTAGCGAGAGCTTGCTAATGCGGCGATAATCTAATATCGCCAGGCTTGGTAATATGCCCCCCAGTGTCTCGATCGAGCTCTTGGCCTGATTAATTACTGGACTCCCCTTAGCGAAGTGAGGCAAGATGATGTGCACTCGATTGGTGAGGTGTTCCTACTAACTCTTTTTGATGTTATACCTGATTCTTTTCTTTCTTTGCTATTTTTTCAGTTATATATATATATATATATATATATATATATATATATATATATATATATATATATATGTATATATATATATATATATATATTATAGAACACTTCACTCGGAAATGAGGCCGCTCACCACCGCAGGTTGGTTTCCAAAACCTTTATTTGAGAAACATGCAGCTCACAGGTCCCGTGTTATCATCCTTGGCCTTACGCGTTTCGAAGCATTGCCGCTTCTCATCAGAGGCCGCATCACACAAATCCAGTTCATTGCGGACACATCCCCCACGTGCTTTTTTATAATTGCAATTGGCCTCAGCTGTGCCCAAATTTCAAAGTATAGTGTTTGCTGGGAGATGTAGTCCTTTTACACCTTTTTTTTACCCTCCAATGGGTTCGGTTCATGTGCGCCAGTTCAGGAACTTTTGTAGCCCTCCAGTGTGCTCCGGGCTTGTAAGCGGCATGTTCAATTCTGCTACCTGCAGCGCCATTGCAGAGGAGGCTCGTTCTCTCCCCCGCGGTCCTTAACCCTTCTAGGCAGTGCGATCCCTCCACGGCCGGAGCCACCGTGATAAATCTTAGAACACTTCACTCGGAAATGAGGCCGCTCACCACATATATATAATTTGGATTGTGTATTTCAATCGTTTATTTGCTAGTTGGAAGTCCGCCATAATAAAATTATTCGGCCTACATATTGTTAGAGAAATACATTTGTATATGTGTTACATCCCTTATATTTGAATTTGTTTTCTTGCCTTGCCTTTGGGGGTGTTAAGAGTTTGCCCACCTTAGGAAGTGCTGTGCAAAAGTTATACTCCATATGTTTGGATTGATTTTTTTTTCTCGCCTTGGAGAAGTATCGGTTATACCTCGACCCTGGGGAGAATTGGGTTGAAAATCTGTCCTTTTTGTGAAAAGCAGATTTTAATACATCTTGGCGTCATGACTCACAGGAGAGAAGGGGTGGAATTAAGGGGAAGGAGATTGTTTTCCAGAAAATCAAAGGCTGACTCCCAACAAAGGGGCGTATCAGCAAGGGCTGGAGTTAAAATTATCGCAGCTTTAGCGTCCGTTTTCGGATGAAAAACGGCGATAATTTTAACGCCCTATTAGCAAGGACACGCTAACGTGAATCTTCGCCCTTTCCCTTAACGCCCAGCTTTGCATCTCTAATGAGATGCAAAGTGGGCGTTCCTCCCCAGGATAACGGGAGAAATGTTGCTAAGCGACATTTCTCCTATTATCAAGCCTCACACACAGAAGCATAGTGACAAGAAAAGTAGCGATAACCTCTGTTATTGCTACTTTCCTTACACCTGCTTTGAAACTGACTTAGCCATGATATCCTATGGAAGGTGGATATCATGGCTAAGTATGTGTAGCCCTATCAGCCAGCTATCGCCAAAAGTTGTGCAATTATCGCTTGATTTCCAGCAATAATCGCACAGTTGGCAGTTTGCGCTCTGAATTTTATCGCTTTGGAGATAAGCTTTGCTGATAGCACGTTATCTCCGCGATTAAATTCAGAGTTGGTCGGTGATAATTATCCAAGCGCTAAGTGCGCGCAGCAATAATTATCGCCGGCCCTTGCTGATATGCCCCTAATAACTGAAATCTCCGGATGGGAAATGGCCCTGTATGGGGTGCTTGCCCACGAGTGGGCTAATTGTGCTGGGTTGAGTGTAAATTGAGGTGCGTGTTTGGCTGATGCTGATCCAGCTCAAGTGGTGCGTGCTTGCAAAAAGCACCTGTGAAGAAAGGAGAAGAACTCCCTACTTTAGGAATGAGGGGTAGGATTCTCCTAAATTCTTATAGAATTATGCATGAAAAATAAGTTAAGTTGCAGTGTGAGTGTGAGAAATTAGAAAAACAGTGTGTTGAGAGTAAGAATACTTCTACGATATTAACTTGTCAGAATAAACTATTGATGGATAAGCTAGAAATTTATCAGACTGTAACCGTAAAAGCCGCAGTACGGATTGCTAAGTATAAACATAGGAAGAGGAGAGGAAGAGTTAACACGAGGAAAGTGCGTTTAGCTATTTCAAAGGCTGGAATTGATTGAAAAGTGGGATGGAAATATCTGGGATTCTTCAGAGCTCTACGACTATAGCGGAGATGAGAATAAGGTTGAGGAGCCCGTTCAGAGTGAGAAACAGAATGAATCAGTGGGGTGTAAAGTGGTTCAAGCGCAACCTATTATTCGTCGAAAAATTCATGGTGGTCCAAATTATCCACAGGGAGTTTCAATGGATAGCATGGAAGATTATCCTCAGCAGGAGAATAATGATATCTTAGATTGGTTTTGGTAGAAACCTGAAGAATCTCTACTTACGTGGTTCGATTGTTTGATCCAGGCGTGCTGGTGTGATGCTAGATCCCGAGATGCAGTAAAGTTCTGTACACTTAGTTCATATTCTACAGTGCAGGAGCAGTTTAGGAATTATACTAGTGATGATCCAGTTACTTTGTTATAGTTGGTTGTAGTTGGGTGTACCACAAATATCCAACAGAGTCAGATTTGCCGGTGAATGAGAAACCTTGGTATACTTTGAAAGATTGTATACAGAGATTGAAGGAAGAAGTGATGAAGACTTTTATTTTTCTAGACAATGCACACAAACTGATGGATGGAGTATTGAATGCATCAGTGCAGAATAGAATAATTTGTAATGCTCCTTCCGCATACAAGCAAGTGATGATGACTTTGTTGATAAATCATACTGGTAATACTTTAGCAGAAGTGGTTGAGGCTGTTCGTGAGTTGGGAGAGTTAGGTGAGTGGATGAAAACTGAGAGACCTTCAAGGTCTGAGACACGTACTGACAATAAAAAGTAGAGATCTGTTCATGGCTCTATTGCAGGATGGAGTGGAGAGAAATGAGATAGATGGGATAACTACATCAAGTTCGTGGCAGATAAATCGAAAAAGAGGTTTGGAAAGAAAGGAAGGAAGCAGGAGAGTCCATAAGCAAGAAAAGGCGCAACAATTGTCAGATGGCAGTGAGGGTGAGATACCAGAAAAGGAGGGGGAGAAAGCTTTCCACTTGAACAGGAAGATTAAGAGAGACTTGGAAAGCAATGGTTGGTTGAGAGAAGAAATGAAGAGGATTTTATTCCAAAAAGATACAAATCGATGTAATCTGATTTGACCTGGGCGAAAGACAGATATAAGGCAGACTAGGAAATAGGTCAAGCTCTGGTGCAAAGGTGGGCTCACAAAGACAACAGACCTTATGTTGATATTGACATTTATTGGAGACATCGTAATATTCAGAGGGCCCGAGCTTTAGTAGATACCGGAGTGGAGGCCACTCTGATATCTGGAAATCCAAAAAAGTTTACTGGACAGTATTTCACTATTACAGGTTTAGGCAGCAAAGAGACCCCAGCAGTGCAGACTAAAGTCCACATGAAAATAGGGAGAATACCAAAAAGAGAATATACTGCATTGATTGTGCCTCTCTTCAAATATATTATTGGAATTGATATTTTGAAGGGAATGACTTTGCATTTAGATGATGGACATTAGCAGTTTGGATCGAAGCAATACATTTCAGTTGTTGCTGTGAGGGTCAGTCATTTGAAAATTCCCCCAGTGAAATTGCCTCAGGCTACTAACGTGATTCATGTGAAACGGTATAGAATTCCAGGTAGACACAAGCAAATGAGTGTGATTATTCAGAATTTGTTATAAGCAGGTGTGATAACCCAGATTACACCCGCTTGGAATAATCCTTGTTGGCCTGTGTGCAAAAGTGATAATTCTTGGCACATGACAGTTGATTATCGTGAACTGATTAAGCATACACCTCCCATGACTGTTGCTGTCCCAGACACAGTTACTTTGATTGAGAAAATACAAAAACATCTTGGTACTTTGTATGCGACTGTTGCAATTGCTAATGCTTTCTTTTCGATACCAATAGCCCCCGAATGTCAAGAGCAATTCAGTTTTTCATGGGGCGGTAGACAAATGACATTCAGAAATTTACATCAAGGGTACTTGCGTAGTCCCTCGATCTGTCACCGGCTGGTGGCAGAGCATTTAGGTGAAGTGTCAGTTATTCCTGGATTACAGATTTGTCATTACATTGATGATGTGATGATACAGGGAAAGATGCAGGAACAAGTGCAGGTTGGATTAGACAGAATTGTGGAGCACTGACAAAGCAAAGGATGGGAGATCAGTCTTGACAAACTACAGGGATCCTCTCAGAGTGTGAGGTTTTTAGGCATCCAATTGCATCCGGGACATCGAGAAGTGGTGCCCCAAGTGAGACAGAAAATTAAACAGTTTGCGGTACCAGCAAATAGAAAAGATACTCAGAAGTTCATTGGGTTATTCGGTTTTTGGAGACATCATATTCCCCATTTGAGTCAGATTTTGGCCCCTTTGTACAGAGTTACACGAAAGAAGAATGTCTTTGAATAGGGTGAGAAGCAGCAAACGACATTTGAATTAGCAAAAGAGGCTATTCAGCATGCTTTGGATTTGGGGCCAGTGAGGGATGGAGATGTTGATTTGAATGTAACAGTGCAGGGACCATATGCTAATTGGAGTTTGTGACAAAAGCAGGGAAGAACAAAAGTACCTTTAGGGTTTTGGCCGAAGAATTTGCCAGACGCTGGAAAACATTATATTCCTTTTGAGAAACAATTGCTTGCATGTTACTGGGCTCTCGTGGATATGGAGCAACTAACCTTAGGAAATTATGTGATTTTGAGACCTGCGATCCCGATAATGCAGTGGGTGATGAGTTCCCCTAAAACCCATAGGATTGGACATGCACAGGAAGTCAGTGTGATTAAGTGAAAGTGGTACATACAGGATATGGCCCGTATAGGTCCCAAAGGCATCGCGGTTTTGCATGAGAAGGTAGCGCAGGCGCCAATGGAGGAGACAGAGATGTTGCATAATGTACCTAAAATATAGGAATCTCCTGTAAAATGGGATAAGCCACTTAGCGATTTGTTCACGGAGAACAGAAGGCTTGTATGGTTTACTGATGGCCCGGCTAGGTATGTAGGAGCAAAGAGGCATTGGAAGGTGGTGTCATATAATCCTGTAACACAGAGATTGTTGACCACTACTGGAGAAGGAAAGAGTAGTCAATTTGCAGAACTTTGGGGCATATTACCTAGAAGTGCGTTAGAAAACGCACAATGCACATTCCTATATCGCCGGCTATCGCCGGATTCCATCGCCGTGATAGCGCGCAATTATCTATGTAGGCAAAATTAAATCCGGCGATAGTCGCCGATGTGGCACATTAGCGCATGAAAACAAACGTTGTTTTCACGCGCTAATGTGCTCCTTGATAATATGGGGGGGTAGATTCAGCTTTATGATCCACACCCCCATGTTATCAATGCCCTAACACCTGGTCAGAGCAGGCGTTGGGAGACCTGCGATAAACGAGTTTATCGCAGGTGTCACTCTCCCAACTCCTGCCTTGGTAATAGGGTGTTCCCACCTCCAACCACATTTCACATGTGATTGGACGTGGGAACGCCCACTTTGCATGTCATTAGCGATGTTTGTCGCCGACATGCAAAGTGGGCTTGAGCCAGGCGTTGAAATGCCCTTGTGGATAGGGCTCTATAAGTATCGCCGCTTTCTCTGCACAAATCGCCGAAAAAGCAGCGATACTTCCCCTTGCTAATATGCCCCTTTATGCTGTGTATCAAGCCTTGAAAGAAGAATTGCCTGGAACATGTCATGTTTATACTGATTCGTGGTCTACAGCCAATGGGCTGGCGATTTGGTTCCCCACATGGCATAGTCATAATTGGATGATAAATACAAAAGAGGTGTGGAGTAAGGAGTTGTGGAAAGAAATATGGACTATGTTGACACAAAGTACGGTCACAGTAAATCATGTGGATGCCCATTGCTCTATCGATTCGCTTGACCGTTTGTTTAATTCCTTCACAGATGATAAAGCTAAGATTTCATAGGCAGAAGTGGAGACGCAGGATTCTGACTTGGTTGGGATTGCGAGGTGGGCTCACCAGAAGTGTGGACACTTTGGAGAACCGATTTATAGCAGGGGGGTAGACGACAGAGGGATACACATTCCTTTAGATTTGATTAAGACTGTGATCTTACAGTGCCTGTCTGTCAGCATACCCAACATAGATCAGTTCCACAGATAGTGAGAGGTCAGTTGAGCAGAGGTAAGTTATCAGCGCAGATTTGGCAAATAGATTACATAGGGCCGCTGCCTGTGAGCAGAGGATGTCAATACGTACGAACCGCTGTGGAAACATGTTCAGGATATTTGATAGTTTTTCCATGTAAACGTGCTACTCAAGTAAATACTCTGACAACACTAGACTTGTTGATTTTGTACTATGGAGTTCCATTATAGATGCAAAGTGATAATGGTTCACATTTTAAAGGGAGTCTAGTGTAAGATTACTGTGTGCAGCGTAATATTGAATGGATTTTTCATATACCCTATTATCCACAGGCTGCGGGTTTGATTGAACGTATGAATGGACTGTTGAAAGAGCAGCTGAAAAAGTTGTCTGAAGGTTCATTAAAGAACTGGCGTGAGAATTTGAATGAAGCATTGCAAATTTTAAACAACAGACCTTTGACAAATGCTGTAACCCCTCTCATGAGAATGTTAACACCATCTTTGCAGAATCAGCCTCATGTGGCTACATATACGATCCTTTATTGGGAAACAACTCCTGGAGCTTCAGCTCCATACATAGCAACACAAGAAGCTGCTGGTCTTGACCTGCATGCCTTGCAAATGTACAGAACCAGACCGAGAGATATTACTCTTATTGAATCCGGAATTGGTGACCAAATACCCCAGAGCACTTAAGCTTAATTGTGCCTCAGTCTGGATTGGCCCTGAAAGGCATTGCAAGTGGTGGGAGATGTTATTGATGCAGATTATCAAGGAGAAATTAAAGTCATTCTACTTAATAGTGGTGACGCTGATCTGATTATACAACCTGGAGACAGAGTTGCGCAGTTGATAATAATGCAGATATACGGAGGATTGGTAAAGAAGGGGACTGCCCCAGCCCTCCTGTGCGTGGAGAAGGTAGTTTTGGCGCAACTGATAAAAATCAAGGAGCCAAGGTGTGGATACAGTCACCCAATAAACCCCCGAGAAGGCTGAAGTAATTGCAACAGGCAAAGCCAATATAATTCTTGTCATGAAACCTGGAAGGAGAAATGGGAACATGTGCCAGCTGACAAATGTTATTTACGAGAGTGAATAATACCTGTTTTGTTTCTGTTCTCTTCAGATCATTGTGCAGTATGTTGGTATAATATGTGCGCTCGCTGGACTCCATTTGGCTTGGTTCGCCTGGAGCCGGGAGGGACAAGAGATCCGTATCGCGAAGTTGCCAGCCGCCTGCGCAGACTGATGACGATGCTGAACCAGAAGACTAACGTTTGGGAGCATCTGGCATGAACAGTGTTGAATCACTCGTATTTCTGTATGTCAAATATTAGAAGCATGTTGGATGTGGTCTCAACATGCCTTGTAGCTGTACCTAACCCTGCCAGAACTTTGCTACAGATATTTAACGTTACAAACTTGAACGGTGCTGCGGAGGAACACAATATCAGAACTCATTTGTCCCTATATGAATTCTTCAGGTCTTATTCTGAAACTGTTGAAAGTCCTGGAAAGAATATGATTCAGATTATCACTTATAACATCACAGAAGGTGATGTCTGCTATAACATGACTTGTGATCCCACTTCTATTGGGAAATGCGCTGAATTGAAACTACATAGAAATTAGTCAGCCATGTCTTGGCGTGAAAAAGTTTTGTGTTATCATCGACGTGATGATATGTGTGCCAACGTTGGAAATAATATGATATGCAAAGATGTAGTATTAGCTGCTAGCCATTTTCATCACGTATGGCTATCTGTTGGATGGCTATTTTCTTGTGGCAATGTTACATATTCCTATATTCCCGCGAATATTACAGGTGGACCCTGTACTTTTACTAGATTTAGTTTGATGATGTTCTCTTTAAATCCTTCAGACCATACTCAAACTGTCAGAGAGACTGTTAAACTGGATGACACTTGTAAATCCAAACTACATTTGCTATTGAAGACCGAGTATATTAGTTTAGCTGCCTCCATAGTAGGGATGCGATACAAAAGGGGATGATGGACGGAGCGTTTGAACAAATCAAACACTCACCCCCAGTCAACTGATCTGGGTTTAATCCATCACCATTCTTTAGTTCACTCAGCCACCCCAGTTCAGACATGGCCATATGCAAATCAGTCTGACCCTGTGCCATATGGGAACAGTCCAGCCCGAATTGCCAAGCCATGTCTTCCCTGGACCGGAAACAAGCATCCTGGGACCGGTTTCGGATTCATAATCCTCATCAGCCAGGCCATCTTGAATCCAGTGGCCAAGTGAACAAGGGACTCACGTCTGAGTATACCCTGCCACACTTAGGGCGAACAAAGCGATACAAAAGGGGATGATGGACGGAGCGTTTGAACAAATCAAACACTCACCCCCAGTCAACTGATCTGGGTTTAATCCATCACCATTCTTTAGTTCACTCAGCCACCCCAGTTCAGACATGGCCATATGCAAATCAGTCTGACCCTGTGCCTTATGGGAACAGTCCAGCCTGAACTGCCAAGCCATGTCTTCCCTGGACCGGAAGCAAGCATCCTGGGACCGGTTTCGGATTCATAATCCTCATCAGCCAGGCTATTTTGAATCCAGTGGCCAAGTGAACAAGGGACTCACGTCTGAGTATACCCTGCCACACTTAGGGCGAACAAAGCGATACAAAAGGGGATGATAGACGGAGCGTTTGAACAAATCAAACACTCACCCCCAGTCAACTAATCTGGGTTTAATCCATCACCATTCTTTAGTTCACTCAGCCACCCCAGTTCAGACATGGCCATATGCAAATCAGTCTGACCCTATGCCTTATGGGAACAGTCCAGCCCGAACTGCCAAGCCATGTCTTCCCTGGACCGGAAACAAGCATCCTGGGACCGGTTTCGGATTCATAATCCTCATCAGCCAGGCTATCTTGAATCCAGTGGCCAAGTGAACAAGGGACTCATGTCTGAGTATACCCTGCCACACTTAGGGCGAACAAAGCGATACAAAAGGGGATGATGGACGGAGCTCACTGCACCATCAGGATTCAAGCTAGCCGGGCCGAAGACGGCTGTGATGCCAGATACCGGTCCCCGGAAGCTTGTTTCCTTTCTGGTAAAGAATTGGCTTGGTAGTTTGGTCTGCCCTGTTCCCATGATGCACTGGGCCAGGGACAGACTAATTTGCATATAGCCAGGTTCTGAACTAGGATGGTGCAGTGAGCTAAAAAACGGTGATGGATCAAGCCCTGATCTGTTGACTGGGTAGGAGTGTTCTGCTTAATTCAGATACTCTGTCCATCACCACCCCCTTTACTGTATCGTTTTGTCCACCATAAGCGTGGAAGGGTATGCTCAGACGTGAGTCCCTTGCTCACTGCACCATCAGGATTCAAGCAAGCCGGGCCGAAGACGGCTGTGATGCCAGAAACCGGTCCCCGGAAGCTTGTTTCCTTTCTGGTAAAGAATTGGCTTGGTAGTTTGGTCTGCCCTGTTCCCATGATGCACTGGGCCAGGGACAGACTAATTTGCATTTAGCCAGGTTCTGAACTAGGATGGTGCAGTGAGCTAAAAAACGGTGATGGATCAAGCCCTGATCTGTTGACTAGGTAGGAGTGTTCTGCTTAATTCAGATACTCTGTCCATCACCACCCCCTTTACTGTATCGTTTTGTCCACCATAAGCGTGGAAGGGTATGCTCAGACGTGAGTCCCTTGCTCACTGCACCATCAGGATTCAAGCAAGCCGGGCCGAAGACGGCTGTGATGCCAGAAACCGGTCCCCGGAAGCTTGTTTCCTTTCTGGTAAAGAATTGGCTTGGTAGTTTGGTCTGCCCTGTTCCCATGATGCACTGGGCCAGGGACAGACTAATTTGCATATAGCCAGGTTCTGAACTAGGATGGTGCAGTGAGCTAAAAAACGGTGATGGATCAAGCCCTGATCTGTTGACTGGGTAGGAGTGTTCTGCTTAATTCAGATACTCTGTCCATCACCACCCCCTTTACTGTATCGTTTTGTCCACCATAAGCGTGGAAGGGTATGCTCAGACGTGAGTCCCTTGCTCACTGCACCATCAGGATTCAAGCAAGCAGGGCCGAAGACGGCTGTGATGCCAGAAACCGGTCCCCGGAAGCTTGTTTCCTTTCTGGTAAAGAATTGGCTTGGTTGTTTGGTCTGCCCTGTTCCCATGATGCACTGGGCCAGGGACAGACTAATTTGCATATAGCCAGGTTCTGAACTAGGATGGTGCAGTGAGCTAAAAAACGGTGATGGATCAAGCCCTGATCTGTTGACTGGGTAGGAGTGTTCTGCTTAATTCAGATACTCTCTCCATCACCACCCCCTTTACTGTATCCATAGTAGGGATAACAGGCTTAGTGATTTATAATGCTAGGGCTATTAGTGAATTAGCGTGTCTTATGATCCAAAATATTAACCACCGTACATCAATTGCTTTATCGGAGTTTCTCTTAGACATGCGTGGAGCACGACAAGCTATTTTTTGCAGAATAGGGTTGCTATCGACTACCTACATTGGAAACATGATCATGGCAGATCACTCTAAGTCAAATCAGTCTCACATCGATGCTTTGCATAAGTTAAGTAACTGTTGACAGAGGCTGGTGGGACTGGTTATTTGGGTGGTTGCCTAATTTTGCTTACCTTCGTTCAATTTTAGGTGGTGCTATATTAGCAGTGTGTATTATTATTTCTTTATGTTGCTGTATTCAATGTGTACCTAACTTGTTATCCATGTTCCATCCTCGAGTTGCTGATTTTCGACCAATAGGTTATAGTAATCATTGGTCAAGGGATGGCTTGCATTTTCTGTGAATAATATTGTTTGTTGATGGTGCTGATCGATGGTCATGGGATGGAATGTACTGAATGTGCCACTCACGTGGTCAAGTGTCGCGTGATGACCATCGGCCACCCCCATTTTTGGCTTAATTAGCGTATTTTTATATAATGTAGAACTGTGTTACATATTCCTGCCTAGTAAGAAGTAGGGCAGTAGGATATATTATCGACTTTGACTTACTTTTATGTTAATCTTGCTTTTCCACTTTATCTTGCTTTAAGGCAGTGCTTGCTATTGGCTTGCATATGATCTCATATTATCTTGCGTACTAATTCTGCTTCTTTACGCATAGAACCGCGTTTGCATGATCGACTCAATTTTCTTGGCTGTTGCAATTTTCTGAGCTTTGCAAGGTGGGGAGGGCATGTCTTGCTCTTCTCCTGTTTTTCACACTTTACCGACTAGAGAAACCGGTTCTTATCAAAGGAATGTACATGGTCCGTCTCGGAGCCATAGCAAAGTCCTGATCAATCGATGCTGTGATCTTGGTGCAGACTGGTACAGGCTCTCATGAGAATAAGGGGCGAGACTTGCTAGAAGCTTCGCTACGTTTGAATTAGTATTAAAGAAGGGGCTTCTACTGGTCAGGCGGAAGTTCACCGTAGAGCAGATGTGCTGCTGCGGGCTGGTGGGAACTTTGGGGCATATTAGCAACAACTTGCGATAATTATCGCAAACAGTGCTTAGCGTGATTTTTTTAATCGTCTCCTATCGCTGGATTTTATCGCGGGGATAACGCATTATTACCAACGTTTATCTCCACGGCGATAAAAATCCAGCGATAGCGGCGAATCCCATCTTTAACGTGAGATTTCCAGCAATAAAAATTCTATCGCTAAGGAAAATCTCGCTAATAGGCAGGTTTGGACTTAGCTGTAGAATCCACCTCCCATTGACTTTTATGGCTAAGTCAGGTTTTTACCAGGTGTAAAATCCTGGCGCTAATCACAGTTAGCGTGTGTTGTTTTTTATCGCGTCGCAGGTATTGCTAACAGGCAATAGCTGTGTTAGCGACTGCTTTCAGACGCTACCAGTTTGGGTATGCCCACTTTGCATGTCATTAGATATAAATATCGCTGACATGCAAAGCGGGCCCCAAACCGGTCTCTATCGCCTGGAAGCTGTCGCTTACTGCTGTTAGCGACAGCTTGGTAATTGGGCGATAAAAAAAAGCGCTGCTTTATAGAAAAAAAGTGCAGATAAAGCAGCGATCTGGTCCTTGCTAATATGCCCCTTTGTGTCTCGATCGAGCTCTTTGCCTGGCTAAGTACCGGATTCCCTTTAGCGAAGTGAGGCAAGATAATGTGCACTCGATGGGTGAGGTGTTCCTACTAACTCTTTTTGATCTTATACCTGTTATTATTATTATATTGCTGCATTTAAAGGGACCGTATTTACAAGGACAGGAAAGGCCACACAGGCTGGCTTTTCCTGTCCTTGTAAATATGGAGCAGTGAAATTCGCCACCAGCACGTCACAAAAAGTGATGCACTGGTGCCGCATTCCTGTGCTCTGAAAGTGACTCAGTGCGGCGCAGCCAAATGGTTTGCGGAATGCACTAGTCACTTTCTCGTAAATCTGTCCTTAAGTTTTTTGTTTTTTTTGTTTATCAAGGTTGACTTTTATTGTTTTTAGGTCTTGCCCTACGCAATGCGCATGCGTTGCATAGAAAGGTTCCTAATGTCATCGGCAGAGCTTTTTCAGCAAAGAAGTGCATGCGTTGCATTGCTTGCAATGCAATGCAACGCGTGCATATCTTGGCGATTTCCTTTCGGGAGCGCGCTGCGCCATTTGGTGGCGACATATGGTTGCACGCTCCTGAAAGGAAATCACCCATGCCCCCTCCACTTGCTGCGTGGCCAATGCTTGTTCATATAATGATGTGTATTTTCATTGCATTTCCTTTTTGCAGCCCTTTTGTGCACCTATTTACTGTGCTCGCACGCCCTCTACTGGCAAACGATAAATGTTTAGAAAATGCCGACTCATCTGAGCACAGCCCCGGATAATAACACGGAGATGATGACTCAGCATGTTATATCAGGTGCCCTCCCTTTCTATTCAAAGCAATGAGATACGGGACTGCACGAGACCACACCACGCCCCAGGGGGTCAGTTAGACCGCAAAAGACCACACCACGCCCTACTCCGCAGACGGCCAGTTTGACATTCAGTAAAATTGTACCAAAGCTGAGGCGGCATCTAACCGCTCAATAGCATAGCTTATTTCTGGGCAGTTGTTATGATGCTAATTTTATCACCCTTGAAATGATGAAATTCTTATTTGGCGGTGTTAAAAGAAGTGTGTGATATGCAGGTGCCTACAGTAGGTGCTCAACCTATCGAGCTGTCTCTCAGACCTGGCGGTAGCCGTTTGCGTTATACAGTGAACAGTGAGAGCCAGGCATTCCATACAAGTGAATAGTCCTCGTCCCCACTGTTGACAGTTAATGCATATAACAGCACAGCACTGGTCTTGCTGCACAGGACAGCAGTGCATATAAGAGCACAGCGTCACAGTTGGCACACGGATGTAATGACTAGCACAGAACTGGCATATCTCCATAAGACTGCATTGTATGTAATACTATAGTCCTGGCATACGTGCACAAGGCCACAATGTACGCCATAGTCTGGCGCTGCCCCAGCTGCACAAAGTGCAGCATATGGAATAATGTAGCACTGGCATATTTGTGCCTATTTTTTGGAATCCAAACAGGGTCACTGAGTGGAAGGTCCAATAATGTGTCAGTGATAATATACTTATGAGGCAAGACAAGGCAAATTATGTGGCATACTGCATTATAGTCTAAAGCAGTAATATTTCGTTTTTTTGTCATTTCAACAACTATTACTACTGTTTGGTAAAAGGTGCGCTCCAATAATTTGAGTTTAACCCGACTACAGCAATTAGCAACTGAACGTTGAATAGTTCACCATTGCAAGTGTCAGCTGTAGAATCATCTGTTGCACTTTTCATTTAGTAACTTTTCATCCTTATGAACTAGACATAAGGGGCCTCATTTATGAGGCTATGCGTCAGTTTTACGCTTCCAACGCATCAGCAGCATAAAACATGCCTCCTGTTGCGCACTATTTACTAAGCATATGCGTCACTTTGTAAACCCCTGCGCTACATTATACCTGCGTCAGGTATAATGTATGCAGGGGGGCCTTTCCCCCGCAAAAAGCCTAGTAGATTTGACGCAGTGAAATCTATGAGATTTCACTGTGTCACTTCTAGGACGGTGTTGCGTCAAAATCTTGCGCCGGCCTCACAGCAGGCGTAAGACTGACGTAGGCCCTTTCACATGGGGCATGCCACATGTGAAAGGACGCATTGCTGGCGTTGCGTCACTTTTGTGACACACTCCAGCAATGCGCCACTTTTGCGCTTACAGATAAGTCAGAAATACTGACGTATCTGTAACTCCTTGCGACATGATGCATCATACAGTAAATATTACGCATCAGGTATGTCGCAAGGAGTGCGCACTGAGAAGTGACGCATCGCTGCTTTCACGCAGTGATGCGTCATTTCTCATAAATGAGGCCCAATGTGGTTATGTCGAATCGGGAAATCATGCAGTCGATGGTGGGTTGTGTGAGGAACGTTGCAAATTCATAATTATGCAGAGATGGCCACGGCCACAGAATCATATAACTCCAGTCACCATGGAAATACAATTAAAAGATATACTAAAATAAAAAAATGCTTTCAAAGGTTTAGGGAGCTCTATAAACTGTCCCTAATTGTTTATTAAATTGAACAATGTCAGATTTGTCACAATAGAACAGAATGCTGAAAACGTTGCCCAACATATTAACCAAGCACCAGCGCCCGCAGAATCCCAGAATCTGAAAATATGAGCAAGGGGTGGTATTTGTTTCGGGGTAAGGCGGCCACCCTCTCTTCACTGAAGGCCGCCTGCGCTGCCCCAGTTTTATTTACCACACTCGGCGTCCGGCTTTGAAGTGTGCCAGTCGGACCCCAATGACGCGCTTGAGGAAGGCAGACACCACTCATTCGGCGGGAGGAGCACCTGGGAAAGGGCTCGCTCTGTTTTAAAAAAAAAGGAAAAAGCAAAAGTCTAATTTTAAATTCACCCTACTAACCTGTGTTTGTACTGTGTTTGCACTGTCCTACCTGTTCCAAGCTCCCCGGTCCACAGCCAATCGTCTGCTTTGTGTGGAGGGATGCGGGACGAGATCCGGGCTCCAGGAAGTGATTAACGACTTCCGGGCCCGACGACCAATCAGCTGCCTGCAGCTGTCAGTCCACACAGCTTAAAAACTGATGCCTATCAAGACGCGCAGCGGACGCACTTGAGGAAGGCAGACACCACTCATTTGGCGAGAGTAGCGCCTGGGAAAGGGTTCGCTCTGTTTTTAAAAAAAAGTAAAAAGCAAAAGTCTATTTTTAAATTCACCCTACTAGCCTGTGTTTGTACTGTGTTTGCACTTTCCTACCTGTTCCAAGCTTCCCGGTCCACCGCCAATCGTTTAGTTTGTGTGGAGGGACGTAGGACGAGATCCTGGCTCCAGGAAGCGATTAACGACTTCCAGGCCAGACGACCAATCAGCTGCCTGCAGCTGTCAGTCCACACAGCTTAAAAACCGATGCCTATCAAGACGCGCAGCGGACGCGCTTGAGGAAGGCAGACACCACTCATTCGGCGAGAGGAGCGCCTGGGAAAGAGCTCGCTCTGTTTTTAAAAAAAAGTAAAAAGCATGTGAAAGGGCCTACGTCAGTCTTATGCCTGCTGTGAGGCAGGCGCAAGATTTTGACGCAACACCGTCCTAGAAGTGACACAGTGAAATCTCATAGATTTCACTGCGTCACATCTACTAGGCTTTTTGCGGGGGAACGCCCCCCCTGCATACATTATACCTGACGCAGGTATAATGTAGCGCAGGGGTTTACAAAGTGACGCATCTGCTTAGATGCGTCACTTTGTAAATAGTACGCAACAGGAGGCATGTTTTACGCTGCCGATGCTTTGGAAGCGTAAAACTGACGCATAGCCTCCTAAATTAGGCCCCTTGTGTCTAGTTCATAAGGATGAATAGTTACTAAATGAAAAGTGCAACAGATGATTCTACAGCTGACACTTGCAATGGTTAACTATTCAACGTTCAGTTGCTAATTGCTGTAGTCGGCTTAAACTCAAATTATTGGAGTGCACCTTTTACCAAACAGTAGTAATAATTGTTGAAATGACAAAAAAACGAAATATTACTGCTTTAGACTATGATGCAGTATGCCACATAATTTGCCTTGTCTTGCCTCATAATTATATTATCACTGACACATTATTGGACCTTCCACTGCCGAATAACTCAGTGACCCTGTTTGGATTCCAAAAAATAGGCACAAATATGCCAGTGCTACATTATTCCATATGCTGCACTTTGTGCAGCTGGGGCAGCGCCAGACTATGGCGTACATTGTGGCCTTGTGCACGTATGCCAGGACTATAGTATTACATACAATGCAGTCTTATGGAGATATGCCAGTTCTGTGCTAGTCATTACACCTGTGTGCCAACTGTGCCGCTGTGCTCTTATATACACTGCTGTCCTGTGCAGCAAGACCGGTGCTGTGCTGTTATATGCATTAACTGTCAACAGTGGCGACGAGGACTATTCACTTGTATGGAATGCCTGGCTCTCACTGTTCACTGTAAACGCAAACGGCTAACGCCAGGCCTGAGAGACAGCTCGATAGGTTGAGCACCTACTGTAGGCAACAACAACAAACATTTAGAGAGGGTCAAAGGGGATTTTAAAGACCACACTCTGATATAGCCCCAACAGTACTAAACAAAATGGAATATCAGAGGGTCTGAAATACCAAGGAAGGGAACGCTATGTATAAATCTAGAGAGGACTAATCACGACTACCCTCATCAACATACCAAGGATGTAAGGGTCACCCTCACAAGGAGTCTACTCAGTGATCATGTGAGGATTCCCATCAGTCACCACACGGAACCGCCCTTCATCATTTGGGTTCCTCTTGAGACCACTATAGGTGTTGTCTATTCTATTTCACATGGAGGGGTCTGATAACAAGATACCCTCTCATGATCAATTAGATTAAAGTGGTCTCTTATCTCAAACGGAGATGATGTTATAGAGAAGGGACTGACATCGTAGTGCAAAAATAGGTAAAAGAAAAGCTAAGTGTGTGTGAATTAAAATTGGTTGAGGGGGTGCTGAATGTAGCTTTATTCTGTTGCTACCCACTCTGCCAATGTTAAAAGAAGTAGACAAGAATAATCCAATAATTCTTCGATCATTTCATGTATTCTGGGGTCAACATGTTTCTGCAAAGTGTGACAATAGTTGTCATTTCTTTCATCAGGACCACCATACAACATACGCTACTACGAATTGGTGCTCTCAAAGTAAAAAACAAAGAGTGCTCGAAATTATAAATAAATAATGAATAATTCAAACCCGATACTAGAGTCACCTGAGTCCACTAGATGTCTGTATTGGTGGTTTCATCGTTCCAATGAGGATATTACTAAAAATAATAATAATGGAAGTGTGAAGTTGTTATATTATAGTCATCTAGAACAAACATAGCATTCCCGTACTTGTACATTTTGTACTAGGTCAATCTCATGTAATCCTAGTGGGAAGTAACATTCTTCCAAGCACACTCATAATGTCATTTGCCATAGTGCACTGCTCTCAACTTTAGAAATGAATTGTCAAATTGGCCAAAGGAGATAAACCTCTTACCCCAATTGGAGGATGTATAGACTTCACCCCACCTGGCCTCGGCTCAGGATGAAGGGGAAGCACCGCTCTGAAAAAAGGGCAAAAAACAGCAATGCTGAAAAAGCCACTTAATTCTACTGTTTTGCAGACAATCACAGAAATACACCTAACGCGCTGCCATATGCCCCTTAAACATATCATGGATAGCCTGTAAGCATGATTCGATTGAACTATTATGCTTATACAGCTGTTGCAACATAGGATATTCACCCGATCAAGGAATTATGTCCTGCATCTTGTTAGGGGCGTGGTGAGTCACTCGCACTTAGCAGTACCGGTGCCAAAGATAGTTCTCATTCCCTCTGGATTAGCGCTAAAGATATATGCAGTAACAGATATGCATAGAGGGAGCAACTTGCAGCGCTTACAGAGCTGGTAAGGAACAGACACACACAATGGCGGTAAACCGCAAAAACATATACATCTCTCTCACCTAACCGTCGGTACTTCGCGTTGGCGTCTGAGCCGATCGGGGAGGTGTGGGAGTCAGCCTGAGCCGTTGTATATAACGGCGTGTATGATTAGATAGTAGCGTGTCACATGGGCTATTATGTGAAACGCGGTTGGTTAATCCAAGGACCAATGATGTTGCGGTATTCTCGTAATCCTCCCAGGTAAACAATGAAAGCAAACGGGTGCTCGGTATGTGTATAAGAATGATATATCGCCCATACTCATATAAAATACAGCCCAGACTGCGTTAGTTTGGCAAACGTTCCCCACGATATTGCTATAACTTGGAAGGTGTAGGAGTCCGCCTAAGCCGCTGTATAGAGCGGAGTATCAGGTTGAATAATAGCGCGTCACATGGGTTATTGTATGGAACGCGATTGGTTGGTCTGAGGACCAATGATGTTACTGTATTATCGTAATTCAACCAGATAAACAGTGAGAGCAATCTAGAACTCGGTGTGCATATTAGGATGACATATCGCCCTTGTTTGTATACAACAGCCCAAAATAATTAGTTTAACAGACATTCCACATGGCACTGCTATAACTTAGATAGTAATGCCTGTCAGTCAACGTGCTTATTTTACATGAATAAAGCTTTTGCGCAACATGTTCAACCATGGATAATGGTTTAAAGATGTAGAGGTTTGTTAAATCGTACATGTCCTGTGTATCAGACATTAAGTGACATATCAAGACAAAAGGTAGTACAGATCAATTCATTGGGTCTAGGCCCACAGTATTGTCAAGGATTATAGGTTGAAGATGGTACCATCAGGTAAGACACAATTTTACAAGTTAACCCATGGTATATCGTCATTCAGCCCTCCATTATTGGTGCCCAATTTAAAAACCCATTTTTGTTCTTTCAATAGCAGAAATCTGCCTATGTCAGTGATGTGTTGCGGATTGTTAGGCTGTTCAATAACTGTCCACTGTAGTGCAGTGGCAGGATGGCGTGCCTCAAGGAAATGATTCGTTAGTTTCGTAGTTTGCCTCTTGCACCTAATGGTGCTTTTGTGTTCCGATATCCTTATTCGGATTTTCCGGGTGGTCATTCTCACGTATCTTAGTCCACAGGACATGTAATTAGATATATCAAGTTGTCGCTATTACAGTTTGCGAACTTGGTTTGAATCCAAGGCCGTGATGAGCCTATATCTATTTCTGTAGATTTCTTCGTTTGGGGGCAGGAATGACACGAACCACATGGATGGTGGCCTGTCACCGGAGGAAGGTCCCATAGTGTACCCAGAGCCCTGGGTTCCCTATTGCGTGGTCTTGTATGGATAAGACGATCCTTCAAGTTAGGGCCCCTCTTGAAGGAAAACAAAGGCATCTGAATTGTGGATTCATCAGAATTCAGAATTGACCAGTGACGTTTAACCATTCTCTGGATTTTATTGGACAAAGTTCCAAAGGTGGTAACAAAAGTAAGTCTTTCAAGGTGAGGTTTCTGCACTGGGGGTTCAAGAAGAGCTGAGCGATTGTTGTTTCTAGCTCTTTTCAGTGAACGCTGTACTAACTTCTTCGGATATTCCCTTGATATCAGTTGTGTTTTTAGAGTAGTTATAGCAGTGCCATGTGGAATGTCTGTTAAACTAATTATTTTGGGCTGTTGTATACAAACAAGGGCGATATGTCATCCTAATATGCACACCGAGTTCTAGATTGCTCTCACTGTTTATCTGGTTGAATTACGATAATACAGTAACATCATTGGTCCTCAGACCAACCAATCGCGTTCCATACAATAACCCATGTGACGCGCTATTATTCAACCTGATACTCCGCTCTATACAGCGGCTTAGGCGGACTCCTACACCTTCCAAGTTATAGCAATATCGTGGGGAACGTTTGCCAAACTAACGCAGTCTGGGCTGTATTTTATATGAGTATGGGCGATATATCATTCTTATACACATACCGAGCACCCGTTTGCTTTCATTGTTTACCTGGGAGGATTACGAGAATACCGCAACATCATTGGTCCTTGGATTAACCAACCGCGTTTCACATAATAGCCCATGTGACACGCTACTATCTAATCATACACGCCGTTATATACAGCGGCTCAGGCTGACTCCCACACCTCCCCGATCGGCTCAGACGCCAACGCGAAGTACCGACGGTTAGGTGAGAGAGATGTATATGTTTTTGCGGTTTACCGCCATTGTGTGTGTCTGTTCCTTACCAGCTCTGTAAGCGCTGCAAGTTGCTCCCTCTATGCATATCTGTTACTGCATATATCTTTAGCGCTAATCCAGAGGGAATGAGAACTATCTTTGGCACCGGTACTGCTAAGTGCGAGTGACTCACCACGCCCCTAACAAGATGCAGGACATAATTCCTTGATCGGGTGAATATCCTATGTTGCAACAGCTGTATAAGCATAATAGTTCAATCGAATCATGCTTACAGGCTATCCATGATATGTTTAAGGGGCATATGGCAGCGCGTTAGGTGTATTTCTGTGATTGTCTGCAAAACAGTAGAATTAAGTGGCTTTTTCAGCATTGCTGTTTTTTGCCCTTTTTTCAGAGCGGTGCTTCCCCTTCATCCTGAGCCGAGGCCAGGTGGGGTGAAGTCTATACATCCTCCAATTGGGGTAAGAGGTTTATCTCCTTTGGCCAATTTGACAATTCATTTCTAAAGTTGAGAGCAGTGCACTATGGCAAATGACATTATGAGTGTGCTTGGAAGAATGTTACTTCCCACTAGGATTACATGAGATTGACCTAGTACAAAATGTACAAGTACGGGAATGCTATGTTTGTTCTAGATGACTATAATATAACAACTTCACACTTCCATTATTATTATTTTTAGTAATATCCTCATTGGAACGATGAAACCACCGATACAGACATCTAGTGGACTCAGGTGACTCTAGTATAGGGTTTGAATTATTCATTATTTATTTAAAATTTCGAGCACTCTTTGTTTTTTACTTTGAGAGCACCAATTCGTAGTAGCGTATGTTGTATGATGGTCCTGATGAAAGCAATGACAACTATTGTCACACATTGCAGAAACATGTTGACCCCAGAATACATGAAATGATCCAAGAATTATTGGAATATTCTTGTCTACTTCTTTTAACATTGGCAGAGTGGGTAGCAACAGAATAAAGCTACATTCAGCACCCCCTCAACCAATTTTAATTCACACACACTTAGCTTTTCTTTTACCTATTTTTGCACTACGATGTCAGTCCCTTCTCTATAACATCATCTCCGTTTGAGATAAGAGACCACGGTAATCTAATTGATCATGAGAGGGTATCTTGTTATCAGACCCCTCCATGTGAAATAGAATAGACAACACCTATAGTGGTCTCAAGAGGAACCCAAATGATGAATTGCGGTTCCGTGTGGTGACTGATGGGAATCCTCACATGATCACTGAGTAGACTCCTTGTGAGGGTGACCCTTACATCATTGGTATGTTGATGAGGGTAGTCGTGATTAGTCCTCTCTAGATTTATACATAGCGTTCCCTTCCTTGGTATTTCAGACCCTCTGATATTCTATTTTGTTCACCTACTGTAGGCACCTGCATATCACACACTTCTTTTAACACCACCAAATCAGAATTTCATCATTTCAAGGGCGATAAAATTAACATCATAACAACTGCCCAGAAATAAGCTCTGCTATTGAGCGGTTAGATGCCGCCTCAGCTTTGGTACAATTTTACTGAATGTCAAACTGGCCGTCTGCGGAGTAGGGCGTGGTGTGGTCTTTTGCGGTCTAACTGACCCCCTGGGGCGTGGTGTGGTCTCTTGTGGTCTAACTGACCCCCTGGGGCGTGGTGTGGTCTTGTGCGGTCCCTTATCTCATTGCTTTGAATAGAAAGGGAGGGCGCCTGATATAACATGCCGAGTTATCATCTCAGTCTCCAAAAACCGAATAACCCTATGAACATCTGAGTATCTTTTCTATTTGCTTGTACCGCAAACTGTTTAATTTTCTGTCTCACTTGGGGCACCACTTCTCGATGTCACGGATGCAATTGGGTGCCTAAAAACGTCACACTCTGAGAGGATCCCTGTAGTTTGTCAAGATTGATCTCCCATCCTTTGCTTTGTCAGTGCTCCACAATTCTGTCTAATCGAACCTGCACTTGTTCCTGCATCTTTCCCTGTATCATCACATTATCAATGTAATGACAAATCTGTTCTCCAGGAGTAATTGACACATCACCTAAATGCTCTGCCACCAGCCTGTGACAGATCGAGGGACTATGCAAGTTCCCTTGAGGTAAATTTGTGAATGTCATTTGTCTACCGTCCCATGAAAAACTGAATTGCTTTTGACATTCGGGGGCTATTGGTATCGAAAAGAAAGCATTAGCAATAGCAACAGTCGCATACAAAGTACCAAGATGTTTTTGTATTTTGTCAAGCAAAGTAACTGTGTCTGGGACAGTAACAGTCAAGGGAGGTGTATGCGTATTCAGTTCACGATAATCAACTGTCATGCGCCAAGAATTATCACTTTTGCACACGGGCCAACAAGGATTATTCCAAGCGGGTGTAATCTGGGTTATCACACCTACTTATAACAAATCCTGAATAATCGCACTCATTTGCTTGTGTCCACCTGGAATTCTATACTGTTTCACATGAATCACTTTAGTAGCCTGAGGCAATTTCACTGGGGGAATGTTCAAATGACCGACCCTCACAGCAACAACTGAAATGTATTGCTTCGATCCAAACTGCTAATGTCCATCATCTAAATGCAAAGTCATTCCCTTCAAAATATCAATTCCAATAATATATTTGAAGAGAGGCACAATCAATGCAGTATATTCTCTTTTTGGTACTCTCCCTATTTTCATGTGGACTTTAGTCTGCACTGCTGGGGTCTCTTTGCTGCCTAAACCTGTAATAGTGAAATACTGTCCAGTAAACTTTTTTGGATTTCCAGATATCAGAGTGGCCTCCGCTCCGGTATCTACTAAAGCTCGGCCCTCTGAATATTACAATGTCTCCAATAAATTTCAATATCAACATGAGGTCTGTCTGTTGTCTTTGTGAGCCCACCTTTGCACCAGAGCTTGACCTATTTCCTAGTCTGCCTTATATCTGTCTTTCGCCCAGGTCAAATCAGGATACATCGATTTGTATCTTTTTGGAATAAAATCCTCTTCATTCTCTCAACCAACCATTGCTTTCCAAGTCTCTCTTAATCTTCCTGTTCGAGCGGAAAGCTTTCTCCCCCTCCTTTTCTGGTATCTCACCCTCACTGCCATCTGACAATTGTTGCGCCTTTTCTTGCTTATGGACTCTCCTGCTTCCTTCCTTTCTTTCCAAACCTCTTTTTCGATTTATCTGCCACCAACTTGATGTAGTTATCCCATCTATCTCATTTCTCTCCACTCCATCCTGCCATGGGCATCTGCAGGGAGGGGCAAGGGGGGGCACTTGCCCGCCCCTGGATGATCACCCGGCCTGCAATGTCTGGTGCTGAGTCAGTGGCATTTTTATTTTCCATTTTTATTTCCATGCATTGTTTGTTATATATTAGAATGGATGATGATCGGAGATCGGAACTTTTAATTTTGTGAGCAGGCAGGCTTTTTTTGTATAATTTTAGGCCAGCAGGCAGCAGCACCATGGAAATCCCTATGACATCATGGCGGCAGACGGAGAGTGCTGCGCGCAGCGCCACCTATCTTACGCTGCATAGCCCCAGTGCCCCACCTAACTTACACTGCAAAGTATCGCACACCCATGCCCGCGCGTAAGGTCACAGCCCCCACCCCCACAGTGGAGTGCAGTCAGTGGTGTTTGTTTCCAGGCCAGGGCCGTGACACCGTAGGAGCAGGAATTCGGGAAAACGGCCGCCAAGATTACAGCGCGATTGAAGGCCCGCGCTTGCCTGCTCCCATCCACAGCTTGAAGTTGAAAGTAAGTGAGTCATAGCATGTCCAAACTGCACAAGAGATATCCTTGTGCAAGCCGCGTGGAGCTATCCACGTCCTCATTTGCATGTTCCAAGGTAGCTCAGTAGACTGATGTACCTGCAGCACAGATCTGTTCGTAACCTGGAGATAGTACAGTGAGTGGGGGGTTCATGCACCTGCTGGAAAGTTCTGCTAATTACTTGAGAAAGATTGCTCAGCTCTGTATGTTACTCCACCTGCTGCGGATGTCAGTCTGTAACCGGGAAGTAACAGGAACCACGTATGAAGTAATAGTAATGCATTGATAGCCACTGTTTCAAGTGCATGCCTCCCTCGCCCAGCCCCCAGTGTTACTGCCCCGCCCCCACACTTTCGTACCCTAGATCACAGTTCTCTATACTTCACTATTTTGCACTTTGGTAATCGATTATCTGGTTACTCATAGGTGAATGGGAGACAGTCTAGATGATGTAAAAACTTGAAATAGTTACAACGTATTGCGCCTTTTAAATACGCTTGTTAAGAATGACTTAGTCAAGAACAGAAAGCACGTATCTTCCTCATTTTGTCTTTGTATGTACCCGAAGGCATTCGATGGTTGAGTGCAGTCCACCGTGTACTCAAGACACAAATGGAGAGTGCGGTTAAGCAAGATCCGAGGCTATTCACAATATCCTTGCTGGGAGTTTACCTGCTGGTAGCGCCCTAGTGGAATTTAAAAAATCCTCCGGGAATTCCACGAGACCCCAGCAATGGACTGAATAACCATTGTGTATCCGTAGTCGAAAAAATAATGTGTTTTCTGTAATGGAAATACACCTTGCGTGTGTTAGATGGATAATAGGCGCGCCCGTACCGTATTCCTCTTGAGACGCCCCGCTGTTTGCGTAAACCTCGGGAGTGCGACACGCGACGTTACCTAATAGCAACAGATCCCCGGGAGTAAACTACAGGAATGTTTCCACTCTGGGGCGAGCTTTTGTGAATATGCAGCGTGTGTGGAGTGAATAAACACAACAGGAAGGCACGTTGGTGTTCGCTTCATTATCGTTAATGTTAGAGGTGAAAAGGCGTCGGCAGCGGTCGCGCGCTCTCGCGTGCACTGGGCGGGAAACGTGCAGCGCGCAACGCTTCCTTCACCCTCCTCGCCGCTCATTCCTATGAAAATCACCTTTAGTAACGCGTCTTGGTATTAGAAAGTGACTCGAAAAACATTGTAATTAGCGAGAAAATATTTCGATTTTTCTTTTCTCGGAATAGAAAGGGTGTGGAAACCACAGACGAGAAATAGAAGAAACCTGCATGGGTTCCCTGGAGCAGAAGGGGATTTGAAAAACTAACACGCCACAAGGCAGAATATGTGACTCATGAGTGCATAAATATTCATGTCGCAAGTTTTAATTCAGGACTGACTGATTTATTTATTTCATGGTTTTAGAGTGTGCTGTTGAACGTTTTTCTGTTATTATGGTGTATGAGATCATATGCGGCCTGCTTCCTGCTCCTCCTGCGCCCCAGTTTTTCTTGTGCCCCACCTGGCACACATCATGTCGGAGGATGGTAATGACGTTAACATTTTGCCCCCCCCCTGGAAAAAATTCTGCGGACGCCCATGCATCCTGCAATAGAGCCATGAACAGATCTCTACTTTTTATTGTCAGTACGTGTCTAAGACCTTGAAGGTCTCTCAGTTTTCATCCACTCACCTAACTCTCCCAACTCACGAACAGCCTTAACCACTTCTGCTAAAGTATTACCAGTTTGATTTATCAACAAAGTCATCATCACTTGCTTGTATGCGGGAGGAGCGGCACAAATTATTCTATTCTGCACTGATGCGTTCAATACTCCATCCATCAGTTTCTGTGCATGGTCTAGAAAAATAGAAGTCTTCATCACTTCTTCCTTCAATCTCTGTATACAATCTCTCAAAGTATACCAAGGTTTCTCATTCACTGGCCAATCTGACTCTGTTGGATATTTGTGGCTACATCCAACTACAACCAACTGTAACAAACTAACTTGATCTTCACTGGTATAATTCCTAAACTGCTCCTGCACTGTAGAATCTGAACTAAGTGTACAGAACTTTTCTGCATCTCGGGATCTAGCATCACACCAGCACGCCTGGATCAAACAATCGAACCATCCACGTAAGTAGAGATTCTTCAGGTTTCTACCAAAACCAATCTGAAATATCATTAATCTCCTGCTGAGGAAAATCTTCCATGCTATCTATTGAAACTCCCTGTGGATAATTCGGACCACCATGAATGTTTCAACGAATAATAGGTTGCGCTTGAACCACTTTACACCCCTTCTAGATCCCATTTTCACCAATTGCCCAGACCTTCTAGTGGGAAACCCGTCCTCCCTGCCATGGACGGACCACTTTTTGATTCCCGTCTCCTGGGGCTCCCCACATTCCCACCGTGCCCCCACTATAGTCACCCGGAGGGAACGTAACTGGTCCAAACTTTCCCAAGCGGAATGGGCAGCAACCCTAGACTCCTTTAGACCACCCTGCAACTATCCTAACCAATGAAAATTTCAACAGATGGATCTCAAACTCTTTAGATGCTGTTCTTCCCACAAAACCCATTGAACCAAAGCGCAACACTAAGCCTGCCCCCTTGTACTCCCAGGATTTATGTGAAAAGAAACGCCATTGTAAAAAAACTGGAGAGGAACTGGCGTCTAGACTACTCTCTCCCCAGAAAAATTGTGAACAGAGCTACGATAAAAACCTACAAAAATGAAATTAGACCTGCCCAAGCAACCTTTTTCGAAAGCATGATCAATGTAACTGCATCTAAGCCCAAAGAAATTTATAAAATTGCAAAAACCCTTCTCAAACTTCCAGAAAACCCTCAAAACCCCTTTAACGCCCAACCCTGCTATAATGACCTAGCAGATTTTTTTTACAATAAAATACAAACCATCTATACCTATTTCCTCACACTCAGACCCTCACACCAGTCTAAAACTCCTGAGCTAGAGTCTCACACTCCAGCTACCCTCGCCAGCTTCCCTTCTCTTGACTCCCCCTCGCTACAATCCATCATGCTCCAAGTAAAATCTGGCTCCCCAAATGACCCAGCACCACTGCGCTCCTTGCTTACAGTTGCCGCACACATTCTTCCCACTATTCTAGAATTACTCAATGCCTCTTTAGCCATGGGAATCATCCCGCCCCATAGAAACGGGCCATGGTCAGAGCCCTCCTCAAAAAACCCAACCTAGATCGAAGCAACCCAGGGAACTATTCACCAATCTCCCTACTACCCTGGCTTAGCAAGCTCATAGAGAAACACATCAACAAGACCCTGATGGATTTTCTAGAGACCCACCAGCTGCTTGACCCCTCCCAAACAGGATTCCGACCCATGCATGGGACTGAGAACGCCCTCATCACTGTGACAGAAGAGGCAAGGAAGATCATGGATCAAGGAGACACTGCAGCAATCATCCTTCTTGACCTAAGTGCTGCCTTCGACACTGTAAATCACAGCATATTATTGCAACGACTTACCAACCTAGGAGTGTCACTGAAAGCACTCACCTGGCTCGAATCCTTCCTATATGAGCGATCCTTCCAAGTCTTTGAGGGAGACATCACCTCCCCAGTAAGCCACTCGGCTGTAGTGTAGCGCAGGGATCTTCCTTGAGCCCAACGCTCTTTAATATTTACATGAGCCCCTCTGCTGAGATCGTCCGCCCTTTTGGGATAAAAACAGTCACCTATACGGATAACACTCATGTGAAGAAGCAGTAAATCAGGAAATGCAGGATGATGATAAGGTTTCTTTATTTATATCTCAAGAAGTAAGGATCTCATCCACAGGAGACACAGGCAGGCAGTAACTGACTCAGTACTGGCCCTCAATTAGAATATCAACATAACTACATCATAGGATTCTAAGCATAACATTCTATAATCAGCAAGTCACACATACACAGGGATGGCACACCATAATGAAGGATACCACACACCTTCCCCTGAAACACCAAATTATTATTTTAAAATATAGTCACTAAGAGCTGCAGGAGCACAGGTCAAACGTGTACTTTTCCTGACAGGAATATCAGACTCAGCATGAACCTCCTTATCGGTTGAATTGTTATTTGTTAAAGTCTTCCCAGCAGAAATAACACCACTGTTCAAACTCTTGTCTTTCGAAGCTGAACCTGAAAATGAAGCAACTCGATTCAAATTCCAAATCCTTCCATCATTTAGTTTAACAGCATTACGAAAGAGTTTTGTGACATAAAAAGGAGAAGAGAACTTTGCACCTGAAGATCTAAGTGGAAGACGAATTCTCACCCGATCCCCAACACACACTGATATCAAAGTTCTTCTTCCTAAGCTTGGACTTGATCTTCTGCTTCAACAAACCTAGACCCCTGTTATAATTCTCTGTTTCCACCCCTAGATTCCTCATCCAAGTTTGAAGCATGTAAGTGTTCGGTGTGCGACCTCGGAAAAGCACAAAAGGAATCTCTCCTATGGTGGAATGTGGTGTAACTCTATACACCATTACTCTTTCCATCAAATTATCTTTCCAATCTGACCCCTGATCTTTAGAAACCTGAATAGATTCCTAAGTACTCGGTTGAACCTCTCCACCATTCTGTTACATTCCGGATGGTAAAGTGAACAACGCTTATGCTTAATACCTTTGTTGGCCAGGAAATCCTCCATCTCATTTGATACCAGCTGTACACCATTATCTGTAAGGATTGTTTCGGGGAACCCTTCCCTACCAAATACATCTTGTAAAAATTTGACTACATCCTTGGTCTCAATATTCTGGGTGATTCTTATCTCTGGCCGTCGCGAGAACATATCAACCAAGACTAACACATACCGTTGCCCATTAACACAAGAAATTGGCCCCAGAATGTCTGAGGCTACATCTTGCCAACAACGTACCGGCATGTCTCTAATAATCATTGGTTGTGTTCTTGTCTTACACACCCTGTCAGATGAGTTACATTTAATGCAATCACGTATCATTCGTTCCACAAGAATATCTTTCCCTGGCCACCAGAAATGTAACCGAATTCTCTCCTTTGTCTTAGATATCCCTTGATGTCCTTGGTGAGCTAAGTGAAGAATTTTTTCCCTAATCAGAGAAGGTAGGATAAGTCTAGTACCTCTCCACAACAAACCATCCTTTAAAGACAGTTCGTCCTTAACATTCCAGTACCTCTTGGCACTAACACTCAAATTCTTAAGACATGGCCACCCTTTACTAATCAAATCACAAACTTCCTGTAACTCAGTGTCAGTACTCATGGCCTCTCTCCAATCATTCTCTTGAACAATGCCTTCAACAACTTCACACACCTTAAACTCATCCACTTCCCAAGAATCTTCAGGTGACAATGAAGTTCGGTCATCTTGCTCCAAAACTAATCTAGAGAGATAATCTGCAACCTTAATATTCACACCTGGTAAATATCTCACTTCAAATTCAAAATCCTGAAGAGCGATAACCCATTTACAAATACGTGAAGAAATAGCATCCAAACTCTTTATATAAAACATCCTTCAACTTCCTGTAACTCAGTGTCAGTACTCATGGCCTCTCTCCAATCATTCTCTTGAACAATGCCTTCAACAACTTCACACACCTTAAACTCATCCACTTCCCAAGAATCTTCAGGTGACAATGAAGTTCGGTCATCTTGCTCCAAAACTAATCTAGAGAGACAATCTGCAACCTTATTATTCACACCTGGTAAATATCTCACTTCAAATTCAAAATCCTGAAGAGCGATAACCCATTTACAAATACGTGAAGAAATAGCATCCAAACTCTTTTTATAAAAAACATCCTTCAACGGTTTATGATCAGTGTGAACCACAAACGAATTACCCCACAGGAACTTTTTTAATTTCCTAATTGCCCAATAAATACAAAGAGCCCCTTTTTCAATCACAGAATATGACTCTGGACCAACTAAAGATCTAGACAGAAACAAGATGGTAATCTCTATCCCATCCTTCATTTGCTTGAGCACAGCCCCCAAACCACGGGAACTGGCATCTGTGTCCAAAATTGAATCATAATTCACATCAAAACTCTGTTAAGATGGAGCTAGACTTAAATCTTGTTTGACAAGCTCATACTCCTTTTGACACACCTGAGACCAAGAAAACTTTACTCCTTTTTAGGTCGAGCTCTCTCGACCTATTGCTATTGAGTTGCCTCTGAAGGGAGACAGAGCTGTGCACATGCATGGATTTCACACCGTGGGCGCGCACGCCCAGCCCCCCGGAGGCGTGCACATCTCTTGCTCCAACTGTGCACAGCCAGTCAGCCTTTCAATCGCGCGCGTGCACGCACACACACACACACACACACACACAGACACACACACACACAGACACACAAGCGCACAGAGACACACATCCCCTCCCCCCTACAACTAAGCCCCACACCGCACACACAGACACGCGCACACACACATTCCCTCCCCCCCACTCACCGGGCTCTTTCCACGTGTCCCTCTCCCTCCGCAGCAGGTCAGTCTCGGCATCGGGCTCCATGTCTTCTCGGCATCCTCCTCAGCTTGCGTGCACGCTCACGGCGACGTCTCGTGCGCTCCCACCTCGTGTACTCCCACCTCGTGCACGACGCATGCCTGAACCTGGGGAACGGGATCGTTTTTGCGGTCTCTCGCGCTGGTGCGCGTGCAGCAGTTCGCCGGCGGTCTGTGTTCCTGCTGGTTAATCTATGCTTACTGGAATCGCTTATATGTTTTTTAACAAGTGATTGTTCATAGCGCTTACTGGAATCGCACTTGATAGCACAATAAAAGCGGTGGAGCATGACGGGGCAAGTGTTTACGCTCCAGTAAGTGCAAGTGATGATGCGTACATGATAATCTGCAAGTGATTGTTTATAGCTTTATATGTAGCAATATTTCATAAAGGGATATCGACTTTTATTGCTGACACATTTTCATATTTAATATGTTTTTTAAAAAAGCGGTGGAGCATGACGGGGGCAAGTGTTTATGCTCCAGTAAGTGCAGGTGATGATGCGATTGTTTATAGCGCCATATGTAGCATTATTTCATAAAGGGATATCGACTTTTATTGCTGACACATTTTCATATTTAATATGTTTTTTAACAAGTGATTGTTTATAGTGCTTACTGGAATCGCACTTGATAGCACATTAAAAGCGGTGGAGCATGACGGGGGCAAGTGTTTACGCTCCAGTAAGTGCAAGTGATGATGCGTACATGATAATCTTTGTAGAAAGCGCACATGATGCAAGTGATTGTTTATAGCGCTATATGTAGCAATATTTCATAAAGGGATATCTATTTTAATTTTAATTTATTTTATTTTCATATTTAATATGTTTTTTGACGCTACCTACATCGCTAGCAATATGTAGCAATTTTTCTGAAGGGATATCGATAATCTTTGTTTAAAGCGCACATGAGAATCTGTATTAAGCAGCAGTGCCTACATATTTCAGCGCGTCCAAGGGATGCCAAACATCTAAATCGCTAGCTGTGTATTGTGTTTATTTTTATAGCGGAGATACATCGCTAGCTGTGTATTGTGTTTCTTTTTAGAGCGCACATGATAAACTTTTTATAAACTAAGATTTAAGCCCAAGGGATGCCAAACATATACATTAATCTGTTTTTTATTGTTCATATATAAAAAAACATTCACATGCCAAGGTGTGCTACAAAACTGGTTTATTTTTATATAGCGATGCCAAGGTGTGCTACAGCGCACGTGAAACGTACCCAAATTTTGCAAAACAAATATGCCAAGGTGTGCTACAAAACGTCCAATTAAGAAACATCTGACAACATGTACATATATATGTTATCATTACCACGCGTCAATAACAGGAACAGGATGTGGTCTGACTGATACCTATGCCGACTTTGGTGCTGTCAGACAAGGTTCGATCCTCCTATTAACCCCGCATATCTAGTCATTTACAGCGAAGAATGTTATATTTAATCAACAATGGCTATAGTATTATTCTTATTTTAAAACCATATGACTACTTTCTAGAGGTCTTTACCCCTCATATCAAGTCATTTACACTGCAAAATGTAATATTTAAAAAATAGTGCAGTGGCTCCAGTATTTTTCTTATTGTAAAACCATATCACTACTTTCTAGAGGTCTGTGGGTCTTGCCAACTATTTGGGGGGAGGGGGTAGAGACGGGATCACGCGGCAAGCACAAAAAAACGCTCTGTTTTGACCTGCGGCGTAATGTACTGCGGGGTAAGTGTCAGGCCAATGGGAAGCAATGCAATCGCGTTGCAAATGGATGCGATGTGGTGGAACGCGATGTAATGGAGGTAGCGATGTAAAAGACACGATGTTACAGCGTGCGATCTAGCTGATCGCAATGTAGCGTCATACATCCCGCAGGGCCTTGCTCCCTAGCATGGGGCAGGTCGGGATATTTAAGGTGGTCCCGCGCGCGGCCCGTGATGAATCCTGCAGCCGGGCGCCTGAGCGCGACTTTGGTGCTCGTGCGGCACCACGCGCAGGTGGCTGTCTGGGCCACGTTTCTGTTGCTCGGATTTGACCTGCTCCTACCCGCCTGGGCAGTGGTGTCACTTCTGCTGCTTGCGGGCGGCGCTTGGTGCCTGCGCACTGGGCCTCCGGGGCTGTGTCTGCTGCCGGATGTTGAGTGAGCACTCTGTAGGTGTTTCTTGGGACGCAATTCTAATTGCCACATGAGCCGTTATGATACTGTTTTCATTTTGAGTAGGTGAACAATATTTACTGGCACGTCTGTTGGGTTACAGGCGATGCGTTACATAGAAATAAAATACTTTTGTAATAATGAAGCAGGTCCGCAGGAGTTCGGTTCGATAAATGAAGCTTTATTATGACAGCCGGCAGTAACCGTGATTACAAGAAAGGCATTCACTGTTTCAGAGTACCTGTTTGCTACTGTAAGTCCTACAGGACACATCCGCTCTGAGTAGAAAATGTTGCCCTCTGCTGTGGATGTGATTGATGTATACTTGATTCTTGATAGGTGTCTGCGAATGACGGTGCTGACAAAAGCTATATAAAGTTCACCTGCGGGTAATACACGTCTTGAGTGGCGCATGTTTTAGATCTTTTGCGCACTGTTTTTGTGACGAAACAATCCAAGCCCTGCATCACATCCTACTGACCTAGCAATATATTTTCGAAGGATGAACGCATTTGTGGGGCGGGTGGGGTTGAAAGTGTGCGGATCAATATGCCAGGGTGAACACGAAGCACTCCTTTCAACATCTGCCAGGTTAGAGGCTCCCGGCTAGTTCTTTGGATTACAAATTTTAAAGTTTGCAAAGTAATTTTCTAATGAGAGGGGATATATTTCTTCACGTAGTGCAGAGCTGGAGATTGTCGCTTGACCCGTCGCTTTGTCACCGGTTATCTTTAACATCTAAATACATTGCATTGTCTCTGTTCTACACACGATTGTATTAACTATAATGCTTGGAGAGTCTCGGAGTTTGCTGCTGCTTTCTCCAGCATCTGATAATTTAACCTGCTTGAATGGCCTTGCTTAGTTGCCCAGAATTTCATTATTTTCTCTTCAGAGAGCTCCCATGTATGAATCGCTTTGCTCTGACACCTAGACGGCGGTATCCTATTCAACAGACACAGTATGCTATGACTGGGGCAATGCCTATGGTGCGCTGGTATGGCTACTAACGCAAGAACAGTGATCCACACTCCAGTTACAGTGAAGATTGCTCCCCAGATAGCAAGATTGCCCGCTCTCCCATGTAAGTGTATAGCGTCTATTTGCTGTTTTTGTGCAGACAGCTGTACATTTTCAATAAGCATTAATATTTTGTAGCTATCCTTGCATTGAATGTGAGAATTTTGATTTAAGTGACTTATTCAACACTTGTTCAATTGTCTACATATTTGGCTTCCTGTATGCATTGCGGCTTCCTGTATGCATTGCTGTGATTGCTCCTGATGTCTTGTAGACTTCAACTTTAAATCAAACTGTTGGTGGTACCGATGGTTCTTTTGTTGGAGCGTTGTGCATTTTTATAGCTGTTGTGCAACTCAAAGCTTGCTTAAATTGCTGCATGCTTTTTTGCAATTAATTCTTATAACCTGTTCTGTTTTCCATTTGTTGATGATCTAAAAGTGGATTTTGTTATATAGTTGGGAGCACCCTTCTACCCCTTACCCTAATCCCTCTCCCCAAACCATATATGCCCGGCAACATAAACTGACGAGAAAATCCCTCCCAGCTCTACCTCTCTCCACACATCCCAACTCCCCCCCCTATAACCCTTACCCTAATCTTTGCAACTCAATTCAACTCTCATCTCACCTTATTCATGCACCATACCTGCCAGCCTGAGTCTGTTAAATTAATCTAGCTGAATGCGTATAGTATAATAATGTTACGACATCCTCTTAATGTTATATTTTCTTGCTCATCTCTCTAATACCCATTTCGTTCATTGTTATTTTTGTGTACTGTACTTGTTTGCTTTTTCTTTTTGATACATTTGTCTTGTATTCTTTTTACTATCATACCTACAATGTAAAGCGCTCTGATACCCTTGGGTGAAGCCAGCGCTATATAAAACTTCAATATATAAAAAGTAAAAATAAATTTAAAAAAAAGCACGAAATTGCATCACTGCCAAAAATGTAAAATTAGTAGTCTCACTGAATTCTTGTCTCTGCAGCTTTGACCAGTTGACATCTCCAGTATTTAAATCTGTGGAAAACGTCACACCAGACCCATGTGCGAGAGAGACTGTGCTTAATGCCCTGAAAGCAAGTCGAAAGAGGGTTGTGGAAGAAGATATAACACGTTTAGATGGCCAGGAAAACAAACGGAGGTAAACGGGTATTACCTTAAGGGCGATAGGGATCCTAGTTACAAAGCCCATTTTTTCAGCAGCCTTCTAACTATGATTCAGTTTTCATTGAGCCGCTTTGTGGGGTCCGTCTTGCTGCCATGACTCTTCCATGTTTTTAACATTGTAAGCCTTTTTAGTACTAGTTGTCGTGTTATAATTTAATAAACGCAGAAGTGATCAGTGATGAAGCATGTTGCATTCAGCTCGTCTTTTAATGTGGCTTGTGGATTTCCCTACAGTAGATGGTTACTGGCTTTGCTCTAAGGATTGTGTTCTCTCACGGCCCATATGGACTGTATTCTACCATGACCGTGGTATGCTTAAAGTGCTTTAATTTCTATGTGATATGTATAGTATCTCTAGAATAGTTGTGATTGTTTCTGAAATGGAATCTTGTTCTGTTGTATCCTATTTTATTTGCTTATGCTCTGTCCATCTTCTACAGACGGCATGACAGCAGTGGCAGTGGACAGTCTGCATTTGAATCCCTAGTGGCAAACGGCTCGCCTGCGTCCCTGATACCAAAGTAAGTAAGAAGGGAAAAGTCACATGGATAAACTGTTTCATATAGGGGGGGGTTGCATTGGGAATATTAGTGGATGCGTGTAAGGATTGTTGGTCGTTGCTGATGTTTTAGTTTAAGGCGAGAGCATATCTGGTCTAGAGACAAACTGATTCTTCTCGAGATTTCCTTTTTCACAGTATTGCAACAACCTTCTTCTTCAAGCTGATTTCTAAGTATTTCCATTTCCCTTCTTTTTTTGTCGATGATGGTCTTTGTTGTGAGGCATGATGGATTTCCTTAATAGATAAGATTGTTTTAAGTGCTTTTTACATAACTGATGTAGTACGTTACAAGCCAAATAATAGTAAAGTAACACAAGTAATACACAAGGTTATCAACCAATTCTCTTAGTTAATAATGTTCAGCACATAGTAGTAAGCTGGGGCTTGCAATTTCATTAAGTTAAGAGAAGATAATTTCAAAGATAGGTGAGTTATCTGGGGCATGGCAGTTGGGACTAGGTAGAGCGGTTCAGAACATTCTAGAGTAGAACCGATTCTTGAGGAATCAGTGAGGTATGGGGTTTTAAATGATGGGTAGAATCCATACAAGTAGGTACTCTTTCAGACTTTTGTCATAAGCAATATGAGGCATTTGTGTCTGTAGGGATGCTGTTCTAAATCTTCATTGAACTTTTTAAAATCGCGGAGTGCAAGCAGAGTACAGTTTTGCTATCTAGCACTCTATCCACCAGAGATGGTTACCACCTTTGCCTTAATTTAGCAATATTGCAGTAGATGGAAAGGCTCCTTCAGGAGTAGGAATTGTTGGAACAGCTCTGGCTTCTTTTGTTAATTTTAAGTTGTCTCATAGTAATACAGCTTTGAATCAGGAAAGCGACTTTTCGATTGGAAAATGGTGCTGTTTCGGTTAATCATCCAACGTCATCTGGATATTTAGTAGTCTCACATTAGTACTGCTTTTTAGGTCTCTCCTGAGCCAGCGCATACGCTGCTCTGGCGAGACATTTAGTAAGTGAGCTTTTAAAAGTCCAACCACACACTTTTGCTGGCCTCAAGCTTGCGGTTACGTGTACGAGCACGTGCACAGCCGCCATCTGGCTTTCCTCGCAGCACCCTTGCAGCGCGCCTCGCTCCGCCCCTCCACCACCACAGAGCGCGTCCCCACGATCGATTTCGCGGCTGCGTTAACTTTTACTTCTCTTATCTCCCATTCCCCATTTAATCTTGAATAATGGCGGTCGAGTGGCTTCATATAAAGCAGGTCACCCAAATCTTTTGTTTTTAATTGTATAATTTTCAGTGCATACGGCGGCAGCGTGTCTTTCTTATAGCATGCACTGCCAAAATCCTTATTAAGAAAATGCAGCACCCAGGCCACTCCGATTTCCCCCCGAATCTCCCCCCCCACCTGACCCGCGTCAGCCTTTAGCCGCCGTTGCAGCATGTATGCTTTATCCTTGAATCAGCCCAGACCATTCTGCTTTCCTTCCCTGGTACGTTCACTTCAGGCTGCGTGAATCCTCTGCATGTGTATAGGGTAACATTCTGTTGCTCCTGTCCGTGCTTAACTAGTTACGTGCTGGATTCTTTTAGTACAGTTTCTGTTCACTAGATGTTCCAGAGATGAAAAGTTAATTGATATTTTATAAAGTGCTGCATGCAAAGCTTAATTTTTATCAGCACTGTTTTCTAATTGTGCCTGTTCAGTTCTGTCTCCCAACACCATTCTGCTATGCAGCTTAACCCCCCCACCCCCTTACCTCCCTAATAGCTTTATCTATGTTGGCCTCGTAAATGCTTGGTATTACAAGACACTGGCTAAACGCTACATCAGTCAAACCTGACCTAAAAATCTGCCCAATCTTTTCCCACCCGAAAACGTTTCAGAAAATGTAGAGTTTATGAAGGTCTTCCAGGGGTATGAGAAGCAGATTGTGTGTTTTATTGCCTGTAAACTGATGTTTAATGAGCATTTACAGTCGCACTTCGAAGCAAGTCATTCTGATCACGTCACAGTGCTCCGACCCGGTCGTCTAAATCTGTTCATGAGATGACCACGCTTGAAAACACTTCATTACGGCGCCGGGGGTCTGCAGGCATGGGTTTAAAGCAGCTCTGCTAGCACAGCGATACTGTATGCATGTCGTGTCTATGGAATGAACCGTCATCTCTTTCCCCGTCTTACATCCTCGGGTTAGCTTAGAATGGAAAGGGAATTCGGTGAATGAAAGACGGACTGCTTTTTGGCCATCACAAGGTACCTATGCCGACTGGCCCATCTGGCAATGCCAGAAGGACAAATTTGGTAATGATAAGTGCATTTGTATGATACATTCTGAAGCGGAGAGCTGAAACGTGCCCACACTTTCTCACCTCCTTATCCTGTTTACCACCTCTACAACCAGCAGGCAGGACTTCCACCCATGGGTGTAAGATATATCACCCCAGTTTTTGGGATCATGGGAGAAAAGGCGACGCAACAAAGGGGATTAAAAAACTCTTCTGAGTGCCTCCAGGGTTAGTAGGGCCGTTAGCGCTTTGCTGAGCCATCAGCACACTAAAGTGCTACCTACGATGGTCCTGCTTTCGACCTTCTGACCTGTCCCTAGTACTTGTGACCAATCTGTAGGTTATGCAGTGAGGCAGAGTTCTGTGCTTCTGAGGATAAGAGAAGAGCAGGAAAAGGGGAGGAAGTGGTTTACTGCCTGCAGCTTGCCCTGGAAGAGAACCAGTCACCCACTGGCTGGCAGGCATAGGCTGTGGGCAGTCTAGTGCTCCCGGCCCTCCTTAACCATAGCCCTACGAAGTTTCCCAGTTCCATGAGTTATGAATTGCTCCAATCCAGGTTCTATTATTTGTAGAGGCAAAACTGTCACCTAAAAAAAAGTCATCCTGACACTAATCTAAACGTAGACCCATCCAGACATGACATGTAAGAGCTTTAGAGCTTACAGAGCCCGCTCTTTAAGGCTTTCCTAAAGGCACAGAGATAGCTAACAGAATGAAGATAGTCCAGCATACTGTCCCATAGCCAAGCCACTTATACAAAAAAATTTCTACCACTAAGGTGAGCGTTCTTAAATTTGAGAACTCTGAGCAAATTGGCATTCGCAGAGTGTAATGACCTAGTTGGAAGATAGCGTTGCAGCTGTTGTCGAAGTGGAAGGGGACCAGTGTGATGAAGAGCTCTATGGACGGTGCTTCAAAACTTTATACGCTTGGCCATGGGGGAGAAACCTGCTGACTTATAGAACATAGTACATAAGTAGGGGGTCCCAGTACAGAACCATTGAAAGCAAAGTTGAATAGAAAATAAAGTTTTTTAGCAGAACAAATATACATACAACTTAGATTCAATGTTATTTAATCACAATGAATCCAAACATAGGTTTCATATGCAGATTATTGAGTCATAAATTATGTTGTCCAAAATACGACAAACAAAGAAGTGCCCCAGGGAGGGTGGAGGCGGGAACGTGAGGTCAGTGCAAGGTAAGTGCGAAGGTTTGCTGGGAAATCGGAAAGGAGTGCTGGTCAGGGTGACCTACTTCCTTGAATAGTTAAAACCGTATTGACTAAGAAATGTAGCCACACTTATAACATGAATGTTCAAACAATTGCATCATAAGCCATCAGAAGGGAAACCATTGCAAATAAATCAACAATATGGTCAAAATGCAGGCACATAGGATGAGCGTCAATGTTTCAACCCCACAGGTTCTAGGTAGCAGTATGAATTTAGGAAAGGGGCTTCTTCAGGACAAAAAGGGATTGAGGAATACAGGGGTGTGGGGGGGCCGGGAACCTGGGAGACAAAGGCAACAAATCAATATATGAGTAGGCTCACTAAATGGCAATAAATGGTAGCTAATGTGGCAAAAAGGATTAATTACCGTGATCAGCAGTATCACAATGTGGGATTTACATGGTATTAATGGGCCCGCAGGGCTCCAAAAGCGAGAAGAGATGACATAAATGGGTGTCTGGAGGAGGAAAATAAAAGATAAAAGAACTAAATCCTATGCGTGTTTACGGAAAGCAATCTGAACAGCAAGGTAGGCAGTTACTCAATATACTCACCCCGCGTGATAATCACAGTATTCAAGAAGTGCGGGTGCCGCCAGGAGCAGGTCGGCACAGGACGTGGTCTGAAATGGAAAGGCCAACACTTAAAATAGTTGTGGCGGTCCGGGGACCGCAACTACACCAGCCCACTCAGTATTGAAGAGTGGGACCCCGCATGGAGGGGTATGAACACAAACAGCCACACTCCGAGGCAAAGTATACAGGCTTTACTCACTTGGCTCACAAGCTTGATGAGCGCGAGGACGTCACGCCAATGCTAGATGCGTGAAACCTACAGGTGGTAGGGGGAGTGGTTGCGCGTCGATGCAGACGCTAGCCTGATTGATGTGGTTGCCTAGGTGACACTGACACCATAGACATAAAAAATACATATACTTAAAAGGACAGAGACTATCATGTGCCATAGTAGATGACCGATTACTGGAATAGACGCCACTGTGCGGGTGAGTGCACATAAAGTATCACAGTCCAATAGTTTAGGCCGCGGCTCTAATTCACTGGGGTGCAAAAGCTGTGTCAAACCCGTATCGCTGGATATGAGAGGACAGAGGGTCAAAATGTAATGAGGTCAATCATTTATAACGTTTTCTTGAAATTACTAAAGACAAACGAGCATATTAGTGCGTTGCCACAGAACTATCGAGTACTTCACATCGCAGGAGAGTAAAAGCGTCTGTTCGGATTGATGAAACCTTCAATGGTCTAACACGTCATCCTTCAAAAAAAGGTTGTCCAAATAATTTATAAATTGGCAAATTGAAGCCAGTGCCTCTCATCGCAGGAGGGTAAAAGCTCCAGTATAGATCAGAAGTACATTTCAAGAAAGATAGCAAGTCATTTTTAGCTAGGGAAAGGCAGGGATTGCAGGGAAAGAATTTATATGGGCATATTACAGCCAGTACCTCTCAACTCAGGAGGGTTAATTCGTCTTGTTCAGTCCAAAAATCAAAGCCCTCGATAGCAACTTTAGAGAGAGAATGAAAGACCAAATTTGAAGACAGGATAGATTCAAGGACATATAGTTGCCAGTTGGGCATGGCAACTTTCTATTTCATTCAGACCATTCACAACAGAGTCAACAAGCATTTGCAATGCAATAGGTCTCGCATTAGGAAAGTTGGAGCTATTGGTATTGTAAATGACACATTTTTTATTTATATGTTGGTTTTGAAAATAGCTAAATTAATAGCTTTGTCATTTACAATGCCAATAGTTATACTTTCGCAAATGTGACACCTATAGCCTTTGTAATGCAATATGTGTTGTATTTACGTGACTTAGATGTATTGATATTACAAATAACAATTGCTTTTGTTTTTTTAAAAATAATTAATACTTAAATAAATGTTATTGTAAGTTATAAAGGCAATATCTTAAACTTTTGTAAATAACTTTTGTGAAGATTATGTTCAGTGTATTTTATTGTGACGAAAATCCAAGAACAGAAGTGAAATATTAACATTTTTTTGTGACATTTGTAATAAAGCTTGAAACATTGAGAGAACATATTTGAACCAGTTGTTTTTGAATGGTTGCACAGAGTGATGCTGTGGTGGCGCAGAGTGATGCTGTGGTGGCGACGAGTGATGCTGTGGTGGCGACGAGTGAGGCTTTGGTGGCGACGAGTGATGCTGTGGTGGCGACGAGTGATGCTGTGGTGGTGACGAGGGATGCTGTGGTGGCGACGAGTGATGCTGTGGTGACAAGTGATACTGTGGTAGCTACGAGTGATGCTGTGGTAGCGCATAGTGATGTTGTGGTGCCCCTGAGTGATGCTGTGGTGGTGCTGAGTGATGCTGTGGTGATGCGATAGACACATAAATAAAAATATTGTCATTTACAATGCCAATAGCTCTAAGTTTGGCAAAGGCGAGACTGTTGCATTGTAAATGCTTGTTTTAATAAAGCTCTCATATTAAGGGTTTTATTTGCAAAATGAGGCACAAACTTATTATAATACTCCGCCATACCTAGGAAAGTAACCAACTCTAGACTTTGGTGTAGGCAAACTGTGTATAGTTTTCACCAACTTTTCTTTAGGTCTTACACCATCAGGAGTCAAATAGTGACCTAAATAGTCAATCTCAGTCAAATTAAATCTGCACTTGTTTTCCCTTAATGTCTATCCTCTGTCCGCAAAACGCTCCAGAACAGATTTAACTCTAAGATCATGTTCACTTTGTGATGAACCAAATACAAGCACATCATCTTGATAAATTTTAACACCAGTAATACCCTTTAATACATCCTCCATTACTCTCTGAAAAACAGAGGCCACAGAGATTAAGCCAAAAGGTAAGCGAGTAAACTTATATGTGCCAAAGGGTGTGATAAAGGTTGTGAGACCCATGGACGTCTCATCAATCCTCACCTGATGGTACACAGCCCTAAGGTCAAGTGGAGAACATGCAGGAATCCCCAAGTTCAGTTAACATGGTATTAATATTGGGAAGAGGATATCTATCCGCCACAACCTCCCTATTAAGACCCCTAAGGTCAACACAAAAACGAATCTCGCCTGAGGGTTTACGCGCTAAAACAACAGGCGAAACCCATTAACTTGCCTCCGATTTCACAATGATCCCATGACTCAAGAGTTTCTCTAATTCCAACCGCATAGGTTCCTGCATGGCTAAAGGAACGCTACGCACTTTACATGCCACTGGAACTGCATCTGTCTTCAAGGTAATATTATGAATATAACCAGAAAGACAACCTAGTTTGTCACTAAAAACATTCTTAAATTGTCCACGCCAATCAGGATAAGACACTTCATTTAAAGTCAAATTAGTAACATTTTGTACACCAACCACATCACAGCCAGTTGTACATGGAGACACATCATTTAACACAGCATTATCCACACCAGAGTGAGATACTATGGGGCAGATTTATGAAGGCCTTGCCTTCCCATGTTAAAAATTACGCACCGGCGGCGCAAGGCCTTCATAAATCTGCCCCTATGTCTCTTAGAATAATGCAGGGGTTCCCACCAGGAACTAAGGAGACATGTAGGTCAGCCTGATGAAACCAACTTAGAATGCTGTCCCCCCTGCAGGAGATGTAAATTTTCCCTGCAGTGAGTCTTCCCTTGTAGTCAATCTGACCATTGAAATAACCTACAAGTATAATAGATTGTCTGCCATAGGCTAGTGGCCTTATATCAGGCTTGAAAACTTTTACCTTTCCATAAAGTTTTTTGTCAAAGAAAACTTTGGGTATTAAAGTGATTTTTGCCCCAGAGTCAAATAACATCTTAACTTCACAATTATCAATACGTACCACATCAATAGCACCTTTACAGTTTTTCCCATCAGATAAGGAAATTTCACCACAATGTAAATCATCAGAATCAGAGTCTTCATCTATTATAACTTCTTTCACTCGCTTACTCTTCCCATTTGTTTGAGACCTGCAAGCCTTCGAGTAATGTCCCACCTTACCGCAGTTGCTACATTTAGAAGGTAAAGCAGGGCATGAACTATCATTGGCCAGATGGTCTGAGGCAGTACAACGAAAGCACTTCAATTTGGAACTAGTAGAGGGTCTCGAGAAATTAGAAGAAGAAGGAGTGAAGTTAGACAGTTTCTTAGTAATTTTAGTTGTTGCTCTAGGGTCTGTTTTTTCAAGAGAACATTATTAACAATTAGGACTTTTTCCTCAGATGTTTCCTTTTCCTTCTTAAAAACTTTTACACAGGCAAGAGTATGTTCAAGTCTTTTGGCTATAGTGATGACCTCATTTAAAGCTGAGTCATCTTTTTGCCACAGCTTGTCCTTAATTTTTTCCAAACAACATCCTAACATGAATTGATCACGTATTCTTTCCTCTAGGGTCCCATCAAATTTACAAGTGGCAGCCAATTTGCGTAAAGCCGTGACATAAGTCTCTATTGACTAATCTTTCTGCATACGCCTGCCAAAGTGGTACCTTTCTAAGATGGTACTCACCTTTGGTAGGTAATGATTGTCCAATTTTTTAAGATTAATCTCAAATTCATTTAAGTTGTTCTCCTCCTCAGTAGTCAATTCAGGTAAATGTTCAAATACCTCTTGCCCCTCAGAGCCTAAACAGTGCATTAAAAGTGCAGACTTCCTTTCCGCAGAGAGAGGTGTACCACACACCCTCGCATAATTTAGAAATACCTTTTTCCATTTGACCAATGAATGGGTGGATCACCTGGTTTCGATAGGAAAAAAGGTGCAGCTGTAACGTTCTGCATTCCTAACAGAGTACAAGAAAAGCACAGAAATAAAACAAAGTAATTTCACAGTAATGAAATTAACCACTAAAGCTTTAAAACAATATCAGTATAATAAACTGAAGAGAATTTAGTGAATCAAAGTATCATAAGATACTAATAAATGGGGTCTGCGGGGCAAGATGGCCGCTGACAGGCCGTAGGGAACAGTCGCTCCTGTCTCTGCTCCTGCTGTGTGGGTGAAGTCGGACAGAGTCGAGGGAATAAATGCCTCTGACCGCCTGGGAGGTTTGATGTTAAGGCATGCTGCTCTCGCTTGATGTAATAAGCTGGTTTGCCTTTTGGATAGAGAAAGTAAAAGTTATATCTCGGAAGCTGCCGAGAGCGTTTAACTGGACCGGAGAACTAACAACAGAAATTCTGCAAGGGGTAAAGCAGAATATGGCCCCTCGAATACCAAAGCCGCGAGGAGAGGTACAGAAACAGAAAGACAGAGACAAAGCTGTCTCGAGTGATCCTGGAATGGCTGTCATGGCTACAACGAGCGCGACCCTAAGGTCTACGGCACAAGCGCGGAAGGAAAACCCGGAGACAGACTCGAGAAACTTGAAAAGCTAAAAGAAAAGAAGAACCCGTTAAATAAAAAAGGACCCAAGTGCCAGAACAGTGAAAGCTCTAACAAGGAGGGAAAATTTAGGCAACCTACTCTCCTTGAGTCCTTTGTAACCGTTGTACCGGGCCCGGTGTCATCCCACGCACGAGAGGAGGAGGCTTTGGCGAATGGAAATGTGGGTGTCTTTGGAGAGCCGAGCCCGGATCTGTCGGATGATCAGGCGATGACGGGAGCCGCAGGCGGGGAGCACGGTGTGCGGAGTGCAGCAGAGTCGAACAGATTGGCGTCTCTCTCCGCACTTTCTTCGGGACAGGTGCGGAACGTTCCGAGTGATCAGAGCAAGCAGGCTGAACCCTCAGATTTACAAATGGATATTCCTGGTAAGGAGTGTGTAGGGGGTGATACAGTATCAGCACTGATCAACATAATGGATATGGGGGCACGAATGATGGTAAAGCCGCCCAGAATGGACAGGGCTCCAGTGCTAAATCAATGACTGAGTATGATGACAGCACACTTGTAGAAACAGACTGTAGCGCAGAGGGGGCAGCTGTATGTGTGACACCAACTCTACAAGATAACTCCACAACTGGTACGAGTAAGTCAGCAGGTCTGGAAGCTACTAGGGGGCCTTGTCTGGGCGCAGAATAGGCAACATGCCGCAACGATACTAATCAGGGACAAAATGTGGTTGGTCTGGGCCCCAAGGAATATGATGATGGTACAGCCACGGTACAAGGGATGGCAGGGGGAGCTATGATTCCTGGTTCCCCGAGTGATGAATGCTTTTTATCCTTACCTGAGACGGAGGAAGAGGAGGATAAGGTATCTGCTGATGGCATAACTGAAAGTGAAGCTGATAGTTCAGAAGTGGAGTCAGGCTCGATAGTATCAACACCAGAGAGTGAGATTTCGCATAAGGCATATACCAAAAGGAGAACCAAGAAGGGTAGGTCCCGTAGCAGGGTAAGCCCGTCGGTGAGCCCTGTACATACTGAAGTGACTAAAAAATTGGATTGGGACTACTCTGCCACCTCCCAGCTCTACCAAGAAGGAGGAAGCAATGCACTGAACACACAGACTAATGGTACAAGTCAGACAACCACTATGGATATGTTGCATGATACGCTGAAGCAAATGCAGGTCGGGGCCAGGAACGAATCACGAAGGGAAAAGCAGGCCAGCCAAACAATACAGGGCTCAATCTGAAAAGTGAACAAACTTTATGCAGACATGGCAGCAAGGGTAACGGAGGTTGAGGCCAGAACTGTAAGGCTGGAAGAAGATGTTGGGAACTGGAATGAGTTTAAAACTGAGCAAGAAAAATGGGCGGCTGATGTACATTGGAAGCTCGAGGACTATGAAAATCGTCAGAGGAGGAACAACGTTAGATTACTTGGGGTGGTTGAAGGGAAAGAAGGGCAGGATGTCCGGGGGTTTGTGGTGAATTTGCTTAGGGGGGCTTTCCCAGAGCTGACCTCTTGGAGTTGGGAGAACGAGATACAGAGGGCCCATAGGTTCCCTCTGGTGTAGAGAAAAGGGGTGGCAGCAGACAAACCGAGGGCAATTCTGATATATGTTGGAAATTTCTTATTGAGGCAGGAAATCATGGATAAAGCCAAGCCGGATGCGAGGCGGTCGTACAATGGTACGACGTCTTTTGCCCGCCCAGATTTCTGTCATGCGACAGTAGAAAGGAGATGGCGCATGAGGCAAATGATAACCCCTTTTCAGAATATAGGCTGTGAGGCCTATTTAATGTTTCCATCCCGCCTCAAAGTAGTTAGTGGTGGGCAGGGTAAGATCTTTTTCTCCGAGATTAAAGCACAGGCTTATTTGGATGAGATAAAAGGTAGGAAAGGTGGCTCAAAAACCACGACAGTCTCCTTAAGGCAACCAACGGGAAAATGATCAATGGCAGAAAGTAGTTATAATTAAGGAAGGAAGAATATTTTTGCAGCACTTTATAGCATCTAACAGTATTTAATAAGATGGATGTGGCATGTCATGATATAGTTATAGGTAAAGGATAGAGGCACGTTACGGAGTCAGCAGGAGCGGGGGTTCGGAGGGGTGACTGGCACCTGGGACTACAGCTGTCACGCATAGGTCAGGACTGACCTCTTTGCCTGTAAGGGGGTGGGAGGGGGTCGGGGGCCGGGTGGTTGGGGGAGGGGGTACAGGGCACACTGGTTGCGGGTCGGGTGGATGCATGCATGAAAATGCTGGTAAATAGCTATTGAAGAGACAACAACGGAGAAATGTCATAAAAATGTTTTTTGCTGATGAAAACTTGTTGGGGCAATTATCTGAGGTGCATTAATGGGTACACGTATAATGATGGTGGATGTTTGTGGTCTAAATGATCGGAATAAGAGGCAAAGGGTTGCGGTGTGGTTAAGATCTTTAAATGTGGATTTCGTGTGCCTTCAGGAGACCCATTGTAAGAACTGGGACCGCCAGTTCTCCGGGGGGTAGCATGGCTCGAGCAGGAAGGCGGCCAGGGGCTTATGTGTAAAGCAGCTACTTAACACACACATCCAATGTAACACACAGTGGCGCAAAAATGGAGACCACACCAGATGTTGTATTTGAAAAATCAAGATCTTTTATATAGGCTTTCAATTAGAGCAAGGCATTGGTAATTCACTAGCATTTCAAATCAAATGAGCATTTCATTAAGACATTTCATATATCTCGTGCAGGTTGCATTTCCTGTGAAGAGTAAACATTTCAGTAAGGCTTTTCATTAAAATAACAGCCAGCTCATCTATGCAGTGAAACATTAACTGACCCCGCCTGTCGCATCAGACTCTTTGACAGGCAAAGGGGTAATGGTATAAACCTGGAGGATCCTACAAGAAGCGACAATTATAATGCATCTAAGCAGCACATTAAACCTCTCATGGTCGCTTTTCCTAGAAAGGAACAAAACATATCAGCAAGTACTTATCAGTCTAACAAATAACTTCAAAGAACACAGCCTTTAGTCATCCGTGACAAGCCTTTCTTATTGTGAATGCAGGTCGGCTGCGACCCAGATCAGATCAATAGAATATTATGGAAGTCCACCTCTGCAGGAAAATTCAGTACAGTGAAGTGACTCTCCCTCTCATTAACAGGCTTGTAAATACAGTACACGATGAACCTTTCGGGGTTGTAAATATGGTCACGATGAGTAATTCAGGCTTGTAAATATGCAGGTAAAACGATATATTGAGGCACATTCAAAAGGGGGCCAACGGGGCCCAGTCAGAGTTAACCCCGGGGGAGGGGCAACCTCGGGCCTCTCTCGGCCTACCGCCCTCCTCCCCAGGGGGTTACCTCTATTTTTCGGCCCTCCGGGGCCCTTGCGAAGATGCTGGCTCTGGACAGAGGGAAGGGGTGTTCGTCCCTCCCAGGGCCTCCCTCGGCCCGGCGCGGTGTTACTGCGGCTTCTGGGCACCATCGCCGGGGCCGGGGCAAGGCCAATATGCGGGTCTAAAGGGGAGGGGGCACTCAGGCTCCACGGCCCCCTCCGCGTTATTGTTGGGCCTACTCGGGGCCTACTGACAAGTCTCCGGGACGCTGCAGGATGCAGCCGGGGAGGCTCCAGCCAATCGGGTGGCCCACCTCGAGGGCGCGCCTGCCGGGACCAATGGCAGCGTGGCGCCCGGGTTCGGGGGGGAGGAGCTCCCCGGTCACATGATCGGGGACAGCTTGGCTTCGGCTTACTGCGGCCCAGCACGACGAAGAACGGCGGCCCTCTCCTCACATATGGGGGCCGCTGATGAGGGCAAATGACTCTGGCGCGAGGCGCCACACACCGACCAGGCAGCCTCACCTCAGGGGCGTCGCGGGGCAGCGCGAAGGCCTCAGATGGTTTCCCACAGCTCCGGGCTGCGGCGGTGAGTGGGGAACAGATTAGCGCCTCGTAGAGACAGTGTCGGGCGCCACAGCGCTACTCGTGAGGGGAATAAATCAGTCAGCTCAGGTGGGCGCTTTGGGGGCAACAGCAGCAGAAGGTGTTCTGAGGCGAAAAGCGCCTCAGAGTCACAGCGCTTGACAGAAGGGCAAATTACAGCGCTCTGCACATTAGTTAGTCAGAACTGCAGGCAGGATGGGGGCAAATTACAGCGCTTGTCACACAGTTCAGTCAGGGGAGACAGGTAGGCCCAGCTGAAGGCAGGGAATGCGCAGGGCAGCTCAGTCTAGTACCTGGTCCCAGGAAGTAGGTTTCTTGGCGCTTGGATGGTTCTGCGCCCTTAGTTGCTTGTTTCTTGAAGTTGAAGAGGGGTGGGGAATGAGTTGAGGGCTTGAAGAATTTCTCCTCAGTCACTGCAGATGGGCCCTGGGGTTCCCTACCACTGGGCCAGATCAGGGGGCTAGCTTTGAACACCTCACTGAGCTTAAGAAGCCGCACCTAAATCCTGTCACTCCCAGTAGCATAGGTTCCTCACTAGGCCCTCCCGCCTAAAACTCCTGCGTGGGTTCCCCAGGTCAGTGATGCCCCAACTGACTGGAAAAAGTTCCCTCCCTGGCTTATATATGCCCAGGTCAGGTGACCACTCTAAGGCAGGAAAAGTCAAGTCCGCCTTCCTTCTGGAAGGTTCCAGGAGCTTCCCCACTCTAACTATGGACAGGGGCTGGGTGGCTGGTGTTGCAACATTGTATGGGGACCCAGCCTGCTCCTGGCAACTAGGGTGCTACACTAAAAATACCACGCTGCAGTAGCAGGGGCCAGTGGCAGCCATGTTGAAAGTAGAGAGCACCTGCACCCTAACACAGGTTAGCTGTGAAAAGGTGCCCGAAGACCTAAGGGCCAACAAAAAAAATAGGTGGAAAAAATGAGGCCAGGGCAAAAAGTCACGGGGAAAGACCACCCTAAAGCTGACAGGTCTAACATGCATCCCCCCAGCTGAAAGTGGGGAGAGCTACCCAACCTCTAGGGAGTTCTCGTCGCTAAGGCGGAAAAACCGGGAGAGACCCTCAGCATTGGCGTGGTCAGCTCCGGGCCGATGTTCCACCCTAAAGTCGATCCCTTGTAGGGAAAAAGACCACCTTAGCAACTTTGGGTTTTCGCCTCTCATTTGCATGAGCCAGCGAAAGGGTCGGTGGTCGGTTTGAACCAGGAAGTGAGAGCCAAAGAGGTATGGCCTCAACTTCTTCAAAGCCCAGACCACAGCAAAGGCTTCTCGTTCGATGGTACTCCATCGCTGTTCCCGAGGAAGGAGTCTTCGGGAGATGAAGGCCACAGGTTGGTCTTGGCCATCATCGTTGAGTTGCGACAGCACGGCGCCTACGCCATGCTCTGAGGCATCTGTCTGCACGATGAATTCTTTTTGGAAGTCCGGAGTGGCCAGCACCGGAGCGGTGCACATCGCGCGCTTCAGTGTTTCAAATGCCTCCTGGCAGGCAGCCGTCCAGATGACCTGACGTGGCTGCTTTTTGGACGTCAACTCGGTCAAGGGGGCCACGATGGTACCATACCCCTTGACGAATCTGCGGTAATAGCCAGTGAGGCCGAGGAAAGCTCGGACCTCAGTCTGAGTTTTGGGGGGCTCCCAGGCCATGATGGTCTCAATCTTGGCCTGGAGGGGTTGCACCTTACCTCCGCCCACCAAGTGTCCCAGGTACACGACAGAGCCCTGTCCAATCTGGCACTTGCTAGCTTTGATGGTCAAGCCAGCCCGTTGTAACGCCCGCAGCACCTCCTGGAGATGCTGCAGATGGTCCTCCCAGGTGCTACTGAAGACAGCTATGTCATCCAGGTAAGCTGCTGAGAAGGACTCCAGGCCAGATAATACCTGGTACACCAACCGCTGGAAGGTGGCCGGAGCATTCTTGAGCCCGAAGGGCATCACTCGAAATTGGAAGTGACCCTCGGGGGTGGAGAACGCTGTCTTCTCCTTCGCTCCATCGGCCATGGCAATCTGCCAGTACCCTGATGTCAAGTCGATGGTGCTGAGGTACTTGGCTGCTCCCAGCCGGTCAATCAGCTCGTCTGCCCGTGGTATCGGGTGAGCATCTGTCTTGGTGACAGAGTTCAACCTCCGATAATCGACACAGAACCGAAGTTCTGGTGTGGTGCCCGGTAGAGCCGCTTTTGGCACTAGAACGACCGGACTAGCCCACGGGCTGCTGGAGGGCTCGATTACTCCCAGCTCCAGCATCTTGGTCACCTCACCCTGGATGCTGTTCTTTACTTTGTCGGACAGCCGGTAAGACTTGCTTTTCACTGGCGTACTGTCCCCTGTGTCCACAGCATGGGTACACAGATGCGTAATTCCAGGCGTGAGGGAGAACAATGCGGCGTGCTGCGCCAGAACCTGGCGGCAGTCCCTCTGTTGTTCTGGGGTCAAGGATGGAGAGAGGACAACTCCCTCTACTGAACCATCCTTCTCCTGAGCCGCTAGAAGGTCAGGGAGAGGCTCACTTTCCTCCTCCTCGCTCCCATCCGTCACCATGAGGAGAGAAAGCTCCGAACGCTCATGATGAGGCTGCAGGCGGTTGACGTGGAGCACCCGGTGGGGCTGTCGGGGGGTGTTCAAGTCCACGACATAGGTGGTCTGGCCTTTACGCGCCACAATCTCATACGGTCCAGTCCACCGGTCCTAGAGGGCACTAAGCTCCCAGGCTCCATGACCCACACCTTCTGTCCAGTGTCCAACTCCACCGTCCGAGCGTTGTGGTCATACCACTCCTTCATGACGGCTTGGCTAGCCTCCAGGTTGTCTGAGGCTTCCTTCCACAGCTTAGCCATCTGGCTGCGGAATGCCAGCATATAGTTGACAACATCCTGGGGAAGCTTCTTCGAAGTCTTCTCCCAACTCTCCTTGACCAGACTAAGGGGTCCCCTGACGGGGTGACCATAGAGCAATTCGAAGGGGCTGAACCCGACTCCCTTCTGGGGTACCTCGCGGTACGAGAACAGCAAGCAAGGGAGGAGGATCTCCCATTTCCGCCTCAGGTCTTCTGCCAGACTCCGGATCATCCCCTTCAAAGTCTTATTGAAGCGCTCCACGAGCCCGTTAGTCTGGGGGTGGTAAGGAGTGGAGAATCGATAGGTCACACCGCACTCTTTCCACATGGCCTGCATGTAGGCCGACATGAAATTTGTGCCCCTGTCTGACACCACGACCTTGGGGAATCCCACTCGGGTGAATATCCCCATCAGGGCCCGCGCCACCACAGGTGCAGTAACGGTCCTCAGAGGAATGGCATCCGGGTACCGAGTGGCGTGGTCCACTAACACCAGAATGAACCGATGTCCCGCAGAGGTCGGAGGGTCCAACAGCCCAACGATGTCAATACCGACCCGCTCGAAAGGGGTCCCGACCACTGGGAGTGGTTCCAATGGGGCCTTCAATTTGGTCCCAGTCTTGCCACTGGCCTGGCAAGTCTTGCAGGTCTTGCAATACGTGTCAGAGGCAACTCTCATCCTAGGCCAATAAAAATGTGGGACTAGCCTCGCAAAGGTCTTGTCCTGGCCCAGGTGTCCGGCTAGAGGTATCTCATGCGCCAGTTCCATCAAAAAGGCTCGGTAGCACTGGGGGACCACTAAGGCCCTCGAAGATCCATGCACCGGGACCCTTGGCTCACTGTACAGGAGGCCATCCTCCCAATACACGTGGTAGTTGCCGGTCTCCTTGTTCACCACTTGGGCTTCGGCCTGTCGCCGCATGCCTTCAAGCGTGGGGCACTCCTTCTGCGCCCGACAGAATTCCTCCCGGGTAGGACCTCCTTCCACATGCCACTCGGCAAGGGTCGGCAAATCTCCCACAGGAACGACATCCACCTCCACGGACTCCGGGGTTACCTCCGTGGGCTTCCCATCCGTCACACGGGGTGTGTCCTCCACAACACTCTCCTCTGGACCGACAGTGGGTTGGGCCGTTGTTTCAGGCTCCAACCCGGGTTGAGCTTCTTGCCGGGCAGCCGTGGACCGCGTGACTATGCACGTCCACCCTGGTAATCCCAGCATCTCAGTGTGGGCCTTAAACTCCACTTCCTTCCAGGCGGTATGTTCGAGGTCATTACCGAGCAGACAGTTCACAGGCAAGGCAGGGCTGATCGCAACTCTCAACGGGCCTGACACTCCTCCCCATTCAAAGGGAACTTGAGCCACGGGATAGTAGCTCATTCAGCCGTCAGCCAACACGGCCGGATGGTACACATCAGGAACAACCTGCTCAGGGGACACCAGCCGCCTCACTACGGTCGTCATGCTGGCTCCTGTGTCCCTCAGAGCGTCCACCTCCTCCCCATTGACCTTCACCCTCTGCTGGTACTTAGCAGTATTCGATGGTAAGGGCGTCACTGGGACCATCTCCTTATCCCCGAGTGAAACCAAGGTCAGGCCTGTCCACTCCCCTTCCCTATCTAGGGGCAGCTCCAACCCAAGCGCTATACTAGCCACCCCGGGACTCTTGCCACCAGTGGGGGCTGGGGGTCGTTTGTGACACTGGGGGTCTCCCTTGTAGTGTCCGACCTCTCCGCACTCATAGCACCGGACCACTTTTGGCTGCTGACTCTTGTCAGGGTAAGTGGGTTTTGGGGAACGGTTCTGAGGTGGGGTACCTACTCCTTTCCCAAACTGTCTAGTTTGTGGGCCTCGTGAGAACTCTGTTCTTTTATCACCACCCTCTTTCTTCTGAGGGGCACCCTGTCCACCTTTCGGGCCATCTCCCCCGGGGCCCTTGTGTGACACCCGGGTGCTAACCCAAATATCCGCCTCCTCCGCAAGCTCACGGGAATCAGTAAGCTTGCGGTCCAACAAATGTTGGCGCAACTCCGGAAAACACTTATCCAAGAGGTGCTCTCTCAAAAAAAGGTTATACAGACCCTCAAAATCAGGCACCTCACTGCCACGCACCCAACCATCCAGAGCCTTTCGGGCATACTCAAAAAAATCCACCCAGTTCTGCGTGGACAGCTTGTGGCTGCCACGAAACCTCTGGCGATACCTTTCAGGGGTGAGGCCAAAATGTTTGATAAGCGCCTCCTTCATGGGGGAATACCTAAACTGGTCCGCCTTCTCCAAATACAGAAGTGAGTCCCTGACATCAGGAGGTATATACCGGTACAAACCACCTCCCCAATGTTTCTCAGGCACGCCATGGGCAGTCAAGGCCACTTCATACGCCTCCAACCACCTGGCAATGTCATCCCCCTTGGTGTATCTCGCTATCACCTCCTTGGGTAACCAGAATCTGGGCTCCTGCTGAGCCTCTGGTCCGCTGCCACCATTAGGACTTCCTGGCGCACTCAACAGCAATGCTTGCAGCTCCATTTCCTTGAGCTGTAGCTCGTGCGCTAGCTTCTTTTCCTCCAACGCTAATTTCTCTCTCTCCAAAGCAAACTGCCTATCTTCCCTTTCTCTCTCCTTCTCATGCTCTAATTTGGCAAGCTCCCACTTCAATCGCCTTTCCTCCCTCCTGTCCTCGTACTCCTGCGGTGACACACTCTTCCTAGAAACATTGCTCCCTGCCCTGGAACGTGGTCCTGGCAACACTTTATCTGACATGTCAATGTTGAGCAGGCCTGGGTCTTCCTGAGTGTCCACCTACCCATGTATGACCTGTTCCCCATCCTCTTTTTCCTCTGGGTGGGCCCTTACCCATGCCCTTAAGGCGGTACGCAGCTCTTCTTTTACAGCTCTCGTCCCCACAGGCACCCCATCCCCTGACAAAACTCCCTTAACTGCACTGCCGTATACTTATCAAGGTCAGCCAGCTGGAACTCCATTTTATCAGGTGAGGACCTAGATAACCTGGAAGAAAAAATTCTAGGACGTGGGCAACAATACTGGTTCAACACACTTTGCTGCAGGCTAGACAGTCGTGAGCAATTGGGTTTGCTTGTAGCACGATAGGTGTCCAATTAAGTGCAGCACACCCTGTCTCACTGGAGGGTGTTAGGTAGCTACAGGTCCTGGATCCCACCGCTCGGCACCAATGTAAGAACTGGGACCGCCAGTTCTCCGGGGGGTAGCATGGCTCGAGCAGGAAGGCGGCCAGGGGCTTATGTGTAAAGCAGCTACTTAACACACACATCCAATGTAACACACAGTGGCGCAAAAATGGAGACCACACAAGATGTTGTATTAGAAAAATCAAGATCTTTTATATAGGCTTTCAATTAGAGCAAGGCATTGGTAATTCACTAGCATTTCAAATCAAATGAGCATTTCATTAAGACATTTCATATATCTCGTGCAGGTTTCATTTCCTGTGAAGAGTAAACATTTCAGTAAGGCTTTTCATTAAAATAACAGCCAGCTCATCTATGCTGTGAAACATTAACTGACCCCGCCTGTCGCATCAGACTCTTTGACAGGCAAAGGGGTAATGGTATAAACCTGGAGGATCCTACAAGAAGCGACAATTATAATGCATCTAAGTAGCACATCAAACCTCTCATGGTCGCTTTTCCTAGAAAGGAACAAAACATATCAGCAAGTACTTATCAGTCTAACAAATAACTTCAAAGAACACAGCCTTTAGTCATCCGTGACAAGCCTTTCTTCTTGTGAATGCAGGTCGGCTGCGACCCAGATCAGATCAACAGAATATTATGGAAGTCCACCTCTGCAAGAAAATTCAGTACAGTGAAGTGACTCTGCCTCTCATTAACAGGCTTGTAAATACAGTACACGATGAACCTTTCGGGGTTGTAAATATGGTCACGATGAGTAATTCAGGCTTGTAAATATGCAGGTAAAACGATATAGTGAGACACATTCAAAAGGGGGCCAACTGGGCCCAGTCACAGTTAACCCCGGGGGAGGGGCGACCTCGGGCCTCTCTCGGCCTACCGCCCTCCTCCCCAGGGGGTTACCTCTATTCTTCGGGCCCTCCGGGGCCCTTGCGAAGATGCTGGCTCTGGAGAGAGGGAAGGGGTGTTCGTCCCTCCCAGGGCCTCCCTCAGCCTGGCGCGGTGTCACTGCGGCTTCTGGGCACCAGCGCCGGGGCAAGGCCAATATGCGGGTCTAAAGGGGAGGGGGCACTCAGGCTCCACGGCCCCCTCCGCGTTATTGTTGGGCCTACTCAGGGCCTACTGACAAGGCTCCGGGCCGAGGACGCTGCAGGATGCGGCCGGGGAGGCTCCAGCCAACCTCGTGGCCCACCTCGAGGGTGCGCCTACCGGGACCAATGGCAGCGCGGCGCCAGGGGGCGGGGCGGAGGAGCTCCCCGGTCACATGATCGGGGACAGCTTGGCTTCGGCCTACTGCGGCCCAGCACGACGAAGAACGGCGGCCCTCTCCTCACATATGGAGGCCACCGATGAGGGCAATTGACTCTGGCGCGAGGCGCCACACACCGACCAGGCAGCCTCACCTCAGGGGCGTCGCGGGGCAGCGCGAAGGCCTCTGATGGTTTCCCACAGCTCCGGGCTGCGGTGGTGAGTGGGGAACAGATTAGCGCCTCGTAGAGACAGTGTCGGGCACCACAGCGCTACTCGTGAGGGGAATAAATCAGTCAGCTCAGGTGGGCGCTTTGGGGGCAACAGCAGCAGAAGGTGTTCTGAGGTGAAAAGCGCCTCAGAGTCACAGCGCTTGACAGAAGGGCAAATTACAGCGCTCTGCACGTTAGTTAGTCAGAACTGCAGGCAGGATGGGGGCAAATTATAGCGCTTGTCACACAGTTCAGTCAGGGGCGACAGGTAGGCCCAGCTGAAGGCAGGGAATGCGCAGGGCAGCTCAGTCCAGTACCTGGTCCCAGGAAGTAGGTTTCTTGGCGCTTGGATGGTTCTGCGCCCTTAGTTGCTTGTTTCTTGAAGTTGAAGAGGGGGGGGAATGAGTTGAGGGCTTGAAGAATTTTTCCTCAGTCACTGCAGATGGGCCCTGGGGTTCCCTACCACTGGGCCAGATCAGGGGGCTAGCTTTGGACACCTCACTGAGCTTAAGAGGCAGCACCTAAATCCTGTCACTCCCAGTAGCATAGGTTCCTCACTAGGCCCTCCCGCCTAAAACTCCTTCGTGGGTTCCCCAGGTCAGTGATGCCCCAACTGACTGGAAAAAGTTCCCTCCCTGGCTTATATATGCCCAGGTCAGGTGACCACTCTCTAAGGTGGGAAAAGTCAGGTCCGCCTTCCTTCTGGAAGGTTCCAGGAGCTTCCCCACTCTAACAATGGACAGGGGCTGGTGGCTGGTGTTGCAACATTGTATGGGGACCCAGCCTGCTCCTGGCAACTAGGGTGCTACACTAAAAAGACCACGCTGCAGTAGCAGGGGCCAGTGGCAGCCATGTTGAAAGTAGAGAGCACCTGCACCCTAACACAGGTTAGCTGTGAAAAGGTGCCCGAAGACCTAAGGGCCAACAAAAAAAATAGGTGGAAAAAATGAGGCCAGGGCAAAACGTCACGGGGAAAGACCACCCTAAGGCTGACAGGTCTAACACCCATATAGAGGGGCAGCAAGGTTCTCTATTAGAGCAGTTAGGGTTCACTGTATTGGCGCACTCCAAGCAAGGGGCAAAAAATAGGTGAGTTGCAATATTGTCAAAACGTAGAGATGTCATGGTAAGGAGGAAGGTTGAAGATCGATGGGGGAGATGGGTGTTGATAGAACTCAAAATTAATGAGGAGTGGGTTACTTTAGGGTGTTTATATGGGTCAACGGAGAACTATCCGGATATTTTCGATTTCATGGATCTGGAGTTAGCTGCTTGGTCCTCAACTGTTATCCTGACTGGAGATTTTAATATCAATGGGGCAGTGGGAGTGGATGGGATACTGAACGGCCAGTACCAGGGTAGAAAGAAGAGAGTTTGGCGCTCTTTATGTGGCCTAATAAGAAACAATGCTTTAGTGGATGCATGGGGGGCTTTAAGGACTGGAGAGCAGGGATTTACTTACTATTCAGCCCCGCATAGAGTCTGTGCAAGACTAGATTACTTTTTTGTTTCAACGTCTACACAATCCAAGATTAAAATCGAGAGGCATCCTCGGATAGTTTCCGACCACAACCCATTGATTTTAACAGCAAACCTCGGTACAACTGAAGAAGTGGGACGAGTATGGACATTTGAGAGAGGGCTGCTAAAAGAAGAGGCTTATATTGTACACATGACTGATTGGATAGGGAGCTTTCTGGACATAAATAGAGGAAGTACAATGGTAGGGAACGTGTGGGACGCCTTCAAGGCGGCAGCTCGAGGGGAAACAATACGTTTTAGCGTGGCAAGTCGGAGGGAGGGAAGGCAAAGAGAGGCGGAGCTGGTCAGGGCTGTGGTAGACGCAGAGGAGGAACTAACTCCGAATGTGGTAAGGGGCGTACCCTTAGATCAAGTTTTAGTCAGAATAGCAAAAGCAAAGATGGAGGCTGAGGAAAGCATAGCTAATAAGGCCGCTAAAATATACTTAGCGAATAGGGAAAGATGCTATGAATTTAGTGAGTCCGTGGGTCGCACCCTTGCTATTCGCACGAGGCAGAATGTGTCCACAGGACAGGTGAGGGAGATCCTTGATGAGATGGGAGTACCATTTGTAGATCCGGAGGGGATAAGAGAAGTATTCAGGAAATTCTATATTTCTTTGTAAGATCAAGAGTTACCAGGTGATATATCTAAAATAGGGGAGTATTTGCGGGGCACTCCGGTAGATACTCTACCAGAAGATGAGGCAAGGAAGTTAGAGGCACCTTTTACTGAGGAAGAAATTTTGTTTGCCTTGACTAATCTCCCCTCCGGCAAAGCTGCAGGCCCTGATCAAATCCCATTGGAATTCTATAAAACATTCTGGGATGTAATTAAGCAGGATATGTGTAGAACAATGCAGCAAGCGCAGGCAGGGACATCAATCCCGAAGAGTTGGGCAGGTGCAGATATTGTTATAATACTAAAAAAGGGTAAACCAGCCAACCAACCTGGGTCATATAGGCCAATAACTTTAATGAACTCAGGCACCAAAATCTACTCTAAAGTACTTGCACTAAGAATAGCGAAAGTAATTGTCACTTTAGTAACCATTAATCAGCATGGGTTTATACCAGGAAGGGGAACCACACATCACACTAGAAAGGTCATAACTCTTTTTGATGCTGCAGAGGTCTCAGGAGACCCGTTCGCAGTGATATTACTAGATGCCGAAAAGGCCTTTGATCGGGTCTCCTGGGACTTTCTGTGGCTCATTTTGGCAAGGGTGGGGTTTGGGGTGGTCTGGTAAGAGCTCTCCAGGTTCTATACACTGATCCAACCGCTCGGATACGAGTAAATGCGGGGTACACGCTACCATTCCAGATTAAGAGGGGCACACGGCAGGGGTGCCCATGCTCCCAGCTCCTGTTTGCTCTCTATATGGACCCATATATACGGCAAATTGATTTAAATGAGAAGATCTGCCCAGTAGGTACTCTAAGGGGACAATGTAAAATTTTGGCATATGCCGATGACGTCGCTATTGTTACTCCTCACCCTTCAGAAGCCATAGGCTTTGTTGAGGAGGAGGCACAGTTTTTCGGTGAGGTGTCTGGTTATGCCTTAAACACGAAGAAAACACATATCATTAAAAATAGCAGTACGTCCTGTCTGGATCATCGGTGGTGCAGAGCGGTGTATATTTAGGTGTAACAATAATGTCAGACTTAGATAAGCTTGTGGAGTCAAATATAACACCAGTAATAAAAAAGGCAAAAAAGGACTTAGACCGGTTGCATAATATACATTTTTCAATTGTAGGGCGAATTAATATAGTTAAAATGATGCTGCTACCGAAATTTCTGTATTTGTTCAGGACTATACCCTTATTGTTTGAAGCTAGGTGGTTTAAGGATATCGAGAATATGATAAATCGATTTGTTTGGGCTCATGGAAAGACCCGAAGGGCATTGAGATCTATGGCACTTCCAAGGGAGTGGGGTGGGTGGGCATTACCTGATGTGAGAATGTATTACTGGGCGGCGTGCTTTCAGTATATGGCATGTCTATTCGGAGGGTCTGAAAGCGAAGGACAGGACGAGTTAGGAGCTTATGCAATATACTCATTACCGCTAGGAGATGATGTGCAGAATTGTTTCTTGAAATTTACAGAGCATAGTTATTTTAAGAGAACTACATTTAAAACAGTTATGACGGCCCATAAAATCTGGACCTCGTTTGCAAAAAGGTTTGGCATAGGCAGGTACAATGCCTACACCAGGCTGAGTAATAATCCTACCCTGCCTGGGGACATATTTTCCGGGGTTGTCTTTTCGGAATGGTATAGTCACGGGATTAGCAAAATGGGGGATATGATAGGAGCACAGGGGGTAATGCAGTTTAGTAGTCTTCAAGCACTATACGGATTAGATTCAACTCATTTTTTCAAATATCTGCAAGTTAGGAGTTTTCTGTCGAAAAAAACTGGAGGGCCGATGGGTTTTGGTATAAACCCCATTTTGGATATAGTGCAGGATGGCAAAGAGTGTGCTATTAAAAGGTTTTACTATGAATTAATAGACCATCAAGTAGACAATTTGGAAAAATATGAGGGCAAGTGGGAGCAGAAGGTGGGCAGAGAAGGGGTACCATTTCGCAGGTCATTGGAGTTGGGACAGAAACTCTTATATGCAGCACCACTCCAGGCGCAACACTATAAGACGCTTTACTTCCTGTATCATACACCTGCCAGGATCGCGCAATGGGGAGGGGTAGCGGGCACTACGTGTCCAAGATGCGACAGTTCTGATGCTGATTTGTTGCATATGTTTGCGACCTGTACTCACTTAAAGTCTACCCAGGACGAAATTGAAGTCTTTTTTAGAAGAGCATTAAGGATAGAGGTTATCCTAACGACGGAAATGGTACTCCTCGGAATAGAGAAGAAACCTGGGCAGATTCAGTATGAATACTTTATTTTCGTGGCAATGGCTATTTTAAGGCTATGTATTGCGACGGCTTGGTTAGATCGTGTACCGCCCACTTTTCACCAGTGGCTAATGAAATTGCTAGCTGGCTATAACTTAGAGAAAGCGATATATGCAAGGAGGGGAAGAAGAGGCAAGAAATTAGGTATGGAAATATGGGAGCCGATACAAAGCTGGAAGGAAAGGGAACCTGGGTAGGAGACTTTGAAAACAATGGCGGTGGAATTTAATTTAGGGTATTGTTTTATTTGTTCCGACATATCCTGCAATGTAATTTAATTTTGTTTAAATTGTATAGTATGTTGTTTGTTATATGAAAATGGTGCATGTTAATCATAATGAACTTGATTATTTTGTGCCCTGTACAATAAAAAGGGGGGGGGGGCCTGAATAAAAATATTTTTTTTAAAAAGATACTAATAAATGAAATAAAACAATTATTTCCATGGACCTGTAAATAAATAATAATTAAAAGGCATGTAAAAAAAAAATTATGTTCAGTATCAGCATAACAATAAATACCTTGTTAAAAGAAACGAGTTTATCAGCATAGACACACCAATAAAGCTGAGTGTGTCAGCGTAGCCACAAAATTGAAAGAGCCTTTAAATCTCACGACGCGAATATAAAACAGTACTTTGGGAAATGTTCGTGAAACTCAAATTAAAATGTCACTACCTCCTCTCGTCCTTCTATTGTCCAAGTCTGTGAGGAGAAAAGACAAGCGTCATTGAGAAGACTCACTCCGAGGTGGCGTAGTCAAGCAAAGTCAAACGTTGCCAAGGAAGAAGCTCCGTCTAAGTGTGCCGTAGCTGGAGCGCAGCGCAGAGGAGTTTGGAACGCAGCGTTCACGTAGAGCGTCAGAAGCAAGCGTGCATTGTTTGGTAACGCAATGACGACATGAGTTGGAGAGCCTGGAGCGTGACTGATCACGAGAATGGAGAACGGGCGAGTGAAGGTAGTTACTTGTTTTTCAAAAGATGCTTCCTTATGAGTTTGCTATGCTCTCAGTCATAAAATTGTTAATTAAAAGTCATTCAACCCAAAATGACTCTGCCGCCAGTCCTCAGAAACGAGACTCTGCCGCCATCCCTCAGACATGTGACAAACCACTCTCCAAAGCAAGTAAAATCTTCCACGAGTGATCAATGTCTAACACTTCAATGAGATGAATGTACATTAAAAGACAAAGTACTTTAAGAGTCAAGCAAATCTTCCGTGTTTAAAAAAAAAACATTGCGTAAGGAGTAACAAGCGGACAGATCTTTTCAAGCCTCCCAGGAAAAGTACGCTCTAATAAAATTGTTCAAATCCAAAATAATCTGAAGAGCGTAAGAAAGTTATTGAACGAATGCTCTTTTCCTCTAGTTTCACTGCCCAATAATAGGTTTACAGTTGCACAAAGTACCTTTAAGTAAGGCTTGGTGTTGAGATCCTTTTGAGAGATTTTCTTTTAAAGTAAACCTTTTCTTCTTCAATATAAATATTGAAAGTTGAAAGACAAGTTTTCATCCCATCCTCGTCACCAATGTGAAGAAGCAGTAAATCAGGAAATGCAGGATGATAATAAGGTTTCTTTATTTATATCTCAAGAAGTAAGGATCTCATCCACAGGAGACACAGGCAGGCAGTAACGGACTCAGTACTGGCCCTCAATTAGAATATCAACATAACTACCGTCCTCGTCGCCAATGTGAAGAAGCACTAAATCAGGAAATGCAGGATGATGATAAGGTTTCTTTATTTATATCTCAAGAAGTAAGGATCTCATCCACAGGAGACACAGGCAGGCAGTCACTGATTCAGTACTGGCCCTCAATTAGAATATCAACATAACTACATCATAGGATTCTAAGCATAACATTCTATAATCAGGAAGTCACAAATACACAGGGATGGCACACCATAATGAAGGATGCCACAACTCAGCTAGTGGTGGCACTGAACCATCCCCATACCGGGCCCAACAAACTTAGGGATTGCTTAGAAGCAGTAACCTCATGGATGACATCTTCATGTCTCAAACTAAATGGAGACAAGACCGAGCTGATGCTCCTAGGCCACTCCCTCAATCCTACTCTTGACCCCCTCTTGCCTGCGTGTCTTGGACACCCCCCCACGCCCAAGGACACAATCAAGAGCCTAGGCATCTGGCTCGATAAGTCTCTCAGATTTAAACATCAAGCAGCCAAACTTTCAGCCACCTGCTTTGGTTTACTCAGGCTTATCCCAAAAATCATCCCCCTACTGCCATTTAAAGCCAGGCAGATCATAATCTAGGGTCTCATCTTGTCCCATTTGGACTTTGGAAATGCCCAATACCTAGGGGCCCCACAGGCCACCTTAAACAAGCTCTAGGTCATCCGTAATTGTGCGGCACGGACCCTCCTCCAGATCCCTCATCGAACCTCTGTTAAAGCTGAACTTAGGAAACTCCATTGGCTCCCCGTCAGGGATAGAATTGCATTAAAGGGCCTGTGCATCGCCCATCGAGCCTTCCGGAAAATGGGCGCCACTATCAGTCACTCTCTGATCACCCCGTACCAACCCAACAGACAGGACAGCTTAGATCGGCTTCCTCCTTCCTTGTCACAGTACCCAGAATTAAGAGAGCCAGATGTGGGGGCTGCTCCTTCTCTCACAAATCGGCCAAAATCTGGAACTCCCTCCCCCCCACCTACGCTCAGAGCACAATCTTCTGTCCTTCCGAAAAAAACTAAAAACCCTGCTGTTTAACAATTCAGACTAGGTCCCCTCCGCCCTCCCCCCCAAAAAGCGTTTGTCCGCAGCGCTAGGACGCCTCAGGGTAGCGACCGCGCTATACACATGTTCTTTTCATTTCATTTTATTTCATGATACCCTGAACACACAGCCTGCTTTCCCGCTGACCCGATTAGAAGTGCCCAAAGGCTCGGGGAGGTCACCGCCCCGTATTGTCAGCCTCCTTAGAGGCTTCAGCGCACTTTGATGTGATGTGAAGCCGGACCGACGTCCATTGTTGTGCGGGTCATGGCTTGGTGAGCAGGCCTCCCCCACAGTGCCCCTCTCCCTGTGAGCTGGGGGCTGGAGGGGGCGAGGTAACACTCTGACACAGACCCCCTGACTGGGAGGGGTACATCAATCAGGTGGCTGGCCTTGTAATCTGTTAACATGGCTTCTAGTGCTTGCTGTTACATGGCGAGGCACTGTGTGATTCTTGGCAAATCCCTTCCCATACTTGTAGAGTTGATCGGAGTGGAGATATGGCCGGGGGGGTGTTACACCTGCAGAACAGGGCTCGAACTCTGATCTAAACTTGACATGCTGTGATAAACAACATTGTAAAGTCATTTGGCCCTTGGGGCAATTTCGCGTTTCATAAAACTGCGAAAAAGTGAAGTATATGTGATGTGATACGAACCGTGGAATTGTGCAGTGTGGCACTGTTCCAAATGTGTATCCCAATATTCACACTGCTCCGGTGAGGTAAGAAGGGGGTTATGTTAAATCTCCACAGAAACGTATTGATACCTTGCAAGGCTTTGGAGTTTATTGCCTAAGCCGCCTGCGTGGGCTCATTGAGCGCATCAACATATATTTTCTTTGAGTGTTAATGCATTAATTAATTTATTATACGCACACTCAAGGGCTCCTGGCGCCAGGGATCTTGACTTCTTGGAACACCTGGGATTTGAGAAGTTTTCTAAGTTTCAGGTGATCTTGTGTGGTGGCCAAAAGAATGGGCCACTTGTGCTCTGGGAGTTCTTCCCCAGGAAAGGTTTTCAGAAAGGGACACAATGTCAATAGATCAGGGATTCTCAGATGCCGGGGGCCTCAAAGGAAAAGAAGGTTTCCTGCACCAATTACCTTTAGGAACACGTTCATTTTTTAAGAAATTGTGCTACAAACTTGTAAAAATATAATAAAGTCTCTTCAAAATTCAAAAAGGTGTATTTCAGTGACATGCAGATGTGTTTTTCCTTAGTAAATCAGATGATATCCCTGCAGTGAGGGGCATTTGTTAGAAAAGTGATAGGGCCTCATTTATGAGGCTATGCGTCACTTTTATGCCGCCGGTGCGTCACTTTTTGTGACGCACCAGTGGCGTAAAAAATGCGCCTTGTTGTGCCATATTTACAAAGTGACGCATCTAGGTAGATGCGTCACTTTGTAAACCCTTGCACCGCATTATACCTGTGCCAGGTATAATGTATGCAAGGGGGGAGTATTGACGCAAGAAAGGGTCATAGAAGTGACGCAGTGAAATCAAAGGGCCCGATTCACAGAATGAACTTAAGACTCAATCCTAAACGTATTACTATTTTGGTATTCACAGAATGCACTTACTACTTTTGGCATTCACAGAATGAACTTACTACTTTTGGTATTCACAGAAGTTAGGATTTTGTCTTAAGTCTGTCTTAAGTCTGTCTTAAGTTTGTCTTAAGTTTGTGGGGGAGGAACTTATACCTCTCCCCTTCCCCCAATTCGGTCGGAAGTGATGAGCGGAACCCCGAAGGGGTCTCCAGACATTAGGCTGTCCAGTGTGCCCTCCTGTGGCACTAAAGGTGCCGCCCTCTTATGAGGGTCCTCTTCGGGGATGTCAGTCAGCCCACATAGTGCCAATATCGGCAACACTCACCAGCCCTCATGCAGCAACACATAGGTAACATAAATAAGCACACAATACAACTTTTGGTGGAAAAAATAGCTGCAAGTTTATTTGCATACCAACTATGCCAAAAATGGTGGATTATCTTACAGGCAAGCCTCCCCTCGTGGCCTACCACCTGATGGGCCAACTTGCATCGTAGCCTTAGCCAATCGTTGCTTAGCAATTGTGGTGAGGGGCTAGCCCCTCCCATTTCTGGTGAACCATCGGTCCACACCCTTACTCACGCCCCCCCCCCTACGAGGGGCGGAGCGTTCAAGCGACCCCCGATTGTACAGGTTTCCAACCGTCTGTAGGACAGACGAGCCACCGTCGCACCTCACCTCACCTCACCGCAAAGACTTCCTGAGTATATTAGGCCTCAGCGCCCTTTGTGCTCCTGAAGAGTGTACCCCTGAGTACCTTTCTGACTCTGGATCGCCCTGTAACTCAGCCATAGACCTGGGTGTGGCGACCGTCGCAGCCAGGCCTGCCCACCAAGGCGATTCACAAAAGGGGGTGGTGATGGACGGAGCATCTGAATTAAGCAGAACACTCATACCCAGTCAAAAGATCAGGGCTTGATCCATCACCGTTTTTTAGCTCACTGCACCATCCCAGTTCAGAACCTGGCTACATGCAAATGAGTCTGTCCCTGGCCCAGTGCATCATGGGAACAGGGCAGACCAAACTACCAAGCCAATTCTTTACTGGAAAGGAAACAAGCTTCCGGGGACCACCAAGGCCGGCATTCCTACTTACATCCTGCTATTTCTAGGGACTCTCCCAGATCCAGCAAGAACAGGTCCATGCCTGTTCTGGACAGATGTACCCCATCGTCCTCAAAACACCCTGTGGATTTGGTGTGAAGCAACCCATGTCTAATGAAGCCAAATCCCTGCTGCCCTGTGAATTTACGCATAGCACCATTCACCCTCCTGCGCGCAGCCTCCATTGCCTCCCTTGATCAGCTCCATGCCACCGGAACCGAAGGGTGGGCTCGTACCACCAAAGTTCACATGTCCCTAACTGGTTGCTCAATTTGCACATTGTGGTTTTAATGTTTTGAAGCAATGTCCTTTTCCCCAGCGCAGTCAGGTCGTTCCCACCCAGACGTATACCTAGGATGTTGGGAAGATGGGTGCCTCCCCCCAGGCACTGTTGCAGTTTGCCCAACAACCCATTCCATTGCATGCCTGGGTGCCCCAGCCAAATTATCTCGGTGTTGGAAAAACCATGCCTCCACTTCCAGCGTTCAGCCCACTGTGCCAGTCTCAAGACGCCAGAATGGCCCATCACTCAGACCTTTGTTCATGGCAAATAAAGAAATGTGATGTTGCAAAATGTTTATTGACACCACAGCACATCAACATGAAAACAGTAAATTACACTCCAAAACACACTGCTGCCAGTCCCCGGCACTCCGTGACAGAAACAAAATTAACGTCCGTGGGCTCATGGCCGTATGTATCATTTGAAACATTGGGATTCCCACCGCTCCACTTGTTTGGTCCCTTCTGCTGGCAAGCCTTCATTGAATGCTGTTGTTGCCACCCCTATGTAGAAAGAGTGACTGCAGAAACGCTTGCCAAGATCCACGGTGCTGGACAGCGCCTAGCATGCGTGCATAATGTGTTCCACCTGGAACTTTGTCAGGGGCATGCCATCTGCGTACAAAAGCAGATACCCATCCACTACCGGGCGCAGGGCCAGATAGGCGGCGAGCAGGCCCACAGGGCAATACTTGCCATCGCCCAAACTGTGCAGCCAGAACACCTTCCCTTCCTCGGACTGGTCCGTCTTAGATCTTCTTAGAGTTATTTTAAGGGAAGAACCCAGAGAGCACCGTATCCTGTATTTTCAAAGCCACCCCAGACCTGTCGTGCTTAGATCTAGCCACTAGTTTACTAATTCTGAGGGCCTGAAGAAAGCCAGGCTGAAGGTGGCCGCAAATAATGCTGCCTCAAACGCAGAGTGGGTAGCCTAGTGCACCCAGTCCAGCATCCCCTGTAAGGTCTCAAGGTCTATGGGGGACCTATTGTCCAGTGCCCTCGGTTCGTTCCTGGCCCAACCTTTCAATGCTGCTCTGATCAGGAAGGATTTGGTGTGGTCGGACTGGCCCCACAGTCTAGCGTGGTGACTAATTGCCACAAGATGACCTGAAATCCAAGAATGACTCATCTTGTTGTCCTTGGCCCACACTATGAAAGACTATACTCTGTTATCTAGAGATGGCGTGCCTTCCTCCTAAGATCCCACCGCTGAACTGAATGTGTTGCGCTCTGCATTTGACGTTATTGTACAGACACACCCGTACCAACTCCTCCAGGAGGCACAAAACCAGAGGGCAACTCGCTGACTGGAAGTTGATGGCCTGCACTACTGCCAGGTTGTCAGACCAAAAGAGGACCCTCTCAGCCACCTGTACTGCAGGCCACAGGTAAAAAGCTACCACAATTGGGAACAACTCTAACACTGTGATGTTGGCCGTGATCCTCTACTTATGCCAAGAGTTGGGCCATTTTTCAGCACACCACTCCCTATCCAGGATGGCCCCGAAACCATCTCTGCCTGATGCGTCTGTAAATAGTGCTAGGTCAGGGCTGCCTGCCCAAGGAACCCTCCAAATTACAGAGCCGTTAAAATTGGCCAGGAACTCCGCCCACATGACCAGGTCCTGTCTCATTCCATTATTTAGTTTCACCATGTGGTGCTTCTTTTTTACCTTGGCATGGCCCTGGCTAGCCTCCTGGCAAACACCCTGCTCTGTCCTGCCCCAACACTGACTGAATAAGTTCCTCTAGGTCCCAAACCTTGTCTGAAGGCAGTCTGGACTCCCTTGCGATGGTATCAAGCTTGATCCCCAGAAAAGTTAAGACCTGCGCCGGGCCAACTTTTTTACCTTGCGCCAGGGGGAACCCCCAGGTGGCTGGCCAACTTCTCGAAGTCTGCAAGGGCCTGATTACAGTCCTGCATGCCATCACTCCATATGAACAGGAAATCGTCTAGATAATGGGTCACTCCTTCCACCCCACAGGTCTCCTGGAGAGCACACTGCAGGAAGCAACCTCAAAATATGCACAGGACACCGCGCAACCCATGGAATATCTCTGTCTCCTCCATTGGCGCCTGCACCACCTTCTCATGCAAAACCTCGTTGCCTTTGGGACCTCTACCGGCCCTATCCTGTATGTACAACTTCCACTTAATCACACTTGTTTCCTGTGCAAGTCCAATCCTATGGGTTTTAGGGGAACTCATCACCCACGGCAGTATCGGGATCTTAGGTCTCAAAATCACATCACTTCCTAAGGTTAGTTGCTCCGTATCCACGAGAGCCCAGTAACATGCAAGCAATTATTTCTCAAAAGCAATATAATGTTCTCCAGCGTCTGGCAATTTCTTCGTCCAAAACCCTAAAGGTACTTTGGTTATTCCCTGCTTTTGCCACAAACTCTAATTAGCATATGGTCCCTGCACTGTTACATTCAAATCAACATCTACATCCCTCACTGGCCACAAATCGAAAGCATGCTGAATTGCCTCTTTTGCTGATTCAAATGCCGTTTGCTGCTGCTCATCCCATTCAAACGCATTCTTCTTTCGTGTAACTTTGTACAAAGGGACCAAAATCAGACTCAAATGGGGAATATGATGTCTCCAAAAACTGAATAAACCAATGAACCTCTGAGTATCTTTTCTATTTCCCGGTACCGCAAACTGTTTAATTTTCTGTCTCACTTGGGGCACCACTTCTCGATGTCCCTGATGCCATTGGATACCTAAAAACTTCACACTCTGAGAGGGTCCCTGTAGTTTGTCAGGATTGATCTCCCATCCTTTGCTTTGTAAGTGCTCCACAATTCTGTCTAATCGAACCTGAACTTGTTCCTGCGTCTCTCCCTGTATCATCACATCATCAATGTAATGACAAAACTGTACTCTAGGAATAACTGACACTTCATCTAAATGCTCTGCCACCAGCCGGTGACAGATCGTGAGACTATGGAAGTACCCTTGAGGTAAATTTCTGAATGTCATTTATCTACCGCCCCATTAAAAAATGAATTGCTCTTGACATTCGGGGGCTATTGGTATTGAAAAGAAAGCATTAGCAATATCAACAGTCGCATAACAAGTACCAAGATGTTTTTGTATTTTCTCAATCAAAGTAACTGTGTCTGGGACAGCAACAGTCAAAGGAGGTGTATGCTTATTCAGATCACAATAATCAACTGTCATGCACTAAGAATTATCAGTTTTGCGCACGGGCCAACAAGGATTATTCCAAGCAGATGTAATCGGGGTTATCACACCTGCTTCTAACAAATCCTGAATAGTCGCACTAATTTCGTTTTGTTCACCTGGAATTCTATACTGTTTCACATGAATCACTTTAGTAGCCTGAGGCAATTTCACTGGGGGGATTTTCAAATGACCGACCCTCACATCACCAACTGAAATGTACTGCTTCGATCCAAACTGCTAATGTCCATCTTCTCAATGCAAAGTCATTCCCTTCAAAATATCAATTCCAATAATATATTCAAAGAGAGGCACAATCAATGCAATATATTCTCTTTTTGGTATTCTCCCTATTTTCATGTGCACTATAGTCTGCACTGCTGAGGTCTCTTTGCCGCCTAAACCTGTAATAGTGAAATACTGTCCAGTAAGCCTTTTGGGATTTCCAGATATCAGAGTGGCTTCTGCTCCGGTATCTACTAATGCTCGGGCCCTCTGAATATTACGATGTCTCCAATAAATTTCAATATCAACATAAGGTCTGTTGTCTTTGAGAACCCACCTTTGCACCGGGGCTTGACCTATTTCCTAGTCTGCCTTATATCTGTCTTTCGCCCAAGTCAAATCAGGATACATCGATTCGTACCTATTTGGAATAAAATCCTCTTTATTTCTACTCTCTACCAGCCTATCACTTTCTAAGTCTCTCTCAATCTTCCTGTTTGAGCGGGCAGCTTTCTCCCCCTCCTTTTCTGGTATCTCACCCTCACTGCCATCTGGCGATTGTTGCGCCTTATCTTGCTTATGGACTCTCCTGTTTCCTTCCTTTCTATCCAAACCTCTTTTTCGATATATCTGCCACAAAATTGATGTAGTTATCCCATCTGTCTCATTTCTCTCCACTCCAACCTGCAATAGAGCCATGAACAGATCTCTCCTAGACAGCTTGTTATTGTCAGTACGTGTCTCAGACCTTGAAGGTCTCTCAGTTTTCATCCACTCACCTAACTCTCCCAACTCATGAACAGCCTCAACCACTTCTGCTAAAGTATTACCAGTTTGATTTATCAACAAAGTCATCATCACTAGCTTGTATGCGGGAGGAGCGGTACAAATTATTCTATTCTGCACTGATGCGTTCAATACTCCATCCATCAGTTTGTGTGCATGGTCTAGAAAAATAGAAGACTTCATCACTTCTTCCTTCAATCTCTGTATACAATCTCTCAAAGTATACCAAGTTTTCTCATTCACCGGCCAATCTGATTCTGTTGGATATTTGTGGCTTCATCCAATTACAGCCAACTGTAACAAACTAACTTGATCATCACTAGTATAATTCCTAAACTGCTCCTGCACTGTAGAATCTGAACTAAGGGGCAGATTTACGTTTCCTGAAAAATCCCTGCAAATAAGCAGGGATGCACCAGGAAAGATGTGTGATGCAGGTTTACCCTTGCACCACCAGAGATGCGCCGCATTTACAATGCGGCGCATCATGGGGCAAGGATAAATAGATGCGTGTCGCATCTGCTGGTGTAAGGTTGGCGCAGTGCTGGAGTTATGTTGCGGGTGCAATGCAACTCTAGCACTGTTCCAACCCTGCCTATCCTTAACATTTAGCATCACGCCTTACGCCTGCTTCAAGCAGGTGCAAGGTAATGACGCAGCAGCGTCGGAAAAGTGACTGAGTGAAATCTTGTAGATTTCACTCAGGCACTTTTCCGAGGCATTCCTTAGACGGACCCCCCCCCCCGCTCCAGAACGTCCACATGAAACCTGACGCAGGTTTCATGTGGCGCAGGGCTTAACAACGTGACGCATCTCCCTAGATGAGTCACATTGTAAATAGGGCCCAACGTGGTGCATGGTTTACGCTGCCGTTGCGTTACAGAAGTGATGCAACAGCAGCGCAAATGAGGCGCAAGGGGCTTGTAAATCTGCCCCTCAGTGTATAGAACTTTATTTCATCTCCGTGATCTAGTATCACACCTGCACCGCCTAGATTAAACAATCGAACCATTCACGTAAGTAGAGATTCCCCAGGTTTCGACCGAAACCGATCTGAAATATCATTAATCTCCTGCTGAATAAAATCTTCCATGCTATCCATTGAAACTCCCTGTGGATAATTTGGACCACCTTGAATTTTTCGACGAATAATAGGATGCGCTTGAACCACTTCACGCCCCACTGATTCATTCTGTTTCTCAATCTGAACGGGCTCCTCAACCTTATTCTCATCTCCGCTATAGTCGGAGAGCTCCGAAGAAACCCAGATTTTTCCATCCCACGTTTCAGGATCTCAATCAATTCCAGCATTTGAAATAGCTAAACACACTTTCCTCATGTTAACTCTTCCTCTCCTCTTCCTATGTTTATACTTAGCAATCCGTACTAAGGCTTTTTCGGTTACAGTCTGATAAGTTTCTAGATTATCCATCAATAGTTTATTCTGACAAGTTAATATCGTAGAAGTATTCTTACTCTCAACACACTGTTTTTCTAATTTCTCACACTCACACTGCAACTTAACGTATTTTTCATGCATAATTCTGTAAGCATCGAGGAGAATCCTAACCCTCATTCCTAAAGTAGGAAGTTCTTCTCCTTTCTTCACAGGCGCTTTTTGAAAACACGCAACCACTTGAGCTGGTTCAGCATCAGCCAAACACGCACTTCGATTTACACTCAACCCAGCACAATTAGCCCACTCATGGGCAAGCACCTCATACGGGGCCATTTCCCATCCGGAAATTTCAGTTATTAGTTGGGAGTCAGCCTTTGATTTTCTGGAAAACAATCTCCTTCCCCTAATTCCACCCCTTCGATCCTGTGAGTCATGACGCCAAGATGTATTAAAATCTGCTTTTCACAAAAAGGACAGATTTTCAACTCAATTCTCCCCTGGGTCGAAGTATAACCGACACTCCCCCAAGGTTAGAAAAAATTATCAATCCAAACTTATGGAGTATACTTTTTGCACAGCACTTCCTAAGGCGGTCAAACTCTTAACACCCAAAGGCAAGGCAAGAAAACAAATTCAAATGTATGGGATGTAACACATATACCAATTTTATTAACATATTTCTCTAACAATATGTAGGCCGAATAATTTTATTATGGCAGACTTCCAACTAGCAAATGAACGATTGAAATGCATAATAAAAAATAGATATGTAGAGATAGATATATATATATATATATATATATATATATATATATATATATATATATGTACTCACTCTCTCCCCTTTCAAGAAGACCACTCGGGACACATTTAGACTCCAAACAGGTAATTTATTCAGGGCTTTTGGCGTGACCGGTTTCGGCGTGTGCCTTCTTCAAACACCATTGTCCTTAAACCTCGATAGCTCCCACAAGGATTCTTATGAGCTCCTCCTTCAAACGATAGTTGGTCTCACCTGGGGCTGATTGGCTGGTGCTCGCTTCAGTTTTGGGGACTACCAGTCCCAGAATACCGCGTGCTTGCAATCACCTTCAGGCACTGGGGCTTCGAAAATAAAACAAATGTTTGTGTCTGCTTTGGGGTCCCGAAACTCTCTTCCACACCCCAGTGGCATTACAGCTGACTGCACAGGCCAAGTGTCAGCGTCGCTCCACACCCTCTGTGCACGATGTCCCCAGCTGCTGGCAAAGCCTCGGAGGTCTCTGTGGCGGGCCGCTGAATTAACCCGACTCCTCGGAAACACTGCATTACTCTCCAATTATTTCAGCTAGGCCACTTTATGAGATGGTCCGACGTGCGCGTAACTGGAAACCGCGCTAGAATTGCACTCACTCTCTCCCCTTTCAAGAAGACCACTCGGGACACATTTGGACTCCAAAACAGGTAATTTATTCAGTGCTTTTGGCGTGACCGGTTTCGGCGTGTGCCTTCTTCAAACACCATTGTCCTTAAACCTCGATAGCTCCCACAAGGATTATATATATATATTCACTGAAAAAACCATAGGTTTCACACCAGTTATAGTTAGCTGGAAGATTTACTCGCATAAAACCATTGAAATTCCCACGTTATAGTTAGTTGGACTCACTATAACTTGCGCGTGCAATGCACTGCTGATGACGTCACATATTACATCACTCATGACATGGTCAGTGACATCACTCATGACATCACTGATGACACCATCCAGTGAATGTGTGTCTTTCTGAAAAATAAATATGTGTTACATATGTATATGTTATTGAATATCTTAGTGAATACATATATTAGTGAGTAATGTTTAAATATTTAAATATATGGATTAGTGTTTCACTTTGTGTATAAGTGGCTGCATGGGTTGGTGAGTAGCTACATGTGTATGTATATGGGTTATTAGATGTTTTTCTTAGTATCAGTATGAGTGTTTGTATGGTTTGGTGGGGGTATTACTTAGCACATAGATGCATGAATGACTGACTCTCTCTTTGTATGTCTTTTGAAGACAGCATATGTGCAGGACTGTATGGGTGGATGAGTGTGTATATGTGTGTGTTAGTGAGTGAATGACTGTTTCACTAGTGTCTTTATCAGTAACTACATATGTTTTAATCTAGTATATGTGAATATTGATGTATATAAGTGAGTGCCCCTCGGTCCGCCCTCTGGAAATTAACATGGGGAAAACATGTTTTGGGACCCCCCTTTTATCTCGGCCCCCGCTTGACGAAGCCCCCCCCCCCTCCTTTCAGGGAGGGACTGGAGCACCACGAGGCAAATTTGAGGAAAATTTCAGGCAGATTCCTCAACCGGCGCCAAAGTTTTTCCCAATAGAATGTTGCGATTTCCCTATGGAAAACAATCCTAACTATAACTACCTACTGGCGACCGCCAGTAGGTAATTAATATATATATATATATATATATATATATATATATATATATATATACACAATAATGGAAAAAATAGGAAAATAAGAAAGAATCAGCAAAGAATCAGGAATAAGATCCAAAGGAGTTAGTAGGAACACCTCACCAATTGAGTGCCCATCATATTGCCTCACTTCGCTAAGGGGAGTCCGGTAATTAGCCAGTCCAAGAGCTCGATCGAGACACAAAGTTCCCACCAGCCGGGACCCACGTCTGAGCATACCCGGCGCATTTAGGGTGAGAAAGCAAAAGATCTACAAGATTTCACTCAGTCACTTTTGTGCCCATGCTGCGTCAAAACCCTGCGTCTGCTTGAAGCAGGTGTAAGGATTGATGCAGCATTGGACAGATAGGGCCCCCCATAGCATTGCTGGAGCTGCATCGCACTTGCGATGCAACTCCAGAAATGCACCGCCTTTACGGCACAGATGTGTGACGCATCTGTGCCGTTTTGCCCCATGGTGCGCCGCATTGTAAATGCGGCGCACCAATGGTGGTGGAGCCGTGGCGCACAATAAGTGGCACGTCCCTGCTCATATGCAGAGATGCACCACTTATTGTAAATCTGTCCCTTAGGGGCATATTACCAACAAGTAGCGATAGTTATCGCTAAATAGGCTTAGCGACGATTTTTTTATCGCTGCCTATCGCTGGATATGTTAGCGAAGAAAACATGCTATTAGCAACGTTTTTCTCCATTGTGCTAAAATATCCAGCGATAGCGGCGAAATGCGCGAATATCGCTGAGAATACAGCCATATTCACGCATTAGCGATGAAATGCTCTTAGCCATGTTATCCACCTCCCATTGGATAACATGGATAAGAACTGGTCTGAGCAGGTGTTCGTTTTTGGCAATAGCAGGAATATTTCCATCGCTATGCCTGCCTTGCTAATAGGCGATAGACACGTTAGCGACTGCTTTCAGTCGCTTACAGGTTGGGTACGCCCACTTTGCATGTCATTAGCGATAAATATCGCTGACATGCAAAGCAGGTAACATCAGTTAGCGACAGCTTGCTAATAGAGCGATAGAATTATCGCCGCTTAGCGGCCGAAAACAGCCGCTAAACCGGCGATAATTGCTTATCGCCACCCTTGGTAATATGCCCCTTAGTCTTTAAGACAACTCTAATAGTTGTTAGATCACTTTCACTACCCCCACTCAGTTTAGAAGTGTATCCCTGTCGTCAGGTGTATGCCTGCCCTCTATCAAACCAAGGAGCAGATTTACAATTTCTGCTGTATCTCTGCAAATCAGCAGGGAAGTGCCAGAACAGATGCTTCACGCAATCCCCCTTGTGCTTTTTGTAAGATGCCCCCACCAATTCCGCACCTCTAAGCACCTGTAAATCACCTCACTAGGAGCAGCCCCACTTGTATTTAATAAATGTTCCCTCGCAACACCTATGTATTCTGCTTTATTGTCATATTTCCAAAAATCTGTAAACCTGGAAATGCGTCAGAATACGACGCCACCGACGTAGAGAGGCGCATTCTGTGGCACACAGGTAGAGGAAATCGCCTCTTTTAATTTTTGTTTATATTGTTTTTGTGCAGGAAAAGTACTCCTTCAAGCACCGAAACCATCTCCTTGCGACGCAGGCATGCTTGCACCATGGGGTAAGGGTGACTGTGTGGCCAATGGCAGCCAATTGTGCCCAGCATAGGGGAATGAAGAGGGATGCGTCATATTGTTGCAAACATGACGCAGTCCTGTGCTTTAAAAGTGCTGCAGCGTGGCGCAGCCAAAGGGCTTGCGGTGCTGCGCTGCAGCACTTTCTTGTAAATAAGGCCCTTTATACTTAAAAGTTGCTCAAAACTAACTCAAATCAGTGCAATGCCTATTAATTTTGATGTAAAGCCCTTTCAACCAGCATTTGTACACAAGGCTTTTAGTCAAAAATAAACCTTGTTGCAGCAGGTTTTAACTTGGGGACGCTTACCTTCTTGCTACACCGGGACGCTGGGTTGCAGATCTTGCCCTTGCCTTTGGACTTTTGTGGACGCTGCAGCTTGCTGCACCCGCTTCGCGGGTGCTGCTTCCCACGGAGGATCAAGGGCGGAGGTGGCAGGCTTTCCCTGTGGACCTTGAGGAGAGAGTGGGAGCACGGCAGCAGCCTCAGGGTTGGTGCGCAGCAGGGACTCTGTTTCCCAAGAGTCCCTGCACACCCAGGAACATCGCGGACGCGCCCCCTGATAGCCACGCCCCCTGCCTGCAACGCCCCTTATTTTAACAGCTTGCCCACCGTCTTGCGGGACGCCGAGCGAAGCCCGAGCAAAGGGCTGGCTGTCTGCGGCCGTCCGAGGCAGGAGGAGGCCGGGCAGGGCCACCCCCCTAATATTGACTCCTGTTGTCAGGTACCTTAAGTGACTATTTCTTGTAGGTCTAAGGTTATCACCAAGGGTATTGTATTTTCATCTGGGTTGGTCCTGTTATAGCTATGGCAACTCGCTCAGGCAAAAGCCTGAGGAGAGAAGAGGGGGCCATGGTTGGCACCATGGACCGGTTCATCACCCGTGTGGCCACTGTTATTGACAAGGAATTTGCTATGGCGAAGCGGCGCCTCTCTCAAGATCACTTTGGTGACAGGCGGTCATCGTTGGGCTCGATAGCTTTGGTGCCCTCCCCAGTGCGACTGCTTGATCCATTGGCCCCCGACCATTTGCCCTTGGACCACCCACGGGTAGCCGCTCTGAGAACTAGCATAGACGGGTTGGAAATTTTGACAGCCACTGTACCCCATGTTGAAAATAACGCTGCCCCAGACTTAATGGTCAGCGAGATAGCCACCCCTACCCTACCCTTGACTAATTCTGTCATTCACCCGGTGTTGACCCCTCTGTCGCCCCTTGTGGTGCAAGCGGAAATTCACCCAGCTCCCACCAAAAGGAAAAGACTACTTAGCCCACGAAAAGGCAGATTGGCTAAAGCACATAAGGTACCCTGGAGGTTTGGCACTAGGAAGGGGGGCCTGCTCAAAGCAGGGGGGTGGGATACTAGCTCGTTACAGGGAGAGAAGGGGGAGGGCCCACCTGGCAGGCCAGTGGACAATATCTGTAAAGAACAGACTAGCGATCCTGCAGGGCCTCAACCCCATACTCTCTCTTAGTCGTGAACATGGAGAAAATGATGAAATCTTTGCTGCTCCCGGTGCTAGATAGAATTCAAGTGTTATCAGATCGGGTGGATAAACTGGAACAGACAACTTTAGATAATTTTTTCTCCCTAAAATCATTTATTAAACTACAGTTAAGAATTAGGGAGGATGGGCTGGGGGGGATTCAGTTAGTAGGGAGATCCCTATAGTCCCACAAGGCCTAACTACGACAATAAGCCCCACACCAGCTGTGCCTGTGGTGAATGATCTTACATTGCTCCCTGCTGTTACTCTTACAGGGGTAGTCAGGAAACCTGGGACATCATTAACTAAGGCAGCAGAGAAACAAAAGATTCCTAAGGCTAACAATAATATTTCAGACAAAAAGAAGGCACAACCTAGAGTTGCTGCCACTCCTGGTCGTGCAAACCCTAAAACTTCAGCCGCCACTCCAGTACCCTCTATTGCACCCGAGAATGTAACTCAAAAAATAGATAAACCCGCAAAGGCCCATGCAGTGCAGTCAGGTGAGGGTCACAAGGCCAGAAGGACCCCTAATGCTAACCTACCCCCTGACTGCCAGCCTTTTGTGGTAGTATTGACCGGGGTACCTGTACTTAGTCCAGGTAAGCACGAGACATTTGTTGATTTGTATAATAAAACCCTATTCTGGCTTAAAGAAAACAGACCCTTGCCAAATTCCTGGGAGGGACGGGTCATTCACGTAAGGAGAGTTGGCTGGATAGGCACTAGGCAAAAAAACATAAGCGGGGATTGTATTATTGTAAACTTTGAGGACCCAAGAGTTGCTAGTTATGTGTGCTGTTTCCCTACTAGGGAACACAGTCAATCAGGTAGTGGGGGAACAATTGGCATTCGTGATCTTAGCTATTTTAACCCCCCAAATTTACAAGTGAGCTCAGTTGGAACCCCTGTGTGGGAGGACCGGGGTGGCAGGCAAACTCGCGGAAGTCTCTCTCAATTTAGCTTACTCTACAATACCCCATGCCAGCCACATGGTCGGTTTTGGCATGGCTATTGACATGCTATCTGCCCAACATGGAAGAAGTATGAAGAGACACATGGGGACATGCTAAGTAGCAGTTTAACGCAGAGAGAGGAACAGGTGAGACCGCCTACTAGCATCCTTTCCTTACCAACCATCTCCAGGGGGCACACACCCGCAGCCTGCTCTGAAGACCTTGCGTCGGATCTGACCACTCAGGAGGCGCCTGAGGGGGAGAACCCACCATCGGTCTCTGTGGCGCAGTCCATCACAGAGGTGGCTCTTGCTACTGCGAATGCCCCCCTTGTAAGTGAAGTAGCGGTAGGGAGGGGAGGGACTGGTGGTGTGCCCCTGAAGGTGGTGAGCTGGAATATAGCGGGCCTCGCACGGAACATAGGCATACCAGATTGGAATTCATTTATTGAATCATTCGGGATTTGCTTGTTCCAGGAAACCTGGTGCCTGGAACCACGACATAAGGTGGGTTACTCCACCTACTTTGTCCCTGCCGTACAATCTCCTGGAGGGAAGGGACGCCCTTCGGGCGGTCTACTAATCTGGGCATCCATTTCCCTGGGGTGCTCTATTAAATGTACAGTCACCAAGTCACCTGACCTGCAGAGGCTAACTGTGAGAGGGCCATCTGGAGGGAGAGCGCTCGAAATTCTTAATATCTATGTCAGGGGCGCAAGGGGCGGTACGTCCACACTGTCTGCTACTGGCATTGATGAGGAACTCAGAACTGTCAGCGCTGATTCCTTTGTCATATTAGCTGGGGATTTCAATTCCCCATTTGAACCCCTCGCTGTGGAGGATGTGCTAGGCACATATGATGATGATGAAAGGAGAGGTATCCCACCCCTATCAATCACCCCAATTAGAAGGTGGACCCAAAGTGTCATTGATCTCAATGCCCTCTGCTTGAAATATGGTCTTAGAGCAACAAATGGCAGATCTAAATCAGACCAATTGGGGGCCGATATGTTCAACAGAGTAGGTCATTCCTCACGGATTGATTATATTCTGCTGAACTATCAATTGTGGGCCTACCTGATAGATATGGTGGTCTTGCCGTCCATTGACAGCGACCACAATCCTTTGTCCCTGTCTTTGTCCCCCTTGTGGATGGGAAGTCCCCAATCCTCAATCCCTCACGTGTGGAAAGTAACACACGAAGTATGCCCCTCAAATTGTGGTAGGCGACTGAAATGGAAGAACATTATTGGCAATGAGGGTAAGATCCTGGAAGTAAAAACTATAATGGCTAATATTATGCCCCACTTAGACTCCCCTTCTATCAGTGCGCACGAAGCATCCACACTGTTTGCCCAAACTACGCCCTGGGTGAATTGTTTCTAGTTCGCAGTGCAGGAAAAAGGGGTAACATGAGAGGCGGTACTAAGGGCAATGTTGGCTGGTTTTCACCAGCATGTCGAGATGCCAAAAGGGAACTAATAAAGGCAGTGAAAGCCAAGGATGGAGGCTTAATTAGTACGGCAAGGGGTAATTACAGAAAGGCGATAACTAAGGCAAAGGCCGAGTGGGAGAACCAGTTTTGGTGTGACCTGAAGGTGGCAAGCCTAAGAAAGGACGCGAAGGGTTTCTGGGACCTAATAAGAGTCAGGGATAAACCAGCGGATTCCATGATAATGATAGAGCAAGATTTCGCATCGCGACTTGCTCGAGTCATGAACCTCTAATCTGTTGTAATCCTATAAAAATTGTACGTTTTACTAATCTCCTTTATTTTGATTGTGCGTGTGTATTAGTGAAGCTTGCCTATGTGTTCTACTAATACAAATAACCCTTGTACCTAAAATGGCCGCTGCTTGAATATTCGCTTCTGCACATGCGTTAGTCACACTCACGTGACGTGACGTAGTTGAAATTCTGGAGGGAAAGGGTGCGCATGCGTAATAGCTATAAGATGGCCGCTTAGCGTGATGACGAGGTGAAGCTTGCACCACTGCTCTTGTGATGTTGTCTGTTGCACTTACCTTAATCGCATAGTATATTTTTATAATGATAAACCTGAAGTACGAAATCATGATATGTAATACATTCATTTATTTCTATGTTTTAATTTGTTTTCGCTTACTTTTCATGTACCGCGGTGTTGTGTATCTGATGCGAGGCTCAAGACTCCATATTAAGACGATAGTCTGCGCATGCCCGAACTGTAGCTGTGGCATTGACAAAATGCCAACTGAAGGTCCCTGCCAAGATGTGCCTGGGAAGATGCACCTTCACCCAGCTATGAAACTGAAAATGTTCTGTACTTGATACATTTGTATACTTTCCTATTGTATTCTGTCGAACAGATCATGGGAACCCCAAATCTGCTAGGCGGTACCAAATATGAAAATTGAGACTTGTAGAAGTTTGTTCTGATTGGTGTGTTAACCTATCCTACTTGGAGACCAATCCAAATTGGGGATTCTGACACTTTGCAACATTTGGGGGTGGTACACTGACCCAAAACAGTATATCTAGCCTAGGTTCAGCTAGAGAAATTGTCCGACTTGTCCGAATAGCTGACCTGTCACTGACCCAACGCACTCAATAGGTGACTGAATTTACAGAGCGCTGCGGAGCACTCTGTCCGAAATTTGACCATAGACTAAGGTTTTACTAAACCTAAGTGCTGGCGGAGCACTTTGCTGGGGAGTTCGCTAACCCAATCGGGGTTCTGACTGATAGCTGCAGAGAGGGTGGAGCGCAGGCGTTGCTTCCAAACTGCGGGTGCTGGTCGTGCCTTGGTGGTCCTGTCCTGATCCTAATCTGGGTTTCCTGTCCTGTCCTGGGTTGTCCATTCTGCACCTGCTGTCCAGTCGATGACTGTCCTTTTGTGGGGTATTTCCTGTCCTTAACTGACCCGTGGCCAGGGTTGGTTACCACACCAGTCTAGGTAAATATCTTGCCGAAACTCTAAAACTGCACCTTTCTATTTTTCTGTCTTTGCTTCAATAAAGACATACCTTTGCATATGATAATTTTCCATGCTTTCCGCAACCATTGCATATCTTATAAAGTTATTTTGCTTTTAATTTCATAGCGTGTTCCTATGTTACCCTACCTTTTAGAAATCATTTTCTCCATTGCAGTTTGCAATTTTCTGATGTGGTCTATAATTTTCTCATATAAAACTGACTGAAGTAATTTTCTGGAGTTATAGCGTGTTCCACTTTTCACCCTTATTATAGCTGTTTAGGATTCCTAATTTCCCATTCATATTCATGAAATACATCTCCATAGTATAAATTTATACTTGCATAAGTTTGCTCATTTAAAGATGTCTATTCTTAAGGTTAATTTTTTAGCGTGTCTCCTGCCTCACTATTTCTAGAAAACCTAAATGATTGCCTTACACTGTTTCCTTTACGGTTGGTTATATGATTTCCGTTATTTTGATTATTGACTGCCTCATAACTGTAAATCTTATAATTTCCGAAACTGAATTCTAGATAAAATTCTTAAAACTTCCCAGTTGTCCGTGGTCATTTGATGAAAATTCAAAGTTATTTGATGGTGGGTTTTGTATTTTTCTGCCTTTCCTTTTACAGCTAGCTCCCTGACCCATCGTGGTCATAGGTACCCGTAACGGTGGATGGTAAGTTGGGTACAATAGAAACAATCGAAAGGGACTCATGATTATTGGTAGTAGATTGTAAGGTCATCTGATCAATGTATATATGGTGAATTGAAGTATATGTGCCCGAAACCTAAGTGGTGAAAATATTGGTCGGGTGACCTGCGATCTCTATCAGTAATTTTCTGGTAGCGCAGAGGATGGTTAGGGAATAGCTAAAGGTTAGGTAGGACTAGTTAGGTTGGTTAAGTTGGATGCTGCTAGGTAAGAAACCTTATTTGCTGCTACGAGAGTGGGCAGTTCAAGGGAATTGATCACTCACTTGAAATGTTTACTTTGAAAAATGATGAAATGTTTTAAAATCGTTATTCTTGTTATTATATTGATATATGTATTAATCCATTCGTTTGTAAAACGTTTTTTGTGTTGTCGGAAATCCCCGGGGAATTGAATAGCGAGTGGTGAATAGAATCCACTTGCTTTGAGGTCGCTGGCTTTCAAGGAAAGTTGATGCAGGTTAGGCAGAACTGGAAGCACTAACTAGGGTTTTTTTTTCTGAATATATGTATGAGTAAATGTTGGTGACGAGGTTCATTGGCAAAATTCCTGTTGTGGCGTAACGTAGTGAGGGTCACACCGGAAGAGTAGCAGGTTCATCGGAGCTTGGGTGGAAGCAAAGGGGCTCGCTGGTGAAACTTTAGACTTGGATATATCCCGGAAAGGTGGATGAGCCTAGGGAAGTAGCAGGTTCTCCAATGCTAGTGTGAAGGATAGGCAGAAGAGATCTATCCGTAGTGTGTGAAAAGTAAATGGAAGTAGTTTACTTGCAGTGAAACAAAACTCTTTCCTGTCTAGACACTTCAGCACAGTGGCGAATGTGTATTCGTTGTTAAATAACCAAGTACATAGCACTTTAGAAAGAAAGAAAGTTTCCGTTACCTTGTAAAGGAGGGAGTCAGGCGCGATGCTGCTCTGACGTCACTCCGTGCCGCGCTGGGATTGGTAGATGCAGCGGGTGTGTAGCGGAGCTGGAATTGTAAAGGCGGGGTAAACGCCGAAGCGTGAGAACTGTCTCGCGAAAGGCCGCGCACCCATTGGTCGAAATTATTTGAAATCGTGCATTTCATTGGTCGCACGAAAATAAAAGACGCACTTGGATTGGAAGTGATTTTGTAAACAAAGTCACTCGTAGAAATTGTATGTGGCATTCGTATAGACCACATACCAGACCTGATCCACGGCATATGGGATTTGAGAACGATCAGTGGAAAGGTGTTAAAAATGACATTATGTACGGAAATAAGAGAAAATTGTCTCTTGTAAACAAAGTGAAGAATTATTTCAAAAAAGACAAGCCGATTAAAACTAGAGAAGGTGTTGTCATACCACCACCCAACACTCCTGCATCTTTCATGATGTTCGATAAAGGGTACAATACATGTGTATGGTTGGAGAATTGGGCGGAATACACGAAAGATGACGGAGTATTGGCCTTTCCATTAGAAGGTACCTTTAACAGTAGGATTCTATTCAATTTGAGAACCCGAATGAATGATTTACATCCCAGACCTAGATTAACGCAGTATGAAGCACTAGAGGAATGGGAGATTGGGGCTTTTGAAAGGGATAAGCCTAGAATGGATAAAGGGTTAACTAAATTTTATCCAAAATTGAAGCAGGAAGCTCGAGCCAAAAAGATGAAACAATGGAGACAGAATATGATTGTAGAAGGACTGTTTCCAATGATGCCAGCATGCGGGCTTCCTGGGGGGGAGAAGAAAACAGAAAAGTGCAAACATTGGGTGCCTATTGGAGAGTCGGATGATGAATTATTAGATGACCTATTTACAAGAAGTCCGCCTCCTTACAATGAGAGTAATAGACCTTCCAGTGAGGGGGATAATTCCCGAAGACCTCTGCTCAAAAATGAGCCCAGACCCGCCAGCGTAGGAGGGAGTTACCAAATACCTCCCTATACCGAGGGTTTAGGACCTGTAGATACAAAAAACATTTACCCCAGAATGCCAGCTAGTGGGGAGATAGGATATTCACATGAACGAGACTTTTGCCCTCGACCTCCCTATGAAGGTGAGGCGAGACCATCAGGTTCAGGAATGCCATTCTTACAACCTCTATATGAGGAGGAACGAAGATCCCTAGGCACAGGAAGTTTGTTCCCAAGACCTAATTATGGTGAAGGACCAAGTGAGACACATCCCACTGCCCCGAGTTTTGCTCCCACCCTAACCCCGCAGGTGTTGCACGACAAATCCTTAGAGAGATTACTGGAAGAAAAGGGGCGGGAGGCTCTAGCAAAACAGAGAGCTGAGATAATTCAGAAAATCTCCCAGTTAAATACCAGTCCTGAAGCCTTGACAATCCCTGTAACTATCGGACCGGTGGTTCCGTTGTATGGGGACCGGCAAGTGAGTCCGAAAGCTCCAGTCATTACTCCAGTTATAGCACCACCGAGACCAGAACCCTTAATAGTAGATGACCAGACAAGTGAATGTGAGTCTGAAGTCTCGCTACTGGACCTGCCCATCAGAAGTACAGGGAAAAGGATGCAGAAAAGACATAACCCTTTCAACACGAGGGAGATTCAGATGGAATCGACTTCGGGTACTAAGAATGTCACGTTGGTGACTCCTGAAGAAATCGAAAGATGGAGTCAAGAATTAGAAAAACAAACTCCGCAGACGAAACCTTTAGATCTCTACAAATTGAGAGTAGAAATAGAAGAGCTAATGGCAGGAAATGTAGGATTAGACAGATTAAATACCTACTCTGAAGAAGAGCTGCTGTTTATTTGCAAAAGTCTCACCCGAAATGCCCGAGTACTTCATGAAAAATTAACAGACACTGCTGCTAGTATGGGAATAGATATTTCTAAATCAAAACCCTTGCAGAAACCGTACAGAGCAGATTTTCCAGACAAAGACTTGGAAAACCTGAATGTGTCAGGGAAGAAGGCACAGGTCAAAGAATTATTGACAGTGTTGCAGAAATGGGGAGATGTAGAAAGATGGAAAACCAGGTGGGCCAAAAAGAAAGATGAGGCTAGATCTAAACAGGCGACCCCAGAGTTTGTTCTAAAGGAAGCTGACAAGCCAGAGCAGTTATACCCTATGCGTGAAGTGCCAGGTGGAAAATATGTACATGTTCCATGGTCCAGACAGGATATTGTGTCCTTTACTAATGACTTCCCGAAATTACAAGAGAAGCCTGTCGATTGGTACCGGCAGGTAGAAAGATTTGTAAAGGTGCAAAAATGCTTGTGGAAGGACCTGGATGGGTTCTTCGACATAGTGGTCCCTGTAGATCTGTGGACTGAGGGTAAGATCGCCATAGCTTGGCCTAGTGAGGAATACCCGAGGGACTCAACAACAGGGGAACCATCTAAAGAAGTGATGAAAAAATATGAACAAGTAATCCAACACCTGAAGGGAAAGGTGCCCGCAAAAGAAACTGATTGGACTAAAATAGATAGAACCACGCAGAAAAGGGACGAGACTGTGCATTCCTTTTATGAAAGGCTGTTGCAGGTGTTCAAAACATATAGTGGTATAGATAACATCGAAATGAAGGACATGACGCATTTTATTTACAGGTTTGTAAGCGGTTTAAGACCCGAAATTTGTCAGTGGATAAAAGATAACAAAATCTGTTGGCAGTCCAAGAAAATGGACGAGGTCCTACGGTACGCAAAGTACTGTGAGGACGAAATGGCAGAAAAGAAAAAGGCTTTGAAGGAGAAAGTGATGTGGGCACAAGTAAAGCACGCAGAACAGCAGGAAAAGCAAATTAATAAGTTAAATAAAACTACTCAGAACCAAGGCCCTGGGGGTGGGGGAAAGCCCCGAGCAAAAATGAGCAGAGAGGAAGCCAAAAAGAAATTTCCCTGCCATCAGTGCGGAGAAATTGGACATTGGAGAGACGAGTGTCCCTATTTACAGCCTGATAATACCCAAACCCCTGATTTAATTCCACAGAAGCAGAATGAAAAACCAAGAAAGACCCAGCAGCAGGTAAAAACGATTCAAGTACCCCGAGCGCCAAAGCCAACTTTTAAGGGAAAATCACCGCAGGGTGACGACGTAGAGATCTGGGGAGGCGATGAGAACAGAAATGCAGCAACTTCGCAGTATTTATTAAATGACACCTTTTTCTGTGATGACCAGTACTGACGGGGCCTGAGAGGGGAGGACGAGGAGTGCGTACTTGGCGCCTCCTTGCCGGTAGACCAGTCAGGGCCATACATTGAAGGAAAGGTTGATGGAAATTATGTCACCTTTCTATTGGACACTGGTGCTACCCGTTCTACTGTGAGAACAGCGGACGTTCTAAACCTACCCCTCTCGGGAGAAGCCATCCAAGTAGTGGGTGTATCTAATCAATTGATTAGTACCCCCGTTACAGAGCCCATGGAAATCTCAATAGGGAACTTTAAAGAAATGCACAGATTTGTCGTCTGTGATACCAGTCCAGTGAACTTACTGGGACGTGATTTGCTGTGCAAAATGAACTGCACTATCTTTTGCACACCAAAGGGCGTCGAAATTCAGACCCCAGACGAAGATGGTATTTACAAATTAATGTTAGTCAGACCTGACTCAGAAATCAAGCGAATAACTATACAGGACTTACCTGAAGAACTCCAAGAGACAGTAAAACCAGAAGTATGGGACTTTACTGGAAAGGATGTAGGATTGATGAAGAACGTAGATCCCATACAAATAGCCATGAAAGAAAATGCAGTTTACCCCAATACTAAGCCCTACAGAATGAGTGCCGAAGTGAGAGCAGGAGTTGCCATTGAAATACAGAAATTGCTAGAAGCAAACATCATACAGGAAGTGATGAGTAGCCCGTGCAACTCACCCATTATGGGCATTAAAAAGCCTAGTGGCAAGTACAGAATAGTACAGGACCTGAGAAAGGTAAACAAAATTGTGGTTCCTTGCTGTCCTATTGTCCCAAACCCAGTAGTGATTCTGTATCAGATTCCCTGGGATGCTGAATGGGTTACTGTGATAGACCTATGTCACGCATTCTTTTCGATCCCATTGCATCCCGATAGTAAATTTATTTTCTCATTTGCTTTCAACAGTCACGTGAATGTCTGGAATAGGGTTCCCCAAGGGTACACAGAAAGCCCCTCTATCTTTAATCAGATCCTGAAAAAATGCCTTGAATCTTTAGTCTTACCTAGAAAGTCTGTTTTGGTGCAATACATTGACGACCTCTTGGTGGCGTCCAAAAGTCATAGGGATTGCGTGATTGACACCATTGCCCTACTGAATCACCTAAGTGAAAAGGGACATAAAGTGGCCCCTGAAAAATTGCAGTTCTGTTCAAAATCAGTGAAATATCTGGGGCACCAGATAGAAAAGGGAATCAGAAAAGTCACCTCAGAGAGAGTCCGAATAATTCAAAAGATGCAGTTACCCCGTACTCAGAAAGAAGTCAGAATGTTCCTTGGAGTTGTAGGTTACTGCAGGCAATGGATTGTGGGATTCGCAGTCCATGCAAAGCCTTTGATAAAAATGACAAAGAAAGGAGCACAGGACCCAGTGGAATGGGATGATGAAAGCTTAACAGCATTCACTAAATTACGGGATTGTTTGTGTACAGCCACTTCTTTAGGGATGCCTGACTACTCGAAGGAGTTTGCCCTGTTCTGTGACACACGTGACAATTGTGCATTGTCAGTCCTAACTCAGGAGCATGGCTTGACCAGACGACCCGTGGCATATTTCTCTGCCACTTTGGATCCAGTGGCTGCTGGATTACCTGGGTGTCTGAAAGCAGTAGCCGCAACTTGCACAAGTTTAGAACAGAGTGAATCTATTGTCATGGGACATCCTGTAACTGTGTATGTTCCCCATGCAGTTGTGATTTTACTAACCAGAACCAAGACTCAGTATCTCACCCCTAGTCGGCTGACTAAATACGAGAGGATTCTCGTGGGTGCTGCAAATGTGGCCATCACTCGGTGTAATATACTGAACCCAGCCACTCTGCTCCCTGACTCAATGGTTGTAGAAGACCAGGGAGAGAACGAGCATGACTGCATTGACCTGACAGAATTCAGTACTAAACCCCGCCCAGACATTAAAGAAACCCCTTTGCCTGTACATGATGAGGAATGGTTTGTGGATGGTTCCTGTATGAGACACGAACTTGTAGGCCTAAGTGCTGCATACGCTGTGGTCAGTTTAGACAAAATTGAAGAAGCATCCTGTTTATTTGGAATAAAGTCTGCACAAGTAGCCGAATTGATTGCCCTGATAAGAGCTTGCAAGTTGGGAAAAGACAAAAAAATAACAGTGTATACTGACAGCCAGTACTGTTATGGGGTTGTGCATGACTTTGGCCAATTGTGGCTACAAAGAGAATTCCTGACTTCATCAGGTACCCCCATTCGAAACGGAAAAGTTGTACAAGACCTTCTAGAGGCAATCCAATTACCAAAAGAATTGGCGGTGGTCAAATGTGTTGCTCATAAAAAGGGCCTTGACCCTGTGTCATTGGGAAATGATTTTGCTGATCGAGTGGCAAAACAATGTGCTATGGATCGCATGTCAATAAATATCAGACTGGGGGGGACTGGAAACAGCTGCCAACTTATGGTGTTTGAAGAAGTGCCTACCTGGGATGAAGTGAAAGAGTGGCAGCATGCTGTGCCCTGGGAAGAGAAAGAGAAGTGGAAGAAACTTGGTTGTCGACCAAGACGTGAGGATGGTGTCATTGTGGGCCCAAATGGTATGCCTGTGTTACCTAGACACCTGCCCGCCCCTATGGCCAGATTGATACATGAAGGATCACACATTGGTAGGGATGCCATGGTTCTGGTATTTCAACAGACCTGGTACAACAAGAAGTTCAGGAAGGTAGCAGAATCCCTTTGCCAGAGGTGCTTGACGTGTCAACAGATCAACGCTGGCAAAAGAACAGTAGTTGAACTGGGGAAAATCGGGAAATCAGGGGGTCCCTTTGTGAGAATACAAATTGACTTCATCACCATGCCTCGTTGCGAGGGAAAAAGATATGTCCTTGTCATTGTCTGCCTATTTTCAAAATGGGTGGAAGCTTACCCTGTCCCACAGAGTGATGCCTTAACAGTAGCCAAATTATTACTGCGAGAATTGATACCTAGGTTCGTGGTTCCAGTCACTATTGAATCAGATAGAGGCAAACATTTTCAGAATGAAGTAATCGATCAGCTCCGTAAAGCATTCGGAATCACACAAAAGCTGCACTGTGCATATCGTCCAGAGGCTTCTGGAGTAGTAGAGCAAATAAATGGCACAATAAAATCGAGATTGGCAAAAATGTGTGACTCAACGGGAATGAATTGGATTACTGCCTTGCCTCTTGTTCTGATGGGACTCAGAAGTATTCCAGATCGGAAAACAGGCCTGAGCCCCCATGAAATCTTAATGGGAAGAGTGATGAGACAAGCATGGGTACCAGGATACAAACTGTTAAGCATTACTGATGATTTGGTACTTGAGTACTGCAAGCAACTGGGTGACCAAGTGGGTTCTATCTCTCGCCAGATTGGGGAAGACGCCGTCGCCAACCCGACAACTCCAGTTCACAAATTGGTTCCTAGTGACTGGGTTAGAATAAAGAAGCACACTCGTTCGAGTTGCCTTGCACCGAGGTGGGGAGAAAAACGCCAAGTAATACTGGTGACCACGACAGCGGTGAAGTGTGCAGGCGTTCCCAAGTGGATCCATGCCAGCCATACCCAGAAGGTGATACCAGACAAGGAGCCTGGAGCTGAAGGTTGTCCAGCTGAGGGGTCTGCAGACGTTGGTCCTGAAGTAGCTGATGACGTACAGCCAAGTACCAGTACAGCTGAGGGTCCCGCAGACGTTGGTCCGGAAGTAGCTGATGACGAGCAACGGAGCACCAGCCAAGATGATTGGATACCCATAATCGATCTCATTGAAGACCCAATCAGAAAAAGAGAGCGAATCCACGAAGATAGAGAGTGGAATAGAGAGGTCGAGACAGGCACAGGCGAAGACCCTCAGATCATTGAGATTCACGTCAAATCTGAGGACGAAGAGGAAGGTCAGACAGGGACAGAACAAGTGATTGACACACCTCCACTAACTCCTGAAATCGAAAAGGGACAGACTAGAACTAGTGTAAAAATTCGAGCAGAAGAAAATCAAGGGATCGAAGTGCTTGAACAGGATCAGACAGAACTAGAAGAACGTGTTCAGGACACAGAAACAGAGACATTCGAAAGCCAAAACGAAAATTTACCTAAACCAGGCCAGTTTAGTAACCAGGCAGAAGAAATAGTTACAAGACCTGGGACTAGTCAGACAGGAAGGGAAGAGACAGAAACAGAAGTGCCACAAACGAATGAAAACAAAAGAGCATTAGAAGAAAGTCAACTCGCAGTGCCTACCAAAAGACTCAAGAAAAAGAAAAATATCGAACCAAGATACATAAAGAGACTAAGACTGAGAATAAAAACAGTAGAAGAGAAACTTGCTGATAGAAGAAAAAGCATACGAATAGCAGAGCAAGCTGGAGAAAGCTCCAAAAGAAGGAGTGATCGAATAAAAAGACTAAATGAAAAATACCAGGATCCTGAATGGACATACCTGATTCTGGAAAATTTGGAGGATCTTGATATTACTGACGAAAGCGACGGGGAACCGATTGCTGATTATTCTGCAGAGGAAGAGGACGAACCGCCGTGAAATTGCTCAATATAAAGATACCTAAACAAAGCCACAAAAAGGGGTTGAAAACTTCTTCTGAGCCAAAATGTCTGATTCAAATGTGAGTGGTAGACCTAGCCGCAGTTGTTGCAAAACATGCTGCAAAGTATGTATATGTAGTATAGTTATAGTTATATTAGTTTGGATAGGACTAACAGTTTTCATTCCTTTTATGGTAAGCAAAAAGACTAATATTGACCCTACTCAGACTACAGACACTGAAGAACTGACAACACGAACTGTAGAAAGACGTGAGAAAGCACTCAGACAAACAAAACGAGACTTAGAAGCATCAGATGAGGAAGGACTACATTATCATGGAGTTAAGAATTAGACTCATTTAAATGTTTTCGCAAATCTGTTAATACACTATGTAGAAACTATGGAGATAGAAGATTGCTATGTCTGCATGAAGCTACCTACTTCCGTAGCTGAGGGAGTGACTTACCATCACCTACCATTGACATATGGAATTTCCTGTAGCATTTTAGCAAGCTTGTTTTATAAAAGAGGACCGTTACAGTACTATTACTCTAACAATGACGTGATCTTTTCTGAACTTCCTATACGTGGAAACTTGAATCCTGTACATACTAAAAGTGACGTTACACGTTATATGGGAGAATACTTTCTGACTAAAGGTACAATAGACTTAAATGAAGCACACAGAGACAACTTGACCTGTTCATTACATGAACAAGAGAAAATATTTTTGAACATGGCAGAGAAAAGAAGGGAGAGTTTCCAAAGAAAGGCAAATGACAAAAGACAGAAAACCCCAAAATGGGCTGAGGACATGGAAAGCACCTCAAATGGCGGGGCGGGACCTGCTTTGTTGCTGGATTTCGAAAGGAAAGGGAAACTCTGTCTTCATCGCGAGAAGACTAGTTATTATAATAACATTTTCATTGGTTCCAGTCAATGTGAACATAATTACAAGGTAATTGGAGGTTGGGGTTTCAAAAATGGGTCAGAACCTGTGTTTCCTGGAATTTATTATATATGTGGAAACAAGGCTTATTTCAAATTGCCGGATCACTGGTCTGGAAGCTGCTATTTTGGCATTGTTTTCCCGAAAATATACCATGTGAATGAAATTGCTGGAAGCAATGAAAACACTAATGGCTTAGTGCGTAGCAAAAGAGAAAGCGTAGGTGAAATAATGGGTAGTATTTTTAGTGCACTGATACCTGGAGTGGGAGTGGTTCTGAACACTCACAGAATTTGCAAATTGTCCACGATAGTGGATGTGTTGTCTACCGACACAGCTCATGGATTTCTGCTGGTCAATACCGAAATGGTTGCGATCAGATCAATGGTTTTGCAGAACAGACTTGCGCTTGATACCTTATTAGTAAAGGAGGGCGGAGTCTGCCGGATGTTGAAGGCGCAACATTGTTGCACTTACATTCCGGACAAAAGTGTGCAGCTCAAAAGATATGTGAAAAACATTACAAATTTGGAAAAGGAACTCAAACCACTCGAGGTTGACAGTGCCTGGAAGAGACTGGTTGATGGTCTCTCCAATGTAGGTCATTGGTTTGCTAGCTTAGGTAAAAGCTTATTGTTTAAGGTACTGATGCCAATTGGAGTGATAGGTTTTATCCTATTCCTCATATTCGTCTGTTGCAAATGTCGCAAACACACAAAGAAGTACCAGGTGAATACGAGAGGAGTGAAACGGAGTGCGGATGAGCTTGAATTGGAAGAAATGAATAATCAGATTTACAAAAGGGTAAAAAATTCTCACCCTACCAAAAATGAGAAAGAGAAACTGAATCGCCTGTTGGAAGAGATAGAGTTGTACAAGGTGTGAAGGAAAGTTGGCATCTGGTTCCGTTATTTTATGATGATAGTAAATATCATCAAAGAGGGGATTGATAGAGCAAGATTTCGCATCGCGACTTGCTCGAGTCATGAACCTCGAATCTGTTGTAATCCTATAAAAATTGTACGTTTTACTAATCTCCTTTATTTTGATTGTGCGTGTGTATTACTGAAGCTTGCCCATGTGTTCTACTAATACAAATAACCCTTGTACCTAAAATGGCCACTGCTTGAATATTCGCTTCTGCGCATGCGTTAGTCATACTCACGTGACGTGACGTAGTTGAAATTCTGGAGGGAAAGGGTGCGCATGCGTAATAGCTATAAGATGGCCGCTTAGCGTGATGACGAGGTGAAGCTTGCACCACTGCTCTTGTGATGTTGTCTGTTGCACTTACCTTAATCGCATAGCATATTTTTATAATGATAAACCTGAAGTACGAAATCATGATATGTAATACATTCATTTATTTCTATGTTTTAATTTCTTTTCGCTTACTTTTCATGTACCGCGGTGTTGTGTATCTGATGCGAGGCTCAAGACTCCATATTAAGACGATAGTCTGCGCATGCCCGAACTGTAGCTGTGGCATTGACAAAATGCCAACTGAAGGTCCCTGCCAAGATGTGCCTGGGAAGATGCACCTTCACCCAGCTATGAAACTGAAAATGTTCTGTACTTGATACATTTGTATACTTTCCTATTGTATTCTGTCGAATAGATCCTGGGAACCCCAAATCTGCTAGGCGGTACCAAATATGAAAATTGAGACTTGTAGAAGTTTGTTCTGATTGGTGTTAACCTATCCTACTTGGGGACCAATCCAAATTGGGGATTCTGACACTTTGCAACATTTGGGGGTGGTACACTGACCCAAAACAGTATATCTAGCCTAGGTTCAGCTAGAGAAATTGTCCGACTTGTCCGAATAGCTGACCTGTCACTGACCCAACGCACTCAATAGGTGACTGAATTTACAGAGCGCTGCGGAGCACTTTGTCCGAAATTTGACCATAGACTAAGGTTTTACTAAACCTAAGTGCTGGCGGTGCACTTTGCTGGGGAGTTCGCTAACCCAATCGGGGTTCTGACTGATAGCTGCAGAGAGGGTGGAGCGCAGGCGTTGCTTTCAAACTGCGGGTGCTGGTTGTGCCTTGGTGGTCCTGTCCTGATCCTAATCTGGGTTTCCTGTCCTGTCCTGGGTTGTCCATTCTGCACCTGCTGTCCCGTCGATGACTGTCCTTCTGTGGGGTATTTCCTGTCCTTAACTGACCCGTGGCCAGGGTTGGTTACCACACCAGTCTAGGTAAATATCTTGCCAAAACACTAAAACTGCACCTTTCTATTTTTCTGTCTTTGCTTCAATAAAGACATACCTTTGCATATGATAATTTTCCATGCTTTCCGCAACCATTACATATCTTATAAAGTTATTTTGTTTTTAATTTCATAGCGTGTTCCTATGTTACCCTACCTTTTAGAAATCATTTTCTCCACTGCAGTTTGCAATTTTCTGATGTGGTCTATAATTTTCTCATATAAAACTGACTGAAGTAATTTTCTGGAGTTATAGCGTGTTCACTTTTCACCCTTATTATAGCTGTTTAGGATTCCTAATTTCCAATTCATATTCATGAAATACGTCTCCATAGTATAAATTTATACTTGCATAAGTTTGCTCATTTAAAGATGTCTATTCTTAAGGTTCATTTTTTAGCGTGTCTCCTGCCTCACTATTTCTAGAAAACCTAAATGATTGCCTTACACTGTTTCCTCTACGGTTGGTTATATGATTTCCGTTATTTTGATTATTGACTGCCTCATAACTGTAAATCTTATAATTTCCGAAACTGAATTCTAGAAAAAATTCTTAAAACTTCCCAGTTGTCCGTGGTCATTTGATGCAAATTCAAAGTTATTTGATGGTGGGTTTTGTATTTTTCTGCCTTTCCTTTTACAGCTAGCTCCCTGACCCATCGTGGTCATAGGTACCCGTAACGGTGGATGGTAAGTCGGGTACAATAGAAACAATCGAAAGGGACTCATGATTATTGGTAGTAGATTGTAAGGTCATCTGATCAATGTATATATGGTGAATTGAAGTATATGGGCCCGAAACCTAAGTGGTGAAAATATTGGTCGGGTGACCTGCGATCTCTATCAATAACATGTAATATTCCGGAGGGTGCGTGGTTTGACCATTTTTCCCAGCTCTATACATTGGTCCCGGGCAATGGGGCTATCCCGCCGGAACGGAATCCCTTGGATTGTATTGAGCTTAATGATGAGCTCTTGTTTACAACTAAGGAAGTTGTGGGGGCGATTAAGTGTCTTGTCCCCAATAAGGCAGCTTGCCTGGATGGCCTCCCAGGGGACCTGCTACGTATCAACCCGGAGGAGTGGGGGAAATTAATTGCTTCCTTGCTGAATGCTAGTTTTGTGGGGGCAGTTATCCCGGACTCATGGAAGGGAGCGGAGGTCGTCCCTATCTTTAAGAAAGGGAGTCGGGACGTCCCAGCCAACTATTGCCCCATAAGTCTCCTAGATTCCTCGCAGAAGGTGGCAGGAAAAGTCGTCTTAGAAAGGGTCTTGCAGTGGGTTGAGGAAAAGGGTATTCTTTCTGATTTTCAGGCCGGTTTTAGATCAGGTATGGGGACAATAGAGCAATCTTTCCGGCTCATGATGCTCTATTGGAAAGGGGTTGTACTGGGCAAAGGCAGTCTGTATTTGGCATTTATAGATCTACGGACTGCCTTTGACCTGGTCCCACGTGGCCAACTCTGGAGTGTGCTTGATGAGCTCGGAATCCCGCCTTATCTATTAACTATGCTGATTAAATTGCATGCTGATAATTTTGCGCAGATCAGGTGGGGTAACCAGGGGCAAAAAACCTCACGAATACCTGTAAATAGGGGTGTCCGCCAGGGATGTGTTCTAGCCCCCACTCTGTTTTCATTGTATGTCAACGGAGTGGTGGAGCATCTACTACAACACCCTACAGATGCACCATCCCTGGCTGGCAGAAGAATACCTACCCTCCTATTTGCAGATGATACCCTCCTGATCTCGAAAACCCCGGTAGGCCTGCAGAGTCTTCTAACTAGTTTTAAGTCCTTCTGTGATGCAAGGGGCTTAGTTATTAATACAGAGAAGACGAAGTACCTAGTGCTAAACCCCCCGAAGAAGACAGTTAAACCACCAATTTTAGACTCAGTCTCCCTCGAGAGGGTTACGGAGTTCGATTACCTCGGTATTCGCCTCTGTGACTCCATGAGTTGGAAATGTCACAAACAAAAGATGCTGCTGACCCACAAGAGGGTGGTGGGGGCCCTTCTTAAGGAACAACTTGCCTCATCCCTCAAACCTGTTGCACCTGTATTAGATATCTACAGGGCAAGGTGTGTTAGTGCAGCACTCTATGGGGCCGAACTCTGGGGGGTACAAAATGTGGATCAGCTATCCCGCTCAGAAAGTAAATTCCATAAGGACCTAATGGGACTCCCCTACAGTACCCCAACTCGCCCACTGCTCTTAGATATGGGTACTAGGCCAATTAGTGACCAGGCTAGGCTCCGTCCCCTTCTCTTGTGGGCGCGAATCTGGAGAGTTCCAGAAATGTCTAGCTATGCGGATGGCCTAAGAGAGGTGTTGGGGTTGCCTGGTTGGACTAAGATCTGTTGGTTGAGAGAAGTCAAGCGTCTTCTTGTTAATCTTGGCCTTGGCGACGCTTGGCTTACCAGAACTGCCCCCCCCAAAGTCAGTCCTGAAGAAGTTATACTGGAACTGGGTAGCTGATGGCAGAAACAGTAATGCCAATTTGTGCAGGACCACCATGGACTTCCTCTTGGTAAAGGATGTGTTTTTCTGTGAGCCATATTTGGACGTTATCTCAAATCAAATGGAAAGGGCCCTATATTTTAAATTTAGGATAGGTCTACTCCCCGTTGGTGAACTGACCTCTAGGTGGAAGGTCCCGGCACAGACAACTTCTTTCTGTCCATTCTGTGAGAATAGGATAGAGTCAGTGCCTCATCTGTTGTTTGAATGTGCAGCCTATGTAGCTCCCCGCTGCAGATGGTTAAAGCCACTGTGTAGAGAACTTGGGACCAGACATTATAAGGAGGCCCTGTGAATTTTGAAAATCGACCCACGGCCCCTGTTTGCATGTGGCTTAGCAAAGTTTTTAGGCTGGGCCTGGCGTATTAGATCAACTAGGCTTTTGTATCTTGTTTAATCTGTATTTTTAAACTGCTCTTATCTAATTTATTGGCGCCAATAGTAGTATGAAATGTATGACTATTTTTCTATGTATTGGCTCCTTTTATTGTTTTTAATTGTATTCATTGCTTTTTAAGATATGTATTATATCGAAATAAAGCCAACTTGATACTTGGTTTTAACTTGGAGAAATTTATTTATTTCCCCAAAATTCTCAAATGTTTCATGTGCGCTGCACAGTACAGCACACATGTAATGTTGACAAGTTCAAAAGTATGTCTTAGCCTAGTTTTTTCGACTGAAGGGAAGAAACCTATGCTAGACATCATGCACACACACTAGGGGGCCCATTATGATGTCAGGCAGATTGCCCCCGCCAGGCTGGCGCATTTGTTTTCCCCCCGCCATATTAGTATGGCGGAGGGGCCCTTAGCGGACGGAAAGACCGTTCGCCGCTTATCCATCCCAGTCGCCTTGCGGCCGGGACGGAAAAGGAATAATATGGTGGCTGTGTCTATCAGACACCGCCAGCCATATTATGATGGGCAATTGTGGATCACCACGGAAAGGCATGCGGAGAATCCCTGCGGGGGCCCGTTAAGGGCCCCCAGGGACTCCGGGGGTGGAGTGGGGGGTGCACATGGAGAGTACCTATGGTACCCCCCAGCAGTTCCATGCACAGCATGGCAGGCACCGCGCGGTGCCTGCCATGCACAGCATGGAAGTGCACAGCATGCTTTCCTTCCATTGCTAAGTGCACCACCCACCACAATGGTAGGAATGTGGGATGCGCCCGCCACTGTGGCGGGCGCATCCTAATGCTGCCGACGGGACCCCCGCCCTTATTGCGGGTGGTCCCTACTACAGCAAGGATGGCGGGCGGGCAAAGTCCGCCCGCCATCCTAATGAGGCCCTAGGCGTGGCTCTAGGCAGCCTATTTGACAACCAGCGCAAGGAGAGCAGCAGCAGCCACATTTCTTTGTAGACAGGGCTCTGTGCTGTTTCCCCATGGAATAAAGTTGCTGCACTTCATTGCGCAGCTTGTTAATAAATATGTCCATAACTTTCTGATGAAGTCACCACACTGCTTTTCAGTACGCTGTCTTGATACATTGAATTTATATAGTCCTCACTGCCTCTTATGAAGCTTTGAAAAATACAGAACACTGCAATTGCATTTATATAGTGCTTACTACCCCAGACGAGGTGTTGACGCGCTTTAAGCCGAGTAACACGCTACTCCAGAACCCAAAAAGGATAAGTGGGGAATTAGTATAGGGAAATATTAAATTTATTTGACCGGTGGACATGCGAGTGTTATTTGGATTGAAAATGGATAATTGAGCGATAGAAGAGGGAAAGGTTTGCATTTTTATAGCGCTTGTTACAGCTGATGAGGCATCAGATCATCTTTCGGTGAGTGGCACTATACTCCGGACCCCAAAACAGCAACTATCTCCCTCCAAAACACAAGCATACAGAACTTGATACTACAGGAGAGCGTTCCCTATGTTAAACAGCTTATAACATTTTACTACAAGAATTGGATGAGGCAAGGGACCGTTTCGTCATCAAGTCTCCGGGGCAGATTTACAAGCCCATTGCGATACTTTTACGCCGTCGGTGCGTCACTTTTGTGACGCAGCGGCGGCG